>NW_027556180.1:190082891-190828806 GCF_003287225.1 Phascolarctos cinereus | reverse complement strand
ACAGCTTGGAAAAAGGACAAAAATTGAATGAAGAAAACAACTCTTTAAAAAGTACAATTGGCCAACTGGAAAAGGAGGTACAAAAGCTAACTGAGGAAAATAATTCCTTAAAAAGTGGAATTGGGCAACTGAAAGCTAAAGTGAAAAATCTATGATACATCAAGAATCAGTCAAACAAAATCAAAAGAATGAAAAAATGGAAGAAAATATAAAATACCTGATTGGAAAAACAACTGACCTGGAACATAGATCTAGGAGAGGTAATTTAAGAATTATTGATGTACCTGAGAGCATGAGGCAGAAAAAAAAAAAGAGCCTAAAAAGAATCTTTCAAGGAACAATGAAGGAGAATTGCCTAGATATTCAGAGCAAAAGGGCAAAATAGTCATTGAAACAATCCCCTGATCATTTCCCGAAAGAAATCACAAAATGAAAACTCCAAAGAATATTGTAGTTAAATTCCAGAATTATCAGGTCAAGTATAAAATCCTGGAAGTAGCCAAAATAAACAATTTAAACACAGTGGAACCACAGTCAGGAATATGCAGGATTTAACACTATTTTTCTTAAAGCATTTAAGGGCTTGGAATATAATATTCTGGAAGGCAAAGGAGCTTGGATTACAACAAAGAATCAACTACCCAACAAAACTGAGCATAATCTTTTCAGGGGAAAACATAAATACTCAACGAAATAGGGGATTTTCTATCATTCCTGATGAAAACACCAAGGCTGAATAGAAAATTTAATCTTCAATTTCAAGACTAAAGAGAAAAAGTCAAGAAGGAAAGAAAAAAGATTTCTATTTGATAACAGTTATCTGTTAAATCCTCACATGGAAAGATAATACTCGTCTGTCTTTATTATGGCATTTACAAAGGGTATACATACATGGAGGGTATGGGCATTAATTGACTTTGATGTGATGATAAAAAAATTAATTAAGGAGTAAAAAAAATAGTATTGGGAGAAGAGGAAAGTGGAAGCTGAATGGGGTAGGTTACATCACATGAAGATGCTCAAAAACCTATTTAAGCAGAAGAAAAAAGGAGAGGAAGGCAAGAATTGTTTGAACATTGCTCTAATGAGATTTGGCTCAAAGAAAGAATAACTTAAACAATCAGTTTTTTATAGGCATCTACCTTATTATATGCAGAAAAAGGAGAAAGGGGAAAAAATAGAGGGAATAAATACAAGGCAGGGAAAAAGGGAGGGAAGAAGTAATAGAGGAAAAGTGAAAGAAAAGGGAGGGGAGCTGACAAAAGGGAGGGGATACTAAGGAAGGTAGTGGTCCGCACCAAAGCACTAGTGAGGAGGGAAAGGGTGAAAGGAGAGAGGAAATCATAAATAGGTGGAAAAATAGGATGCAGAGAAAGACAGAGCTAGGAATCACAACATGAATGAAAATGGAATGAACTCTCCCATAAAACAGAAACAGATTGCAGAGTGGATTAAGAACCATAATCCAATTATATATTGTTTTCAAGAAACACATTTGAAACAGAGAAATACACACAGAGTAAAGATAAAAGGGTGGAGGAGAATATATTATAATTCCTTTGAAATAAACAAAAAGGCAGGACTGGCAATCCTAATCTGAGCACCAGCAAAAGCAATAATAGATATAATTAAAAGAGATAAGGAAGAAAACTACATCTTGTTAAAATGCACTACAGACAATGAAGTAATATAATTACTAAACATATATGCACGAAGTAGTACAGCATCCGTATTCTCAGAGGAGAAGTTAAGGGAGTGAAAGGAAGAAATAGATTATAAAACTATATTAATGGGGGAGCGCAACCAACATCTTTCAGAACTCAATAAATCTAACCACAAAATAAACAAGAAAAAAATTAAGGAGGTAAATAGAATTTTATAAAAGCAAAATATGATAGACCTCTAGAGAAAATTGAATGATGACAGAAAGAAATGTACTTTTTTCCTATGATACATGGCACATACATAAAAATTTACCATGTAATAAGGCACAAAACCTTACAATCCAATGCAGAAAGGCAAACATATTAAATGCATATTTTTCAGATCATGATGCAATAAAGGATAATGGAAAGATAGATTAAAAATTAGTTGGAAACTAAATAATCTAAGAATGAGAGCATCAAAAAACAAACCATAGAAACAATCAATAACTTCATCCAAAAGAATGACAATACTGAGATAGCATACTAAAATTTATGAGATCCAGCAAAAGCAGTTCTTAGTGGAAATTTTATGTCTATCAATGATTACATTAATAAAATAGAGAAAGAAGAGATCAATGAGTTGAGCATGTTACTACAAAAGTTAGAAAAAAATAAAAATTACCAACTAAATATCAAATTATACATTGTAAAAATCAAAGGAGTGATTGACAAAATTGATGTTAAGGAAACTATTGAACTAATAAATAAAACTAAGATCTGGTTTTATTAAACAAAATAAAATAATAAATCTTTGTTTAATTTGACTAAAAAGGAGAAAGAGGAAAACGAAATTATCAGTAACAGAAATGAAAAGGGTGAATTCACCACCAATGAAGAGGAATTAAAAAAAAATTAGGAGCTATTTTGCCCTAATTGCAAATAAATTTGACAATCTTAGTGAAATGGATGTATATTTACAAAAATAAAAATTACACAGATTAACACAAAAGGAAATAAAATACTTAAGTAACCCTATTTGATGGAGCAGCTGGGTGGTAGAGTGGATACAGCACCAGCCCTGAAGTCAGGAGGGCCTTAGTTTCAAATCTGACCTCAGGCATTTACTAGCTATGTGACTCTGGGCAAGTCCCTTAACCCCAATTGCAAAAAAATTAAAAAAGAAAATAAAAATAGAAATGAAGAGAGCAAAGAAAAAAAAAAGAATAACCCTATTTGAGAAAAATAAATTGAACAACCAATCAATGAATATGCTATGAAAAAATTGCATGAGCCAGATAGATTTACAAATGAATTCTATCGAATACTTAAAGAACAATTAATTCCAATACTGTATAAACTACATGGAAAAATCAGCAAAGGAGTTCTAGCAAATTATTTTATAGTAAAAGTATTGTGCTGATGCCTAGACCAGGAAGAGCCAAAAGAGAGAAAAAAAAATAGGCCTATTTTCCTAATGAATATTGATGCAAAATTTTAAATGAAATATTAGCAGAGGGATTATAGCAACTTATCACAAGTATAATACATTTTGACAAGGCAGAATGCAAATGAGGAATGCAAAGCTGGTTCAATATTAGGAAAAGTATCAACATAATTCACCGTATCCAAAACAAAATTAACAGAAATTATTTAATTGTCTCAATAGATGCAGAAAAAACTTTTAACCAAATACAATACTCATTCTTATGAGAAGCACCAGAGAACATAGGAATAAATGGAGTTTTCCTTAACCTAACCATCAGTAAGCATTATATGTAATAGGGATAAGCTACAAGCATTTCCAGTAAGATAAGGGAAGAAACAAAGATGTCCACTATCACCACTATTATTCCATACTGTACTAGAAATGTTAGCTTTAGTGAAAACAGAAAAAAAAGAAATTGGAGGTATTAGGATAGGCAATGAAGAAACGAAACTATGACTTTGCAGATGATATGATGGTATACATAGAGAATCTTAGAGAATCAACTAAAAAAAAGCTTGAAACAATTAACAACTTTAGCAAAGTTGCAGGACATAATATAAGCTGTCATAAATCATCAGCATTTCTATATACTACTAACAAAGCCCAGCAGGAAGATATATTAAAAAAAAAAAGAAATTCCATTTAAAATAACTGTAGACAATATAAAATATTTTCGATTCTACCTGCCAAAACAAACCCAGGAACTATATGAACATAAATAAAAGGGAAGTTAGATCTAAACAATTGGAAAAATATCAATTGCTCATGGGTAGGCCAAGATAATATAATAAAAATGTCAATTCTACTTAAATTAATTCACTTATACAGTGCCATATTAAAAAAAAACTCAGAATTACTTTACAAGTGTAGAAAAAATAATAACAAAACTCATCTAAAAGAACAAAAGGTCAAGAACATCAATGCAATTAGTGAAAAGTCATGTAAGGGAGGGTGGCCTAGGCATAATAGATTTGCTACTGTATTATAAAACAGCAACCAGCCAAACTATTTAGTACTGGCTAAAAAATTAGAGCGGTAGATGGAATAGATTAGATACACAAGACACAGTAATCAATGAATATAGGAATCCACTATTTGATAAACCCAAAAACTGTTGCTTCTGGGGAAAAAAAAACCTCACTATTAAACAAAAATTTCTGGGAAAGCTAGAAAATAGGAGGGCAGACACTAGACATAGGAAACATTTTATATCATATACCAAGATAAGGTCAAAATGGATAGATGATTTAGATATAAAAGCTAATCCTATTAGCAAACTAGGAGAGTAATGAATAGTGTACCTGTCAGATTTATGGAGAATGGAAGAATTGTAACCAAAGAAGTGATAGAAAATGTTATGGGATACAAAATTGATCATTTTAATTACAATAAATTGAAAAGGTTTTGTACGAAGAAAGCCAATGTAACCATAATTAGAAGGGAAACAGAAAACTGGGAAATAATTTTTACTGCCAGGGTCTCTCATAAAGGTCTCATTTCTCAAATGCATAGAGAACTGCATTAAATTTACAAGGATATAAGTCATTCCCCAAAGGAGAAATGAATAGGCAGTTTTCAGAAGACAAAATCAAAGCTAAATATAATCACATGGAAAAAAAGTTCTAAATCTCTATTGATTAAAGAAATGCAAATTGACAGCTCTGAGGTACCACATTATGCCAATCAGATTTGCTAACATGACAAAACAGGAAAAGGAGAAATGTTGGAGAAGATGTGTGAAAATTGGAACACTAATGCATTGTTGGTGGTATTGTGAGTTGTTTTAACCATTCTGGAAATTAAGTTGGAACTGTGCCCAAAGTTTGTAAAAGTGTGCATATACTTTGATCCAGCAATACCACTACTTAATTTGTATCCCAAAGAGATCATAAAAGAAAAAGAGGAAAGGACCCACATGTACAAAAATATTTATAAGGGCTCTTTTTTAGTGCCCAAGAACTGAATATTGAGGGGATATCCATCAATTGGGGCATGGCTGAAAAAATTGTGGTATATGAATGTAATGGAATATTATTCTTCTATAAGAAAAGAATTATGTAGGTGGATTTCAGAAGTTAAAGAAAGGCATTTATTGGGTTAACACACCCAACAGGCCCTATTTCCATGTGAAAGAGACAGAGTCCTAGCCACTCCATTTCATGCAGGAGACAGAGAATCAGCAGGCCCTACTCCCCATAAGAGGTGGAGTGATTAGCCAGGTTAGGAGTCTTATCTAAATAGTTTGACATGATAGGCAGAAGGGGAGCAGAAGAAGGGAGGAGGGGCAAGAATGGCTCTGGAATGTGTGGGATATCAAGTAGTCCAGAGGTGTCTTTGTTGTACAAATAAGCAAGGAGAACAGGAAAGGGGGAAGGGCTGTTCCAGGATGTCACATAGTTGGGGATGCTTTGTGAAAGAGTACAGATAAATCCATGGTGGGGGTATCAATCATCTTTGGTCACTTTTCTGGGCTGGTCACATCCTTCATCTTAGAGCATATCTCACTTCCTGCATCCTGCTTGCTCCATCTTCCTCAAGCACTCTTTTCTACCTTAACACTGTCCTATCCTATTCTATGCTATCCTTTCTTATCCTATGCTTTGCTGCCCTATCCTTTCCTGTACTGTCCTATCACGTCATGTCACAGCAATGTTATTGCACTGTTTACATGATATTACATTACATTGTTTTATGTAGTACTATGTTAATTATATTGCTGCTGTCTTACAGCATACTATTTTATAGTATACCATATTATGGTGTGATGTATTGAGATATATTCATGCAGTGGTACATTATGCAATTTTAGGTTATACCATGATATGTCATATTGTTATGTCATATTATGTTATTTTATGTCACGCTTTGCTATGTTGTATCATATTATATAATATGCAGTTATTCTAAGTATTGGGTATTTGTGCATGTCATCTTTCCTCTGTTGTATTTTAAACTCCTTGAGGGCAAAGACTACCTTGGTATTGTTTAGTGACTAGCACAGTGTTTTGTTACAAAGCAAATACTTAGAAAAATTGTCATTTAGTAAATAATGCCAAAATACTCTCTTTTTGAGCCTGTAGAATAATTATAACATTAGCATAATCAAATTTTTTTTTAATGAAGGATAAGTGGTTGTACTTGAAGTCAGGAGCAATAAGGTTCAAATCTGAGCTCTGTGATTCATGGACTGTGTGCCTTTGGGTAAATCACTTATCCTTTCTATTATTCATATGTAAAATAAGGTACTTGGGCATATAATTGTCAAGGTCCCTTCTAATTCTTAATCAAAGATCTTGTAATAGGGAGGCAATGTTCCACTTGGCCTCTTTGAAGTTTGTTTCCCAATGCACAGGATGAAATGAAAACATGCTTTCTTTTCTGCCTTTGTAGAGTTTCTTTTTAAAAGTAGGCGACTCATAAACAAAATATCCATTAAAAAAAAAAAACTCCGTGTCATCAAGGAAATAGCATATAGCAGGCTACCAGTAAACAAATGTAGGTTTTGATCATTGCTCTACTCTTTCAAAGTAACTAGAAAATATTGTTGGGATATAGATCGTATAAAAATATATCTCTTTAATTTCACATGAACTTCAAGTCACTTTACCTCTCTAGACTTCTATTAATTTACATAAGGAGAATTTCCTAATGAAAGACCTGATTTACTTGGAATATGTGCAGCATGCACTCCTTGATAACAATCCTAATGAGGGTTGGTGAGTATGTTTCCAGGTATGCATAGTGGAGGTGATGAGCATGGGAGCTAAATCCCAAAAAGGAAAAACCCTGGACTTTGCCACAAGGCCAAATCTCTGGCATTTGCCTGAGGCTATAATCCCATCAACTAGCCTTTCTTTGTGCCTGCTCCTAATCTCCCAATTCTGTCATCTTAATCTAACCTAGCCCTCCTTATGGCCCCCAGCCATTTCCCACACTTAATCCTAGCTAGGCTCCATTGTCCAGGTCCCAGGAGTCCGGTTCACCCCAGCTTACTGGCCACTCTCATTCAGTTCTTCCTTAGACCCCTCCTTCAGTCACCCCAAAGTACTTGACCTCTCCTAGATCCCTCCCACAGTCCTTCTGTACGTAAAATCCATCTTGTCTCCATTAAGGTGCTCAGATTCCTAAAATCTAGCCACTGCTTTTTCTTAGAATCTAGCCAATACCTCACAGACTCTCATATTCCTCAACTGTCTGGCTAATATGTTAGATCTCTAATAAATCTTGTATTTGGCTGAAAGAAAGCTTGCATTTAATTCTTTTTTGCAGGACTTGTGTATTGTGATTTTGGGGTCCCAGCACCCTTCATCTAAACCTCATGACAGGAACCACCAAGTTCAGAGAACATGAAAGGATTCCTCCTTTTCTTTCAGCTTGTTGTATAGTGATGAAAAGTTTTTTAATTGATTGTTGAGCAAGAGCTGAATTCATACTCAATAAATTTGGTTGGGTGATCTTCCAAACTTTTTCCTATTGAATTTTGAAGAGGACAAATTTTGTAAACTTCCAGATGTGGGAATGGAGAGTATCGTATCTGTGAATTCACGGTGTCTGTGTTGTATTTCTTCTTTCTAGTTATAGATAAATGAATATCCTGAAATAGAAGTACTCTAGTACCATGTGGCAATGGGAGGAAAATCAAGTCCCTAAGAAATCTCAATGGCTGGTGTCTTGGAGATAGTGACAATAATTGTTGGATCTGATAAAACACAGCCCTGAGTAACTATAGGCTAGACTCAGAACAGAAAGGAGACAGCCCAGAGGAGAAAGAAAGTGTCTCATTCATTAGCTATGCCACACCCAGAAAAGAACCTGATTCCAGAAAGTGATAAACAGACTTCTATGGCCAGACACATTTGCTTTCTACACATGTATTTCAGTACATTTGCATTGCAAGTTTGAACCTACTTTCAAAGTAATAGGCACAGAAATAAGAAAGTACCCTTGGTTGGGGAAAGAATGGGGTGTAACAAATACTAAAGATAAGAATCTCTCCAGGGAGATATGTAAAAGAATTTACTCCTTCTTTTGGAAAGTATGTGGTTCTTCATTACTTGCTATGCCTTCTTAGTAAATATCCCCTTGTAAAGGATAATTAATGTTAATTGGTTAACTGAAATTTTGGAGATGATAATTAGTGAAATGATATTGGGGAGCACACTTGGAGAGACTCATATGTATTAGGAATCAGAAGACTGAAGGGTTATCTTTAGAACCTGGAGGAAAGAAATAGCAAGCCCTCTCTGAGGACTCTGTCTGCTGGTCCAAATGTTATTTGAGACAGTGAGCCCAGAGTCTATGCTACACTGATTTGTAAAATGAGAAACTTGAATTAGAATAATTCTAAGTTCCTTTGAACTTTAAATTTACTTTATCACTTTTCTCATAGGTTTAAGAGATCTGTAGACTCCTAGAATGTCAGGTCTAGCATGAAAAGTTTCAACAATGGACTGGATCTAGAGACAAGTTTCTTCAATTTTAGCTTATTACATCAAAGGGCACAATGGAAGGAAAAGTCTAAGGGAAACAACATTAAGATAATCTAGTCCAACTGCTGAGGGTTTTGAGAGGTTGGGACCCCTCAAAAAAACCAAAGTACAAAATGGGTCATCTGGAATGAATTCACAAACACAAGCAATCTTAAGCCAAGTTGCAAAAAGTTTATTCTTATGCTTTTCAGCAGGCAAGGATTCTTAAGGAACCTGCAATCTTAAAACAGAATAGCAAAAGTTCATATAACATAAAATATGATAAGAAGTGTCAAATATGCTAACTAGGTGATTCAGGGTGGGATTAGGGAGTGGTTATGGAGTAGTCAGTTCTTAAAGAAACATGCACTTGTATCTACTGCACAGGCGGTTTACCCAGAGTTCACTGGCAAAAGCCCACAATGGGGGGCACATGGAGGTGTGGTTTTAGGCCTGCTAGGTCACTAAATCAACTAGAGTTCAGGGGTAACTGAGAGTTGTCCAGTCTGCCACCAATCAATGTCTTGTTTGACAAGATAGATGTAGGGAATATACTATGTCTTAAGTCTAGAAAACAGTTATGAGGAGCCCAGGAATGTAGATAATGAGGTAGGGTGGTAGGAGATAGTCCAGTGGGTAAAAATGTCCTTATGACCCAGTGCAAAGCCAGTTCAAACTAATAAGTCCTTCAGGTGCTGTTTGGAACTGCACCAGGGAGAGAGATATGGGTCTTGCTGGGGCCCACTCATGAGTAATTGCTAGGCACAGGGTCCTTGGGCTGAGGAGAAACTGTCAGGGATAGTGTCTCTGAGGCTACGGAGAAATTGGGGTCCAAGTACAAGCACCCAAACATAAGCATCCAAGCACCCCAACACAACTGACTCTTTAACAAATTAGGGAATTAGATGCAACAAGGAGAGGTTATTTCCCAAAAATTGCAAAGGGAGTTAGTTTGAGGTGGGAGTAGGACCTAGATGTCTTACTCTTAACTTAATTAAGATTCTTACCTTTTTAATATGCTATGTTTTTCAAACAAACAGAATGGGCGTTCTGAAGGGGCTTGTATTTAGATTTTGAAGATTTGTGTATAGTCTATTATTTAATCATAAACTGAAGCAGTTATTGTGTTTGTAAAAATATATGTTAATGAAAATAAGAAAAAATTAGATTGTACTTGAGTTCTCATACTCTTCCTGAATGATGACATCCTATCTGTTGGTCAATCATTTGCATATATATAGAACTCCTCTTAGCTAAATTGCAAAGTACTTTACAAATTGGAACAAATTAAGGAAAGAACAACTGAAATAAATGTATTTAATGTGGATTTAAATTGTGACAGTGACTCAGAGAAGTTAATACTGAAAGGAATAGAATGGGAAGAATTGTATAAAGGCAATATTCATTCTAATAACATAATTCTGACATACAAACTACCCATCTTCAAACTTAAGATACAGGCAAAAATGAAATAAAGAAAAATGAATAATAATATATTACATCATCCATCCAAACTCCCCCTGTGGAATTCAAAACAAGTCATCTTATCCACCCTGTGAGTTTGCCAACTGAAAAGTATTGCAAAATGTCAAAGAAAAACAATCATATCACGTAATTGATCAAAAATACATCAATGCATGACAGATCATGATTAAAATAAAGTCTCTGTTATTGCTAATATTTAGCATGCATTGAAAGCCTATAACGTGCTAGTCATTGTATATAGTGCATTGCAAAAGTATTGTAATATGTATGTATTGCATGTAATGTAGTCTTATTACCAATAGGATCTTATATTTTAAGGCTCAGTTTAATCTTTTACACAGAGACAGCATGATTTTCTTCTATAAATGCTCCCTACTCCAGAAAACAATTTCATAATTTACCTGAACTACTCATTGGTATTCAGATTACATTAAAGAGATGGCTAAATTTTAAATATTTGTTTTATACATGTTACCATGGTGGATATTGATGGGCTATGGGACCAAGCCAAGACCTTTGCCCTTTGCTCCAAAGATAATTTGGCTGCTTTTTGTCTACAGGACCCAGAAAGCCCTTAAACTTTTCTCTGGTCTCAAAGGTTTCCTTATCAGCTCCCCTTGTCTCTCTTTGAAAACCCTAGCCCCACCTTTTGATCTTATGCCTTTCAAATTCTTCCTTCCAGTTTGCTTCATTACCTATTACCATTGTCTATTCAATCTCTCAGACCTTCCAATTCTCACCTAGACCCTTTTCCCAGCCCCCTCCTCTGGCCATGAAAAGTTACTTTAGTGTATATAAGATCCACCCTGGCCCCCATTCAAAGGCTGAGAATCTCTCATGCCCAAAAGGCTGAGACTTTCTCATGCAGCTTGTCCCCATGGGTGTTATTAATGTTCAGATTCCTTAAGAGTCTGGCCTTTATGATTTATCTCTAATAAACTTTTTCTCTGGCTGGAAGATTTGAGTTGAATTCATTCAGGCAGAGCTCGCATCGTGATCTCAGGGGTCCCAGCACCCCAAACTTCTAGACTTCATCATATATCAAGATCTCTCTGTTATCACATTAGGAAAATTACCTTTGATATCATATCACTTGATTGTTAATATTAATTTGTAATTTCCTTTTTCTGTTCAAAAGTCTATTTCCTACTAGCTTACCTTCCCAAAATATTTGTTCCTTACCTAGTTTGGGCTGAGTCTCATCCAAATGTGACTCTTGCTTTTGTTTATGATATAAATAGGAATCAGTTTGAGTGACACTCTCCTCGGGAAGTACAAATTTTGTCCTTTCTCCCTTCATAGAACTTGGGGTGAACCAACCAGTGAAGGAGAAACCAAGATAAAATTCCTGATTGGGGTACCCAGATTGCTAGAAGACGCTAGAACCTTATGACTAGGCTGAATTCTCAACTTTCATTATATCCTCTAACAAAAGGCATTAAGAGCTCTTAGCCTACCTCCTCACTAAATATCCACCAATCAGGGAAGATGTCTCTCAGAAGTGAAATAGAGAGTTAAAGTTAAGTAGAGATTTAATGTGAAATGAGATGCTGCCTTTTTCACCTTTGAACACAGAGATCAATGACCTCAATTTATTGATTATTTTTAGTCCTAATAAACAATTTCATCTTTAATACTCAGAAACTTTGTCTCTCAGAATTTCATATGCCACACACATAACCCAAGTGTTCCAAAAGGTTCAATTACCAACTATTGTATCAATCCAAGTTCTAATATCAACAATGTCAGTCCAAGTCCTTCAGACTGATGTTTGAGACTCATTATAATATGATTCTACATTCCTTTGTTGGGGGCAGCTAGGTAGTGCAGCTAGTAGAGTTCCTGGATAACAGTCAGAAAGATTATTCTTCTTGTGTTCTATCTGGCCTTAGACAGTTATTAGCTGTAAGACACTGGGCAAGTCAATTAATCTTGTTTGCCTCAATCCCTCATCTATAAAGTGAGCTAGAGAATCAGACAACAAACAACTCCAGTATCTTTGCCAAGAAAATCCCAAATGGAAATAGGCAGAGTAAGACATGACTGAAATGACACAATAACAGAAACATGTACCTTTCTATCTATATCTCACACTATTTTCCATCACTTTTCCAATGGATCACAAAATTTGCAACACTGTCACTCACTGACAGTTTTCCATGCTTCCTTGCCTCAAAACTGTTAATAATATTCCTTAAGCCTGAAATGTCTTCCTTCATCCATAAATATGGAAATCTGAACCTTTTTTTCCTATATTATACTGAAATGGTAACCCCTCAAAAAAATTTCCCTAAATAACCTTTAGCTCAAAATGATCAAATGTTTCTCTGAATTCTTAAAGTACCATTCTTCCTTTTATGTTATTCACTTACTATATTCTGCTTGTATTGATAGCTATTTGATACAATTTTCATTCCTATATTAGAACATAAATTTCATGGGAGAAAATATTATTTTTTAGTTTGTGGCTCAGAGTCAAAACCGTTCTTTGCATAAAGAAAGTGATCAAAAATTTCAAAAAATAAAATTGATCGAGGTGAAACAAGGATGCCCATTATCATTGTTGTTATTCAATATAATGCTAAAAAATATTAGCTTTAGCAATGAGAGAAGAAAAATAAATTGAAGGAATTAGAATAGTGAATGAGAAAACAAAACCATCACTCTATGCAGATGACAAGATGGTATACTTAGAGAATCAACTAAAAAACTACTTGAAAAAATTTAATAATATTAGCAAAGTTGCAGGATATAAAACAAAGCCACATAAATCAGCAGCATTTCTATATATTAACAACAAAGCCCAGCAACAAGAGATAGAAGGAGAAATTCCATTTAAAATTACTGCAGACAATATAACATATTTGGGAGTCTACTTGCCAAGATAAACTCAGGAATTACATGAAAACAATTGCAAAACAGTATTCACAAAAATAAAGCCAGATTTAAACAACTGGAAAATATCAATTGCTGAAGTGTGGGCCAAGCTAATATAATAAAAATGATAATTCTACTTCAATTAATTCACTTATTCAGTGCCATACCAATTAAATTACCAAAAAATATTCTATGGAGTTAGAAAACATTACAACAAAATTTTTCTGGAAGAGCAGAAGATCCAGAATATCAAGGGAATTAATGAAAAGTAATGCAAGGGAAAGTGGCTTAGCCATACCACATCTAAAACTATATTAAATAAGTAACAATAATCAAAACAATTTGGTACTGCCTAAGAAATAGAATGGTGGATCAGTGGAATAGGTTAGGTAAACAAGACATAGTAGTCAAAGACTATAGTAATTAAGTGTTTGATAAAGTCAAAGAATCCAGTTTCTGGGATAAGAACTCATTATTTGACAAAAGCTGCTGGGAAAACTGGAAAATAGTATTGCAGAAAATAGGCATAAACCAACATCTCATACCATATACCTAAATAAGGTCAAAATAGATACGTGGTTTAGAAATAAGGGAAGATACTGTAAGTAAATTAGGAGAGCAAGGAAAAATTTACCTGTTAGTTTTATGGATAGCATAAGAATCTATCTATCTATCTATCTATCTATCTATCTATCTATCTAGTTATCTATCTATTCATTCATTCATTTATGCTAGGCAATGGGGTCAAGTGACTTGCCTAGGGTCACACAGCTAGTCATGTGTCTGAGGCCAGATTTGAACTCATTCCTCCTGATGCCAGGGTTGGTGCTCTATCCACTGTGCCATCTAGCTACCCCAGTATAAGAATTTATGTAAAAGCAATAGATAAAGAATATTATGAAAAGTAAAATGGCTAATTTTGTTTACATCAAATTAAAAAAGTTTTTGCACAAAAACTTGTGCAAAAAGCAGGAAGCAGTGGGGGGGGGGAGGAAATGCAGCCAGGGTCTCTGATAAAGGCCTCATTTCTCAAATATATAGAGAACTGAGTGAAATGTACATGAGTCATTCACCAACTGATAAATGATAGAAGAACATGAACAGGCAGTTTTCAGATGAAGAAATGAAAGCTGTCTATAGCCATATAAAATGCTCTAAATTAATATTGACTAGAGAAATACAAATTTAAAAAAAAATCTTTGAGGTGCCACTTCACACCTATCAGATTGGGTAATATGATAGAAAACAGAAAATGATAAATGTTGAAGGATATGTGGGAAAATTGGAAAGCTAAATGTATTGTTGGTGGAGTGGTGAACTGATCCAACTATTCTGGAGAGCAATTTGGAACTACAACCAAAGGGCTGTAAAACTGTGCATGCCAGCAATAGCACTACTAGGTCTGTATTGCAAAGAGATCATAAAAAAGTGACAAGGACCTAAATGTACAAAAGTATTTAAAACAGCTCTTTTTGTTATGGCAAAGAGTTGAAAATTGGGGGGACACCCAAAAATTGGGGAATGTCTGAACAAGTTGTGGTATATGAGTGTAATGGAATACTATTGTTTTATAAAAAATGATGAGATTTAAAGAAAAACCTGGAAAGACTTACATGAACTGATGCTCAGTGAAGTGAGCAGAAGCAGAACACTATGCACAACAGTCACATTGTTGGATAATTAACTTTGATAGACTTAGCTCTTCTCAACAATACAATGATCCAAGACAATTCCAAAACACTCATGATGTAAAATTCTAACTACATTCAAAGAAAGCATAATGGAGACTGAATACACATCTAAGCATACTATTTTCCTTTTTTTTTGTTTTTCTTTCTTTCTTGTGTTTTTCTTCCTTTTATTCTTATTTTTCTTCCACTACGTGACTAATGTGGAAAGTTTAACATGACAGCACATTTATAACTTATATCAGATCACTTGATGTCTTCAGGTATGGGAGTGAAAAGAGGGAAGGAGAAAAATTTAGAACTCAAAATTTTACAAAAATGAATGCTGAAAACTATCTTTACTATCTTTAATAAACTAAAGTCAACTAAAGATAGATGAAAACTGTCTTTGTAATTGGGAAAAATGAAACACTCTTAAGGAAAGCAATAGAAAATAAATACTTTCAGTCAAGCTATCAATTCTTCTTAGGAAATATTTCTCTCAAAAAGTTGTATAGGTGACCAGATTATGATGAAAATAATAGGTAAAGACATCACCACTTAATGGAGAATATTCTAAAAGGTTTAAGAAATGTGGCTGTTTGATTTACAAGGAGCATCTACATTTTAATTTTGAATCAACTGTGTGTTCTCCTATTAAGCTGGGTAATTAAGGGAATTAATTTATAATTCCCCTGGAGGAATAAAATAATGTTCAGAATTAAAAGTAAGTGCAAAGTGTGGATGTACTGCTTAATTTCTTTGTTATTTTAAAATTTCATTTCCTAATTAAGCATACCTGAACTCATTTTTTATATTTTGTATTGTCTTGCAAGGAAGATTATATTGGATATGGACTTGGACTTTCAGTCGCATGATTGTTTACCTTAAACATCTGCACAGAAATTGAGGTTAGTTGTATATGCTTTTTCTGCCCTATGTCATCTGATTACAGCTTATTGAGCCACATCTTTTTTATGTTTGCAATTTGGTTGAGATTATTCCAAGGTCTAAAAATGAATACCATTTTTTTTTGATCAATAAATTAATTTATTTTTAGGTTTCAATATTCCCTTCCATAAGCTTTTGAGTTTTAAATATTCTCCCCATCTCTTCCCTCTGCCCTCTCTAAGATAGCATGCAATTTGACTTAGGGTTTACCTATACATTCCTATTAAACATATTTTCACATTAGTCATGTTGTAAAGAAGAATTAGAAGAAATAGGAGGAAACACAAGAAAGAAGAAACAAAAAAAGGGGAAAAAAGTGCAAATAGTATGCTTCAATCTGCATTCAAATTCCATAGTTCTTTCTCTGGATGAGTATAGCATTTTCCATCATGTGTCTTCTGGAGATGACTTAGATCCTTGCATTGCTCAGAAGAGCTCAGTTTATCAAAGTTAGTCATCACACATTGTGGTCGTTACTGTGTGCAATGCTCTCATGGTTCTGCTTATTTCACTCAGCATCAGTGTACATAAGTATTTCCAGATTCTTTTCTGAAGTTTGCTTGCTCATCATTTCTTATAGCACAATAGTATTTCATTAGATTCATATACCAAAACATGTTCAGCCATTACACAATTGATAGGCATCCCTCAATTTCCAATTATTTGCCACCACAGAAAGAGCTGCTGTAAACAATTTTTGTCATTTTCCCATTTGTTTGATCTCTTTGAGATACAGCCCTAGAAATGCTACTGCTATGTCAAAGGGTATGTACATTTTTGTAGCCCTTTGGGCATAGTTCCAAATTGCTCTCCAAATAGCTGCATCAGTTCACAATTCCATGAAACAAGGGATTGATGTTTCAATTTTCCAAAATCTTCTGCAGCATTTATCATTTTCCTCTTTTGTTCATGTTAGCCAATCTGATAGGTATGATGTGGTACCTCAGAGTTGCTTTGATTTGTATTTCTCTAATCAATAATGATTTAGAGCATTTTTTTCCATATGATTATATATACTTTCAATTTCTTCACATGAAAACTGCTTTCTAAATTCCTTTGACCTTTTATCAATTGAGGAATAGCTTTTATTCTTATAAATTTGATACAGTTCTCTATATATTTTAGAAAGGAGGCCTTTATCAGACACTGGTTGTAAAATATTTTTTTTCCAGTTTTCTGCTTCCCTCCCAATCCTGGTTATATTGTCTTTGTCCGTACAAAAACTTTTCAATTTAATGTAATCAAAGTCATCCATTTTTCATTTTCTAATGTTGTCTGTCTCTTTTTGATCATAAAATCTTCTGTTATCCATAAATCTGACAGGTGAACTATTCCTGGCTCTCCCAGTTTTCTTATAGTATTAGCCTTTATATCTAAATAGTGTACCCATTTTGACTTTTGTTTTGGCATGAGGTGTAAAATTTTGGTCTATTGTGAGTTTCTGTCATACTTTTTTCCCCCAGTATTTCCAGCTGGTCTTGTTAAGTACAATTCTTATCCCAGAAGCGGGGGTCTTTGAGTTTATCAAACAGTAGATTACTATAGCCATTGACTACTGTGTCTTGTGTACTTAACCTATTCCACTGATCCACCACTCTGTTCCTTAGCTACTAACAAAGTAGTTTTGATGACTGCAGCTTTATAATACAATTTAGGGATCTGGCAAGGCTAGGCCAACTTCCCAAGCATTTCTTTTTATTAATTCCCTTGTGGACCTTTTGTTCTTCCAGAATAATATTTTATTATTTTTTCTATCTCTATAAAATAATTTTTGGTAATTTTATTGGTATGGCACTGAATAGGTAAATTAAATTAGGCAGAATTGTCATTTTTATTATATTAATTTGTCATACTCATGAGCACATAATTTTTTTTTCCAGTTATTTAGATCTGACTTTATTTGTGTGAAAAGTGTTTTATAATTGTATTTATATAGTTCCTGGGTTTGTTTTGGCAAGTAGACTCCCAAATATTTTATATTCTCTACAGTTATTTTAAATGGAATTTCTCTTTCTATCTCTTGCTGTTGGTCTTTGTTAGTAATATATAGAAATGCCAATGATTTATTTGGGTTTATTTTTTCTTCTGCAACTTTGTTAATATATCTATTATTTCAAATATTTTTTTTATTTAATTCTCTAGGATTTTCTAAGTATGTCATCATATCATCTACAAAGAGTGACAGCTTTGTTTCTTCTTTACTTATTTAAATTCCTTCAATTACTTTTCCTCCTTTTATTGCTAAAGATATTGTTTCTAGTACCATATTGAGTAACAGTGGTAATAATGGATATCCTTGTTTCACCCCCAATATTATCCTCATTACATACAATGCTTGCTGATGGTTTTAGATGGATGCTACTTTTCATTTTAAGGAAGACCCCATTTGTTCCTATGCTCTATGGTGTGTTTCATTGGAATGTGTGTTGCATTTTGTCGAAAGCTTTTTCTGCATATATTGAGATAATCATGTGGTTTCTGTTAGTTTTGTTGTTGATATTATCAATTATGCTAACTTTTTGATCATGAATTTCAGGTACAACAGTAATTCTTAAATTATCTCTCCTGAATCAATTTTCCAGGTCAATTATTTTTCCAATGGGTTATTTTACATTTTCTTTTATTTTTTTTCATTCTCTTGATTTTGTCTATCTATTGATGTCTCATAGAGTCATTAACTTTTGCTTGCCCAATTCTAATTTTTAAGGAATCTTTTTCTTCAGCTTCCTTTTGTACCTCCTTTTCCATTGGGCCCATTTTACTTTTCAGGGAGTTCTTCTCTTCAATAAGTTTCTATGCCTCCTTTTCTATTTGGGCATTTCTACTTTTTAAGGAGTTGTTTTCTTTAGTGCACTCCCCCCCCCATTTTGTCAACTCCATTTTAAAAGAAATTGTTCAACTTTTCTTCTACCTCTCTTATTTGACTTTTATAATCTTTCTTGAGCTCTTCCAAGAAGGCTTTTGGGGCTTGAAACCAGTTTATATTTCCCTCTGAAAATTCAGATGTGGGTATATTGACAATGTTATCCTCTTCTGAATCTATGTTTTGATCTTCCCTGTCACCAAGATACTTCTCTATGGTCACTGATTTTCTATGTTACTTTTTTCTCATGTTCTTTGCCTTTTTTCTGGCTTTTAAAGTTAATCTCTACTTCTGAGGCACAGGGGTCACTGTCCCAGGCTTCTTCTGCTAGGGGATAGGGAATTGGTTATTGGTTTCCTGAGAAGGGTTTGCCACCGGCTTGCTGGGATACCTCTATTCCTGTACCGGTCCCCTTCAGCCACAGCAAGAGAGACTTTTACTGTTAATCCCCTTAGCTTCATGAGCTAAAAGATTGTTGCACCTAGTCTTTCTGCTGGATTCACTATTTCAGGATTTTTCCTGGGTCAATATTCTCTGAGTTTTTCAAGGTCAATAAGGAAGGGTGAGAATGATTTACTGCTTACTCCACCCTCTTGGCTCCTGTAAGTTGAAAGAGGTTATTTTTACACATTCAATCTGTGTAACAATAGCTCCAGGAGCAGTTGCTGCCTCCACTGGTATTGCTAATTCAGTCCTTGCCAAGGTCTGCTCCTGGTTTGTTGGGACCAGGGTTGTACTGGCGTGCACTGCAGCCCTGTGCTGGATTGCACTGCTCTCTCACCCAGTTTTGACAGACCCATTCCATTGACCTTCTAATTTGTCTCTGGCATCTGTGGGCTGAGAAGAATGGAAACTATCAATGCTGCCAGTGATTCATTCCTGTGATGTCTGGGTAAGGGCACTGGCAGCTTTTCTCTAAGGCAGGTACAACAAACCTTTCCTGTTGAACTTCCAGGTTTTCTTTGGTCAGAAATCTACCTCACTCAGTCTCTTTGTGGGTTCTGCTGCTTGAGAATTTTTTTAGAGCCACCTTTGAAAGGTATTTGAAGGATTCTGAGGGAGAGCTCAGGTAAGTCCCTGCCTTCTCTCTGCTGTCTTGACTCTGCCCTCCAATAGCCATTTAATTTTAAATGTATTGTATTACTTTGCTAAGTTTTCATTCAGATGGAATTTTAGCTGTGATAGCTGAGGTTAAAAATGAAAAGGAAAATAAAGGTCATTCTCAGGTAACAATACATAAAGGATAGATTTTAAAATTCATTCTTTTCCATTTAAGCCATTCAATTACCAACAAACTCGAAATGAGCTATCTGCCTGAGCTATAGAATATTTTTGTTATATTTCCTGATTCTTAAAAACCTTTATTGGCACCCCAGTTTCTAGAAGATTAAAGTCCAAATCTGGAATTTATGACTGTTCACAATTTAGTCTCAATGTATCTTTGAATTTTTTATCTTTTATTATGCCTTCTGAAATTGTTTTATAATTATCATTGTTTTATGATAATCTCTTCTTCCTTCACTCTCATCCTTGTGGTCTTACTCATTTTTCAATTAATCACACACTGATTTGGTATCTCTTCTATGTTTCATGCTAATATTATTTAATTATTATATTATTATTGATGTAATTACTATTGAAGAGGGATTGTTTTCTTCCTTTCACTTGTATCTCATGTGTCTTATATAAGATACGGAACATAGTAGGCACTTAATAAATAATTGTTGGATAATTTATTGACATACTAATACAAGAACTGAATAATATAAATATTAATACTCTCAAGATAAATTGAATCAAAAGCAAAAAAGAAGTTCCAGGCTTTGGGAGTGTTGTGACCAGCAAGCTATCAGATTAAACTCCATCTCTAGACTCCTTTAAATCTATAATGTCCCTTGGGCAGCTAGGTGGTGCAGTGGATAGAGCACTGGCCCTGGATTCAGGGGGACCTGAGTTCAAATCCTGCTTCAGACACATAACACTTACTTGCTCTGTGACCCTGGGCAAGTCACTTAACCCCATTGCCTAAAAAACAACAACAACAACATAAAAAAATCTATAATGTCCCAAAAGAAGAACTGTGCACTGGATACAGAAGAATTATAGCTGAATATGTATGGAAAGAAGAGAAAACATCAAGTTACAATTCTTATTACTTAAGACTTACACAAAGAATTGATAGAATTAAAAAATAGAAATTCTTTAAAGTCTTACCTTAGCATTCCTTCCTACAAACCTATATGTTGCTATATAGAGAAAAAAATTAAATTATTGGCCTTGTGACTGAGTTCCATCTTCAGATCCCCTTTTTCTCATGGCACAACTTTTGTGAATACACTCTACCCTTTGCTTTCAATAAGCGAAAGATGAAAATAATGACCAGAAAGAAGGTGAAGAGGAAGGTGAGAACACTAAAATCAGGTTCAATTCAAACATTGTTACAACCCTGTATAAAATTGGTGACACTGAAACAGCCTATGCATTAAAAAAAAAAAAGAATGGAAGAAAGTAAGGTGAAGAAGTAGGGCAGGGAGCCAACATACGTAGTTGAATTTAGACTAAAGAAAAAAGAACTGAAGGCCAATTGAGGTGAGCACTTTCTCCCCTTCAAACAAGGAGTATTGAGGGAAAGCATCCTGTACAAAATAATACATTACCTAATGCGTAGAGACTGAGGCAGTTTGGCAACTCAGGTGCAGATGCAGGGATATAAGTAAGGGGAATGAATAAAAGTTAGCAGTAGGAGGATTTACTTTTGAAAAAGATAAAACCCCAAATGAAATAAAAGGAAAAATAACCTTCAGTAAAAACCGAGAGAATAAGAAAATCCATCAAAAGAGAGATTCAAAACTGTGCAGAAGTATGAGTAGTAAATTATCAAAAAGAATATAAACTTTCTTCAATAGATTTTCAGACAAAGGAAAGTGAATCAATCTCTGATGAACTACACAATCCCATGGACTTTAAAAAACAGAGAAAACCCTATGATACTAAAGAATGTTTAAGAAAATAAAATATTTTAAAAAAAATTGTAAATGGATAAAGGTCAAAAGACAGGACAGAATTTGGAGGTCTCAATGCAGATTTACTTAAAATAGCAGAATTTTGAAAAGTACCAATTGAAAAAATCTATAAATTGCTTACAGGGTAAGAAAAAAAACCAATTTGATTCCACAAGACAAATACTAATTAAATTTGAGAATTAATTAATGAAAAGAAAATTCTACAAACTACCAAGAGAAAATGACTTTTAAGCCACACAAGATTATTCCACAACAATGAAAAATCAAAAGAATTTCTGAGTGATGTTACCCATGAGACAGAGGGATTAGTAATTTCCTTCAATCCTTATGACCTCTCAAAATTTTCTAAAATAAGAATTATGTATAAAAGATGAAACAACTACAACTGTCTCCACTGTCTAAGAGATCATGAACTATAATTCTGTTATAATCTATTTAACTATTAACTACTTAAAATAGAGAAGGAGAATACATATTTGTGCTTTGTGATTCACTCGGCAATTCCCTTGATACTACCTCATTATCTGCTAACTACGGACATCCATGCTTCCAACAACAAAGTCAATCTCAGAATCAAAAAAAAAAACCTAAAACAAAACCAGAACTAAATTTTCTCTTCTTACCTTTTTTTTGTGTCAAAAATTGGAATATAGTTGCTCCCTCTGGATCAATAGAGTTTCTTTTATGCTACATCAGTGTTTAGCCAGAGAAATAAGAATCAAAGGTTCTGAGGAAGGTCATCAGCTCATGCTTGGGACTCCAACAGGTTTGAACTAAATGACAACTGACTCCAACTAATTCTGGGTCATCTATGGTGAGACTGTGGCCAGTGAAAAAGTGAATTTTCCATGTGGAAGGAGACTGAAATAGTTTTGAGGCCTTGCTCTTAGGCAACCTCCATTAAAGAGCAGAGAGAAAGGTAATAAGCTTTAATTAAGTAATTACTTTATATGGTTAAATTTAATAATTTCACTTAAAAACAACACATTCTGCAGGTAACCATGGGAAAGACATTCAAATACAAAGTTAAAAACACTCAAATTAATTTTGCTATTACCAGAAACTGTAGAATTGAAAAATCTTGTTCTGAATAGCAAAGGAATTCAAGATTCAATCCAATGTGATATACTCTACAAATCTGAACCAAAAAAAAAAAATCAATAAAAAATACTCATTCAATGAGAAAAAAGCTTTTGAAGATTTTTTACAGAGAAAAGCACAATTACTCAGATTACATTCTCAGTAAACTTCCTAGAAAATAGAAATACAAGACAGATAGGCAAATGCATGAAACAAAGAAGGTATCATAATAAATTACATTACCACAGGAGAAAAACAAAGAACAAAAAGATGAAAACTAAAAAGATTCCTATAAGGTTCACAACAATATCAACATGGCCATTATGAGATTTCTTTCTAAATGAATATAAGGAAAGAAGAATGTAAGTTGAACTTAAGCAGGAAAACTGATGTTTGATGAACAGGCCTGAATTACCATGGACTAAGTCTTAAAATACTCTTCTAACAGGTTAAACAACATTTTTTATGGGACTAAACTACAGAATGTGAAAGTGTGTAAAAGAGAAAAAGGGAGGAAGAAGATAAAGAGGAATGTGTGATGTATGCATTATAAAACTAAAAGTTGCATCTTTAAAAAGGACTATCAAAATTAATTAACCTCCAGTCAACCTGATTAAAAAGAAGAGGGCAGAAAAATCAAACCAACAAGCATTGACCAAAATGAAAAGATGACAAAACAGAAGAAATTATTTTAAAAAATTATCAATCCTTCTGTGCACAGTGATATACTAATAAAACTGAGAAAACAGAAGAAATAGAAAAATATTACCCACAATGCCCAAACAAACTTGTGGCCAAATATCTTCAATAATCCAATTTCAGAAAAAATAAATAGAAATAACTATAAATACTAAAAGGCGGAAAAATGTCTGGTCCTCATGAATTCAAAGAGAATTTACATTAGACTTAAAAAAATATATATACTAATACTGTTGCTAATGATACTAGCTAGCACTTATATAGAGTTTTAAGTTTGGCAAAGAGCCTTTTGACTACCTGTATACCTCTATACACAAATTATTCTAAAAATTGACAAGGAATACAGTCTCTTTTTATGTGACAAAAATTATCTTAATCACTAAACTATGAAAAAGATAAAGAAAGAAGAATAGCAAATTAATGTCATTAATGAATATTAATTTTAAAAATTTAAATATGATATAAAATATATTCATTATAACCAATTTGTATTCATACCAGGGATACAAGATTGATTCAACATTAGGAGAAAAAAATCACCTTAATATATAACATGGAAAAAAAAGTGGCAAAACCACATGATTATCACAATAGAATTAGAAAAAAAAGCCTTTGATAAAGCACAAAACTAACTAATGATAAAAAAAAAACCAGGACATTATATTTTGATAAATCATAAATGAAAATTGCCAAAAATTGTTCAAGCTAGAAAGGAAAATGAAAAATTTAACAAGTTCCTCAAACTCTTAATGTTCTATGAATAAAGTCCATAGTGAAAAAAAAAAATTAGAAAAAGAAAATGTTTAAATCACCAAGGAAATACGTGTTTTAAAAAATAGAAATCAGAGGAATGCTAGTTTTAGGATGCAAAATTAATTACTTTTAATAGTGTTTGTTTAAAAAATATGCAATTGGAGGGGAATATTGAACAAAGAAGTATCAAATTAAAAAAAATTAATCTGTGTTCAATAAACCCTAAAACAACTTACTTAGAAAAAAATTCCCTATTGGCAAAGAATTCTTGAGCAAATAAAGAAGAAGTCTGGCAGAAACTACTTTACAACTACTGCTTACAATATATATCATAACATTTCACAATATTTGAGTGAACTGATCTAAGTAGGTTCCTTTTACAAAACTCTCCACCAAACAAAGGATAGAGAAAAATACAAAATAAGAAATAGGTAATTTAAATTACATGAAATTGAAAGTTTTTTTGGTTCCCCACCCCCACAGAACAAAAAAAAAGCATCTAGACTAAGAACAGAACACTATCAAATATTCCTGGTAATAATCTGACAGCCAAGATATATAAATAAGTGATGAAGATATATCATGCCAAATGTCAATAGATATATTTTAAGGAAAGGAACAAACAGTTCTCAAAAGAAGAATTTTGAACTATTAACAATGATATGAAATTCAAAATAATTCTTATGTTTGACTATACATGTGGTGATTTATTATTCATTGATCACTGGAAAAACAACTCCAACCAAATATATTTAAATCAACTTGAACTGTCAGTGACAAAAATTGGCAATAAATAAAAGAGTAGACATAAATACTATTAAAATTTTCTTCAAAAAAGTCTAACCCTTATAAATCAACCACACAAAAACATATGGTTATGTTGATGTCTAAGAGTTAAGGATACCACAAGCTCTTAGATACCACTCTAAAAATCGATATTTAGTTTGCTTACCAAGAAGAATCACTTTATAGCATTAGCTTCTTTATAATGTTACAAAAGAGAATTGTAGAATATTATTAGCAATAACATCTTGCAAAAGAATGAGAAGTGTTGGGTAGCAAAGAAAAGTTAAAAAAAAAGTGCAAACATTGTAGAAAATCTGCTGAGAACAAATTAAGCCATACCTTCTGGAAAGCATTTAAGAATGAAACTGGAGGGTACACAATAAACAGAGTTTTGAAAAAATGGGGAAAAAATATGTTAAGATTAAAAATCCCGTTAAATCAGGTCTCATATCATAGTCCTTAATAAGTGGTATAAAATTTTAGAAATGCAACTGCTGAAAACAAGAAGGAAGAGAAGCTGTACTAAACCAAATATACAGATGGAAGACTGCTGAAATCAACATAGTTCTGAGATCATTCATTGAAGATACAAGATCTGAAAGAGGAAATTTAACAAATGCTTGGAAAAAGTCACAAATTTTGTCACTACTGAAAAAGTTGATAAATAACAACTAACTCATATTTCTACATTCACTTTCTTTCCCCATAAAATCTTTATTAGAGCACATACAAAGGACATCTTTAATGAAAGGAATAGGGATGATTTTAGAATTCATTCAACACTTGATATGGGACAAGTGTGGTAGATACAAAGACACAATTGAAACCCTCCTTGCCCTTAAAGAGTTTCCATTCTTTCAGGGGGTAAAGAGTCAGATAGTTAAATGCAGGCTCACATATGCATAATTCACATTTCTAAAAGTAAAAGTATTTGGTTTTTTTCCTTTGTCTTCTGTCTTTGAGCAGGAATTTCTTTTTTATTCTGATAATAAATCTTTACATTTACATTCTAAATATTCCCTTCTTATCTCTTGGCTCATCTTCTTCTTCCTGTACCCCTCCTTTAGCTATGAAATACTTTATTTTTTTCTATCTTAAATTGCTGTGGAATGCTGATTATCGGCTCTGTGTTCTGAGTGAATCAGAAATTTTATATGAAAACAAATATGTACTCCAGAAATTTCAATTTGCTTTCAATGAAAACAAATTTCTTAGTAGGCTAATTTTTTTTTCTTTCAAATTGCCCTCCTATCTTTGACTCACATAGGATTTTCACTTATACATATTTCCCAAGAAATAAGAAAATTCCCAACCTTGTTAATAAGCAACATTTTTTTTTGGCTGAAACACAGTGCATGTGGGAGAATACTCCTAGAAAGGCATGTGGGTCACTTTGTTAAGAGTACTACATACAAAATGGATGAGATATATTTTATACTAAAGCCAATGGGAAGCCACTGGGGATTTTTGATCAGGATAAGGACATGGTCGACTGGTGCTTTAGGAATATCATGTTAGGAGATGTTTGTAGGATAGATTAGAAAAGGGAAGAACTTGACATAAGGAAATAAAAGAAAAGGAAATACAATGGTCAATACAATTCATGATGAGGTCCTGAAATCAGGTGTTCATAACACAAAGTGGAAAGAAGATATAACTAAAGAATATACTGAAGTCATAGGAGTTCTTGAGTAAGGTGACCATAGAGATCATTTTGTTTATGATCCCCTATTTATAAATATCTACCATGACTTAAATATGGAATACTTACTTTAGTCTATCAACAGAGGAAAAATAAAATAGATAATGAATGCCATTCATCCATACAGTGATATGCATTTAGATAAACATTCTATAAAGTTGATTCATTAATCTATTTACCTTGGATATACTGTAGATGGACAAATGACTAGGCCACAAATTGCATAGGAAGCTATAGGGGGTAAAATTGCATTGAGAAATTATAATTAGTGACTCAAAACTTTCCTCTAAAACAAAAGGTTATATTTCTTAATACAATATACTCTTTTTTGATGTTATTTGACTATAATCCATGGAATATAATTGTACAAAGAATTAAAAATGGAGATTACATGAATGTCTATGTAGATACTTGCTGGCTATGAATACACTGCAACATAATACAGACAAAGGATTTGAGCAGGAGAAACATAATTTTTTTTAAATGAGTTGAACTGAGGTGAAAATGAGGTGAAAATATGTGAAAAAAAAAGGTAAACGACCTAGGAATCCAGAATAATGGGTAACCATTCGACTGCTGGTATGCTTCCCTGATACCCATGCAATTTAAAAAATTTATTTATGTATTTTCAATTTTCAACATTCACTTCCATAAGATTATAAGTTCTAAATTTTCTATCTAGCGTTGCCCTCCCCCACCCACAGATGACATAAAATTTGATATAGACTCTACATACACATCCATATTAAACCTATTTTCACATTAGTCAGGTTGTAAAGAAGAATTAGAACTTATGGGAGGAACCATGAGAAGGAAAAAAAAAGGGGGAGAGCAAATAATATGCTTCAATTTGCATTCAGACTCCATAGTTCTTTTTTTCTGTAGGAGACTTTTGGAGTTGTCTTAGATCTTTATATTGATAAGAAGAGACAAGTCTATCAAATTTAGCACAATGTGGCTGTTACTGTCTGCAACGCTCTACTATGGGTAAGGAACAAATATTAAGCATTTGAGATAGAGATGTTTCTAGATTTGCACACACCATATTTACTTTGCGCTACTGTAATTCTGCTTTGCTTATACAGTACAAAACCTTCTTTGATGCTCGCATGCCATGTTGGCAGTCCTGGGACAGCATTTCTCACATCTCACAATTGGTACTACAGTTCTTTAGAGAGAGCTTGCAAGTGTCCTTGTACCACTCCTAACCTCTCTGTGACCACTTGCTTTGTGCAAGGTCTTTGTAAAATAGCCTTTTAGAAAAATATACTTTTAGTGTTTGGACTTTGTGGCCAGCCCATCAGACCTAACACACTTTAGTAGAGTTTGAATGGTTAGCAGTTCAGCTCAAATTATCTTGCCAGGTAATCTTCAGAATATTCCTAAAACAATTCAAATGGAATCAGTTCAATTTTTGGGCAGACTGTACTGATTTTACAGGCATACAACAATGAAGTTAGCTAATGGAACTGTAGACTTTGTTTGCTATGCAGCCTAATATGTTTTTTTTCTTATTTTTAAAATTATAATTAATTAATTTTTAGCTTTCAAAACTCACTTCCATATGATTTTGAGTTCTAAATTTCTCTCCCCCTACCTACTCTCCTCATTCCTCAAAAAGATATGAAATCTGATATAGGCTCTACAAATACATTAATTTTAAATATATTTTCACATTAGTCACATTATAAAAAATAATTATAACCAATGTGAGGAACCACAACAAAGAAGAAACAAAAAAGAAAGAACAGAGAGACAGAAAGACAGAGAGAGCACAAATAGTATTCTTCCATCTACATTCAGACTCTATAATTCTTTTTCAGGATGTAGATAGCATGTCCCATCATGAGTCATTTGGAGCTGTCTTAGATTCTTGCATTGCTGAGAAGAGATAAATCAATTAAAGTTAGTCATCAGACAATGTTACTTTTACTGTAGACAATGTTCTCCTGGTTCTGCTCATTTTACTCAGCATCAGTTCATGTAAGTGTTTCTAGGTTATTTCTGAAATCCACCTGCTTATCATTTCTTATGGAAAAATAGTATTCCATTACATTTATATACCACAACTTGTTCAGCCAGTCCCCAATTGATGAGCATCCCATTAATTTCCAATTTGTGACCATCAAAAAAGAGCTGCTATAAACCACTTTGTACATGTGGTCCTTTTCCCATTTGTATGACCTCTTTGGGATACAGTCAAAGAAGTGATATTGCTGGGTAAAAAAGTATACAGCTTTGTAACTCTTTGGGCATATTTCCAAATTGCTCTCCAGAAAGGATGGATCAGTTCACAACTTCACCAATAATGCATTAGTGTTCCAATTTTCCTACATCTTCTCCAATATTTATCAATTTTCTCTTCTGTCAGGTTACCCAATTTGATAGGTATGGTGTGGTACCTCACAGTTGTTTTAATTTTCATTTCTCTAATCAATAGTGATTTAGAATTTTTTTTTCATATGATGAGAGATAGCTTCAGCTTCTTCATCTGAAAATTTCCTATTTGTATCATTTGATCATTTATAAACTTGACAATGACTTGCAATGTAATAAATTTGAATCAGTTCTCTATATATTTTAGAAGTTATACCTTTATCAGAGACATTGGCTGGAAAATTGGTTTTCCAGGTTTCTGCTTTCCTCTTATCTTGGTTGCATTGGCTTTATTTATGTAAAAACTTTTCAATCTAATGTAATTAAAATTATCCATTTCGAATTTCATGACATTGTCTACCTATTGTTTGGCAATAATTTTTCCATTCTCCATAAATCTGACAGATAAACTATTCCTTGTAGTATTCCTACTTTCCTTATAGTATCACTCTATATCTAAATCATGAACCCATTTTGACTTTATCTTGGTATATGGTGTAAGATGTTGGTCTATGCCTAGTTTGAGATATACTATTTTCCAATTTCCCCAGCAGTTTTTAATCAAATAGTGAGTTCTTATCCCAGAAGCTGAGGTCTTTGGGTTTACAAAGCAATAAATTGCTAGGCCTGCCTAATCTATTCCACTGATCCACCACTCTATTTCTTAACCATTATCAAGTAGTTTTGATGATTGCTGCTTCATAATACAGTTTAAGATCTGGTATGCCTAGACCACCTTCCCTACCATTTCTTTTCATTGATTCCCTTGATATTTTGGACCTTTCATTCTTCCAAATGAATTTTATTATTTTTTCTAGCTCTATAAAATAATTTAAAATAACTATCTATAAAATAGTTTAATTGATATGGCACTGAATATGTGAATCAATTTAGGTAGAATAGTCATTTTCATTATATTAGCTTGGTTTACCCATGAATGCAAATTATGTTTTCCTAATTATTTAGATCTGACTTTATTTTTTATGAAAAGTGGTTTTATATTTGTGTTCATATAGTTCCTGTTTTTTTTTTTCTTTTGGCAGGTAGTTTCTCAAATACTTTATAATGGTTACAGTAACTTTTCATGAAATTTCTCTTTCTATCTCTTGATGTTGGGATTTGTTACCAATATATAGAAATGCCAGTTATTTCTGTGGGTTTGTTTCATATCCTGAAACTTTGCTAATCATTTTTTAAAAAATTTCAGGTATTTTTTTTTACTTGATTCTCTAGGATTCTCTAAGTATATTGCAAAGAATGATAGCTTTGTTTCTGCTTTGCCTTTTCTAATTCTGTCAATTTATTTTTTCTTTACTTATTGCTAAAGGTAACATTTCTAATAAAATATTGAATAACAGTGGTGATAAAGGTCATCCTTGTTTCACCCTTGATCTTATTTGAAATTCTTCTAGCTTATCCCCTTTACATATAATGCTTGCTGATGGTTTAAGGTAGATGTTACTTATCATTTTAAAAATGAATCCACTTATTCCAATGCTCTCTAGTGTTTTTAAAACAATGGGTGTTGTTTTCTGTCAATAGCTTTTTCTGCATCTGCTGAGATAAGTGTATGATTTCTCTTAGTTTTGTTGTTGATATGTGAATTATGCTGATATTTTTCTCCTCTTAATATTGAAACAGCCCTGTATTCCTGGCATAAATCCTAATTGGTCATAAAGTATTAAACCCATGATAAGGTACTGAAATTTCTTTGCTAATATTTAATTAAATTTTTTTGCATCTATATTCATTAGGGAAATTGGTCTATAATGTTTTTGGTCTGTTTTTGCATTTCCTAATATAGGAAAATTGGTAGGGCTCCTTCCTCACCTATTTTCCCAAATAATTTATGTGCTTTGGTATTAATTGTTCTTCAAATGATAGAATTCAGTTGTAAATATATCTGCCCCTGGTGATTTTTTCATATATACGTATATATATATATATGTATATATATATACATATATGTATACATATATATATATGTATATATATATGTATATATATGTATATATCTATCTATCTATCACATTTATCCATTTCACTAGGATTGTCAAATTTATTTTCATAAAGTTGGGTGAAATAACTGCTAGGTATTCTTTTAATTTTCTTTCCACTGATGATGTAATCACCCCTTTCATTTTTGATACTGGTAATTTGTTTTTCTTCTTTTTTTTAATGAAATTCACCAAAGTTTCATTGTTTTTCTTTTTTTTTTCATAAAGCTGGTTCTTGGTTTTATTTATTAGTTCAATAGTTATCTTAACGTCAATTTTATTAATCTCTCCTTTGGTTTTCAGAATTTCTAATTTGGTATTTAGTTGAGGATTTTTAATTTGTTCTTTTTCTAGCTTTTTTAGTTGCCTGTCCAATTCATTGATCTCCTCTTTCTCTATTTGATTTGTGCAAGCATTTAAAGATATAGAATTTCCCCTAGGTACCATTTTGGCTGCATCCCATATGTTTTGGTATGTTATCCCATTATTGTGTTTCTCTTCGATGAAGTTATTGATTGTTTCTATGATTTGCTATTTGACCCACTCATTTTTAGGATTAAAGTATTTAGTTTCCAATTAATCTTTAGTCTACCCATAGCTCTTTATTATATGTAATTTTTATTGTATCATGAGCTGAACAGATGTGTTTGATATTTCTACCTTTCTGCATTGCATCATGAGGTTTTTATGCACTAATACATGGTCATTTTTTGCATGGGTACCATGTACAGCTGAGAAAAATATATATTCCTTTCTATCCCCTTTCAGTTTTTCCAGAGGTCATTTGCCTCCTTATCTTCTTTCTTTTCTTTTCTTTTTTTTTTTTTTAGTTTCTGTGGTTAGTTTTATCTAGTTCTGAGACGTGGAGGTGGAGGTCCTCCACTAGTATAGTTTTGCTATCTATTTCTTTCTGTAACTCCCTTAAATTCTCCCTTAAGAATCCGGATGCTACACCATTTGGTGAATATGTGTTTGGTAATGATATTACTTTATTTCTATAGTACCTTTAAATGGGATATAGTTTCCATTCTTATCTCTTTTAATCAGATGTATTTTTGCTTTTATTTTGTCTGATATCAGGATTTCTACCCTGTCTTTTTTTTTTATTTCAGCTGAAGCATAATGTATTCTACTCTAGCCATTTACCGTTATTCTGTGTGTATCCCTCTGATTCAAATTTGTTTCTTGTAAACATCATGTGGTAGGATTATGGTTTTTAATACAGTCTGCTATCCATTTCTGTTTTATAGGAGAAATTATTCCTTTTACCTTCATAGTTATTATTACTAACTGTGTCTCTCTCTCCATCCTATTCCCCCCCATTTATGCTTTTCTCTCTCCTTTCTCCCTTTCTCTTCTTACTAATATTTTGTTTCTTACCATTACCAATCAATCTGTCTTTACTTCTACTAGCCCCTCCTTTATCTTTCTGCTTTCCCTTCCTTTCTACAGTGTAAGTTAGATTTTTATAGTTAACTGAATATGTCATAACTTCTTTGAGCCAAATCCAATAAGAGTAAGGTTCAAACAATGGTCATTTCCCTGTCTTCTTTCCTCATACTGTAATAGGCCCTTGAGCCTTTTCATGTGATGTAATTTACACTTTCCTGCCCCCTCCTTTCCTCTTCTCCCAGTAGAATTCCCTTTCACATTTTAGATTTTTTTTGTCATCACATCAAAATCAACTTATACCCATGTACTCTGTCTATGTATACCCCTTATTATTATTATTATATTATAAAGATTCAGTTCTCAAGAGTTTCTGGTATTATCTTCCCATGTAGAAATGTAAACAGTTTGCTCTTATTAAATAGCATGTTTTTTTTTTCTTTCCTGTTTATCGTTATTTGCTTTTCTTGGGTCTTGTACTTTAATGTAAAATGTTCTATTGAGCCCTGGACTTTTCATCTGGAAGGTTTGGATGTCCCCTATTTCAGTGAATGTTCATATGCTTCCCTGAAAGATTATGCTCAGTTTTAGTACGTAGTTCATCCTTGCTTGCAATTCAAATTCTTTTGCCTTATGGGATATCATATTCCAAGCCCTCCAATCTTTTAATGTACAAGCTACAGGATCCTGCATAATCCTGACTCTGGTTCCACAATATTTAAATTGTTTCATTTTGGCTCTTTGCAGTATTTTCTCTTGAGCTTATAATTCTGGAATTTGGCTAGAATATTCCTGGCATTTTCAATTTGGGATCTCTTTCAGGAGGTTATTGATGGATTTTTTCAATGACTATTTTCCTCTTTGGTTCTAGGACCTCAGAGAAGTTTTCCTAGATGCTATCCTTGAAAAATGCTGTGCAGGCTCTTTTTCCCCCATTTTAGCATGGCTTATACGTAGACTTTTAATTCCTAATTTATCTCTCCAAGATCTACTTTCCAGGTCATTGTTTTCCCAAAGATCTATTTTACATTTTCCACTATTTTTTCAATTCTTTTGATTTTGTTTGACTGATTCTTGATGTCTTATGCAACAAGCTTCTACTTGCTCAGTTATAATTTTTAATGAATTTTTTTTCAGTTAGCTTTTTTCCCTCCTTTTCCATTTCACCAAATCTACCTTCTGAGGAGTTGTTTTCTTCAGTGTACTTTTCCTGCCATTTGTACAATTGCATTTTTTTTAGGTGATTGGGGTTAAGTGACATGCCCAGGGTCACACAGATAGTAAGCGTCAAGTGCTGTGTCTGAGGCCTGATTTGAACTCAGGTCCTCCTGACCTCAGGGCTGGTGCTCTATCCACTGCACCACCTAGCTGCCCCTCAATTGTATTTTTTAAGGAATTTTTTTCTGCAGTCAATTGTTGTCCTTACTTTTCCAAGCTGTTGTCTCTCTCTTGCACACCTTTCATTTTCTTTTCCCAATTTTTCTTCTACCTCTCTAATTTGACTTTTTGTATCCCTCTTGGGCTCTTCCAAGAAAGTTTTTTGGGCTTGAAACTAGTTCATGTTATCCTTTAATCTTTCAGATGTAGGCATATTGACAATGTTATCCCCTTCTGAATTTTTGTTTTGATTTTTTCTGTTCCCAAAGAAAGAATCTATTATCAGTGTCTGTTTCTGCTTTTGGCTCATGATATTTACTTATTTCCTGGTTTTCAAATTTGAGGTCTCCTGGTGGAGTAGAGGGAGCTCTGTCTCAAGCTTCTTGTGCTAGGGGCCAGGGGCTTGGTCCCTGGCTTTGTGTGTTAGGGCCTCAGCTGCTGGCAGTTAGAGACTGTAGAGATCTGGCAGCTTACCTGGTGCTAAGCTGGGGTCCTAATGGTGGTGTCTGGTGTGTGCTCAGGCCGGGCAGAGTTTTTCTGCGTTTCCCCAGGACTGCATTGAAGTTCTCTGGTTGGAGGTAGATATGGCCACTGGAGGATGCCTGCTCATCTAGGCTTCTCTGAAGCATAAGGAGGTTTGGCTTCTACAGGACATCTGCCCATTTGGAGTTGCGCTGAAGCATGATGAAGTTCAGCTGCTGGAAGATGCCTCCCCACCAGCACAGGTGATGGCTCTTTGACTTGAAGTCCACCAGTTCCCCTGGCCATGCTAATGCACAAGGGGGGTCCTGGTTTTGGTCCTTGCCAATTCCACCACTCTGTGGCTCACCTTCCATCCCGGGCCAAAGGACTGCTGCACCCTGTCCATCTTCTGTCTCCACTGTTTGAGGATTTTTCCTGGGGCAATATTTTTTGAGTTTTTAGAGATCAGTAAGGGAGAGTGAGAGTGACTTATTACTCTACCATCTTACCTCCTGGAAGAAGTCATGCCTCTTCTTTTCCACACTTTCTTTGCAGTGACTGTTCTTCATGCTTGAAATGTTCTTTCTCCTTATCTAGAACTCCTGGCTTCCTTCAAACTCTACTCAATGCCTCTTCTCCAGAAAGCCTTTCCTAGTCTCTAATAGGACTATCATCTTTCCTTTAAGATTTAAAGGAAATGTATGTCATATATATACACTTGCTTATTTTCATGTTATCTTCCACATTAGAAAATTACCTCTTTTAGGGAAGGAATTGTTTTTCTTTTTGGTTATATTTGTATCTCTAGTTTTAGCACAGTTGTGGCACATAGTATGTACTTTTATAATAGTTATTGATTGACTGATTCATTGTTATCTCCCAATACCAGTAAAATTGCAAAACATCCTATTCCACCTCCCATAAAACATCCTTTTAAGTATGGCAATGCAATTTTTCAATTTGAAGTTAGATGTTTGTATGAGAACTTTTTTTTCAATAAATGGAACAGTTTATTTTATTACTGAATGTAGAAATACAAGTCTCCAAAATTCTTTCAAGGTTGAACCCATAATAATATAGGTATCACAAGCAGATAAGATAATTACTATCTCTTCATGGTGAGAAATATGCTGATGGATATCCATAACGAAAGAATGTTGCCCTCCATGATTTGAAAGCAGTCAATCATTTCAGCATAGTATTTACCTGGATGAAGAGGACAGATATCTTTCCCCCAATGGCCATATGTCTCCTGCTGTATTCATAATGCATCATTTACTGATTGATCACTTGGTCACAAATCTATGTTCAGAAATGGAGCTTTCAAATAATCTAATGTTTATATAAAATATCTATATTAAGTATTTATTGAAATGTAGGGAAGTTTTGAATGTATGAGGACTTTTTTATGTCAAACTGACAAATTATCTGCTGTTGTCTTTATTTTTTTAATATCAATATTGTGTTTTCACTGATAGTGAGTCTTATGTATACAGAATATTATAAATATATGCCATGATTATGGAGATTAGATTATTGATAATCAACTGAAGTTCATTTTTAGTATTTTATTATGTCATGAAATGACCATGGATTCTTAGAGGTTATGGCAGTACAGCATAGGCTTTATTAATTCCTACTTTACTTTCCTTAATTGTTCCTTATATTTTGACACTGTTGACCACACTCTTCTGTAAGATACTCTTTCCTTTCTGGCTTTTCATGAAACTGTTTTGTCTTAGTTTTCCCTCTCCTACTCTAATCTCTTAATCTTCTTTGCTGGATTGACTATGAGACCATGGTTCCTAATTAGAGATATATCACATTGCTCTGTTTCCTTTTTTTTCTCTTGCTTCCCTACACTTACGTTGTGTGTGTGTGTGTGTGTGTGTGTGTGTTTGAAAGAGAGAGAATGACAGACAGAAAGAGAGAGAAGAGAGAGAGAGAGAGAGAGAGAGAGAGAGAGAGAGAGAGACAGAGAGAGAGAGAGAGAGAGAAATTTCATCAGCCCAGCTGTCTTGGATTTAATAAGCAACTCCATGACGATGACTCCTAGGCATGTCTTTCCAGCACTAGTGTCTCCCCTGAGCTCCAGTCTTACATCAGCAATTATGCATTAAATATTTTGAATTGGATATATAGCAGAAATTTCAAATTCAACATGTTCAAAGCTGAACTCATCTTTTAACTGCAAATATACCCTTTTTCCAATCTTTTTTTTAAGTTGTTGAGAGTAGGGTTATTTCTTTCAATCACCCATGTTTACAATGTTGAGGTCATCCTCACAATCTCACTTTGAATGTGCACTTGTTTGCCAAGTTTTGGCATTTCTACCTTTACAACATGTCTCATTTTTGTCCCCTTCTCTCAACTCAGGTAGCTACTACCCTAATTCATGCCCCTATACCTTGTATGGATGAGAAAAGTAGTTTCCTAATTCATCATATTCCCTCATATCTTCCTTCACTCCAATACACTTTCCTAATAGGCACCAAAATTATTTTCCTAATGTACAAGTTGGACAATGTCACTTACTTCCTCAATAAACTTTAAAATTTCCTTATTACCTCTAGATTCATAAACAACCTCTTTTGTTTAACATTTAAAATAATAGTTTTTCTTTAATTTACATCTCCAACCATATTACACATTAATCACTTCTACATATATTCTAGTCCAGCAAAACTGGGCTTTCTACTTTGTCTCATATATGACACTCCATCTCCCACCTCAGTGAATTTATACTAGCTGTATGTAATGTACAGATTGCACTACCTCCTCAATTTACTTTTCAAAATCCTTCTTTTTCTTCAAGTTTTATCTCAACCACTTATATGTACATGTCCTTCAAGGATAGGAACCTAGTTGTTTTTGCCTGTGTACTCTCAATTTCTAATTCAGTATTCATACATAATAAATACATAATAAATGATTTCTTCATTAAAATAAAAAGTGACTTGAGGGGCATAAAGACTGTACAAATTAGGAAATTCCTCTTGATTGAGACAACATGAACTAAGCCATGGAGAATATAGGTATTACATGGGGGACAGCCATGCAGTATACAGTAAGTGTTTAATAAATTCTCAATGATTGATTAGTTGAAAGGAGATGGAATGCTTTATACAGGAAACAGCATATTATACAAATTGTGTTGAACATAGAGTTTATAATTATTAGCCTGGAAAGTCCAAAATAGAACTAAATGGTAAAGAACTTCAAATAACAAACAAAAAATTAGGTTTTTATCATAAAGCAAGAAGGGACCAATGTAGGCTCCTTAGGGCAGCTAAGTGGCAGAGTGGATAGAGTGTTGGGCCTTAGAGTCAGGAAAACTCATCTTTCTGGTTCAAATTTGGCTTCAGACCCTTTCTAGCTGTGTCACCCTGAGCAAGTCACTTAACCCTCTTTGTCTCAATATCTTTATCTGTAAAATGATCTGAAAAAGGAAATGACAAATTTCTCCAATATCTTCAAAGAAAACCCCTAATGGGTTGATGAAAAGTCACACACAACCAAAACAACAGAACAACAACAAGAGGAGCCAGAAAAGTTGGTGAGCAGCGGAGTGGTGTTGTCAGATGTAACTAGTGTTTTAGGAATATCAGTTTGGAAGCTGTGAGGAGATGTTGCCAAAGGGAATGACTTGAAGCAGTGAGACCAATGGGGAAGCTATTATAGTAGTCTAGCAGAGATGATAAGGGCCTGAACTAGAAAGCTTATAGTGCAAGTAGAGAAAAGCAATTAGGTATAAGAGCTGCTGAGGATGATTCCTATACTGTAAATCTTGATCATTGGCAGAATGGTGCTAGCCTTGATCAAAATTTAAAAAAAAGGTAGGAAGAGATTGTATAAAATTGCACAAATGTTTTTTGGTCACTAAGAGTTGTTCAGTTACTTTGGAAAAGAATGACATAATAATTTCCAAAACAAACAAACAAAAATATCAAGGAATAGAGTATTCAGAAGAAGATAGTCAATGGTGTCAAATGCCACACAGAGGTCAAGAGGAATGAAGGATGAGAAAAGAACATTGAACTTAATATTAAGATATTATTATTATTATTAATATGTGGGTTCAATTTTGTCCCTGTGTATATGACTCCCTGATATACATATATAATCTTAGTCTCTCTCCTGAAGCCTGGTTCTCCACCAACACTTGCCTTTCAGGCTGTCATGTGGAAGAGAGAGAATTATTGCCAAGGAAAGAAATAGGAGCCATTAGTAGAAGTGGTGAAGAGGGAACTCAAAGAAAACTTTCTAACCATTGTCTGTATATTGTCACCTCATGAATTTAACTTATATTCAGAGCATATCATGTGAAGTACAAGGCTAGATTAATTGAGGGCAGAATTAAGGTTGCTGTGAGAAATATCAACAATCTCAGATATGTAGATGGTACCACTCTGATGGCAGGTATTGAAGAAAAATTAAGAAGCCTCTTGATGAAGTTGGAAAAAAAGAGTATGAAAGCTGGCTTGAAGTTTAACAAAAAGAAAATAAATAAAAATAAAAGCCTAAGATGCTGGTAACTGGATCCATTCTTTTTTTTTTTTGAAAATAGAGGGAGAATACATGAAAATACTGTCAGATTTATTATTATTATTATTATTATTATTATTATTATTATTATTATTGGCTTAAAGATCACTGAAGATGGTGAATTCAGGCATGGAATTAAAAGATACCTTCTCCTTGGAAGAAATGTTATGGTAAATCTGAACAGCATTTTAAAAAACAGAGACATCACCTTGCCAACAAATGTCCATATAAGTCAAAGATATTGTATTTTCAGTAACAATATGTGGCCTTGAGAGTTGTACTATAAGGAATGCTCAGCGCTGCAGAATTGATGTTTTCAAATTGTGGTATTGGAGAATTTTGAGAGTTCCTTGGACAGCAAAAAGATCAAGTCAGTCAACATTTAAGGAAATTAATTCAGGATATTCACTGAAAGGTCAAATACTGTAGCTGAATCTTAAATAATTTGGCAAAATAATAAGATGAGACTCACTGGAAAAAACTCTGATGTTGGGGAAGATTGAAAGCAAAAAGAAAAGGGGCAGCAGAGCTTAAGATATGTATATAGTAGAAGAGACATGAACACACTTTATATGGTAGAAAATAACCCAGTAGAGAAAGAAAGATTAAAAATAAGGGAAAGAGTAGAAGTAACAGAGGGAGGGATCTGTTGGAAGGGAAAGGATTGAACAAAATCACTTGTACAAATAGAGGGTTAATTTTCATAAGGAGTAAGGTAGCTTCAATAGGTGAGACAGTTATAAAGAATGAGAATGTGGCAGAAGGTATCTAAGTAACAGGAGATGAGGAAAAGGGAAGACAAATGAGTTCACAGAATAGGGACAATGTTTTTCCAGTAAAATATGAATCACAATTCTAAAGTGAGAAAGTGGAGGAGTAGAGAAGTCAAGGGATATTTGAGGAAGTATGAAAAAAATTGTAGGAGGTGATGTGGAGAGTGAGACATTGAGTTGACAAGGCTGTTACAGTAGGTTTGCTTAGCAGGAGCAAAGGTCTACTTGAGGTTTTTAAAAAAATTTTATTCTTTTTAATTTTTTTTTAATTTATTGATTTTTAGTTTGCAACATTCAATTCTAAAAGATTTTGAGTTTCAAATTTTTTCCCACACTTGACCACCCCCTACCACAAAATGGCATGCTTTCTGAATTACCCCTTCCCCTAATCTGCTCTTCCTTCTATTTCACCCCCCTTCTATCTCTTCCCCCTTCTCTTATCTCATTCCCCTTCTATTTTCCTGTATGGCAGGATAGATTTCTATACCTCATTCCTGTATTTCTTATTTCCCAGTTGGATGTGAAAACTACTTATTTTAACATGTGTTTTTTAAACTTTGGGTTTCAAATTTTCTCCTTTCCTCCCTCCCCACCCCCCTCATTGAAAAGGCAAGTAACTCAATACAGGTTATACATGTGTAGTTATGTAAAACACTGTCATAGTAATCATGTTGTGAAAAACTAACTGTATTTCTCTCTATTCTATCCTAACCCCTATTTATTCTATTCTCTCTTTTGACCCTGTCCCTGCTCAGAAGTGTATGCTTCTGATTACCCCTCCCCCAATCTGCCCTCCCCTCTATCATTCCCTTGCTCTCTTGTCCCCTTCCCCAGTAAGATAGATTTCCATACCCAATTGGGTGTGTATGTTATTCACTCCTTAAGCTAAATCTGATGAGAATGAGTCATTGCCTCTAACCTTACCCCATTTCCCCTCCACTATAAATTCCTTTTCTTGTCTGTTTTATGTGAGATAATTTACACCATTCTACCTCTTCCTTTCTCCTTCTCACAGTATGATCCTCTCTCACTCATTAATTTTATTCTCCAGATATCACCCCTTCATCTTTAACTCACCCTGTGCCCAATATCTATATGTCTGTCTGTCTGTCTGTCTGTCTGTCTATCTATCTATCTATCTATCTATCTATCTATCTATCCATCTATCTATATCTATATATGTTTATAAATATTTTTCTGGCCAACTACCCTAATACTGACAAAGGTCTCATGAGTTACAAATATCTTTCCATGTAGGAATGTAAACATTTCAACCTCAATAAGTCCCTCATGATTTCTCTTTCCTGTTTAACTCTTTATGTTTCTCTTGAGTCTTGTATTTGAAAGTCAAATTTTCAATTCACCTCTGGTCTTTTCATCAAGAATGATTGAAAGTCCTCTATTTCACTGAATGTCCATTTTTCCCCCGAAGAATTATGCTCAGTTTTGCTGGGTAGGTGATTCTTGGTTGTAATCCTATCTCCTTTGCCCTCCAGAATATTATGTTCCAGGCCCTGCAGTTCCTTAATGTAGAAGCTGCTAAATCTTGTGCTATCCTGCTTGTGTTTCCACAATACTTGAATTGTTTCTTTCTGGCTGCTAGAAATATTTTCTCCTTGACCTGGGAACTCTGGAATTTGGCTATAATAGTCCTGGGAGCTTTCCTTTGGGGATGTCTTTCAGGAGGTGATTGGTGGAGTCTTTCAATTTCCAGTTTGCCTCTGGTTCTAAAATATAATGGCAATTTTCCTTGATAATTTCTTCAAAGATGATGTCTAAGGTCTTTTTTTTTTTATCATGGCTTTCAGACAGTCCAATAATTTTTAAATTCTGTCTCCTGGATATATTCTCCAGGTCAGTTATTTTTCCAATGGGATATTTCACATTGTTTTCTAATTTTTCATTCTTTTGGATTTGTTTTACAGTGTCTTGATTTCTCATAAAGTCGCTAGCTTTCAATTGCTCTATTTTAATTTTTAAGGAAGTATTTTATTCAGTAATCTTTTGGACTTCTTTTTTTCCATTTGGCCAATTTTGCTTTTTAGGGCATTCTTCTCATTGGCTTTTTGGACCTCTTTTTCCATTTGGGTTAGGCTATTTTTTAAGGTGTTTTTTTTTCTTCATTATTTTTTCAGTATTCTCCTTTAGCAAGCTGTTGACTTGTTTTTCATGATTTTCTTGTATCACTCTCATTTCTCTTCCCAGTTTTTCCTCTACTTCTTTTAATTGTTTCTCAAAATTCCTTTTGAGCTCTTCCAAGACTTGGGACTGCTTCATATTTTTCTTGGAGGCTTTGGACATAGGAATTTTTACTTTGTTGTCTTCTTCTCATTCTGTGTTTTGATGTTTTTTGTCAAAAAAGTAAGATAATGTAGTCTGACTCTTTTTGCAAAGTTTGCTCATGATCTCAGCCAATTGAGTTTTAAACTCTTTGTTAAGTTAAGAGTCTGCTTCCAACATGGAGAATGTCCCAAACTTCTGGGGTTTGTACAGATGCCCCCTCAGTCTGTGGGCCAGAAGCTCAGGAAGCAGCCACCACCCCAGGGCTCAGGACCTGGGGCTGAAACCTACCTTCTCTCTCGCCACAGAAACACACTTTTCCCACTGACCTTCTAATTTGTCTTTGGCATTCATGGGCACTCTGTCTTTCTGTGGGTTCTGCTGCTTTAGAATTTGTTTAGAGCTTTTTTATAGGTTTTTCAGAGGGGTTTGGGGGAGAATTCAAGCAAGTCACTGTTTTCACTCCACCATCTTTGCTCCGCCCCCCTTCTTTCCTTCTTTCTATCTTTTCTTCTTTCCAGTTAGGAAAATAAAATAATTTCCCATTTTTATTGGATGCAACCAACCACAGTGCATGTGAAGGAATAGAGAAAGGCTTTAAAGATGACAAAGTAACAAAATATTAGAGCAAACTTTTGCTTAAATATTTGTTTCTGAGAATGAGAAGAGTAATGCTATACATTTTCATAATTCTTGGGGACTGGGGATAAAATGAGCACAGACTTTTAAATTTTTGTTAATTGATCGATTAATTTTTAGTTTTCAACATTCACTTCCACAGGATTTTGAATTCTAAATTTCTCCCTATATCTCCTCAAGTTGGCATATATTCTGAATATCCCTTCCCTGAATCTTCCCTCCCTTCTGTCATCCTCCACTTTTCTTATTGCCTTCCCCTTCTATTTTCCTGTAGGGAAGGATGGATTTCTATACCCCTTTGCCTGTACATCTTATTTTCCAGTTTTATGTAAAAACATTTTTTGACATTCATTTTCAAAACTTTGAGTTACAAATTCTCTTCCTTTCTCTCTGCACACTCACCCTCAATGAGAAGGGAAACAATTTGATATAGGTTATATATGTGTAGTCATGCAAAACACTTCCATAGTAGTTATGTTGCAGAAGACTATATTTCCCTCCATTCTATCTCAACCCCCTTTTTTTCTCTTCCTTTTTTTGACCCTGTCCCTCCTCAAAAGTGTTTGTTTCTGATTACTCACTCCCCCAATCTGCCCTCCCTTCTATCATTGTCCCCTTCATCCCTTTCCCTCAGATTTTCCTGTAGGGTAAAATAGATTTCCATATCAAATTAGATATGTAAGTTATTCCCTCCTTAAGCCTAATCCAATGAATGTAAGATTCAATCATTCCCTCTCACCTCTATCCTCTTTCTCTCCACTGTAAAAGTTTTTCCTTGCTCTTTTTTCTTTTTTTCTTTTTTTAAAAATTTTAATTAATTTATTTTGAATTATCAACAATCACTTCCACAAACTTTTGAGTTTTAAATTTTTCACACCCTCCCTTCCCATCTTCCTCCCTAAGACAGTGTGCAATCTGATATAGGCTATACATATATATTCCTATTAAACATATTTTCACATTAGTGATGTTGTAGGTAAGAATTAGAAGCAATAGTAGGAACTACCAGAAAGAGGAAACAGAACACAACAGAAAAAAAAAAACTAATATGCTTCAATCTGCATTCAAACTCCATAGTTCTTTCTTTGGATGTGGATAGCATTTTCCATCATGAGGTCTTTGGAGATGTCCTAGATCCTTGTATTGCTGAGAAGGGTTCTCACCTCTTTTATGTGAGAAAATTAGCCCATTATGTCTCTCCATTTCTCCTTGTCTTAGCAAAATCCTCTCTTTCACCCCTTAATTTTATTTTGTAGATATCATCCCTTCATATTCAACTCACCCTGTGCCCTCTGCCTATATATTCCCTCCAACTACCCTAATACAGAGAAAATGTGGGTGGCAAATATCATCTTTCCATGTAGGAATGTAAACAGGCCCTTATGATTTCTCTTTCCTGTTTATCTTTTCATGCTTCTCTTGAGTCTTGTATTTGAAAGCGAAATTTTCTATTCAGCTCTGGTCTTTGCATCAAGATTGCTTGAAAGTCCTCTATTTCATTGAAAATAAATTTTTCACCCTGAAGGATTACACTAAGGTTTTCAGGGTAGGTGATTCTTGGTTTTAGTCCTAGCTCCTTTGACCTCTGGAATATCATATTCTAAGCCCTCTGATCCCTGAATGTAGAAGCTGCTAAATCTTGTTATATTGATTGTTTCCATAACACTTGAATTGTTTCTTTCTGGCTGCTTGGAATATTTTCAGCTGGACCTGAAATTTGGCTATACCAGTCCTAGGAATTTTCCTTTTGGGACATCTTTAAGGAGGGGATCCATTTGTATTTTACCCTCTGGTTCTATAATATTAGGGCAGTTTTCCTTGATAATTTCTTGAAAGATGATGTCCAAGCTCTTTTTTTTTTTTTATTGTAGCTCTCAGGTACTCCAGTAATTTTTTTTTTATTATCTCTCCTAGATCTATTTTCCAGGTCAGTTGTTTCTCCAATGAGATATTTCTCATTGTCTTCTATTTTGTTTTCATTCTTTTGGCTTTCTTTTATAATTTCTTGATTCTCAAATCATTATTCATTTACTGCATTCTAATTTTTATTATTTTCTTTCTTTTTTTAAAATTCTGTTAATTTATTTTGATTTATCAACAATCACTTCCATATGCTTTTGAGTTGAAAATTTTTCTCCCCCTTCCTCCCCCCAGCCTCCCCAAGATGGCACACAATCTGATATAGGCTTTACATTTACATACCCATTAAACATATTTTCACATTACTGAAGTTGTAAGTAAAAATTACAACCAACAGGAGGAACCATCAGAAAGATGAAACAAAACTCAACAGAAGGTAAAAATAAGTGATAGCGATTGACTTCCATAGTTCTTTCTTTGGATGTGGACAGCATTTTCCATCCGAGGCCTCTGGAGATGTCTTAGATCCTTGTAATGCTGAGAAGGGTTCAGTTTAACATATTAGTCATCATAACATGGCTGTTATTGTGTACAAAGTCCTCTTGGTTCTGCTCACTTCACTCAGCATCAGACCATATAAGTCTTTCCAGGTTTTTCTGAAGTCAGCCTGTTCATCATTTCTTATAGCACAATAGTATTCCATTACATTCATATACCACAACTTGCTCAGCCATTCCCCAATTGATGGGCATCCTCTCAATTTCCAATTCTTTGCCACCACAAAAAGAGCTGCTATGAATATTTTTGTACATGTGGGTCCTTTTCCCATTTGTTTGATCTCTTTGGGATATAGCCCTAGAAGTGCTATTGCTGGATCAAAGGGTATGCACATTTTTGTAGCCCTTTGGGCATAGTTCCAAATTGTTCTCCAAAATGGTTGGATCATTTCACAACTCCACCAACAATGTATTAGTGTTCCAATTTTCCCACATCTTCTCCAACATTTATCATTTTCCTGTTTTGTCATGTTGGCCAATCTGATAGGTGTGATGTGGTACCTCAGAGTTGTTTTGATTTGCATTTCTCTAATCAATAATGATTTAGAGCATTTTTTCATATGACTATAGATGGCTTTAATTTCTTCATCTGAGAACTGTCTGTTCATATCCTTTGACCATTTATCAATTGGGGAATGGCTTGTGTTCTTATAAATTTGTCTTAATTCTCTATATATTTTAGAAATGAGGCCTTTATCAGAGAGACTGGTTGTAAAAATTCTTTCCCAATTTTCTACCTTCCTTCTAATCTTAGTTGCATTGGCTTTGTTTGTGCAAAAACTTTTCAATTTAATGTAATCAAAATTATCCATTTTGCTTTTCATAATGTTCTCTATCTCCTGTTTGGTCATGAATTCTTCTGTTCTCCATAGATCTGATAGGTAAACTATTCCTTGTTCTCCCAGTTTACTTATGGTATCAGCCTTTATATCTAAGTCATGAACCCATTTTGACTTTATTTTGGTATATGGTGTGAGATTTGGGTCTATGCCTAGTTTCTGCCATACTCTTTTCCAGTTTTCCCAGCAGTTTTTTTCAAAGAGTGGGTTCTTATCCCAGAAGCTGGGGTCTTTGGGTTTATCAAATAATAGATTACTATAGTCATTGACTACTGTGTCTTGCATATTTAACCTATTCCACTGATCCACCTCCCTATTTCTTAGCCAGTACCAAGCAGTTTTGATGATTGCTGCTTTATAATACAATTTAAGATCTGGAATTGCTAGGCCACCTTCCCCTGCATTTCTTTTCATTAGTTCCTTTGATATTCTGGACCTTTTGTTTTTCCAAATGAATCTTGTTATTATTTTTTCTAACTCTATAAAATAATTTCTTGGTAGTTTGATTGGTATGGCACTGAACAAGTAAATTAGCTTAGGTAGGATTGTCATTTTTATTATATTAGCTCGGCCTACCCATGAGCAACTGATGTTTTTCCAATTATTTAGATCTGATTTTATTTGTGTGAAAAGTGTTTTGTAATTGTGTTCATAGAGTTCCTGGGTTTGTTTCGGGAGGTAGACTCCTAAATATTTTATAATGTCTACAGTAAGTTTAAATGGGATTTCTCTTTCTATCTCTTGCTGTTGGTAATATATAGAAATGCTGATGATTTATGTGGGTTTATTTTATAGCCTGCAACTTTGCTAAAGTTGTTTATTATTTCAAGTAGTTTTTTACTTGATTCTCTAGGATTCTCTAAGTATATCATCATGTCATCTGCAAAGAGTGATAGCTTTGTTTCTTCTTTGCCTATTCTAATGCCTTCAATTTCTTTTTCTTCTCTTATTGCTAAAGCTAAGTTTCCAGTACAATATTGAATAACAGTGGTGATAATGGACATCCTTGTTTCACCCCGATCTTATTGGAAATGCTTCTAGCCTGTCCCCATTACATATAATGCTTGCTGAAGGTTTTAGATAGATGCTATTTATTATTTTAAGGAAGACTCCATTTATACCTATGCTTTCTAGTGTTTTTAATAGGAATGGGTGTTGTATTTTATCAAAAGCTTTTTCTGCATCTATTGAGATGATCATGTGGTTTCTGTTGGTTTTGTTGTTGATATGCTCAATGATGCTGATAGTTTTCCTAATATTGAACCAACCCTGCATTCCTGGTATAAATCCTACCTGGTCATAGTGTATTATTCTTGTGATAAGTTGCTGCAATCTATTGCTAGTATTTTGTTTAAAATTTTTGCATCTATATTCATTAGAGAAATTGGTCTATAATTTTCTTTCTCTATTTTGACTCTTCCTGGTTTAGGTATCAACACCATATTTGTATCATAAAAAGAATTTGGTAAGACTCCTTCTTCACCTATTTTCCCAAATAGTCTATATAGTATTGGAATTAATTGTTCTTTAAATGTTTGATAGAATTCGCATGTAAATCCATCTGGCCCTGGAGATTTTTTCCTAGGGAGTTCATCAATGGCTTGTTCAATTTCTTTTTCTGAGATGGGGTTATTTAAGTATTTTACTTCCTCTTGGTTAATCTGGGCAATTTATATTTTTGTAAATATGTATCCATTTCACTAAGATTGTCAAATTTGTTGGCATATAGTTGGGCAAAATAATTCCTAATTATTGTTTTAATTTCCTCTTCCTTGGTGGTAGCTTTGCCCTTTTCATTCTTGATACTAGTAATTTGGTTTTCTTCTTTCTTTTTTTTAAATTAACCAAAGGTTTATTTTATTGTTTTTTCATAAAACCAGCTCTTAGTTTTATTTATAGTTCAATAGTTTTCTTAATTTCAATTTTATTAATTTTTCCTTTGGTTTTCAATATTTCTAATTTGGTGTTTAGTTGAGGATTTTTAATTTGTTCTTTTTCTAGTTTTTTTAGTTGTATGCCCAATTCATTAATCTCCTCTTTTTCTATTTTATTTATGTAAGCATTTAGAGATATAAAACTTCCCCTAAGAACTGCTTTGCTGCATCCCATAGGTTTTGGTATGTTGTCTCATTATTGTCATTCTCTTGAATGAAATTATTGATTGTTTCTATGATTTGTTGTTTGACCAATCATTTTTTAGGATTAGATTATTTAGTTTCCAATTATTTTTTAGTCTATCTTTCCATGGCCCTTTATTACGTACAATTTTTATTGCATCATGATCTGAAAAGGATGCATTTAATATTTCTGCCTTTCTGCATTGGATTGTGAGGTTTTTATGCCCTAGTACATGGTCAATTTTTGTGTATGTGCCATGTACTGCTGAGAAAAAAGTATATTCCTTTCTACCCATTCAGTTTTCTCCAGAGGTCTATCATACCTAACTTTTCTAATGTTCTATTCACCTCCTTAACTTCTTTCTTGTTTATTTTGTGGTTAGATTTATCTAGTGCAGAGAGGGGGAGGTTCAGGTCCCCCACTAGTATAGTTTTGCTGTCTATTTCTTCCTGTAACTCCCTGAACTTCTGTAAGAATTTGGATGCTATACCATTTGGTGCATATATGTTTAGTAATGATATTACTTCATTGTCTATGGTGCCTTTTAGCAGGATGTAGTTTCCTTCCTTATCTCTTTTGATTAGATCTATTTTTGCTTTTGCTTTGTCTGAGATCAGGATTGCTACCCTCCTTTTTTTTAGCTTCAACTGACACATAATATATTCTGCTCCAGCCTTTTACCTTTACCCTGTATGTGTCACTCTTTTTCAAATGTGTTTCCTGTAAACAACATATTGTAGGATTATGGTTTTTAATCCATTCTGCAATCTGTTTCCGTTTTATGGGAGAGTTCATCCCATTCACATTCACAGTTATGATTACCATCTGTGTGTTTTTTTTCCATCCTTTTCCCCCCTATTTATTCTTTTCTTTCTCCTTTTTTCTTTCCCCCTTCACTATGTTTGCTTTTGACCACTGCCTCCTTCAGTCCCTCCCCCTTTTATTATCCCTTTCCTTTTTCTTCCCCTTTACTCTTACTTCATCTTCCCTCCCTTCTTTCCCCCATCCCTTTTCTTTCCCTTCCCTTTTCTTTTCCCTTTTCCCTCCTACTGCATATAGGGCAAGTTAGATTTCTATACCTGACTATGTTATGCACTTCTTGAGCCAAATCTGATGAAAGTAAGGTTCAAACAATGTTCCCCCCGCTTCTTTCCCTCTGCTGTAATAGGATTTTGTGTCTTTTCCTGTAATGTAATATTCCCTTGTCTGCCTCCTCCTTTCTCAGTACATTGTCTAAGATCAGATTGATCCACTTATTTGGATCCACTTTACCTACTTGATTTTTTTTTATCATTACATCAGAGTCAACTAATATCCACCCTCTTTATGTATACTCCTTTAACATAGTGTAATAACAATATAGTTCTCAAGGTTGCAAGTTCATATTCCCTTGTAGGGGTTTAAACACCCCCCCATTAACAACATATTGTATCTTTCTGTCCCATTTACCTTTTTAAGTCCTTCTTGAGTCCTGTACTTGAAGATCAAATTTTTGTTGAGCTCTGGTCTTTTTATCAGGAAAGTTTGGAAGTCTCTATTTGTTGAATATCCACTCCTCCCTTGAAAAATGATGCTCATTTTTGCTGGGTAATTGATCCTTGGCTGCATTCCAAGCTCCTTTGCCTTATGGAATATCATGTTCCACCCTGTGGTCTTTTAATGTAGAAGCTAAGGTCCTGTGTAATCCTGACTGTTTCCATGATATTTAAATTGTTTCTTTCTGGCTGCTTGCAGCACCTTCTCTTTCATCTGGTAATTTTGGAATTTTGCTATTATATTCCTTGACTTTGTCAATTTGGGATCTCTTTCAGTGGTGATCGTGATTCTGTCTATGGTTATTTTCCCTTCTGATTCTAGGACTTCCAGGCAGTTTTGCTTTATGATTTCCTGAAAGATACTGTCCAGGCTCTTTTTTTCATCATGATTTTCAGGTAGTCCAATAATTTTTAAATTGTCTCTCCTGAGTCGATTTTCCAGGTCGGTTGTTTTACTGATGAGGTATTTTATGTTTTCATCTATTTTTTCATTTTTTTAATTTCTGTTTGACTGCTTCTTTTTCTCTCATACAGACAGTAGTTTCCATTTGTCCAATTCTAGTTTTTAACAGACTGTTTTCTTCTGTCAGTGTTTGTCCTTCCTTTTTCAATTGGCTAATTGTGCTTTTTAGGGACTTCTTTTCTTCAGTATATTTTTTTTTTCCAATTGGCCATTTGTATTTTTGAAGGACTCTGCTACCTTTCTCATTTGACTATTAAAATCCTTCTTGAGCTCTTCTAAGAAGGCTTTTTGGGTTTCAGACCAGTTCATATTGCCTTTTATTGTTGCAGATCTGGGTTTGTTGACAATGTTGTCCTCTTCAGAATTTCTGTGTTGATCTTCACTCTTCTCATAATATGAATCTATGATACGTTTCTTTTCCCTCATGATGTTTCTTTATTCCCTGGCCTTTAAAGAGATTGAACTCTCCTGCTGGGGAGCAGAGGGTACTGACCCTTGTGTTTGGAGCCTTGGCCTTGGTCACTGGCTTGGTGTGCTGAGGCCTGTTATGCTGGCAATTGGAGGCTGTAAGTTTCTGTCAGCTTAAAGGAATTATTTTCTTCCATGAACTTTTGAACTTTCTTTTCCTTTTGGCCAATTCTGCTTTTAAGTCAATCTTCTTCTCATTGGCTTTTTGGGCTAGTTTCCTTTTAAGGTGTTATTTTCTTCAATATTTTTGGGACCTTCTTTGAAAGCAATCTGATTTTTCATGGTTTTCTTACATCACTCTCAGTTTTCTTCCCAATTTTTCCTCTGCTTCTCTTATTTGCTTTTCAAAATCCTTTTTGAGCTCTTCCATGGCCTGAGACCAATTCATATTTTTCTTGGAGGCTTTGAGCATATGAGTTTTCATTCTGTTGTCTTCTGGTTGTGTGTATTATTCTGATTGCATGTCTTCTTCTGTATGTATGTATTGTAACCAAAGTAAGATTCTTCAGTCTGTTTTTTTCCCTGATGTTTTCTCATGTTCCTAGCCAATCACTTTACTTTTAAACTCTTTGTTAATATAGGGCTCTGCTTCCAGTGTGGAGGGTGTACTGTCCCAAGCTTCAAGGGTTTTATGTAGCTGTTTTTAGAGATACTTCTAGGGACTTGTAAATTTTTAAGTTCTTCCAAGATTATATGATCAAAGGAGAGGTGTTTGCTCCTTTCCTGGCCTGTGCTCTGTTCTATGAGTGACAACAAGCATGTGTTTTCTGCCTTGGAACTGTGAGGAACATTCCCTCTCCACTTCTGCCAAAAGCTCAGCCACACCTGGACTCTCCTCACCCCAAGACCACCACCCAGTCTATGTTCCAAATCCAAGCACAGGCAAAGCCAAAGATTCCTTACTAAGCTCCAGCAAAGAAATCCCTGAAATTCCCCTCTTATCAGCCAACGCATCCCTCCACCCTTTGTGGCCTGAGAGCCACAGAACAGTTACTGCCACGGTGGCTGCCACCCCAGGGCTGTGCTTGAGCTGAGGCCAGACCATGCTCCTCTCTCACTGAGGTCTGGCAGACATTTCCCACTGACTTTCTGAGTTCTTTTTGGAATTTGTGGTTTGAGAAATCTGGAAACCAACATAGGTGTCCATGATTCAGTCTGTTGAGTCCTATCCCAGGTTTGTTGGGGCCCCTTCTTTGCCTGTGTGTCCCAAGCTGAACTGTGCTTCTCCCCCAGCATGGTTCAGTAGACCTTTCCTATCAATCATCTAGGTTGTCTTTGGTAGGAAATTTGTTTCAATCTCTGTATTTGTGGGTTCTGTTGCTCTACAATTTATTTAGAGTTATTTTTTTACAAGTATTTGGAGGGTTTTGGGGGACATCTGAAGCAAGTCACTGTTTTTACACTGCCATCTTGGGTTTGCTCACTAGAGCCTTCTTAAATACTGATCATATTTTCCAACTAAAAATAAGTGCACATTGTATGAGAAAATCTATGTTTTGAAAAGTTTTACTCTGAACTTTTTATTCTTGAAGTTGGAACCATTTTAGAAAATGTGGCACCTATGGTCACCAACTTTCAACAGAATCTCTAAAATGAAATGTACTCTTTCAACACACACACACACACACACACTGCTACCATTGTATATAGGAACAATTTATTCTTTGGGGACATGGATTATAGCAATGGTGACTTCTGACACTCAGAAGGGAGGTAGAGTACTAATAAAAATGGTGATGAATTTCTGGAGATTTTGTTTAAAAAAAATCACTTGAGATGGTAAGAACAAGATTCCAATTTGAAGCTGTGATTTGTATTTCTTTTATTAACTCTCAAATCTATCATTTTTTAAAGACTTAATTTAGTAGGCCTACTATTTTAATAAAAATATAGAAAATTGCATGTAGTTTAATACAGTCTGAAATAGTGAAGCATCCAATGGCATAAGAATTGTTCACTCTCACTTTTTTAGGTATGTTACTAGAGATCAATTAATTGATCCTTTCTACCTCATCTATAAGATTAAAGATTTAGACTAGATTATCTCAGAAGTCTCTTTTACATTCAAGATTTTATAATTTCATGAATTTTCATCTTTCAATATTTAGAGAAAAAAATGGAATAGCTTAACCGAGGATCTTGAGAGTGATTACATAGTACATAAATCTCATAGTAGGTACTTGAATTAATGCATGAATCATTAAAAGAACCATCCAGGTTCCAAAATGGTGTGGATAAACAACTTACCTGTATTTCAATGATATAGCAAACACACTGTCATATATACCATATAGGAACTTAAAAAAAATACTGGCCCAATAATTTCTAGGATACTTAAAATTGATATCATTGTTACAGGGAATTCTCCCTTGGGGACTCAAAGAACAGCATATCACCAACTGTTCTTCAACTTAGAGTCTTAGAGTAGTATCTGAGTCACTGAAAATTTAAATGTCTTACCCAAGTTCATGTAGACAAAATATGTCAAAGGCAGGACTTGAATTCAACATTCTAGAATCCAAAACTGGCTATGCAGCTACTATTACACTGGCCCTCCCATGTTTCTAGACTACATGAATGAATGTGATTTTTACAATGATGGGTGAAATTCTCCTTATTTTTTAATCCAAAAACAAGTTTAAGCATCTGTGTTCCACTGTACCTATGGGAATTCTTCAAATGAAATATAGAAATAGTGGAAAATAAATATCACTTATCAAAGTGTAAAACATAGAAATGGTTGACAAAATAATGCCAAAAAATCTCAGCCATTAGACCAAGAATTCTATCTACAAAGTGTTTCATGAATGGTTATTAACTTCAAGTTCTCTGTACTCAATGAGTTATACTAGGACTAAGCCTCATTTTCTTACAATTCTTTGCATTGCTATAAAGCTAAAATGTTGGCACTAAAGTTTCATATATAATAAATACTATAGGGATAAATATCTGCCTTTCATTGATGTGGTTGTGGTTTCAAAAATATGGACTTTCTTTTTTCTATGTATTTCAGAAAAAAATATTCACTTTAATTACTGTTCCATTATAACCTATAAAAGTAATTGTAGGTCCTGATATGCATTTATGAGCACTATGAATAAATATGATTGAGATAAGAGAGTTGATATGCAGGTCATACTACTAACTTTGTTAAATAGTTTTGTTTCTGGTGTATTATCAAAATTAGCCAGATAGCCATAGCATGATAATAATATATATTTTCCAGAACACAAAATGAAAGAGAAAAAAGAAATCTATATTCTTTCTAAATCTGATAATTTAAAAACTTCTTTATGTTTAAGTGAACTAATATGTAATTTGTGTATAAAGGAACAATAAATTCAGAAGTGACAAAATTGGCTATTACTATTGTATATAAATTAATGATTAATGCTCTAAGCTATTTCCAAAGGGAAAAGAAAGAAAGCAGAATAGAAAACCAACCAGAAGAGAAAGAACTTTTAGAAGTAGAATTCAGTGTGCATGGGGAAAAGGATAGGCTTGTTAACAAGAAGATTGTAATACATGTTCTCTATGATAGAAAATAGTTGGAAGATATAGTCACTACATATATTTTCATATCAACATTATTGTTGTAACTCTGCATGATTTTGCTAATCCACTGAAACCAGAAGGAAAATGAACATGGATAAAAAAGTCTTTAAGCTCAAGTGAAATTTAGCAACACTCTTCTTTATGTGCATAGATTCTAAATAATTTAAGAAAGTCTAATTACTCATGATTGTCTGAACTGACAAAAACGACAATATTAGCTAAATTAATTTACATATCCTGTGTCATGCCAACCAGATAACAAAAGAATTATTTTATACAACTAGGAAAATGGCAACAAAATTCATGTGAAGCAAAAAAAAAAAGGTCAACAATCTTTAGGGATTTTTTTAAAGTGGGAAATAAGAGGGCCTACTACTATAAGACCTAAAACTGTATTACGTAACATACTACAATTCTATAAAAAAAACTAATGGGATTTTCATCACTTGAGGAATGTTTGAAATAATTATAATATGAAAATACAATGAAATATTATGCTGGGAGCAATGATGAATATGAAGAAAAATTGTAAGAAATGATACAAGAGAAGTTTAGGTGAGATAGAAGAGAGAAGGGAGGTGAGATAGAAGGAAAGGCAGATTAGGGGAAGGGGTATACAGAATGCATGACATCTTGGGGTGGGGGATGGATGAGATTCGGAGAAAATTTGGAACTCAAAATCTTGTCTAAGTGAATGTTGAAAAATAAAAATAAATAAAATAAAAAGAAATGATAAAAGTAAGCAGACCTAGGGGACAAATGTATGCAATTACAAAACACAGTAAAGAGAACTATCCTTTAAAGAGCTAAGAACATGAACAAATGTAATACACAATCACTATTCCAGAGGACAAATGAAGCATAATCGCCATCTCCGGAGAGAAATGTGATACAATCCAGGTATAAACACACACACACACACACACACACACACACACACACACACACACACATATATGGTTTTTTTGGTGGCATTGTACATAAATTACAGGTCTGCAGTTAGGAAGACCTGAGTTTAAATCTGGCCTTAAACACTTCCTAGCTATATGAACATGGGCAAGTCATTTAAAGTCCTTTTGCCTCAGTTTCTTCAATTGTAAAATAGTGATAATAAAAGCACCAAACTTACAGTCTTGTGAGATTAAATGAGATAATACTTGTAAAACAAAAAGTTCTTATCACAGTACCTGGCGGATAGTACGTGCTATGTAAATACTTTTTACTTTCCTCTCATTTCTAATGTGAGAATTTGTTTTGCTTGACTCTACATATTTACATAAAGAATTTTGCTTTTAATTCTTTTTTTTCCCCCAGTAGAGAATTGAGGGGAGAAAATAAATACCCAATAATTTAAAATCAATAAAAATAATTAAAATATTATGGAAAAGAGTAGAGGTATGATGAGACTGGATAAGAATAGTTGCTGAATCTAATTTAAGGAGAGAGTGACAGAGATAGAGAAAAAAAAAGAATTGGAGTCTTTGAAATAGGAAGCTGATGAACTTTGCTTCATGGAGAAATTCTAGAACAGATCAGTAATGGTTGGTAAACATATATTGGCCAGCTAGGTGATACACTGGATAGAGCACCGGCCTTACAGTCAAGGGGACCTGAGTTAAAATCTAGTCTCAGACCAAACACTTGACACTTAGTAACTGTGTGATCCTGGGCAAGTCACTTAGCCCCAATTGCAAAAAATTTAAATAAATAAAAAACATATGTAAAAGAAATTAGTGAGAACAAATATGGATTAATCAAGAACAAGAAATATCTGACTAACCACAGTTTATTTTATGACAGAATACTTAATATATGAGAGTAGAGTGTTTCTTATTTAGTTTACATAGGTTTCAATAAATCTTATCATAAAATACTTCATGTACTTGATGAGAAAACAGAGCTATGTTGATCAGATGATAATATAATTCTATGGTTTGAGAACTGATTGGATAATCAGATTTAAAGAGTAGTTGTTAGTTGTTCATTGTAATCCTGGCAGTTTTTCAATAAAGGAGGAAATAGAATGTGGTATATAGTATCACTGATGTTCTGTCTCTTATTGACATTATACTGAATATGCTTTTAGTGTATCTAGAAAAATAGAATTGACATTGTAATATTTTAACTCAACTGGAAAAGCAATCTGTCTGTGAGAATAATCCCTAGAATATATGAAAAACCACTGAATAACATATTAGCTATTTGTTCTAAAGCAATTTCTATCTGAAACCTTATGAAAAAGATGAGATGATGAAAATATTCTTGAAAATTCACCAAATAAAGAATCCTAGAAATGGAGTATAGTTACTGAAAGAATTTATTCATGAAAGTTTTAGAATAATATTTTAAAGGATGTAATTGCAATGAAAAAAAACATTATCTTCAAATGAAACAAAATAAAAAGCTATTCAAAATTAAAAAAAAATCAAAGAAATTAAAAGCACATGGGCATATAACAAAATATATATCACTTCCATCATCCTGCATGATGCTAAAGTTATTCAAAAGATTATTTCAATGAGTCTAAGGAGGATTAGTTTGTATTCTAATAGTCTATTACAAAAATGTCATTTTATTCACATGCACAATAATCTGCTAAACTTTAAACAGAAACCCTAGACAGCAGAATAGTAGCTTATCCTTTGCTGTTTCTATGTAAATTTGATTAAAAATGAGAACAAATATAATAATAATAATAATAACCCCCTGAATGGCAAAATCATGCTATATAAGAAGATGACACAGCAATAAAAAGGAACTTTTATAATATACACCACCACCAAGGTTGATGTATAACTAGAAAGCTATATGCCCAGAGATTGCTATGGCAGGTGGGAAGATAAGGTAGGAGTACATAAATGTTGGTCTATCATGATTTGGAACAGCATAGGATTGCAGGTTATCTCTAACTAAGATTTACCATGAAGATCAACTTGGCAAAAAGGATAAGACAGCAAGGGCACTCCTTTATGTTACAATACCACAAAAAATAGAATGATTAAAATATAGTACTCTATCTGATGGAAATACTTCTTTGTATATAATATGAATCATTAACACGGGAAAACTATAAGTGTGAATAAAATAGACTGGAAATATGAATGATTTTTTTGTGAGTTGGGTCGGCATAATAGAATGGGAAAGAGATCTTGTCAGTTATAGGCAATAAATAATATCTCCTTTTGTCAATAAAATCCTCTGTTGCAATTTATGCAGCAACAAATTACAGATAAATTCAGCCAGTTTTAAGAAATAACATGATTCTTATGTCCAAATCATATGAAATAAGAGAAAACTGATTGGATATGGATTGGACCCATGATTTTATTACTGTAGGGAATTACTAGAGGAGAGCACTTCCTCTCCCATTAAAAGTCAGAACTTTCTCTGCAACCTAGAGTCTTAGACAATGGCCAAGAGTACTAAAAATTTAAGTTATTTGACCAGGGTCACATATTTAGGATGTATCAGAATCAGGACTTGATCTCAGATATTTCTGGTTTTAAGGACAATTCTATATGCACTATGTGGCATTGCCTCTGTGACAAATTTTCCTGAAAATTAGCCCTGGGAATGTGAAGGATTATTTCATTTTCAAGTGGCAAAAGCTGTTTAAGGAAAAAGCAAAGAAAATCTATTCTTAAGACAAAGAGCAACTCCAGAAAATCTACCTAATAATGGAGCATATCTAAAAGATAATGCCAAAGTCTCAAAGGATTCGAAAAAGAGATAGGGAAACTTAGAGTGAATTTTTTTAAAATTCAAAATAGAACTTTAAAAATTTTTTGAGTTTCATAACATGTCTGACTGGCGATATAGGTGTGAATATTATACTCATTTTACAGCCAGGGTAACTGAGGCCAACAGAGGTTAAATGACTTGCCTACAGTCATATAGCTAATAAGTATCTAAGGCTAGATTTCATTTCAGGTCTTTCTGATTCCAGACCTTGTGTTCTTGCCACTGCACCAACTTGCTGTCCCAGAAACAAGTTATGTTATAGTCATTGTCACCATATGGATGATATAAAGAAAGATTACTGCTAAGGGCAAATGAAAAATGCCACATTGGTAGAAGCAACTTTAGAAAGCCATTGAAAATTGTCAAACCATGCTGGAAGATAGCATTCATATCTAGCTGAGATGTACAATAGAACAATTGAACATAATATTACCTGAGAAATAAGTGGAATGAAATCTAGAAAATAAAAGTATTGTAAAAATTTTGATGCATTTAATTGATAATTGAGCATAGAAACAAAATGGTTAAAGTGATATAATAAGTCAAGGTCTTTAAAGAAAAAAAAATAGGCAACTGAACATCAACTATTATAAAGACATTTGACAAATGAAGAAAATAGAGAAGAGAGAATCCACAAATGAGGATATAGACAATTTCTGGATGTCAATCGTAGTTAAAAACCAGCAAAGATAAGGAAATTTTAAGTTAGATGAAACAGGAAAGAGAAAGCTTGAACATTGTTATTATAAGGAACCAAAAAACATCAAATCAATGGCTGTGACTGAATCTATAGCTTTACTTTCAGAAAAGATAGTTCAAATAAGAAACACAATTATTGGCTTTTTTTTTCCCTCCATGGTAATGCATGTATTATTAGCAAAGGACCTTACAAACTTTCTCCCTTTATGCAACCCTAATCCCCATTTTCTTAATAGAAGGCACCATATCTTTATGACTAAGAACAAAATATCTGTGACCGTTTCTAATATAGGCCAATTATAATATTGTGTACACTATATAAAACATTCACAATTTTATTGCTCTAGAATATACAGACATTGTATAGACATATGGATATATACATGTGTACACATACACACATGCACATGCATTGAAAAAAAAAATTATTGGCTGAGAAACAAAATGTTCCAGGGTTGTAAAGAGCAGTTAATTATTTATTCAATGATTATTTACAAGTCTCTCCAAAGTTCCATTGAATTTAACTATTTATTGATTTTTTTAATGGTTGAACATGAGGAAAACTTTTATTAATCACTTTGTTTTAGTTTTCAATATTCACTTCCACAATATTTTGAGTTCTAAATTTTCTCCCCATCTCATCCCTCCCCCAAACCAGAACAGCATGCATTCTGTATACCCTTTCTCCTAATCTGCCCTCCCTTCTATCTCCCCGCCCCCCATTCTGTTATCTTCTTCCTCTTCTATTTTCCTGTAGGGCAGGATGGATTTCTATATCTCATTGCTTGTATATCTTATTTCCTAGTTGTATGTAAAAACGATTTTCAACAATTGTTTTCAAAACTTTAGGCTCCAAATTTTCTCTCTTCCTCCACACCCACTCTCTCTTATACCTTCTGTATGGTACCATAGAAGTGATATCAATATTAATCATGCATGAACAATATGTTACAATATCTAATTTCATAAAGGAAAAGTTAAGTGATTTTTAAGAGGAAATAGCAAAAATACACTAGTTGGAGGCCTAATCTTTGCCTCCTAGAAATAGATAAATCTAACCAAAAATAAAATAAGAAAAACATTGAGTTGAATAGAGTTTTAGAAAATTTAGATATGATATACTCCCAGAAAAAAATAACATGGAAACAAAAAGTAATACACCTTTTTCTCACTAGTTCATGGAACCTACACACAAATTGGTCAAATATTAGTGTACAGTGACCTCAAAATCACATGCAGAAATGCAGAAATAGTAAATGCATTATTTTTTATCATAATGAAATACAATTTATATTCAATAAAAAGCCATGGAAACATAAATTAAAAATTATGAAAACAAATCCTAAAGAATAAGTAGAGCAGAAATCACAGCAATAATCATTAACTTCCTCAAAGTAGCTAAAGACAACATGCCAAAATTTATGGGATGCAGCTAAGGCAATACTTTAGGGGAAAATTATATCTCTAAATGCTTATATAAATAAAAGAGAGAAAAAGGATATCAATCAATTTGGGATCCAATTAGAAAAATAAAAGAAAAATCTGATTAAATACTAAAATGTAAACCCAGAAAATCAAAAGAGAGATCAATTAAATTAAGAGTAAGAGAAGCATTTGAACTATTACATAAAACTGGGAGCTGGCTTTATGAAAAAAATAAAAGATTGGTTAATTTGTTTTAAAAGTGAAAGGAGAAAACCAAATTGCCAGCATCAAAAAAGAAAACAGTGAAATGGTGAGTGAAATCACCAATGAAGATGGAATTAAAGCAAGTATTGGGAACTATTTTCCCCAATTTTATGCCAATAAATCAAAAATTTAAGTGAAATGGATGATTACAAAAATGTAAGCTATTCAGATTATTATGAGGAAATAGGATACTTAAATAATCCAACCCCATTCAAAGATATCGAACAATTCATCAATGTGTTCCCTAAGGAAAAAAAAACGTTACCAGGAACAGATTGATTCATATGTGAATTCTCTAAAACATCTAAAGAACAAATAAATCTGAAAACTATGACACTATTTCAGAAAATAAGTAAAAAAGAAGCCCTTTCAAATTCCTTTTATGACACATATTATACTCACACCTAAATCAGGAAGAGCAAATGAAAAGAAAAAAAACTATAATGCAATTTTCCTAAAGAATATTGATGCAAAAATGTTCAACAAATTACTAGTAAGATTACAAGAAAATACCACAAAGATCATAAATTATGGCCAGGTAAGATTTATTCTAGGAATTCAGGGATGTTTGAATATGAAGAAATCTATCAGCATATATCTGTCAGCCATCAAAACCAACAGAAATTATCTCAATAGATTCAGATAAAACTTTTGACAAAATACAGTTCCAATTTTTGTTAAAACATTAGAAAGAATATATTTTCTTTTCATTAAATTGGTAAGTAGTATCTATCTAACACCAGCAGCAAACATTTTTGTAACAAGGATAAACTAGAAGTCTTCCCATTTAGATCAGGGGTAAAGGAAGAATGCCCACATCACCACTATTGTTCCATAATGTATTAGAAATATTTGCAATAGCAATAAAAAAAATGAACTTATTAGAATAAGCAATGAGGAAACAAAACTATTGTCATTTGCAGAAGATACGGTAGCATACTTAGAGAATCCAAGGGAATCAACTAAAAAAACAGTAGTTGAAATAATTAACAACTTTAGCAAATTTTCAGGATATAAAATAAACCCACATAAAGTATAACCATTTTAATATATTACCTACAAAGTACAGTAGGAATGAACTGATCCAACCATTCTGGAGAGCAATTTGGAACTATTCCCAAAGGGCTATAAAATGTGCATACCTTTTGATGCAACACAACCACTACTAAGTTTGTATCCCAAAAATATCATAAAAAAGAGAAAAGGACCCACACTTACAAATACATCTATAGCAGATCTTTTTGTGGAGGCAAAGAATTGGAAATTAAGGGGATGTCCATCAATTGGGGAATGGCTAATGAAGTTGTCATATATGAATGTATTAGAATACTATTGTTCTATTAAAAAAAATGATGAGCAGGCAGATCTCAGGGCGGGGGGGGGGGAAGCTTGAAAAGCCTTACATCAAATGATGCTGAGTAAAGTCAGCAGAACCAAGAGAACATTGTGCACAGTAACAGCAACACTGTGTAATGTCCAACTTTAATAAACCTTAGCTCTTTTCTGCAATACAATGGTCTAAGACAATTCAAAAGACTCATGATGAGAAATGCCATCCACATCTACAGAAAGAACTGTGGAGTCTGAATGCAGAAGAAAAGTGTACCATTTTATTTTTTTTTCTTTTTTGTGTTTTTACTTTTGTTCTGATTCCTTTACAACATGACTGATGTGTAAATATGTCTAATTGTACATATAAAGCCTATATCAGATTGCATGTCATCTTGGAGAGTTTGGAAGGAAGTGAAAGAGAAAAAAATTGGAACTCAAAATATTATAAAAATGAATGTTGAAAACTATGTTTATATACAATTGGAAAAAACAATATTATTAAGTCAGGGGAGGGGGTCCAGCAGGAAGAGAGAGAAAGAGAAATGCCACTTAAAATAACTGAAGACAATACAAAATTCTTGGGAGTCTACCTTCCAAGATGAACAGGACCTATATGAACAAAATTACAAAACAGTTTATATAAAGCAAATTCAAATCTAAAAAATTTTAAAAATACTCATGGACATGCCAATCCAATAGAATAAAAATGACAATTTTACCTACATTAATTTGCTTATTCAACGCATATCAATCAAACCAGCAAAAAAAAGTATGTATTTCATGGAACTATAAAAAGGAAGAACAATGGGTCAAGAATATCAATGAAAAGATTAAATTAAAAAATATAAAGTGGAGTGGCTTAATCACCAAATCTCAAAATGTATTACAGAGCAATAATCATTAGACCAATCTGGTACTGAATGTGACATAGATTAGTGGATCAGTAAAATAGATTAGGTAAATAACACACAGTAACAAATGACCGTAGTGATCTAGTGTTTGATAAATCTACATATCTAAATTTATTGGGTTAGAATTCACTATTTCATTAAACTTCTTGGAAAACTGGAAAGCAGTTTGCAGAAACTAGGTGTAGACCAATATCTCAAACCACATACACATAAGGTAAAAATGGATACACTATTTAGACATAAAAGGTGATATCATAAGCAAATTAGGGGGACATGGAATAGTTTACCTGTCAGATCTTTGGAGAAGGGAAGAACTTATAACTAAACAAGACACAGAGAGCATCAAAAAATATAAAATAGATAATTTTGATTATATAAGCTAAAAAGGTATCGAGTAAGAGAAGAAATTATGGTCAAGCAAGAGAAAGAGCAATATGGGATGTAAAATGGGTAAATCTGATTACATTATTTTTAGGAGGTTTTGCATAAACAAAATCAATGTAAGTAAGATAAAAAGGAAATTGGGGAAAAACATAGCAAGTGTCTCTGATAAATGCCTCATTTCTCAAATATATAGAGAATTGAGTCAAATTTATAAGAATATAAATCTTTCCCCAGTTAATGAATGATCAAAAGGTAAGGGTAAGCAGTTTTCAAATGAAATCAAAGCTATCTGTAGTCATATAAAAAAGCTGTAAATCACTATTGATTAAAGAAATGTAAATTAAAATAACTCTGAAGTATCATCTCACAGCTATTAGATTGGCTCATATGACAGAAAAGGAAAATAGCAAGTGTTGGAGGAGATGTGGGAATACTGAGACACTAATACACTTTTTTGGAGTTGTGAACTGATCCAGTCACTCTGGAAAGCAATCAGGAAATTTTGCCTAAAGTCCTATAAAACTGTGTGCACCATTTGGCCCAGAAATACCACTAATAGGTCTGCATTTTAAAGAGATAAAAATAAAAAATAGGAAATATATGTACCAAAATATTTATAGCACATTTTTATGTGGTAGAACAGAATGTGACATTGAGAGTATGCCATTAATTGGGAACGGCTGAAGTTGTTGTTCATATAATTGTGATGGAATATTATTATGCCATAAAAATGAGCAGAATGCTTTCAGAAAACCCTGGAAAAGCTTATACAAACTAATTCAAAGTGAAGTGAGCAGGACCAGGAGAACATTATACACAGTAATAGAAATATTGCATGATAATTAATTATGAATGATAGCTATTCTCAGCAATACAATGATCTAAGGCAAAGACTCATGATGAAAAATGCTATCCACTTCAGAGAAAGAAGTGATGGAGTATGAATTCAGATGAATACATACTTTTAAAACTTTATTTTTCTTTTTCAGTCTGTTTTTTTTTTACACAACATTACCAATTTGGAAATATGTTTTAAATGAGTGCATATGTATTGCTTTTAACAAATTGCCTACCTTCCCTATTAGGAAGGAAGTGAAGAAGGATGGTAGAGAATTTAAAAATAATTTTTTTAATTGTTAAAAAATTTACATGTAAATTACAAATATTGAAAAGAAAACAAAAAAAAATTAAGCAAAACACTGAGATAGGATACAGAAACAAAAGAGTGACTAAATATGAGAAAGTGGAAGACTACATTTAATATTAAAGGGGGAGTTGGCCTAAGAAAAGTCAAGTTAGAGCCAAGGAATAACTCTAAATATTTTTGAATTTCAGGGCAGGAAGCCTTTTCAATGAACAAAGATGAAATAATAGGGCCATTGAAGGAATTTAAGAAGTTCATTCTGATCTGCAAAAGAATTGAAAAAAGACAGTTTCTAATAGTTTCTTCATGTATTTTATAATAGCAGTAAGTTTTAGTATTATAATATTTTAGATACGTGGATACTTGGTCATTAGGTCCAGAATGGCTAGAGAAATGAAATTTTTAATGAGAGACTCATAAGATCAGATTTACAGTCACAAATAAGATGAAATATGCTTTTTAATTTCTTGGTACCAATTCAGTTGTGAAACAAGAATAGAATTTAAAAATTGCTTGGGAACAGCAAGATAAAAATGAAGGGAAAGAGATAGCCATACAGACTGTATGTGTCAGAAGCAAGACTTAGACTATATACTTCCTGGCTTCAAGGTTGATTCTCTATCTCTGTCTCTTATTCTCTATCTCTATCTTTAGCTCTAAAGAAAAGATTTACAAATAATACTCAAATGGTGGCTAGGGGCAATATTCTCTCTTGTGAATTTTTTTTTAGAGGAATTGAGCAGAACTGAATAAAGACCTGGGTTGAATATTTCTCTAGGATAATACTTTTTTTTTTAAATTAGACAAATGTTGTCATGAAGTTATACACTGAGTGATTTGTTAGTACAGATTACATCAACATGAAAAGATATTCACACAATTGAATGAATTCGCATCATTGAACAAAGATGTTCAAGATAAGAAAATTTAACCTGACCAGGAACTACAAGAGAATAACAGAGGAAGAGCTGGTACAATATGTTATAAAAGAATGACAACTTTTTTAGAACTAAATTTGGAGCTAATGGATCTGGCTTCAAATATATTTCTGCAATTTGCTGCCTACATGACCTTAACAAGTAACTTAACCTCTTCGACCATCAGCTTCTTCATCTATCAAATGAAAATATTAATAGTTGCATTGCTTATCTCAAAGTTTTATTTGAGAAGTTGAGAAAAGATAATACAGTATTTAAACGGATTATCAATGAAAGCACTTCCTCCAGCAATAAATCTTGCAAAACAGCTTACCATTCTGTACTAATCTTATTCAGGTACTCAAATAGATGGAGTCTGTATGAAGGAGTAAATTATCAAAAAATATCCATACAAAAAGGCACAGAGGAAATGGATTGAGTCAGGTATATTCACATAATATGGTGGATGGAATTCTGGACCTGGAGTCAGAAATATCTGAGTTCAAATCTAGCTTTGGACACCTACTAGTTGCATGATGCTGGGCAAGTCCTTTAACTTCTCTCTCTCTATCTCAGTTTCTTCCTCTAGAAGTTGAGTAATTATCCTATTAGCACCTACATTCCAGGGTTGTTCAAAGGATTAAATGAGATAATGTTTATAAAGTACTTTTTTGATAATTAAAGTGCAATATAAATGTAATATATTTACTATTGTTATTATAACACAGAGCACTGTATTTGTCAATATGGAAGTTCATTATCCATCTTCGCAGAAACAAGTCCTGGGACATAAGAACAATTGAAGACAAATTGTAAGAGACTGAGTGGTAAAGGAAACAGGAGCAGTGAGTGTAAATTATTTTTTCTTATTATTGGATATTGCATGAGGAGGTAAAGACAGGATGAAAACTTGAGAGGGCTGTAGTATGTAGTATTAATTTAAGAAAATACAGTACTATCTTTGTAATTTAAAGGAGAAGAAACTAGTAGAGAATACCTCAAAAATTTTCCTTGTGCTCTCATGAAACTGAGGGGAAGATTTTTGATTGTATTTTCAGTTGAATGATAATGACTAGGGATAGGAAATTTTTGAGGTATCAATTTTTACAATTCCATCTCACTTCTGAGATCTATTTTAGACATACTTCTTGTCTATATTTAAACATATGATTGAGATTTCCATTGTAATATTTGTCCCATGTTTTAATTTGTATATGTTGTCCAGCTTTTACATGTGACTGCTTATGCAAATTGTCAAACTGAAAGCTCTGACTTCCTCTTATGTCTTTTCCACTTTTGTCATGTATGGTATAGGCAAAGTCTATATAAACTGGAAGCTAATATAAGACTGTTTCTGATTGATTTTCTAAATCTTACCATTTTTACATCTCATGTTACTTTAGTCTCATTCTTCCCTGAATATTGTTTTTGCAAGTAACTTCAAAACATTTTGCCCAACAATTACCATTAATAAATTTTATTTTTTTTTCATAAAATAGTATTGGAATTTAACAACTGTTGGCTACAGACTCTCTAACAATGCCTAGATGGTATATTTGTATTTGATCTTTTTTGAAAATGATCTTATAGGACTGTGACAACTTGAGTGAAACTGGATTTGTTCCAACTGATCTGATAGCAGAACAACTTAACAAAGTCATATGGAGTAGAGAAGTAGAGAAGTAGAGAAATTCAAATAATCACAATCTTAATTAGAATGAGACCATTATCTACATATGCTGCATCTAATTCTCAGTGACTATAGGCTATTTGATGTGCACATCAATTGTCATTAGTATGAACAAAGATTTTATATCCAATTATGCTCATGGTATATAAAGCAGAAGGTACTAATGACAACATTGCTATGGCAATGACATTTTTTTTCTTTAATGAAGTAATGAATATAAGGTACTGCAGGCAAATATTGGCTATTTCAAAAATTGGCAATGCCTTTCAAGTCAGAGGCTTGCTTTATATATGTACATCAAAATTCTTATCTACAAATGTACTGCAGTAAATAGGTCTAGATTCATATCTATACCTGTAGTTTTATGTGAATATATATATATATATGTATATATATATATATATATATATATATATATATATATATATATAACATGTATGTATGTATAAGCACATGTGTGCATATGTGGGAATTTATGATTTTACGTCAGGCATTGTGCTTTGTTTAGGGTACCGTCATCCTTCTAATCACTTGCTTCCTTCAAGTCTCAGTAAAAACCCTACCTTTTTTCTTGGCTGTGCTTAATGGTAGCACTTTCCCTGATATCATCTCCATTTTATTCTGTATATATCTGGTTTGTACATACTTGTATTCATGTTGTCTTTCCTATTAGATTGCGAACTCCTTGAGGGTTGGAACACTTATTGACTTTCTTACTAACCCTAAGGACTTACCAGAATTCCTGGCTCATTGTAGAAGCTTTTTATTTTATGAATTATTAATTATTTATTAATTCTGTCAACATTTCATATCTCTTATCATGTCTTTCCTCTCTACTGATGAAGTTATTGACCTCGTCTATGCCCTTATTGCCTTTCACTGGTCCACTACCATACCTTCTCCCACCATAGGATTCTAATTTGCCTCATTGCCTCCAGTCTCTACTTTCTTCAGTTTATCCTTCTTACAGCTGTGACATTGATATTCCTAAAGCACAAATTTGACCATGTCTCCTACATGCAAGAAGTTTTAGTGAGTGGCTGTCTGTAACATAAAAAAGGACTTTTTAGCCTCCAAGATAAACTATAAACTTCTATGTAGTAGTTCAATGCCCTCACAGTCTGGATCTAGCCTATGTTTTTGTATTGATTTCCCATTATTTCCCTTTCATAACCTATCTTCTAGCCAAATTAACTGGCTACTTCCCTGATTAGCCCTCTTGCCTAAAACACTATACCCCCTCTCGTCGATCTCTCGGATTTCTTAGTTACATTTAGGGATCTGATCAAGTGTCTTTTCTCATACTTCTCCCCATTGTAAATTTGTTGCCCTTCTTAAATCCCTAAATTGGAACTATATATATATATATATATATATATATATGAATGTATGTACGTGTATATGTATATATGTTTGTATACATACATACACACATACACACATACATACATATATGTGTATACACACACACACACACATATTGCTGTACATGTTGTTTTCCTCCAATTGAATGTAAGACCCTGATGGGCAAAAATTATATTCATGTTTTTCTTTGTATTCTTATAGTCTAGCAAATTGCAAGCACTTGATAAGTGCTTCTCTCGAAATGCATTTATTTCTCCTTTAGCACTTATCATAGTAGTATGCATATAGGTATAACTTGTTACTATAGTTGTTGAAATGAAGTGAAATTTCTTTCGTGTGTTTATGAAATCACTAGCTCATACTTTATAGAATAGCATGTAGCTTTCATTTTTAAGAGAAAACTGAAGCCATTTGATTATCATTACAAATAAGAGATGTTCAAAGTGCTACCAAGATGTTGGGTTTTGATTATTATAGGTTATTTGGATTCAATTCAGCAAATACTTTTAAGTACTTTTCATATTCAGTTGCAGTATACTAACAATTGGAATAAGCCAAGGTGAGCCCTTGTCTTTTTGCACTTCATAATCAGGGTCTTGTTTCGATACTAGAGTTGATCATTGTAGTTAATCATGATTGGTTAAATAACAACTGCCATTTTATTATATAAATTTGGGGAGCCTTTAGAAACCTTAGCTTTTTATGGGAAAGTTTATTTAAATATTGGTTTTGATGAGGTTTTACACATTCCTGGATATTTTCTGTAATTAGTGTTTGTTGAAGTAACAAAGCCAACGGTAATGCTTCCCTGCCACCCTCCCATCAATGAAATCCTGATTTATTTATTACAAAATAGCTAGAATAATAGACAATACAGTGTTGAGGAATTCTTTTGCTTAAGAGAACCAAGAAACCTGAACTCCAGCAAGACTTGCATTCCCATGAAACTAGCAAGGAAGTCTTTATTATTTGTGCACAAGCTAAATTTAGAGAGCAACATCTATGCATATACTCACAGAACCATATGACTTCTTTTCTTTCTTTTGTGGTGAAAGAGCAAAAACAGTAACCATTGGACCAGCCAACTTTTTCCAACATCCTCTATACATCACAATGGGGAATTGAAAGCAAGAAAGAACAAAGTGATTCCAGGAAAAGAGCCGACTATGCAACAAAACAAAATAATTGTGCACACATGCTCACAGATCAATCTTCTGCCTAACTGCAGTAGTTCCTTTTATTTTCTATATCACAATGCAGTCGACTATAATAAGTATCATACTGAGAGTCATAGAAGTAACTCAAAGCAAGTCAGAACAAAGACTCTGGCTGCAATCTTCGAAAGAATACATTGCTGAAACTGCAGTTTTAGAGGTATTGGCCACTATTCAGCTGTATTTACTCCAAAAGAGCTGATTAATTCATAAATCATCACCATCATCACAGTAATCATAATCATCATCAAATTAATTATTTGATATTGTATAAACAAATAAGATGATTTGTTTTCATTTTTCAGAAGCTAGTTTTACAGCCATTGTGATAAAATGGAATACTTTCTTTCCACAAATGAGAAGTTGGTCAGAGCACTGCTGATTCCTTATTAAACATGCTTAGTTCTCATGAATTATATACTCTTGTTTTCCAATAACATTGATCATGTACTTAGAATATATTGTAATCAACAATAGAAATTTTTATGGATTATTGTTATAAGTACTGCTGCAGTTATTGATAAGAAATACCTAAGAAGTTCTATTGTTTTAATATAAAATCTAAAAGAAAATAAAAGAGTATGTTTCATTTGTGCAAGATGCTATTTCAGAAATAGGGTAAATAGGATAGAATTACCTATCAATGCCATTTAGATTGTATTGCCTATAATTTGGATTAATTTTCACTATTATGGTGATATTTTTAGTTAGCAGAAAGGCGAGCAACAATTATTTCACTGCGGTATGATCACCAGCATGTTATGATGATGCCAATTTACCAAATTAATATTTTTAAAATATGTAGAGAGTTATTCATCAGCAAGGATTTATTCAGCATATTGTGTGCCAGGCAGTCCTAGGTCCTGTGGATAGAAAAAGGAAAATGAATCAATACTTATATTTGAGAAACAACTGGTAGCAAAATTCATATGTAAAAGGAAATATGAAATATACTCAAAATAAATCCAAAGTTATGTGGATGGAGGAAAGCAATTAGTAGTTGAAGAGGTCAGAAAAAGCTTTATGTAGAGGATGGAACTTGTCTCAAGCTTTGAAAGAATTCCAATATATGGAAGTAACCAAAGAGAGTATTCCAGGCATGGCAACCTGTTCAAAGGTACAGAGAGGTGAGGAAGAAAAATGTGTGTGGGGAAATATAAGCAGGCTATTTTTGTAGGAACAGAGAGTGGGTGGATAATGAGAATAAATAATAAATATGGAAAGGTAGCATCCAGCTTTTGAAAGCCTTTAATAATGAAAAGAAGAGTTTGTTTTTAATACTGAAGTCATAAGGAGCTACTTTAATTTTTTGGGTCATGGAGTGATAAGGTCAGACCTTTGCTTTGAGCAGTTATTTAGAGAAAGACTGTCAAAGAGAAGCTTGAAACAAGGAGACCAATAAGGAGGCTATTGTTATAACCTGGGGAAGAGGGAACAAGTTATGTTTACTCAACATTGTGTTTAGAATGCTTGATCTGGGGTTCAGGAAGAACTGAGTTCAAATCTAGTCTCTGAAACTTACTAGCAATGTGACTCTGGGTAAGTAATTAAACTTCTGTTTTTCTCAATTTCTTTTTTGTAAAATGGGATAGTAGCACCCACCTCCCAGAGTTGTTGTGAGGGAAATATGAGATATTTGTAAATAACTTTGCAAACCTTAAAGTACTATATAAATGCTAGCTCTTTTTGCTAAATATATGGGTGCCTTGAATGAATGAACAAAGGAAAAAGAGACATTGCATACACAAAACTGCTAAGACTTGGCAAATGAATGGAGTTACATGAAGCAGAGTGAAAAATCAAGCATGATTCTAAGTCTAAGCATACAGATGTATGGCTATAGTGCCAGCTCACCCTGAGGCCATATTAGCATTGTACTTTTCCATCCTCTAATTGAAAGCAGATTCCATGATCATCTATCTAGGCCTCCAATATTGTGATTCTTTTCTCATATCTCATGATACTTTCATGTTCTCTATCACCTCATGTTCAAGATATACACAGTTACATTTCATCACCTTTTCTAAAAAAATTAACTCTCATTCTTGACTTCCCAGTTGTTTAGAGAGAGTCTAATACTCGAAAAGAATGGAAGAAGATACATATTGAAGCTATACTTGAACAAAAAAGGAGAAAACTTAAAAAGACTATGTTTTTATTATAATAGCATAAAAGATATTGATTAAAAACCTAAATCCCCACTTCATAAATAAATATTAAGAAAAAACAGCATTTGTAGGAAAATTTAAATAAATTTCATGTTCTTTACACAAACAAGAATTTTTTCTGACTACTTAGAATCTTGTTATTTATTTGGGTCATGGATTTATAGCTTAATGGAAACTTAGAGATCATCTAGCCCAACTTCCTCATCTTATAGACTTGAAGAATGATGTCCAGAGGAATAAAATAACTTTTTTGGATCATATAGATAGTAAATAGTAGAGCTGAAATTATTCAAAATCATGTTGTTGTCACAAAGTAAGCTGAACTCTTTGACATTTTCAGATATTAAAAAACAAAGAAACATACAAACAAAACCAAAAACTTTTGGACTTTCCAAATGCATTGCTGAAAGTACTTATGCTACTTTAGCTATTATAATCTCAGAAATAACAATGCTTTTGGATTTTATATGTCCTTTCTTTATTCTCAGAATCAGAAAATATGAAAATGATTTCATAGTCCAGTTCCTTTTCTTCAGAGATTTGTTTTGTAATTGTTAATTTTTTATAACTACTAAACTAGTGCCTAATAAGGGAGAATGTTCTTCTAGTCCCTACAGTTTCCAAATGGAATAACATCTTAAAGTCTCTTTTTGCAATTTATGCATTCTCCTTTTTCTAGTGGTAAGTTTACAAAAATTTCCCTGAATATATAAAAATAAGTTAATTTCCTTTGTCCCTAAATGTTCAATCATGACAGACATGTTTTTTTTTTGCCCTACTTACTGATTGATTTTATTGCATTTTCATTAAGTTAATATTGGCCTATGCCTTTTCTCTAATTATTATACTATTTAAAGTATTGTACTTTCTTTATATTTCCTTCACCCCCACCTGATGTTTCTTTTTTATTTGAGTCATTTTATTTTTGTGACCATGGGCAAATCACTTAAGATTTGTGAGTTTCAGTATCTTTAAATTTAAAATGAGCATAATAATAGCACAATCTTCACAGGGTGGTTCTGATGATCAAATGAGACACTCTATCAAAGGAATATTGCAAAATTTAAAGCTTTGAAAATATCACCTAGTAATACTAGGAGTCATTACTAGTTGAATATGTCATGTTTAGTAGTAGAAAACAAGCCCCTCATTTATTACTTCTCATACCTATTCTTGTGTATACTTCACTACCTCAAAATCTTGTCATTATTAAGAACTCTTATCTTCCTGAAACTAAATGTACACATCTGAATACTACTAGCCATGTCAAACTACTTCTTAGCTTATGTTAATCAATTGTCTATTATGTTTATTCCTATAGTTTAACACTATTACTTTTCCTCTAATTAGCCTTCTCAACTTCAGTTCATTCAGATATTTTTCAATATTTCCAGTCATTGGTTATCACCACAGACCTATTTTGAAAACATCAATGTGTTCTTCAGAAATTTGGTTAAATTTAGTGCTGTGGAAAGATTTATATAAAGCAGTTCATTTTGTACCACACTCTTGCATTACCATTTGAATATTGAATACATTAGTTCATTTGTTTGTATAAAATAAAGAAAATCTTGGTGGAATCAACATTGTATCTTCCTGATTCCCCCACATCCTTCCTCAGTTCCAGGGAAAATTTTTAAAAAATCAGAAATTTTAATTTCTATTTCTCCCTTCAACCAAAAATAGGAAGCCAAAAAAAAAAAAGAAAGAAAAATAAGTCAATCTGCATCACTCAATTTTTTCTTCTTTTTCATCCTAAATTTCTCATGTCATTATGTTCAGATATGGGGGGCGGGGGTAAAGGGGTGGCTAAGATGGTGGAGTAAAAGCAGTGACTCACTTGAATTTGTCACTAAACCCCTCCAAATGCCTGTAAAAAGGAACTTAAACATATTCTAGAGCATCAGAACCCATGAAAAGACAGAATGAAACAAATTTCTAGCCCAAGACAACCTGGATGGTTGATGGGAAAGGTCTGTTTGCCAGGCTAGGAGAAGAGCTCAGTTCAGCTTAGACCTCAAAGGCAAAGATGGGGCCCCAGAGAACCTGGAGCAGGCCTCCAGGGAATGAATTATTGCCAGCTGTGGCAATTTCCAGACTTATCAACCCACAAACAACAAAAACAACTTATAAGGTCAGCATTAAAGGTCTGTCAGATCTCATTGAAAGAACAGTGCCATCTGGAGTCAATGTGGGCACAGCCCTGGGATGGCAGGAGTGGCTGCTTCTGGAGCTCTTGGCTCACATGCAGTAAAGAGATCAAGTGGCTGATCAGAGGGGAATTGTAGGGGTCTCTTTGCTGGTGCTGAGCAGGATCCTCTTGTTTTGCCTGTGCTTGGATCTGGGTCACAGTCATAGTTGACCTGGCATGAGGAGTAGTACAGGCCTGGAGGAGCTTGTAGCAGTGATGGAGATGGAATACTCCTCACAGTAGGTGAAAAGAGTGCTTATGGTCACTCATACACCAGATCACAGGTCAGGAAAGAAGTAAACACCTCTCCTTTGATCATACCATCTTGGAAGAACTGAAAGTTTACAGGTCTCCATAAGTATATCTAAAAACAGTTACACCAAACTCTGAAGTTTGGTACACTTAGAAGTAGAGCCCTACCTTAACAAAGAGTTTATAACTCAACTAAATGGCTGGGAACATGAATAAATGTAGGATAAAATCTCAAACTATTGAATCTAAGTTTGATTATGAAGAAGATCAAAACAAACAATCAGAAGACAACAAAGTCCTAGGTGTGTAACTCTGGGCAAGTCACTTAACACCAATTGCCTCACTAAAGAAAAAAAAAAGTCAAAGCTCCTACATCCAAAGTCTCCAAGAAAAATATAACTTGTTCCCAGGCCATGGAAGAGCTCAAAAAAGATTTTGAAAAGCAAGTAAGAAGTAGAGGGAAAATTGCAAAGAGAATTCAGAGTGGTGCAAGAAAATCATGAAAAATGAATCAATAGCTTGCTAAAGGAGACCCCCAAAATACTGAAGGAAATAAAATGTTAAAAATAATCTAACCCAAATGGCAAAAGAGGTCCAAAAAGCCAATCAGGAGAAAATGCCTTAAAATGAAGAATTGGCCAAATGGAAAAGGAGATCCCAATGATCACTGAAGAAAATAAGTCTTTAAAAATTAGATTAAAAAAATGGAAGGTAATGACACTATGAGAAATCAAGAAATTATAAAACAAAACTAAAAGAATGAAAAAAATAAAGAAAAAAATGTGAAATATCTCATTGGAAAAACAACTGACCTGGAAGATAGATCCAGGAGAGAGAATTTAAGAATTAGTTGACTACCTGAAGGCCATGATCAAACAAAAAAAAAAAAAAAGAAAGAAAAGAAAGAAAAAAAAAGCCTGGACATCATCTTTCAAGAAATTATCAAGGAAAACTGCCCTGATATTCTAGAATTAGAGAGTAAAATAGAAAGGGAAAGAATCCACTAATCAATTCCTGAAAAAGATCCCAAATGAAAAAGTCCTAGGAGTATTATAGTCAAATTCCAGAGTTCCCAACTCAAGAACATAAGCAGGCAGAAAGAAATAATTCAAGTATTGTGAAAACACAATCAGGATAACACAAAATTTAACAACTTATACAATGAGGTATCAGAGGGTATAGAATACAATATTCCAGAGGTTGAAGGAGCTAGGATTAAAACCAAGTATAACCTACCCAGCAAAACTAAGAATAATCTTTCAGGGTTAATAATGGATATTCAATGAAATAGAGGGCTTTTTAGCACTCTGATGAAAAGACCAGAGGTGAGTAGAAAATTTGACCTTAAAATAGAAGACTCAAGAGAAGCATGAAAAGGTATACAAGAAAGAAAAATCATAAGGAACTTATTAAAGTTGAACTGTTTAAATTCCTATATGGAAGGATGATAATTATAACTCATGATATATCTCCCTCTTTCTCTCTCTCTCTCTCTCTCTCTCTCTCTCTCTCTCTCAATATACATATATATGTATGTATGTATTTATGTATACATACATACATATATATGTGTGTGTATATATATATGTATATATATATATATATATATATATATATATAGAGAGAGAGAGAGAGAGAGAGAGAGAGACAGACAGACAGACAGACAGACAGACAGACAGAAAAACAGACAGACAGACAGAGACAGACACAGATGGCACAGGACGAGTTGAATATGCAGGGATGATATCTAAAAATAAATTTAGAGGTGAGAGGATTGTACTGGGAGGAGACAGGGTGAGGTAGAACGGGGTAAATTATCTCACATAAAAGAGGTAAGAAAAAGCTTTTATAGTGGAGGGGAAGAGGCGGAAGTTGAGAGGAAATGAGTGAATCTTATTCTCATTGGATTTGGCTTACGTAAGGAATAACATACACACTCAAATGGGCATGGAAATCTTGCTCTAAAGGAAAGTAGGGGAGAAGGGGATAACAGAGGAGAGGGTGAGAGAAGGAAGGGCAGATTGGGGTAGGGGATAATCAGAAGCAAGCATTTTTGGGGAGAGATAGGGTCAAAGGAGAGAATAGAATAAATGGGTGACAGGATAGGATGGAGGCAAATATAGTTAGTCTTTCACAACATGACTATTATGGAAGTGGCTTGCATTAGTACACATGTATAATGTATATCAAATTGCTTGCCTTCTCAATGGGGGTGGGTGGGGAGGAAGGAAAGGAGAAAATCTGGAACTCAAAGCTTTAGAAATGAATGTTAAAAAACAACTGTTTTCACATACAATTGCAAATTAAGGTATATAGGCAATGGTTTATAGAAATCCATCCTGCCCTACAGGAAAATAGAAGAGTAAGGAAATCAGAGAAGGGAGTGTGAGATAGAAGGGAGGGCAGAGTAGGGGAAGAGGTATTCAGAATGCACACCATCGTGGAGTTGGGGGAGAAGAGAGATGTGGAGAAAATTTGGAACTCAATATCTTGTGGAAGTGAATTTTTCAAACTAAAAATATATAAATTAACTAAAAAATAGAAAGAAAAAAAGAAAATAAATAAAAATACAAAATATAATATTACATTTTAAAATTTACTCAATGTTCAGTGGGCAGAGATCCAATCAGTAGTCTCTGAATCTGTTTGTTTGACCCCATTATATTAGATAATATCTAATTTTCCTGTGCACTCTGTTAATAAAATCTAATTTTAAAAATTAGGGGCAATAATTGGTAAAGTGAGAAACAAGCTACACCTAGAGTCAGAGGACCTGAGTTTAAATATAAGCCCTTCCATTTAATATATAGATGGCTACTGTAAACCTAACTCTACATTTTGCTTTCTTCATCATTAAAATGAGGTTGGACTGCTAGGTTGCCTCTAAAGTCCTTTTCAGCTCTAAATCTATCATCCTACATTATCCAACCCCAAACCAATAGTTCTCATCTTCAATACCATATTAAGATTCTTTTTTCTTAAATAAAATATTTAATTTTTTTCCCAGTTGAAAGTAAAAACAATTTTTAACATTTGGGTTTTTTTGAAAATTTGAATCCCAAGTTTTCTCCCTCCTTCCCTCCTTCCCTCCTCCTCCCCACATTGAGAAGGCAAGCAATTTGTTATGAGTTATACATGTGCAGTCATGAAAGGCATATTTCCATGTTAGTCATGTAGTGGGAAGAATACCAAAATAACCCACAAATAAAATAAAATAAAAAGTTTGCTTTTATCTGCATTCAAAAAAGAAGTTTAGATATCACAATTTGTTCATGTTGAATACTTGCATTATTTATAGCTATTTGCTAGCATTATGTAATACAACTGTGAATGATGTTGAAAATCTAAGACTTTTCTTGTTGACAATTATTTCTTTGAAGTTTAGTCTCAGTAATAAAATCTCTAGGTCAAAGAGTATGGACCAGATTGTAACTTTCCTGGCATAGTTTCAAATTAGTTTCTAACATAGTGGAACTAATTGATAGAACTAGCAAAAGTGTACTAATATTCCTGTCTTCCTACACACTGTTAAAAATTAGTGTTCTAATTTTAAAATAGTTTTCATCCCTTACTTTTTTCATATTGAATGCAATGATTATTTTCCTAATCTGCTTCTTTTCTTTCAATTCTAACTTCATTGGTTTGATTTGTAAATTCAGTGTAACTGAACTTACAATTTAAGTTATGATCCCTTTTACCTAATATTTGATTTCACATTCTAACTTTTTAGTTGTGAAAAATATTTTTTCCAGCCACCTCTATTTTTTTGTATGTATGCCATAAATCATTTTTCATTTAGTTTAGCATTTTATAGTGGTAGTAGTAGTACTAGCAGTAGTAGTAGTAGTAGTAGTAGTAGTAGTAGTAGTAGTAGTAGTAGTAGTAGTAGCTGCTAACATTTTTGTAGAGATTATGATGTGCCAGGCACTATGCTAAGTACTTTACAATTATTGTCTCTTTTTATCCTCACAACAATCCTGAGAGGTAGGTAGTATTATTATCCCCATTATTCACTTAAGAAAGTTCAGGCAAGCAGAAATTAAGTGACTTACCCAGGGTCAGAGAATTAGTAACTTTCTGGGATCATATATGAACCCACATTTTTCTGATTTGAGTTCCAGTGTCTCTATCCACTGAGCCACCTGACTGCTCCAAGTATAATTTAAATAGCTTTAACAAACTATTTTCCAATTGTCCCAGGAATTTTGTGATATAATCCCTTACCAAGGAGAATCTGATCTTTAAATTATCAAATAATGATTAGATATATGCATTTCTTTTTCCAAACATTGTTAGTGAGGATTTGGCTACAATGTTTTTAATATATGTAACTTATTTTTTTAAGTTGCAAATGTTTTTTTGTCTGTTTGTTTTCGCTGCCTATATCGATATATTCAGATAACTTATTTTTTTTTTGTTTACTTACATGAACAAGGTTGCACAATAGAATTCCTTAGAGTATTTTTTTTCTTTCTTAAAGTGAGCTTCTTAGATATTCCCTTTCTTGTTTCAATTATTTCAAAAATTAAGTTTTTTATTTTTGTCAACTCAGTATTTTTTTGTTTTGTTTATCCCTTCATTAAATTTGAAAATTTCTCATCTTGTACTTTTAAGTTCCTTATTTTAATTTGCTCATTTTCCAAAGTTTTTATTTTTTTTTCCAGAACAGTCAATTATTTAACCTCTGCTTTCTCTGTTTGGTTAATGCAAATGTTCATAAATTATACATACCTACTTAAATATTCATGAAATAGCTTCTTTTGCTACATTCCCAAAATTTCACAATGCTGTCTCATAAATATTTAATATTTGTTATCATTAATTCTTTGAATCATTCATTATTTACTGTAAGATTACTTAGGCTCTTTTAAACTATGTGTCTTTTGTTAATATTTTCTTTAGTAAATACAATTTCAATGTACTCTGGTCTATATATGATATATGTATTTTCCCTTTTCTGTATTTTTATTAAAATTCTTTATTCTTATTACATAATCATTTTTTGTAAAAGTATGACAAGTGTTTGTATGTAACAGTAGATTTGCCATCATGTGAATTTAGTTTGAACCTGGGTTTTGCCATTTACTAACCGTATGACTTTGAATGCATTATTTAACACATGTAGATCTCAGTTTCTTCATCTGCAAAATAGGAAACAATGGAAGGGATGTCATTCAAGGTTCTTTCAGGCTCAGTCTTTTTGATTCTCTGATACCAATGAGGTAATTGACAAAGGTCTTTCTTAATTTGCATTTCTGTCATTTTGTCTGTATCCTCATTAATTTATTTTTTTCCAGTTGACTAAATCATAAAGAAGAAAACCAAAATGTAGTATTGTCTTACCATGTAGGTCTTTTTTTTTTTGCAATTCAATTTGATTACAAATGTAATCAAATGCTATGTTATCTGGTTTATATAAAAGCAATAATAATATTATTCATTACCAATAGCACCTTTCATCTTAGTTCTAATTGTATTTGTTTCTCTTTACTGTATCTATTTTGCAAATTGGTTTATAGTAAACAAGATTGGTACACACACAAACACACAAAATAGCTAAGCCATGTCAAATTCTAAGAAGGTATGGAGATACTACTAAACTTGTAGTTAAAGGATGTGAACTGAAATCAAAAGTCTTTTACTTTTTACCTTTTGACCTTGGACAAATATTCAAATGTTGTTAGCCTCATTTTTTAAAATAAAAAATAGTAGGTTTAGTTAAAATTAGTAACATCCTGTATAGTTCTAAATCTATAATCTTGCTTCAACATTTCATTCTAACTCTGTATAAATCATTTTGTTCTAAACCCTTTTCTAATATTGGTGGTTGGCTTAGGATTCCATCCATGTTTTTCTCTGTATTAGAATTATCTGGTATTTTCTTTCATAGGGCTGGTGATCTGGAGATTTATGTATAGTTGTTTGGAAAGACTAAGACCCCAAAGGCAGCAATCTGTTCTTTCTTATTTGTTTGTAGTTTTTATTGGAAAAGACCAGAGACCAGAATGGCTCTTCTCAGGGCAAAAATAAATAAACAAACAAATAAGTAAGTAAGTAAACACACAAACAAATAAATAGGTAAGTAAGTAAACAAACAAACAAATAAATAAATCAGTGTGATGAAATGGTATGAAGTTTGACTAACTTGTATTTGGAGTATAAAAGTGAAGATTTTCATGTGATGAAACAATGTTTGTTAAGGAAGGCAGGCCATCACAGTACTCTTAAGTTGTTTCAAAATATTAGTCATTAATCATCATTCCAACATAGCAATAAAATATGTATAACAGTCAATCAGGAAAACAAATTAGATAAGAAAGAATGTGTCAAGGTAAAAATAACCTTGGTAGACCAGATAAATTTAAAGAGAGAGAGAGAGAGAGAGAGAGAGAGAGAGAGAGAGAGAGAGACAGAGACAGAGAGAGAGAGACAGAGACAGAGAGACAGAGAGACAGAGAGAGAGAGAAACAGAGAGAGACAGAGAGAGAGAGAGAGACAGAGAGAGACAGAGAGAGAGAGAGAGAGAGAGAGACAGAGAGAGAGACAGAGAGAGAGAGATAAGCTAAAGAATTGCTAGGAAATGCAGAAATCAGTTTAGCAAAAAGGATTAAACTAATGTAATGGGGTTGTAGTGCATTGAGATAGCACCTGAGATGCCATTTTCTAGTGAAGAATGCCATGGAGATATCTGTCCATGTGTAGAATGCTAGGGAGCTGCTTCTGGAATAATTATTATGGCATATAAATGTAAATACCTTGAAAAGACAGACTGCTGAGCGTATGTAAACATTCTGTATCTGTTTTTGTTGCTTAATCACATGTTGAAGAAGAGGATAAATGATAGATTATAGAAACATTCAAAAAGGCTTGTCAGCTTCACCTTCTGTTTCTTTTACTCTATTTGCTTCCAGCGCTTCCCAGGGACTCCTGCTCTTTGGATATCCAGTAAAGGGAGTGAAGTCTCTGACCTCAAGAGATCTAGCAAGGAGTTGGGATCCAGGACAAGATTTTTATGATCAATAATTTAATCTATGTCCCAAGAAGCAAGGAAGAACCTTTGAGATTCCAGTCCAGCAGAAGGACTTATCTAGTAATGATGCTGTCTTTGGAAATGAACTTGACAGGACTAATGTTATGTATGAACTAAGCTTCATTTTGAGCTGACTGCCCCAAAGACTAAGATACTATAGAACAGAATATACTTCAAATTTCTGAGGGAGGAGAGAATTTTTCTTTTGTTTTATGTTTGTACTTGCTATATCTTTGAAGTAAATATCCCTTTACAAAAGCTAATGCAATGTCAAGGGATTAAATAGAACTTGAGTGTCTGTCACTGGCATCTAACAAATAAGGGAGCCGGTGAGAGTTTTATCTGGAAGTAATAGAGAAAAGACACTCCACAAACTTCTCAGGGCACCCTAGAAACCTGTAGAGAGACATATCCCACCTGGCTCTGAGAGAATTCAAACAAATATGCTATTTCTGCATCTTATACCACACATGAAAATAAATTTAAAGTGGATAGTTGACATTAATATGAAACATAAAATATTTTTAAACAAAGAATCTGAATGAAAGTACATTTCCAGACTATGGTAGGGGAAAATTATTAAACAAAGAAGAAAGGGTTGATCATAAAAGATAAAATAAATTGAAAAGCTGTCCCATGAACAAAACGAAAGGGCCAGGGATAAGAAGAGAAATTAATATTTAGGAAACATACACACTCACACACACAGATATGTGTGTGGGTGTGTATGTGCATGTGTAGGCATGTGTGCAATGTAGGCTTCTGATATTTGGAAATATTTCATGCAGAAATATATATATATACACACACAGGCACTCATACACACATATATACATACATACATACATACATATATATATATATATACACATATATATTTATATAATATTTAATTAATACAATTACATAAGACCAAAACTCATTCACAGATACACATGTGATCAAATGATATTAACATAAAGTTATCAGAAGAATTTTAATCAATCATGCAGATTTTTCCAGACTAGAGAAATAAAAGGTGAATTGACTCTGAGGTTGGCCAGACATTAAAAAAATAATATTTATTTCTAAAATGGGGAAATAGTCAGCTTTCAATGGGCTATAGAAAGATAAGTATAACACAATATTTATAATGTTATGATTTCATTAAATTATTATGAAAACAATTTCAAATTCAGTAGCAATAATTTTTAAAAAATAGTCAAACCTTTTGATCCCAAGGTCCTATGAGTAATCATATGCCCCAATGGTTACAAAAGCAGCAAGGAAAGTATAATATATACCAATATATTTATAGCAACCCTTTATCTTGGCAGAAACTAGAAAAAAAAAGTTGATGTCTATTGATTGAGGAATAGCTGAAGAAATTATGGTCCATGAATGCAATGCAATATTTTTGTGTTTAAAAATAATAATGCAAATCAAGAACTTGAGAAAGATAAGAAAGATAAGAAAAGAAAAAGCAGACTTAAGCAATCAGAGCTAGGAAAAGGTGCATAACAGCTTGAATAGAATGAATGGAAAGAACACTAAAATGAAATCAAAATCTGGTTAATTTTGTTTAATTCCTCTCCTTGAGCAAAAAAAATGATGACACATTCTCTTTTCTTTCATGGGAGAGGTAGTTGGTGAATGTTGCATATATTGTCCGTTGCATACCAACTGTCAAACATAGTTGATATAGCTGGTGTGATTAATTTTGCTTACCTTGATTTTTCTCCTTTTTTATGTAGCATCTATAAGTCCTTGGCTCTCTCTAAATCCCATTTGGACTAGTAGGTTAGGTCCCTGGATCTCAGGTGACTGCTTGTTCCCTCAGATTTATAGTTTATTTCTAAAGGGCCAGAAAGTGACTCTCTAATGACTTAGCTCACCAACCCCAACATGTGCTCTTCTAACTATGATTTTTAGTTGATATTGATTAGTCAGACATATTTAATTTGCTTTTGAAAAAAGTATTTACTACAGTAGTATAGTTGATATGAAATATCCCTTTCCCCAAGTCTACAGCATACTCTCCAACAAGTATATATAAATCTCACAACAAAGTGGGATCAAACTGAGATAGCAAATGTGTTAAAAGGTTCACTCATGGCTCCTGGAAGTTCCTAAAGATGTCCTCTATAGATATTATGCCATCTTTCTTTTGAGTTCTTCTCAAAACTTAAATTGGAGTCTAATTTGTTCTTGACTCCTGAAGTAGACATTGCAACCAGCTGATCCCGGGATGCTGCAAAGACATTGATGATAAAATGGGAAGTCCAAAACCTCCAGAATCTTTGACTCTCACAAAAAAAGAGGTGAAGACTAAAACTAAGGACAAAGCCTTGGACTCTTCTCACCTCAAAATCGATTGGTTTTAAGGTTTTATGATCTTATCTCCACTGCTAGGCACTCAATTTTGCAATTCCAATTACCTCAATAGTTCTATAAAGGTCTACAAAGGTGTGACCAAATCCCACGATAAATATAAAAAAGACATTCTATTGAACCTAGAGAGTCATCCAGGCTATATTCCTAAAGATGTGTTATTATATGAAAAATATGTCAGGACATGGCATCTTACCACTCACTTTATTTGGGACAGGATAATTATCTAGTATGACAACCATCCTTGCAGTCAGAAGGAAGGAAGGGAAATGAGAAAAGATATATTGAGAATTGATTAAGGCAAAAACAAGATTTTAGAAGTAAAAAAAAAATATGGGCTTGTATTCTTTGAGTTCTAGATGACTTTTTTTTTTAAATCCAGAATCAAGGGTATAAAATTATTCAGTTCTATGACCTTATCTGAGATTCAGAGCTTCTTTTTCTAGACAGTAGAAAATACGTTTTAAATACATACATGCATACAGACATACACATATATGTTTTAGAATGTACATAAAACATTTTATCTAGTAGTCTGATGATTGATCAATACTTAAGAGATACAGATTTAATTATTTTCCTGTTCCTCAAAATAAGGGTAAATGGTGAGATTACAGAGTTGAAATTTTATATGTGACATAAAAAAGCACAACATATTACAAATGGCAAGAAAATATTTCGAAATTTGGCTCAAAATGTATCTTCTTGGAGAAGAGGTTTATAATTAAGAATATTGTTAAAACATTTTTTTCAGAACACAGAGGGAAATATGCATTTATCTTTTAAAGAAATTGAAAAAGAGTAAATTTAGATCCTAATATATCACTTTTAAATAGCTAGTACTATGTCAAACAAGCCTTCTCTTAAACACTTCCTGCCAAATATTCCAGAAAGTCGTTTATTTGGGTAATGAAACCTGTGCAGGAAAAATCAAATTCCAAGTGCAAAGAAGGTAACAAATCAGTATTTATTTTCAAAGATGCAAAAATGAAAGTTATTAGTGATATTTGAACCACTTTCTTAAACTGTCTTTTTTCCCCTTTAATATGCTAATAGTTTTACTACAAAGTTTTATGGTAAAAGACTTTGTCTCCCACAAAAGAGCTAGAGATTTCATATTTAACATTTCACCTTTCCAGTTGTTTCAAATACAGTTCATCTTAACTGTGAAATAAAATCATTATTGGATAAACTCAGTTCACGTGAATTGAACTGGTGGTGTCCATTAAGTATTGCTGAATCACTGGCTGCATCGTAAACGGTGTTATGCCTTGTTTGAGCATTAAGGTCAAAAGTAATATCAGTATTCAGTTGAAATTATATTATAACACATTGCCAATTTGGAAATTTTTGTCATTTAATTGAAACTGATTTCTTTTTTTTTTGTGACAGAAACATAAAATAATGCCAGATAATGCCATCTCAACTAAATCATGTAGTCGTTAGTTAGGAAGTGTAATCTAGTTGTCAAATCAGCATGAGAATCATAACATCTCAGAGTTGGAAAGGAGCTTAAAGATCATATAGCCAATATCTCATATGCATATGCATATGTATACATATGTGCACATATTTATGTATAAAGAATTAAACATTATTAACATGAATATTTCATTATACAAAAAGCATGAACTATTTCCATATGAAAATGAATCTTGATTTTCATGGAACATTTTAAAGTATATATTACATTTAATACGTCACCAACACAGTTTGCCTTCTCTGTATCCGTTTCTGAAAACCCTCTGCCCGTATCTTCATATTTCAAAAAAAATAATTGATTTTTTTCCCCTTGTTTTCTTACTTTTTACATCACTGTCAATATATATGTATATGTATATACATATTTCAGTATCAATCATCAAGAGTCATTATTGGTCATTGTATTGATTAGATAATTATTTCAAAGGCTCCTTTATACCATATTCATCATATAAACATTTGTACTAGTTTTGTACTTTTCATTCTACATCAGGCCATAAAAATGTTTCCCGGTTTCTCTGAGTCAATCCCTTTCATCTTTTCTTAGACTTCAATAATATTTAATTATATGCATTTATCATAATTTGTTTAGTCATCTCATAATTTATGAGCACTTACTGTGCTGATAGTTCTTTGCTACATCAATGAATATGTAGCTACAATTTGTTCATACAAACCCTCTCCTTAATTCTCATACCCTTTGGGCATCTCCCTAATAGTGATATTGCTGAATGAATGGAAAAGTACAGCTCTGTAACATTTTTGGATATAGTTCCAAATTGAGTTCTAGCATGATTGAAACAATTCACAACTCCACCTTAGTGAAAGTTAAAGTACATAATATCCAACAATCCCTTTGACAGTTGCAGCTTTCTACTTTCATAAAGTTTGAAAATCTAATGAGGATGAGACAGAATCCCAAAGTAGATTTCATTTGGATTTATCTTATTAACAATGATTGTGAAACTTATCATATAGTTACAGATACAGTTTGTTCTTTTGAAAACTATCTGTTAATAATTTGTGAACATTTTCTTTTCTTTTCTTTTTTCTTTCTTTCTTTTTTTTTTTTTTTTTTGCTAGGCAATGGGGTAAAGCGACTTGCCCAGGGTCACATAGCTAGTAAGTGTTACGTGTTTTAGGCCGGATTAGAACTCAGGTCCTCCTGAATCCAGGGTTGGTGCTCTATCCACTGTGCCACCTAGCTGCCCAGCAAACATTTTCCTATTGTGAAGTGGCTCTTGTTGTTATGCATAATTATCAATTCATTACGTATTGAACATTAGACTTTTATCAGAAAAAAATGCCATAATTTTTTTGCCCTAATTAAATATTTCCTTCCTAATTCTAAATATATTTGTACATGGAAAATGCTTTTTTAAAGAAATTTTATGCAATTAAATGTTTCTGTTTTTACCTTTTGGAATCATCTTTTTCCCATATCTCATCAAATATTCTCCCTCTAATAAAATAAATGTGTCATGTTCTTTTCTCCTTCTGATATAACATTTTATATTTAGGCTCCATTTGGAGCTTATTTTGGCATATGGTGTATGTGATGTTAATATAAATCAAATACTGCCAGGCTACTTTTCAATTTTTCTAGTAATATTTGATGAATATCTAATCTTTTGCAAAGTAGTTGAAGGGGTCTTAAGGTTTAAGTAATAAAACACTCTTGTATTCAATTGCTCCTAGTCTTATATATCTAATCTATTCTGCTGATTAACTTTCTTATTTTTTTAAACACTTATCAAATACCTTTGATTATTCCTGTTTTGTAGTAGTTTGAGATTTAATCTTGCTAGGTCGTCTTGTTTTACACTTGACTTTTCCTTCACATTCTTGAGTTTTTATTCCTTCAGATGATTTAGTGAATAATAATTTTGTCTAACTCTATAAAGAATTGACTTTTGATGCACCAAAGATATAAAATAAATGAAATTATCATGTTTATCAAATTATCCTAGAATGATCAGGAACAATTAATAGTGCTTTATTTTGTCTTTATTTCTTTGAAGATTTTTTGTAGTTATATTTATATAATTCATATTTATGTCTTGATATGACTTCCTTTCCTCTTCTATGGAATATTTCATGCTAATCTATATTACCATACATTCCTATTTTATGGGTGAATTAGTCTCATTATCATTCCCGGATATCATCATTACTTTTGTTTTTTTTCCCATGTTTTCATGCAATTTTCCTTGCCTTTACTGACCCTGCCCTCCACTTCCAAAAAAAAAAGGAGAAATCAGTTGGCAGATTTCTCTGCCTCTGCACACACACTTACACACCTACAGATGAAAAAGGTGGTAGAAGAGGGGAAAAAATGTCATAAGTAGTATTAGTAAGCAATTGAAGTGGTCTGATATTGTTTGTTAGGTCATATATTCTTCTGGTTTACCACAATTATGAAAAAATGTTGATTTCTTTAATTGTCATTTTCTTGTTATTGTTTTCCTTTTAAAATTTAATCTTTCAAAATCAATGAAATAGTACAAAGCTACCTTCAGTGTTTGTGTTTCTTTTTATCTTTTTTTATTTTTTTTTAACCATTGGAGACAACATAGGATTCTGACGGGCCCTTGTTTTATCTTCTCATACAATTACTCAAATATACTTAACTCTCTAGATCTGTCTTGTGTCTTATTTCTAGTTTCAAAAATTCCACCCAGTTTTATTCTTATTATTGAAATCACAGGTTAGTACATTTCAATTTGGAAAGGATTTAGAGTCCACAGCATACAACACTCTCATTTTAAAATGAGGAATCTGAATCTAAAAGAGATTAAATCACATGATTAACACATGTGTATGTCAGGATTCAACCTCAGTTCTTCTTGGCCCCAAGACCATTGCTTTTTCTCTTATGTCATATAATACATATGAAAGTCAATTTTATTAAAGGTCCCTTTTTACCTCTCTTGAATTATTCTATTGAGCAAAGTAAGTTATTCTTCATTATAGTCACTTTTCTGATTTATTAGAGTTTTATTTTTGTAATTAACAAAAATCTATTTTCTCTACCTCCTATCTATCATCTCACTGGAGAAAAAAATGAAGGCAAATGCCCTACAAAAAATGTACATAGCCAAGAAACACAAATTGCCACATTTGCCATGCTAGAAAAATGTGTCTCATTGAATGTGTCTTATGAATCCATCATGCTTTTCCATTGGCATTTTGGAATAATGAATGATCATTGTGCTGATCTCAGTTTTTAACACATTCAGAGTTGTTTGTCTTTACAATGTGTAATTGTATAGATTATTGTCTTGCTTCTAAAATTTCATTCTTCATCATTATAAACATTTATAAAATCCTTCTTTTATTTGATTTTACTTTTATGTATGTAGCTTGAGTCCTAAAGATCATTGGTATATGCTTTCTCCACATTAGTGGAAATTAATGCTATATTTCTCCCTAAGGAGCAAGGAAGAGTTGGTGAGAGGAGGGAAGAAGAGAACTGAAATCTCTTCCATTTATGTAGGCTTCTTCAGTCTTTTTGGGTTTTGTATTTGTTTCTGGTATTTCTGGCTTCTAGCTTTGAGAGAAAAGATAGAAGATGCCAACTCCACTTCAGTTTGCTGAAGGAAGAGACTTTGGGTAGAAACTGACAGGAGAGGAGCTGGAAGTCTTCATTATATCACTATGCCTACTTTTCTTTCTCTAAGTTGAGCTGAGTTACCTTGCTCCCTATAGGAAGGCGCCTTTACTCTGTGGTGTCTAATATGTATTCTATATGGATAATTTCTCTAATTTATGTTTTATAATTGATTTGTGTAAATGTGCTTCTTTGCTACTTATGATCTGTGTTCATTGTGGAACTGACATCCCATGGGAAAGAGGTCAATTCTTTGATAAAGCTTGGTTCCTCCTTTTTCCATTAAGAAATAGCAATTGCAAATTTAACTTGAACCTCAAAATCATATCCTCTAGGCTAATATTATTTAAGGTAACTGATTGATATGATTTTGGCCAAGTATATCTGAGGAAGGCAGAGTACTCAAGCTTCTGGATCCAACCTCCTGGCAGCTATTAAAGTCTTCTTTGGTTAAAGTAGTGGCAGAACAGGCTAGAGATATTTATTCTGGGTCTCTTTGAACAACATAATGACACCTCCATGTTGCTTGTGGAAGACAGTTTTGTTACATAATATTGATGCTAAACTATAAGGTATTTTTCTGGTTGGGCTCACTTCACTCTGCATTAGTTCATAAAAGTCTTCACATGTCTTTTTCAAATACCTGTGTCTTTATTTCTTATAATCCTATAATATTCTGTCATATCCACATACCACAATTTATAATGTCTAAAATTGTAGGCACTGAGATGATACTACTATGCTCCAGATAGATAAATGACATGAATAGCAGTACCAATGCTGGAAAGCAAATTGTGTTTAAAAGCTGAGGAAGGATTGAGGATTATATTTTGAAAACCTTTGAGTCTCTGGCTTTTACCTCTGGTTGGGGAAGAGAGGGCAGCATATTTAAAAAAAAAAACTTTTAGGGAGGCTGTCCCACATGCCCACTGCTCCAATTAAAACAAAAAGGACCTCTAACTAAATTCCTACCACATTTAAACTTCCTTTAGCACTTAATTGTCAAGAATCGTTAGTTGTTTCTTCATGCTTGGCACCCAAGAATCCCAATTAGTGGAAGTTAGGAATGACAGAAAAAATGTTTATAACAAATGGATATTGATTTGCAGGGAAGGAGTAAAAATAAGTTTTGAGATCCTCTCCCGAAGTATCATGTAGAGACAGAAGGGACCTGAGGAATACTTACCAAAGGAATACTTCTCAAAAGTTATCTTTGAGAAGGAAATTGGAGACTCAGAAAGGGAGTGGTGAAAAAAAGAAGACTTAACTCTTACTGAAAAAGAGTAAAAATCTTATAGTGTAATAAATCATCAGCACTGTAAGGACCCTTATAGGTTACCTTTCTTCTCTTAATTTTGCAGAGGAGGACAATGAGACACACAGAGAACAAGGACTAGAAATTAGTTCTACCTGGGCAGTGCATTCTTATCCAGCTTATTGCAATTTGAAATGACTTGTTCCAGAAAAGTGACCACTGTTCCCACGACCCAGAAAGGACCTCAGTCCTTCTAAATATATCTTCTCTGTCTGCTGCCACTCCCTTTCCTATCACTTTCAAGAAAACTTAAGTAGTTTGGAAGGTCAAAGCTTTCAGGTAAATAAAAGGTCTTATGATTGGGGGAAGTACTGCTATTTCAATGAAGCCAAGACTGCCTCACCTATCTTGTCCTACACATCTCTTTTCTACGGTATATGGTTCTGAGAGGCTTCAGGATATATCTAGATTAGGGTGGCTGAGGCCTCAAGGCCACATGTGGCCTTCTAGGTCCTTCACTGCAGCCTTTTGACTGAGTCTAAGTTTTACAGAACAGATCCTTTTATTAAGGGGAATTGTTCTGTGAATTTTGGAATCAATCAAAGGGCTGCACTTGAGGACCTAGAGGTCCACATGTGGCCCTGAGGCTGCAGGTCCCCCCTGCAGTCTAGACTTTGGAAGACAATGGTAGTTTCTTTTTTTCCCTAAAATCAGTGGATAATTTTATTTCTAAGTTTGTGTCTATAAGCAGAAACATGATTGCTTTGACTCAATTGATTCTTTCATTAAAACAACAACAACATTCAATTGGATATTTAGCTTATTTGTCCTGTCAAATACAATGAAAATCAGCACTTCCCTTATAATAAATAAAAGGAAAAATCAAATCCCATTTGAACCCTTAAAGGTAGCTACTTTCTTTTTACCTTCTACATAAAGCTCAAACAAGGTAAAACCCAGGACAACCTGAAGAAAAGAGAGTCTTTTCTTATCCCTGTTATGTATACAAGGGAGGAAAAAATGAACTACTTCCATAACCTAGAACTAGATTTGAAAAGTAGTCAAGGTCCCTTTGATTTGTGCTTTCTCAAAACACCAAAACAAATGATAATTTTAAAAATATGAATGAAATTTGGAACATTATACAAAACAAAGCCATTAACATGAGAGTAGAGCCATTAGACATGCAACAGATTTGAAAATGCCTTGGTCTTTCATTTTGTTAGCTGGTTTAAAAAGAAATATTCTAGTAATTAACTAAACAAAAGCCATGATGAAAAAACCGGAGGGGGAAATGTTCTAATTTTATATTTTGTATCTGAGAAGAGAAAAAGACACTCTATTTTAGGTCTTGGGCTTTTAAGTATGTAATGGAAAATTCTTTGTAAAAATAAAAATTAAGCATTATTTACATAATATCCAAATTTTAGTGAAAGTTTCTATTATATTTTCAAGGAACTTTACATGTATTTCATTTGATCTTAGCATCAGTCCTTCAAAACAGGTGCTATTATAGTCACCATTTTAGAGGTGAAGAAGCTGAAGTTGGAAGATGTTAGTTGACTTGCCCAAGTTCACAGAACTAGTAAGTGACTGAGGGTAGATTTGAATTCAGGTCTTCTTGCTTCCAAGTCTGGCTTTTTATCTGCTCTTTGTTATGGTAGTGGAAGAAACAAGTGTAAAATGTGTGTGTATGTTTATTTCAAATAAAATTTATTTATTTGTTATTTATTATATATTATACATATATAATATATTTATTATTTATTATCATTTAAATAGATTTTATTATTAATTTTGTCTTAAATAAAAGAAAAATAATTCAGTTTATTTGATTATGTTTCAGATAATCTATAGCTAACTATTTATGCTAGCTGCTATTTTAGCTTCCTAAGTGATTAATTGATTTTAATGACATGATATCTACCGGACTTCATCAGAAGAGAAAGAGTACAAGAAATGACTTCTAAAGGACAGGATAAATTTGTTAGCTTATCTAAAGTTGTCTGAAGAAAGGAAATACTGCCACTTTGGATAATGGAAATCATTAAGGTATGTACAAAAGAGTAGTAATAATATTTGTGGACACAGAGTAAAAATGAAGTGAGCATAACTTACACTCTGATAGTTCATAGAATTCTGAAATCAAAAGAGCATAATGAGGGGTTAAATTCAGGGGAAAAACTGGGGTAATAGAAGCAGATGTGACTCATAAAAAACAAAAGGATCCTGAAACTGAGTCAAGCATTAGCTTCGATAAGTTTTTTTTTTTTTGTAGTATAATAGGACCCATTGATTGAGTTATTCCCAGTGTGTGGTTGGTCACAGCTTTGGGGGGTTCAAGCTGCTGGAGTGAAGCAATTCACCCTCTTTGGTTGAGAACTATGGAGTACTAAATGTTCTATCTATCTATCTATCTAAATGAGTGAATTGAATTGGATTGGCTGGCCTAGGTAAGACAATTACCAATCAAAATGGATTTTACACACACACATGCGCGTGCGCGCACACATACACAATTGTGCATACACGTAAGTATACGTGTATCTCCTTATTATTCATGTTTATTTTCCCCTAAATAAGTTTACTTATATGATATTTAAAGCTATATATCAATACACATGTGTACATACATGCACATGTGTATACATATGCAATATACACATAAATGAATATATGCATTACATATAGCTATTGTGTGCATACATTTGCATGTATTTGACTATTAGTAGTATTTATAGGGCAAAACATTGCCTTGGAACCCATATTTATTTCCAATCCATAAAACTCATTTCTCTTTTGTATGAATGTGTATGCCTGCTATTAGATATATATGGATAGCTTATGTTAAAGTACTTTGAATATGTAAAGCAAGTCAAAATTGAGGAGGTAGTGCTGTTAAATAAGCATTATTCCCTAAAGGCCCAAAGAAAACCAGGGTGGGTCTAATGGTAAAAAGCAGTGGACCTAATATAAAGGCAAGCAGTAGGCCTGATGATAAATTTAATTTGCTCTCCCTCTCCTTTCTATTCTCTGTGCTTTATTTTCATGGGAAGGTGCATGTGTGGAGGGACTTCATTTGCTCTAGGCAAAAGCTTGTGTTGTCTTAAACTATTGATGTGGGAAGCAGTAGAAGAATTTGTCAGTGACTATGAGGATTATATGGTGCATTTACAGGGTGGGGCCAATGAGAATTAATTTAATGGAACCTAGATAATTATGGTTAAAGCTAAGTCACCTGTCCTAAAGAGAGATACTTTATTATTGCTGGTATAAATGCCACAGAATACATGAGTTCAGAATACATGAAGTTATGCACTACTCAAAACAGAAAACATGGCTTTGATGTAGGAGGGGCAACACACACACCATGGGGACCAGATGAAAGAAAAATCATCTAGAGTCTACATTAGTTTAAAGATAGGATCTATGCCTTTTTTTGTACTTCTAATGTCAGAAAGATTATTTTTTTAATTTTCTATGTCTTAAAAAATTTATTTTTAAAACTAATTTCAAAGTGTTTTGATTATGATATGATATGTGATTAGATGGATGATCTATTGAGTTTGGACTATCAGTCCTTATATTTTAAGAAGACATCAATAACCGTGAACACAGCTCAGTATTAAAAAGGAGAAGTAAAGGACTGTTCATTGCATTTGGGAAATTGCATGTAGTGTTTACACCTTGCAAGTTCCCCCAAAATGCCATTCCTGGTTTAAAGAACATCAGGGAAATAGTCAATATCCACTCAAAAAACACACCTAAAATAAAGCCACCAATATGTTACACTTTTCAGCCATCAAGAATTCAATAAGTTTGAGGGGAAACAAAAACAGTTGATTAAACATAGAAAACTGATGAAGATTTTTCCTCTCCATGTAAAGTTATGTTATGTTTTCTTTTCTTTCTTTTTAAGTGTTAAGGGTTAAGTGACTTTTTTGTTATGAAATAGTTTTTATTTCAAAGTTTGTTCATATGAGAAAAACAAATATTCAACGTAAAGTTATTTTTTTTTAATTTGACATTTCAGTGAGCAAAAAGTTTGATTAAAAAGTGAGAAGTATTATCAACCTGCCTTACTTATGTCCATAGTTACCTCGTGAAAGATATAATGGAGGTCTTACCCTTTGGACAGACTCATAGGATAGGTCTTTTCTGATTCAGTTTGGTCATCACTTTTCATCTTGAGAGTAGATTAATAAACTTTATGTCTGGGAAATATCTGGCAGCACAGCAACATATTCCTAAGTTAATTACTTTTAAAAATTGTTTGACTGTTCCTAATTAAGAACCACAATGCTAATATTAACTAGTGAAATCAATGAAAAACCATTAACAGTCTACTATGTGCCAGGCATTATGCAATTTAATTTTTCTTCAGATTAATTTTTCCAGTTTATTTGCAGGGACATGTTTTTTGCTAGGTGGAATTACAGTAATTTTGATAAAAATTCTAATCAGTGCTTAAAGTCTTATGCACAAGTGGGGAAAAAAATCCCAAGAGATTTTTATTTAGAATATTCAGAATAGCCTCTGCAAGTAATGAAAATTGCACATCACTGGTAATTCATAGTTTCTCTCACCTTTAGGGTTTAGGCATTTAGCACTTAAGACAAAAAAGTATTTCTTCATGGCAGAAGAGGAAAAGAGCACAAGACTTGGAATCAGAAGACCAGCATTTAAGTTTTGGCAAACTACTTTGCCAGTCTGAGCCTAAGCTTCCTCATCTAGAAAATGAGGATACTAATAGTACCTTCATTACCTATCTATCCCACATAGATGTGAAGAAAATGCTTTAGAATGAATTCCTTATAGAAATGGGAATTGTCATTATTACTGCTTGTGCTACCTACTACAAAGGGTTGCTGTCAGGAAATTATTTTGGAAGCTGTCAAGCACTATTTATTTACATATGAGTTACAATTAAACTAACAATTATTATTGTGATCTACTGTTCTTTTTATACACAGTCAGCTTTCTTGGTTAATATGAATGTTTTTTTAAAGTTTTTTTCTCAATTATATGTAAAAAATAATTTTAGCATTCATTTCCTTAAAATTTTGAGTTCCAAATTATCTTCCTTCCCTCCCCACTTCCTTTAGAAGGCAAGCATTTTGATATAGATTATTCATGTACAGTTACGCAAAACATTTCCATTTTAGCCATGTTGCAAGAAAAAAATATATAGAAAAAGAAAGAAAAAAGTATGTTTCAATCTGCATCCAGATTCCATCAATTCTTCCTCTGGAGGTAGATAGCATTTTTCATCATGGGTCATTTGGAATTGTCTTGGATCATTGTATTGCTGAGAATAGCTAACTCATTCTCAGTTGATCACTGTACAATATTGTTGTTACTGTGTACAGTGTTCTCCTGGTTCTGCGAACTTCACTTTGCATCAGTTCCTGTAAGTCTTTCTGGACTTTTCTGAAAGATTCCTGCTCATCATTCCTGATAGCACAATAGTATTCCATCACAATCATATACCACAACTTGTTCAGCCATTCCCCAAATGATGGATATCCCCTCAATTTCCAATTCTTTGCCAGTATAAAAAGAGCTGCTATAAATTGAATGTTTAATCTTAAAAGGAATCTTAAATGCATTACATATAAACTTCTACCCATTAAAAATTTGAGACAAATAGAAAAACAATCTTTTCCTAACTAGTGGATACCTCTCTAAATGCTTTCAAAATTGCATTTGACCTCTCTTTCTGAAAAAATTTAAGTCATTAAAAATACATCGTTTCAGTTCTGTTAGTACTGGGAAATAGCTTTTAAATGTATGAAGTCTACCGCTTTTCAAGCAAATGAAGAACAAAAATGTGGCACTATTAAAAAAAAGATGCCAATAAAATGGCAGTGGCACAAAGATTCAAGCCAATCTTCAATACCACAAGTTAGTTGTAATACCATGTAATAGTTTTCTGGTAAATGAGGAGCTTATAGTATTAAGAACAGGAATAAAATATTGTTTAGTTTTATTCATGGAATGCTGAACTCAGGTTTATGCTATTTTAATTGTTTCATTTTTTTATACATGCAATTGCTGTTAACATTTAGGCACTATTTTTTTTCCTGCTAAACCAAAAATTTGATCTCCAATGTAAGACAAGCATAAATGGGTAAAAAGAAAAATGGTAAATAAAACATAAAGGATTCAATAGAGCAAGACTGTTTGCATCCTTACATATCAAGATGATATTTGTAATTCTTAAAAAAAAGTCACTAATAATACACTTTGAAAGAATATAAATAGAAAGAGTGTAATGGCTATCGAGTAAATTAGAGGAAATGACAAAAATAATTAAAAGAAGAATAAACTGAATGAAGAAAGAAGGGATTGATAGGATGGGTTAAATTATTTCACAGGAAGAGATGTATATGACCTATTAGAGTGGAGGGGCAGAAGGGAGGGTGGGCCATGAGCATTTCTTGAGCATTACTCTTATCAGTATTGGCTCAAAGAGGGAATAGTATACACAATTGGTTTAATATTGAAATTATCTTACCCTACAAGAAAGTAGGAGGGGAAAGGGGAAGGAAAAGTGAGGAGGTTCTGATAGAAGAGAGGGCAGATTGGGGAAGGTGGTGGTCAGAAGCAAATCACAGCTGAGGAGGGACAGGGTGAAAAGATAGATAAAAGTATAAAAAGGGGGGAAATGTGGTGAAGGGAAATACACAATTACTAATCATAACTGTGACTGTGAATGGGATGAACTGTCCCATAAAACAGAACTAGATAGCAAATTGGATCAAAAACCAGAATCCTATAATATATTGTTTACTTGAAGCTGAGAGATGTACATAGAGTAAAGGTAAGGGGCTATAGCAGAATCTATTATGCTTCAGCTGACATAAAAAAAATAAGCAGGGATAGCAATCCTGATCTCAGACAAGGTAAAATCAAAAATAGACCTAATTAAGAGATAAATAAAGAAATTGCATCTTGCTAAAAGGTACCATATAGAAGAAATACTATCAGTATTAAACACACATGCGCTGTGTGGTATGGCACACAAATTCTTACAGGAGAAGTTAAATGAGTTATAGAAATAGAAAGCAAAATTATACTAATGGGAGACCTCTGTGAACTCAATAAATTCAACCAAAAATATTAGGAAAGTTAGATATGACAGATTTTTGGAGAAAAGTGAATGGAAACATAAAAGAATATACTCTTTCTCAATGGCACATGGAAACTATACAAAAATTGACCACATAGTAAGTCATAAAAACATCAAAATGAAATGGAGAAAGGCAGAAATATTAAATGTGTTATTTTTGAATCATAATGAACAACATTTGAACCTTAGCTCAGCATTGTGTACGTGTAAGCTGTCACACCCCTACAGCCTCCAGCAGCAATATCCAGCCATGCAGTATCCCCTCAACACAGGACCAGACACGAGGGTCCTCCTCATGAGATGGACCTCAGAGCAACATCAGTGTAGTACCAGGTAAATTGTCAGGGCCTGTGGCCATTGGCACAAGAAGCTTGAGACAGGGTTCTTTCTTGCCACTGTGAGCAGAGGCCCAATTTAAAAGAAAGGGAAGAGGCCAAAAATAATTAGCAAAGACAAATGGTAAGTAGTCTTAAGCCCAGAAAATACTCATGGAAGAGCTCAAAAAATAACTTAAAATTCAAATAAAAGAGATAGAAGAAAAATTGGGAAAATAATTGAGAATGATGGAAGAGGCTTATAAAAAAAAGAATCAGCAGCTTGGAACACTGCTTAAAAAGTAAAATTGACCAAATGCAAAAAGAGATACAAAATTCCACTGAAGAAAGCACCTCCTTAAAGTGTACAATTGGACAGCTGGAAAGGGAAGCACAAAAACTAATTGAGGAAAACACACGCTTAAATATTAGAATTGAGCAAGTTGAATCTAATGATTCTATGAGACATTGTGGATCAATCAAACAAATTCAAAAGAATGAAAAAAAATAGAAGCAATTGTAAAATATCTCATGCCATGAACTTCTAGGAAAACTGGAAGACAATAGGACATGAAGTAGGTATACACAAACATCTCACACCATATATCATGATAAGGTCAATATATTGCATGATTTAGACATAAACAAATTAAAAGAGCAAGGAATAGCCTACCTGTCAGATATGTGGGGAATAGAAGAATTAATAACAAAACAAGAGATAGAGAACATTACCAAATGTGAAATAGATATTTTGATTATATTAAAATAAAAAAGCTTTTGTACAAACAAAACCAATGCAACTGAAATTACAAAGAAAGTGGAAAACTTGGGAATAATCTTTACAGCAAGTGTCTCTGATAAAGGCCTCATTTGTCAAGTATATGGATAATTGAATCAATATATAACAATAAAACACATTACTTCATTAATCAATGGTCAAAGGATATGAATGGGCAATTTTTAGATGGAAAAATCAAAGCTATCTATAGGCATATGAAAAACTGCTCTAGATCACGTTTAATTACAGAAATGCAAATTAAAACAACTCTGAGATACCACCTGACACCAATCAGAATGATTAATATGATATAAAAAGAAAATGATAAATGTTGGAAAATATGTTGGCAAATTGGGATACTGGTCCACTGTTGGTGGAGTTGTGAACTGATCTAACCATTTTGGAGAGTAATTTGGAACTATGTCAAAGACAACTAAACTGTGCTTAGCCTTTGATCCAACAATACCACGAGAAGACCTGTATCCCAAAGATATTATAAAAAAAAAGGGAAAGGACCTACATGTGTAAAAATATTTATAGCACCCCTTTTTATGGTAACAATTTTTGCAAACTAAGGGGATGTCTATAAATTGGCAACTGGATGAACAGACCATGCTATATGAATGTAATGGAATTGTATTGTACAATAAGAAATGATGAACTGGCAGGTTTCAGGAAAAATAAGTCAGGAAAGACTTGTAGGAACTGATGCAACGTGAAATGAGCAGAACCAAAAAAATATTGTGCACAATATCAGCAACATTGTGTGAAGATGTACTATGAATGACTCAGCTCTTCTCAGAAACACAGTAATCCAAATCAAGTACAAATAACTCACAATGGAAAATGCAATCCACATCCAGTTAAAGAACTGCTGGACTATGAATGCAGATTTAAGTACATTTTTTCAGTTACTTTATTCTTTTTCATGTTTTATTTTTCCTTTTGATCTGTTTCTTCTTTCACAACTATGACTAATATGGAAATATGTTTTACGTGATAGCACATGTATAACCTGTATCAAATTGCTAACCATTTTCAGAAGAGGGAAGGAGCAGGAGGCAGGGAGGGAAAAATTTGGAAATCATAATTTTGTAAAAATGAATGCTAAAAATCGTCTTGACCTGAGATTGTGGAAAAAAATATTATTGAAAAAGTGTGAAAGAAGCCACCACCTTATCACAAGGTGGGCATAGTTTGACTTTGGTGTAATCAAGCAATTAAAAGATGGGAAGTTATATACATGAGACTTGTCTCCAACACAACCAGATGTGCCCTTGTCCTTCAACATTATCACCCTCTTTCATTTGCTTTGATTGCACAAGTTTGCAACCTTTCAATTTCTGCACCTCTGATAACTTAACCACTAGATAGACATCTTTAACATTAGCACACTGATGACACTTGGAAAACTCCTATACATACAGTATAGCTACTACATGTCCTACAGATCATCTTATGCCTATGACAGGTAGCTTTTAGAGTCTCTGGCCGGGACATTTTTTTTTTAAATAAATGCTCTAATTCTTGCCTTTCATTTAGTGATGCACAGATTTTCTTTTTCATATTGAGCATGTATATATGGGTTGCAATATGTATGTTATATCTTATTACATTATATTTTAACCCTGAACTCCCTTTCTGTAGAGAGTACTGATGTCTTTCTAAATCATAAGTTTGTAAACTTATATCATCTTCAATTTATCACTCTCCCTCCCACCATATTCCCAATCAGTTGTTAAATCTTGTTATCTCTTCCTCCATAACATTGTTTTTCTGAACTGCCCTTTTTTCTCTACTCATATAGTTAAAGCCCTCAACAGCTCTCCTTGGATATTTGCAATATGTTTCTAGTATTTTTCTCTCTCTCTAGTCTCTCAATCCAATCCAGTACAAAAGGGGTTTTCCTAGCATATTTGCCTGGTCATGTCTATTAAGTAAATTCCAATGGCTTCCTATTGACTCTACAATAAAATATTATTTATTCTTCATTTCATCATTTTTAATTTCTACTTTTCTCTCACATTTTACATGTTTTTAGCACAGTAATACATTTTATGATTTGGAAATGAATATAACATATTTCCTTTTTTCTAGTGACAGGGTCTATGATTTAAAAAAAAAGTTTTGAAAGTTTTGTTCTAGAAAAAGTGGATAGCATTACTTTATACACAGACATGGGAATAAACAGTCTTTTAGGGGTTAATAAATACTTCTATGAATAGAGGGAAGACTGGTGTTGGGAAAGACAGAGAGAGTAACATATTTTAAGTCCTTAAATATTTGAATTTCAGATGATGGTTTTTACCACCTTAACAGACTGTGTTGAACACTATACTGTTGACTCATTGTTATAAATCTAAGGCATATGTCACCTTTAAGGTGAAACTATTTTACAATAAAATCACGGAGTCATAGATTCAGAGCTATAAAGGACATCACAGGCTATCTATTCTAATCCTTTAATTTCACAGATGAGAGCCAGAGAGGTTAAATGACTTACCCAATTCACACAGGAAGGTTTTGAATACATATTTGGATCAAAAAACAATGTTGTTCATGCTATACCACATATGCTAACTGTACTTTATTATCCAAGAAGAGTCCAACTCGTGCCAAATTTTGTTATACAATGAATTGCTTTGTAGCTACCTTCTACTGTATTTCAGTAGATTTAAAATCTAAGAGAAAAGAGGAAAGATGTGATATGCCCAGTTATCCAAGTTTAAAAGCAGCCTGTAAAAGGGACATATAAATAAACTTGAAACTTTTACATGGGGTATAGGAGAATGTTCATTCTTTTCCTTTGTCTCTTCCCTCTTTCTGTTCCTGCCTTCCTTTCCCCACCCACACAAATGAAACTGGGTCAAGTTTGTGCTTTCAGCAAAACTTGGGATCATAGAATCATGGTTTTATGGTTGGAAAGGACCTCAGGGATCATTTAGTTCCACTTCTTAATTTTATAGATGAAGAAATGGAGGCTATAGTTTAAATGATTTTCCCAAGGTCAACTGAAAGTAAACATCAGAAATGGAAATTGAATCTGGTTCTCTGACTCTAGAACCTGTATTTCTCCACTGTATCATGCAATATAGGTCATTAAAAAGGTACCTGCTTTAGGAAAGAAAGAATTGCTCACAACAATCTGCTATGAAGTATAGGTTTCCATTTTTTAGAAGATAACATATAACCAGGAGCCTCTGGAGACAAAAGAAAAAAAGTACGACCCAAATTCGTGTTTACAATATGGACTCCAGTGAGTAATATGTTTACTTAAAATTGGAAGTAGTTGTGGCTTTTATACATGTGGGATTCTCATAATTTTGGGAGAAAATTGAAGTGATCATCAGTCTGGGGCTTTTAGTTTGGTTTAAAATTTGTTCACACCTGAATTGTACTCTATTTTATTTTCCCAAAGCATAATGTATATCTTTAACAGTTATTTTTTTCTGCTGCCACTCCTGTACTAAACTTAACATTATGTGGAAAGACAGTATCAACCACAGCTGAATTCTGGAAGACAGCCAGTCTGCCAGAGTTGAAGTAATATTTGCTGCAGCTACAGATCTACTAAGCTGGACACGAACAAAGAATTGATGACAGCAAGATATACAAACAGCTGTGAGATGGTGAGCTGGAAGAAAGCAATGGGAAGCAGCATTGGTAGAAGAAACTCTTGGAGGATACAGTGAAACCCAATAGCAAATTGTCTAGCATAGTTATTGACTGCTGAGCAACCAAAAGAGCTGACAGAACAGGCTGCCACAGAGTAATCAGAGACGGGCCTGAAATTGTGGGTTGAAGAGACACAGTAGTTAATGGTTCTAGGCTCTGGAAATAGCAGCTGTAGCTATGGACCTCTAAGGTTTAGAAATGACTGTTATTAATCTAACAGTCTTATTTTTCTGTCACATTCAAATACAAAGAGTAATCACTCTTGGTAGAAGTATTTAAAATATGTAGCATACATCCACATAAATGTGCACACGGATACATGTGCATACCTATCTATTTTTATGCAGTGTTTGTGGTGTGGTGTGTGTGTTTGCGTGTGTGTGTATTGGAAATGAATAGGTTATTTAATTCAATGTGTGCCAAATGGAGTGAAAAAACAAACCAACAAACAAAAAACATTGCTGTCATTCTAATAATGGATAACTGGAGACTAAGGCGGATTAATCAGAGTTATGAGTATGATGTTTCCTGAGGTGTGACAGTACATATTTCCTCTGGCTGTAAGGGGTCAGGAGCAAGGGAGGGCATAGATGAGTAGCCAGGGGAAAGCACTGATTCTTCCAAAAGCTAGCTGTCATTTAAGCACCATATTGTCTTAGAACTTGAAATTGTTGAATTTGGGAATGAGGCAGACAAAAATGTTTGACACAACTAGACTGGTTTTATTTTTTTTTTTTGATACTGTGCCCCTGTAAACATTTAGGACAAAAGGATCACTTTGATTTCATAATATGTGCTATTTAACAACTCCCCCAATTTTTTTTAAAACATCAATTACAAAAAATAAAGGAATTCAAAGAATAATACCTTTTGGGCCAAAATACTATAGTTTATATGATATAGTTTACATGATAGTTCATGATACTACATTCTCTGGTGCTTTGAACATAGGCAAATTTTTTTTCCCCCAAAATCTGACTGAAAATTATTTGATACAGCAGCTACAAGTAAAGAGGTATTCATTTGAATATACAACTTTGGATCAGTAATATTTATTATTCATTATCTTTCCAGGCAGTGTGAATGTACATACATATTTTTGTTCATGTGTAAAGAAAAAGTATGTGTGTTTGCACAAGAGTGCAAATACAAATTTGGATGTTAAGGAGATTGTTTTTGTGAGATATATATACACACACACACACACACATACACACACATTTATATATGTATATGTGTGCGTGTGTGATATCTATATCTATGTATCTACACACACAATTCTTTTTAATGATTAAAAACATTGGGATCTTTTAGAACCAAGAGACTCTTCTTTCAGAATGGGAGAATAAAGCACAACTAACTCCTACCTGATAGGAGTGAATAAACAAATTGAAGTGGGCCCTGAAAGTCCTAAAATTATATTTTGAGTTTCTACAACTTCTTCATGGTGAGGAGAATATACAAACTACTGGCTTTTCTGGAATTGAAGAACATTTTTTTTTCTTATTTTTTCCCATAGTTTAAACTCACTATAAATTTGTACTATTTAAATAAATTGGACCCTTATTGCTTCTGAAGTTCTATTTTTTTCAGCTCCTATGTCCCTTCCATAGTCTTTACATTGTGTCTTCTTTTTCCACTTTGTCAAGTCATGAAAACTACTTTTGGCTTCATCAGTCCCAATAGATGGTCCTTTGTTAAGTTTTACAAAAATTGACATTTTCTAATGGAACATCAGATTCTGTATATTGAAATTTTGAAATATTTCTTCACCTTCTTCTCCACATTTTCAACATCTCTTTCTATTTTCCTTCTCCTTAGACCATAGATCTAGAGTGGGAAAGGACATCAGATGCCAACTCGTGGTACTTATTTCTGCTGAAAGAGAAACTCAAAAATATTTCAAAATAAGCTCCAATTTCAGTTCAGAAGAATCCTGATCAAAAAAATAAATAAATGAAAATTACAACAATTCTTTTTTATTCTTTTTCTTTCTTTCTTTTTTTTTTTTTAGGCAGTTAGGATTAAGTGACTTACCCAGGGTCGGGTCTGAGGCCGGATGTGAAGTCAGGTCCTCCTGACTTCAGGGCTGGTGCTCTATCCACTGTGCCATCTAGCTGCCCCCAAATTAAAACAATTCTAAAGTACTGCCTTATACCTATTAAACTGGCTAATAGGACAGAAAAGAAAAATGACAAATGTTGGAGGAGGTGTGGGAAAAAATTGGACAATAATGCATTGTTGATGGCGTTGTGAGCTGACGTCCAGTGTGTACAGCAATTTGGAACTATGCCCTTTGACCTAGCAAAATCATTACTACATATGTATCCCAAAAGAGATTTAACAAAATGAAAAAGAAGTATATGTACAAAAATATTCATAGCAGCTCTTTTCTGGGGGTAAAGAATTAGAAATTGAGAGAATGGCTATCAATTGGAGAATGGCTGAATGAGTTGTGATATGTGATTATGATGCAATACTGTTGTGCTGTAAGAAATGATGAATAGCATGCTCTCAGAAAAACCTGGAAAGACTTGCATGGGCTGATGTGAAGTGAAATATACTGTGTACAAATTAACAGCGATATTGTATGATGATTAGCTGTGACTGACTTAGCTATTCTCAGCAGCACAAGAATCCAAGACAACTCTGGACTTATGATGAAAAAATGCTATCCATCCCCAGAGAAATAACTGATGGTGTCCGAATACAGATTGAAGCATACTATTTTTTCCTTTATTTTTCTGAAGTTTTAATTTTTTGTCTAAGTTTTCTTTTGCAGCAAGACTATTATGGATATGTTTTGCATGACTACACATGTATAACCTCTATCAGATTGCTTACCTTCTCAATGTGGAGGAATTAGTTGGTGGATAGGGAGAAAATGTGGAACTCACCATTTTAAAAACAAATGTTAAAAATTGTTGTTACATATAATTAGGGAGAATAAAATACTAAATAAAAATTAAAAAGGGAAAAATGCAGGAGATCAACATGAAACCAAAATACCATGCCCTGTTAATCTGACCCTAATGATAAATACAAATAGGTGGACTTTCAAAAAATATTTCTATAGGAGTAATCTTCTCTTTACATTCTTACAAAGATAACTATAATAGGAAGCCAGATCTGAGCAAATTATTTGCTTTCCAAACATCCCCAAAAAAAGAAATAGAAGAGAGGCAAACAAACACAGAAACCAAGAAAGATATAGGTAACAAAATATTTTATCCCATTTCTAATAAGAAAAAAAAGAAAGAAAGAAATATACAGTTTTAACAGCAACAACAACAGAGGAACAATTAAGAGATTTCTGTCCAAAAGTACATAAGAAGGCAGTGCTGTAGGAAGAAATCAAATAATGGCGATGGAGCAAAATGACTGAAAAATCATTTTCTAGTTTTCTCAACATTTTACCTTTAGGTAGTTTTATGGGGAATTATTGTATGGGAAGGTTAAGAGAAAGGGAAATAGAAAGAAGAATATAAAGAGAAATGTAGTATGTATTCTAATCAACTCAATGTCTAACAACAAAGGGAAAATAACTAAATCTCTCAGAAAAAGAGAAACTAGGTGAGGTGGAATGAGGAGGTATTGAAACAGAGGGGATATAAAGAGGAAATTTTGGTTTAACGGTTAGACAGGGTCCAACTGAAGAATGATCCCATGGTGGTAGATGTTCTATAATAGAAGATGGACATTTTGCAATTGGAATAATCTGCTGGAATTTGGTGTTTAGAGAAGTTTGATATTCATAGAATGTTGTGCCTTGATAGGCAGTATTCTATCTCAGTAAAAGAGGAATCAGAGCTCTCAGGGCAACTGACACCAAAAATACAGAAAAGGCATGGAAATGGAGAGGTAACTTCATGGAAAATAGGGGGAATATTTTCATGGGATAATAAGTCCTAGTAATGAACCGCACAACGTGCAAGATAGGAAAATTCCAAACATGTATAGTTATATTCTCATTTTTCCTGCAGGAATTTGTACTTCTAAAAAGTGTGGAACAGTAGAAAAAGGGCATAGAGGATTCTGGGAAGATGGTGGAGTAGGTCAGAAAATTTAAGCTCTCAAGATTTTATTCCACAAAAGAGATAAAGTAGTGGTTCTGGGTGAATATAGAGTCATAAAAACAAATAAGTATAGGGGCAGAATAGGGGTTCAATTGTAGAAGATCTGAAGAAAAATCCCAGGATGAGATTTCCTGCCTATGAAGAGTAAACATTTCCAGACTAGGGTCCATTTTAACAAGTGGCAAGACCTGTGGTTACCTGGTTTGGGACACTGCCTCAGTCCCAACCACAGGAATTTTTCTCCTTGGACAGTGAGCAGTGTTAGGTGTCTGACCTGAGGAAGATCTAGGGAACTTCTGCTGACAAGGAATGCCAAACCCAGCTGTGCAGCAGAGATGTGCTGGGGTCAAAAAGGAACCAGCACATGTCCTCTGACTGCAGAAACAGTGGGGTGGAACACCCCTGGATGCAGGCACTTGCAGGAGGCTAAAGGTCTTGGTTTGAGTTCAAGGTCAGAAGGGAAACCCAAAGAAGATCAGAGGCCAGAGGCATAATCCTCCATACTCCAGAGCTAGAGGTCACTATAAAAACTAAATTATTACCAAAAAAAAAATGCACAGGCAAAAGAGAAAGAATCCAATTATAGATAGCTACTATGAGAATAGAAAAGATTGGAGTTCTTCTTCAAAGGAGGATACTGAAGCAAAGAAACCCTCTTGTAGTGCAAAGAATAACATGAAATGTTCATCTGCCCCAAAAGAATTCATTGAAGAACTTAAAAAAGTACTTTAAAAATCAAGTGAGAGAGATTGAGAAACAACTAAGAAAAATAAGAATAATACAAGAAAATACAAGAAAATTTTGAAAAGAAAGTCAACAAACATTTAGGAAAAAAATGACTCCTTGAAAATCAGAATTGGGAAAGGGGAAGCCAGCAAAGTTTAGGAGATGAAGAAATTATATATACATATAATATATTATATAGTATTTGTTATGTTATAATAATTATATGTAATATATCATTATTATATATTATATATTACATATATTATATATTATATTATAATAATTATATATAACATATATTTTAAAAATAGAAGAGAATATAAAACATCTCATAAGAAAAAACTAAAGATGTAGATAACAGATCAAGAAGAGAAAACATAAGAATAATTGGACTTCCTGATTCTGATAAAAAAAAAGAATCTTGATACATTAATACAAGAAATAATTAAAGACAATTGTCCTGAAGTTTTAGAAAAAAAGGAGAAATTAGAAATAGAAAAAAAAATCCACTAATCACTACCTAAAAGAGCTCCTACAAGGAAAACTTAAAGGAATATGACAGTAAAGTTTCAAAACTCAGAGATCAAGAACAAAACGTTAAGAGCAACAGGAAAAAAAAAACAGTATACATAAGGCAGTGTCACAATTAGAACTGCACAAGATCTAGCAGTGATGACCCTAAAAGGCTGCAAGTCCTAGAACACTATGTATCAAAGAGCAAAAAAACTGGGTTTCTGGCCAAAAATATCATACACAGCAAAATTAAGCCTAATTCTGAATTTTAAAAGAAAAATGGACATTTGATCAATTGTTACACTTTCAAGACTTTGTCAAAAAAAATACTTGAACTCAAATGAAGATTTGACATACAAAACCCAAGAGAAATACATGGTACATACCAATAACCAATTACAAGGGAATAAATAAGGATAGAATGTGTAACTTTCATGTATGGAAAATGTAAAACCTGTGTCTAAGATTATTACTAGCAATTAGGTCACTTGTAAGAAAGATTGGAGCTAACCTGAGTATGATAAGATTTCAAAAAGTAAAACTGTGAAAAAACAGCTGAAAGAGTTATTATCTTTTACAAATGAGATGCAAGAGGAAGAACTAATACAGAGGAATTAGATGGGGAAGGGGAGCTTTTACCTCTGGAAAAGTACTTTCATTGGGAATGGTTTTAAGAGGAGAAAATATATATAAGTATAGAAGAGCATAAAAGTCTTCCAAATTTAGAAAGAAATAAAACTCTAAAGGGATAGGGAGGGAGGGATAGGATAAAGGAGGGATCTTTAGAGGGAAGGGTGAGGGAACAGGTTAAAAAGGGAATATTTTAGAGGGTTTAAATTTAGGAGAAAGAGAGGATAAGGGAGGGATTGCTCTAGTTTGGGTAGATTAGATAATAAAAGGGTAAGGTAGCAGGTAGAAGTAAAGTACAGGAGTTAGGAGAGATAGGAAAAAAGAGATATGCACAAACACAAAAAATAAAGATTAGGAATAGAATCCCTTAGGGGAAGTAGATATTTATGTATGTATGTATGTGTATATATGTATATAGGTATGAACATATCAGCACCTATGTAATATGTATATACATATATATATACACACACACATATCTATACATACATATATCTATATCTATATATCTTTATCTATATCTATATCTATATCCATGCTCAATTATAGCTTGGGGTACTGGGTAGCAGGGAGAATGAGTGGGAAAGAACAAAGTAAAAAGTTTACAGTAGGGAAGAAAACAAAACCTACAAGGAAGCAAAGACTGACAGTTTTCAATGTAATGCATAGTATTTATTATATAGGCTTTCTTGAAACAAAACTTTATTGCTATGTAGTTTGAATCCTCTACTATATCCTGCTGTGCACATGACATTTTTTCTGTTCTTATTTTTTATTTCATTTTAATATTTAAGTTTATAATGTTTCTTTCTCTTTTATTATGTATTTACCTTTTAACATTTGTCTAAAATTAAAAAAAATTAAATTAACAAAAATTAAATCATTTGTGACTCTGGAAAAAAAATAACAAAGGGCAGGAGGAGAAAGCATCCACAAGACAATAAAAAAGAAATTGTCTAGAAGAGGTAATATAAAATAGAAACTTTAGAAACTTTAATTCCATGAGAAGCACAGAAGCTAAAAAAGGAATAAATAAATATAATAGGCATGAATCAAAGAATTTTATGTCTAGAAAAGACATAAAATGAAGAGAAATAACAGAGAAAATGATTTTATCTTTGAAAAAGGCACAGATATTGAATTTAAAAAATCAGAAAACAAAAGATGTTAAAGGAGAGCCATGGAAAAGAGATTTTATTTGACTATTTGAAAGGAAAAGAGGGAAAATTAGAAGAAAATTAGAAAGGAAGAAAAAAAGAAAGAAGAATAAAAAAACCTCAATATTTGGGATATGTGCAACAAGAGAGAGAGGTATGACTTGCAAAAGAGGGGAAAAGAGCCAATGGGGAAAAGGTTGCTTTGAAGTTAAGGAAAATAAATTTCTAAGAGGCCTTAATCTCTCTCTCATAAATTTTTGACAACTTCAACAGACAGATAAATGAAAGGGAAAATATAGTATTGAAGAAATTGTTGAATAAATTAGAGATAAAAAATCTTATGGTGGCTTACAAAGGGAACTGTTAAACAACATGTATTTCTAAGAACCACATGGGAATTTTACCAAAAATGAGCACTTTTTTGGGCACAGAGTTAATGTGAAGATTTAGAAAATAGTACAATAGTAAACTCATCATTTCCAGATCTTAATAAAATAAAAATAGTAATTTATTCAGCAACCACAAATAAAATGCTGAGAACTAGATGTAGACTTAATAAAACAATCCTGAATAATGAATGGGTCAAAGAACAAATCATGGAAATAATTAATAATCCAGTGAAAGAAAATGATAATGATGAAACAACTTACAAGATTTTTGCTATTGAGATGAAAATAAAAGTACTCAGGGGAAAAATTATGTCCTGACAAACACAGAAAAAAGAAAGGATGATTCAGCTGAATATGCATTAAAAATAGAAAACTACCAAATAACAGCAAAATACGTAATGAGATGAAATATTAATAAAATAAAAGAGAAATACATGACTTGAGAACAAAGAGACTGTAGAAATGATAACTAAAACTCAAAGTTGAGTATTTGACAAGACTAATAAAATGATAAATTTTATGTGACAATTCAAAATAAAGCAGAAAATCATATCAACAAAATGTCAAACAAACAAGGTGAACTCACAACAAAACCAGAAGAATAAATGTATATATTATCATATGCTATCAAAATTGAGAACAGAAATGGAGTAATACCTTTAAAAACACAAAATACCAAAACTGAAAACCAGGGCTAGAAAAGGTACTCTAAAAATTGTCTGCTTACCCAGCCCTGGCCTGATTATTATGACAGGTGGGGAATCCCACTGTGCAGTTGAAACACACCCACACCCACCCACACACACACACATACACACACACAAATGTACATCTGCAAGAATGATTCTACTCAACATTGGCACATTGAATGTGCACACACTTATAGAGAACACAAAATCAGAATGTCTGAAAGACAAAGAGTTGTTCTTGCAAGACAGCTCAGTAGGTATTGCATTCAAATAGCAGCCCTGAGTGAAACAAGGTTGAAAAATTAAGGTCAGCTTAACTGAAGTTGGAGCTGGATGCACGTTTTTCTGGAATGGCCTCAGTGGGGGGAACATCACAGACTGGTGCAGGTTTTGCAATCAAAACTAACCTCATCAACAAGCTTGTATGCCTGCCAAAAGGAGTCAATGACAGGCTCATGACAATGTGGTTGACACATGCAGGAAAATGTCACTTCATCATCATCAGTGCTTATGCTCCCACCATGACAAACCCTGATGAAGTCAATAAAAATTTTATGAAGTTCTAGAGTCCCTTATCATAAATGTGCCAAAAGAGGAAAAACTTATACTTCTAGGCGACTTTAATGCTACAGTAGGCAGGCTCAGACTGCCAGATTTGGCAGGGAGCTCTAGGGACAAACGGAGTTTGAAACAGCAACAGTAATGGACACTTACTACTGATGACTTTTGTATCTCATGTCCTCCTCATCACCAACATTGTCTTCCATTTAGCTAAATTCAATAAAACTTCATGGAATCACCCTTGCAGCAATCATTGGCATTTAATAGACTATGTGATTGTAAGAAGAAGAGACAAACAGGATGTGAGAATGATGAAGGCAATACATGGAGCAAAATACTGGACTGATCATAGACTTATCCTCCCCAAGTAAAGTATTTGCATTAAAAAAAAGTGGCATCCACAAGGAAAAATGACTACCAGAAGAATTAATGTCAACAGATTAGAGCTCTTCTCTGAGTAGGAACAGTTTGTTGGTAACTTGGAGGGAAAGTTGAGCCCACACACATTTGGTAACTGCATCAGAAAAGGAATGGGCAGCTTTCAGAGATTTGGTGTATAGCAATACATTTGCTCATCTGGGTTAGAATACTCGCAAATATTAAGGATACTCTGATTTTGAATCGAGATACTATTTATAAAGTACTTAGCAAAGTACCTGGCACATACTAGGCTTTATATAAATGCTAGCTATTATTATCATTATTAATTTTTATTGTGGAAAGGTGATAAAGGGATTCTAATTAAACACAGAACTGGGAAGGGCTCTGCTATGTCCTAATGATCTTAAGACAAGAATGTAAAAGAAGGAGAAGATGAATACATTTGGTGAGTGATGTAGATGAACAAGAAAAATTATCTCACATGTGATGCACATAGACATCTATACCGAAAAAGAGAAAGAAGCTATGGGATTTGGCAACACTTGAATCTCATGCTCATGTAAATTGGTAAAAAGAGAAACAAAAAACATAAATATGACCACAGTTAGGTACAAAATTACATTAAATTTAATAGAGTCTGAGAAGGGAAGAGAAAGAAGGGAGAATAAGGGAAGAATTGGTCCTAAATAAAACAAACTCTAAATAAGAACATACCAACATATTTAACAACTTTTTTAAATTTACAGATAACTGGAATCTGAGAGAGTAGTCCCTTTATTGAGGAAGAGGTGAACTTGGTTTAGTATATAAATGTGAATAATATTATTGTACTGTGAGAAAAAATAGACATGTTTTCACAGAAACATCAAAAGACCTATATGAAATGATGAAGGGAGAATCAAGCACAACCAGGAGAATAAGTTGATAGGTTTATCAAAAACTAAATTGTACATGCAACAACAAACAGAATCAAACGCCAGAAATAGAATTTTCTTCCATCAAGCATAGGTTTGACTATTCAGTATTCAAGAAGCTTCAGTGTCTCCCCATTACATTTAAGATAAAATACAAATGTTTGGTAGGTACTTGATAAATACTTGTAGGTAGATTTATGTGAATCACTCAAGCATATGATTCTGAATATTTGGGAAAGCCATTTATTTAGAAACTACATTTAGTTAGAATCTACATGTATTAACATATGTGTGAATGTATGTATATGTGTGTATATACATACACACATACACATGCATATATACATACACACATTAATAAAGACATGTGTATACATGTAGGTATATGCATGTGTGTGTACATATATATGTATATATATGTACATATATACACACATATATGCATATCCAAACATACAAACTATATATGTATATAGACATTTTGTGGTAACAAAGAAATGGACATAAACTAGATAACCATCAATTTGGTAATAGCTAAACAAATTATTGTACATGAATGTAGTGGAATATTTTTATGCTATAAAAATAAAATAAAATTAATAAAGAGAAGCATGGAAATACTTGTATAACCTGATGAAAATTGAAGCAAGCAGAGCCAAGAAAACAGTATAAAAATGACTATATCAAAGTAAACAAAAAAAAAATCCATGAAACTAATGATGAATTTACCAAATTATACAGAACAATCTTGCCCACAAAGAAGAGATTAGAAGGTAGCTCCTCCAACTCCTTTGCAGAGGTGAGAGATCCACTAATGTGGAACATTACATATGACAGATTTCTTTAAAGTGATGATCAGTTTTGCAGAATTTTTTCCCCTTTGTTCTCTCTTTAATTTCTTTTCAAGAAATGATCTTAGATATAGCTCTCTGGGAAGGAAAGAGAGAGAAATATAGGGATAATATTAGATAATCTAAAAAAACGTGATATCAACATATCTCTATTAAGAAGAAATTGCATTAAATATTATGATTTCAAAGAATCACAATATTTAAAGTTGGAAGGCTAAAAGCAAGCTCTCGTTAAGTGATGAAGACAATCTTTATACAAAATTACCTAATATATAATCACTGAGATTTTGCTTTAAAATTTGAAATGACAGGGAACTTTTCATGATATATATACAACTACAATCTTGGAAAAAGGTTATTTTAGAAAAGTATGCTCTCATTTGTTTTGTTTTATTATGCTTTTTATTGTAAATAATATTTTTTTATTTTTTCCTTAAACTTATTTATTTTTTGTCTTTTTATCCTATTTATATTTATTTTTTATATCTTAATAAATGTACTTGAATTTACATTTAGAATGAAAGTTCCACTGCTTTTTATATATGGCTTGTGATTAACCAATTTGATTTAATGAGATACAGAAATACAGAGATTGAGAGAGACAGAGACACAGAAAGAAAGAGAATATCTTTTAAGCATTTGACTTATGTCAAACACTAGGTAAACATTGGGGCTATAATAAAACCAAACTAGATACTTCATATCTTCAAAGAGCATACACTTTAATGGGGAACAACAGCAAGTAAGCACATAAACAGCATCTGGAAAATTGAGGTAGAAATGGAAAGAAACAGCTTTCAGCAAGGTTGTTTCAAGGAGGCAAAGGAATGAAGAATGAGCTGAACATAAAATGAAGTATATATATATATATGTACATATATGTGTGTGTATATTTACATATATACATATAAATATGTATGATTTTTTTAATTTGGTTAATGTTGTTAATGTTAGAATAAATTATATTAACTGAAATATACCATAGTGGTCTAATTTTTCAGATCAAAATCACAAGTTTCTTTCAAATAGTGAAAAATCTTTTATTTCATTGCTAATGCTCCATCCTTCTCTATTAAGGATATAAAATAGTTTTTGATCAAGTACTTTTCTTATAATTACACTTTTTATTACTCTGATTAACCTTTCTTTTTGTATTCTCAAGTACCTTTGGATGAGATTTCACTCAGACCAAAAATATAAAAACTAAACAAAAAATAAAAAGAAAATCTTCAAGTGAATAGGCAGAGAAGACACACTAGCAGAATTGTGAGACTAGAAGGAAATTCTGGCCTTTTCCAATGTTCTTGTCCCAGTTTGCTAAGAAAGGTATTCCTGGTTTCCTTGGCATGGTGTTTCTCGCATTCATAATGGATTCTAATGCTAGCCTGATCACCTTCTGCGCTCCCACCCCCCCCCTAACTTCAGAGTATTGGGATGAAATGGTACTTCAATACCAGATTCCATTTGAAATCAGGTCAAGAAATCAGAATCAGAAAACTGCAAGAATCTGTAGGAAATGAAAGAAAATGTTCTTTGACTAGTCTAAATGCATAAAACCTTTTGTCTTTTGACATCTATGGACTTTTCATGTTTTAGCTTCCCTTATTTCACCAGCTCTTCCTTTTTGGAACTTATTGCCCATCTTTGTTTAGCTGGTTCTGTGGGCATGATGCCCAATTTGGATTAATATTTGTTTATTACTATTTGCATTGTCCCAGATGGTACATTTGAGCTGGGTGCTGTGAAATTTATTATAATTAAGGAGCAAACATACACATATTGAGCTCAAAGGGTATTTGATTATCATTTAAAAAATATTCCTTATCCAATGACTTCAAATAGCAATTTTATTTGTAAAGTGCTTTGAGATCCTTATACATGGTAGTCTAATAATTTCCTTTTAATTTGGTTGGTCATTTTATCCATAATATGCCTCAGTATCCATAAGAATATATGATGTAACTGAGGTCATCCTTACTACTTTCCTTAAATGGATAAATAAAGATATGAAAGGGTACTTATTGGATTTATCATTTAGTCTAAGTACTATAAATACAACAGTGAGAGAATCCTTAACCTCAAGGAGCTTATAGTCAAATACAGAGAGATGACAGACCTAAGAAAGTAATGGATTGGAGTGAGAGAACATTCACTTATTAAAGACCTACTGTGTGCAGACACTGTGCTAAGCACTTTACAAATATTACTTCATTTGATCCTTAACAAGTGTAGGAGGTAGCTGCTGTTGTTATCTCCATTTTAGAGATGAGGACACTGAGGCTGAGGGAGGTTAAATGACGTGCTCAGGGTCACACATCTAGTTTATTAGGCTGCATTTGAACTCCATATTTCCTGATTCCAGTTCCAGTACTACAACTATCACATCATCTAGCTGTCTCTAGCTTGTCATAGTATTGATGGACAGGGACAATGAACGAGCATGGTCCCAGTATAAGAATTCAAAGATGAGGGGGCAGCTAGGTGGCACAGTGGATAGAGCAGGGAGGACGTGAGTTCAAATCCAGCCTCAGACACATAACACTTACTAGCTGTGTGACCCTGGCAAGTCACTTAACCCCCATTGCCCAACCAAAAATTAAAAAAAAGAATTCAAAGATGAATGGTTAACTTACCCTGGGAATGGTCTCTGAAAATCCTGTATAGAGGGTTCAGCAGCAGTTTCAATTGCAAGATGGAAGACCTGGGTGAAGAAGCATAGTTATAGTGGAGAAATTCATAGCTGAATGGCTTAACTCCTCCTGGGAACCATCATCCGAAAAACATGACCAAATCAAATGCTATAGTATTGAGGAGCCCCTAAAGTTGATAGAGAAATTGTATTCAAACATAGAGATTGAGCTTTTGATCAAATTGCAGTCTTTGAACTGGAGGCAGGGCAAGATTCTGAATAATTAAAAGATACTTTTTTGTTGTATATTAAAATAGCAGTTTTTAGTTACAACACACCATTTAGAAATTAAAGCATGTAAATATTGTTCATTGATTTATATAAACAGGTGTTACATATATTTTCAAAAGCATGATGAGCATTGTGAGGTTTAGTGTTAGAAATCTGGTCGCGTGTTTATATTCTTCAGTCCCTGGGAACCTTCTGAAATAAATAACAATATATCTGTAAAAGGACACTTTGTTCAATGGAAGTAATCTTGTTTATCCATAATAATGGTCAAGGTGACACCTTGGCAAAATAGATAAGTCAAGACATTGAAGTCAAGAATATCTGGGTTGAAATTTCACCATTGATACTTAACTAGCTATGTGATATTGAGCAAGTGATGTGAGATCTAATCATCATACTTCTTTATTAAACTAGGAAGGAGACAAGTTATAAAGAGCTTTTAATGCCAAACAGAAGACTTTCTATCTTTTGTTCAAGGTGATAATGAGTCACTGGGGTTCAGTGAACAGGGGGATGGCGTGGTCAGAATCAAGCTTTAGAGAAATCAGATTGGTAGTTGAGTAGAGGGTGGAATGGAGATAGACTTAAATCAAGGACACTAGTTTGAAGGCAATAGGCCAGATGAGAGGTGATGAAGGCCTGAACTGGTATTGTAGCTATTTGAGTAAAGTAATGGGGTCAGATAGAAGAGATACGATGAAGATAGAAATGAGATTTGACAGTGAATTGTATATGAGTGAATGAGATTGGATGAATGAGAGTGAAGAGTCAAAGATGGCACCAAGATTTTAGCCTTGAAAAAGCAGAAGCCATAGCTCAGTACTCCTACTTTACAAATCTATGAGGGAAGATTAGAGGGAGTGAAGTAGGCAGTTTACATTAGCACTTCTAGTTTTACCAGTTTTTATCTTTTCTTCTCCTTTCCCACATTATAAGACCTAGGAATCCAGAGTCCTTCCCTCTTAAAAACTGACCTCAAAAAAGATGTTAGCAATTATACATTAAGGTGAACCAAAAATCAATGTATCACCCCTTCCAAATTTTTATACTTTGAACTATATCTATAGTTCTGGGGGACAGAATTTGAGCCCATGTAAAAGGAAGGTTAAGCATCTGAAAAAAGAATTTGCTAAACAGAGAGTTTTCCTAAATATCCTTGGATCATAAATTCCAGTTCTAGGTCATTAACTACTACTTCTATGTAAGAATAGCCTTGGTCATTCACATACATACAAGGTAAATATGTATATGTTTGTGTATGTATGGGTGTAGTAGCTGTTTTGATGTTCTCATGGATGATTTAGGCAATTGGGAAATGATTTTTAAGGCTATTTTCATTCTCAAAATATTTCTCTAATTTGAAAAAGCTGAGAAATCTCATTAATTTCTACTTGAAATGAGTCATTGTAATGAGTTCTTTCAAAAAGACAGACACACATTTTTTTCAATATAGTTTGAATGAGACTCTACATATAGAGGCAGATAGAAAGATGATATGTTACACATACCCAAAAACTCATACCCAAACAAACAAATATGTATACATACATATATATATATGTGTGTGTGTGTGTGTGTGTGTGTGTGTGTATATGTATATATATATACACACACACACGTATATATACATATATGTTATATGTGTAATTTACATAGACATGTGCATATACATATATCTGTGTGTGTGTATTTAGAATGCTTGACAAGGAATCATTCAAGAGGGTTGTAGTCCCTTCTCCGGTATTAACAACTTTGACCTCTGTGAGCTTTAGCAAGCTACTTGATCTCTCTAATCTTCAGCTTCCTCAGGTGTAAAATGGGTGTGAGAGGTTAGACAAATTATCTCTAGCTTATGTCTGAGAATCTCACTCTCTCTGACTGTGATGTCCTTTCTAATCATGTAACCAAATAGAAAAATTCAATAACTACCTCTCTTAACTGCCCTTTCACTAACATAATATTAATTAGGCCTTCTGATTCAGAAATATTGGATAATGTTTTCCTCTAATTGATGTTTGCTTATATTTTATCAATTTAAGACATATTCATATATGTTATTAACAATGGGAAATAAGATTGACTAGTATCCTATTAGTTAGCAGTGTGTCATTATAGCACCACAAAAATGCTTGTTTTCTTTCCATTGACTCTACATTTCTGCCTCCTATCCTTTTCTGTTTCTCGATAATATTTATGGAAAATGATATTGATAGTAAAGGGTTTTTTTTAATTTTTTAACGGTCAAAAGTTGAAGTGAAGGGCAGAATGATATCCATCAGCAGGAGGTGGATATAAAAGCAAATCAGTTAAAATAAAGGAAAAGGATACATAGGAAGGGAAAGGCAGCTTAATAAAGTGTGAGCTGAAGAGCAATAAAAGATCAAAAATACAAAGTTTGAACAATAAAAGCAGGAACAAACCACCAGCAGGTAAGTACTGGAGAGGCTTCATCCAATATAATTGAAAGAAAGAGGCTAGAAACACTGAAGGGAAATGGAAATGGACCTTCCTGCTGTGCACTACTACACAATAACTTAAAATTTATCCTGCTACTAAAATGGTAACTTATGTAAGGAAAGAGCAGGGATTGATAAAATGATGTCCTCAGAGAGGAGTAAAATGACGCACTTCTGAATCTATTGTTGAGAAGTAGTCTGATACACAGTTGGTGTTTCAAAGAAGTGTCTTAACCAGGCATTTAGATGATTGGTTGGTTGTCGTTGCTGCTGCAGCTGTTGTTTAGTTCCTGACAACTGAGAAAATTGCACCTGGACATTCTACCTGTGGCTATTCCTTTTTCTGTCCCTGTTCACACTTCTGTTGAAAACACCAGGGCATCATCTTCATATGAATATATCTCTCTCCCTCCCATGCTGTTCTGTTAATTTATCTGTGGAAAAATTCTTGCTTTCCTTTTCATCAACCTTTGCTTATTTGCTTTGCCAGTATTTGAATTGGAAGGTGGATATATTGCCCTGGATAAGGTTTACACTTGAGCAGCCAAATGGAAATAATTTCTCTGATCACAATTAGCAACAGATCTGATGTATTATTGCTTTGGGAAGCTGTTCCTCTTATTATAAACAGTTACACTGTTACCAGCATGTTCACTACCATGGGGGCTTAGATATGTTTCTCAGACAATGAAAGATAATTTGAAAATTATTTTGAGGAAGCTTTCAGTGTCCCTACAGAGAGATCAAGGACTTTTGAAGACATATAGTTTGAAGGTGGTGGTTTTTTCTTTTAATGTGAATATGTTAGCTGTTATGTTTAAAATGGTGGCTTACAGAGGTTTTAAGCCCATTCAACTGTGAAAGTTATGTTGTAAAATTTCAGTCATTTTGCTTTTGGAGCAATTTTTAATAGTGAACTTCAAAGGTCAAATATAATGTATTCATTTGTTTATGGAGTATCTGTATTTAGGCATGAAAGCTGTTTTGCTTATGTTCTCATTAATTCTCATTTATTGTTCTGGGACAGGTAGGTAAATAGGCTTTCTAAAGCAGATATTAAATTAATCCTTTGTCTACACAAATGTGGGAGGAGGTTTTGTGAAGGAAAAACAAAGGTGGTGTACATGGATTTTTGCAGCAGTTTCTTAATGGCCAGGCATTTTAGCAAAGTATGTGTTGATCTGTTATATATTACCAGATAAAATTTCTGGCTAGCATGCCCTCTTGATATCAGTAGGTAGCCAATATACTCTTACTTTAGATAAAATCTTGAGAAGTAGTGTCTCTAGATATTATATATAAAAAGAAATAACAACACATGAAAAGTCCTAGTTTGACTCTTAGGGATTTGGATGTTAAAATTAATAAAAGAGATACATATGTGTGCTTTTAGGAACTCTTAAGTAAAGAAAATGTGTCTATTCCATTTGGAGGATCTCTTTTAAAAATGAGTTTGGTAATCTGATGCCCTTACTGTCAATTTGTAAAGGATAGTGGAAGTAGTAGAAAGGGGAAGACTATAAGAAAAAGCAAGTAAAAAATAGAATTGAAAGGTCACTTGAAAAGAATGAAATAAAGGATGAAATACAAAAACAAGAAAAAGGAAAGAGAAAAGAAGTTTGAGTTATATCTCTCCAGCAGCTGTGATTTCCTCTACCCTTCCTTTCCTACTCTTATTTGAGTAAATATCTAATCTGATCTGAAAGTAAATAACCATAATTGGTTGTGGTATGGCATGTGGCATTTTACCAGCACCATACTACACTTTCTAACATTTGCAAGCTCGAATTGACCAATCTTTTGAGTTAAGTCCTGTATTATAAAATGTCCTTAGGGTCCCACAAGAAGAGAAGTTTGGATTATATAATAAAAAAAGCAGTATTGATTTTGCCATTGAAAGCTATCTTCTCTATTTCCACATTGAGTAGAATTCTTTTAGCAGTCTTAAATGAGATGTGGTTTACTTCAATTTTCTTAATTCATGCTTATCTATCTGGAAAAAAAAGTTAAGCAATTGACTTCCTCTTTTAGACACACAAAAGTACTCCCAAATAGATGCAATACTAAAACTGTCATTTCACCTAAAATAATTGTCACATTTTTCAGAAATTCAAAAATCACTAGTTACTATCAATATGTTCTAAATCCCCTTTCAGAACAAACTGCAACGTGTGATATAAGATTATATAAAAAGAAGTGTTAGGCTTTAAAAATCTGATCATGCTGCCTTAAAGAGAATATGTGGTATCATTGGGTCCATCAGGTTAGAAAGTAGTCTTCATAAAACATGATGTGCTTCCGGATTGTATCTGTTTAGATGACAATTGAACTCATATCAGGGCAGCAGCAGTATGAATAGAGCACAAAATGCTTGGTAAAGCTAAAAGACATCTTTAGGATGTGATGGAGATAGCTGATAATTGATCATGTTCATGTTTTCTACTCTGAGTCAGGAAAAGGCAATTATTAACATTGCAATATTTGGTCATTCTCTTCCATGCTTATTGCTCATATTGCAAATGCATCAGAAATGGAAGAAACTCACAAATTGAGAAATTGTGGCAAATTGTGCATGTCAAAACAAAAACTCAACAAAAACTTATCAGTTTTTGTCAGATGTTTCCAAAAGAAAACTTATTGAGTGGTAGAGAGAGATGCATATCATCATTATTGTTTAGGCTAAACTAAGCAACTATATTTCTTAAAACCTGGGAAAACAAATTCAATATAAAAAATTTTTAAAAACATCTGCTTATCACATACCTACAGATTTTTTTTTTTCAAAATAGAGGAAAAGAATGTTACGGAGATTTTTTCCACTTTAAAATATCAAAGGAATTGAACAACATCAGTTATTTGCATATTACTGACTCCATCCTTGGAAAATTGTTTTAATATTATTATACAAAGAAAATAAAAATTATGCCAAAGGAAAGACAATATTACTGAAAACTCTAAGGATGCCAGAAATAATAGGAAAACAATATCAGAAGAATAAAAATTAACATTGACCCAAAGGTCAATTTAAAAAATTATATATATAATTTTTTTAATAATTTATATATATGTATATATATATATATATATATATATATACATATATATATGTATATATATATATATATATACATATATATATATATATATATATATACATATATATATATGTATATATATATATATACCAGAATCAATGAAATTTTTTCTAGAAAAATCAGAGAATGTCTCCAGTGGGTTGAGTTAGGACCTCAGTGGTGTATTAAAAAACACAATACTGGTTCATATACTGGTTCAAGAGTTGCACAAGATGAGAAGGTTCATTATGCTATAATCTACACTAGTAAAGAAAGTGTCCAAACCAATGAGATTGTGATTATACTGAAGTATGAAAATGTAGGATTGCTGTGTCAAACTAAAATTTCTGTGTGCTAAGGACAATGATAGCTCCCAATTACATAATACTGTAATGGCTGAAATGTACTTTTATGCCATCAAAAATATGAAATAGATAACAAATGATTGTCATTTTGTAGAAAAGTAAGATTAGGGTCAGAGAGAATGAAGCCCCAAGTTACACAAGCCATCAGAATTCAAATGTAAGAAGGTAGCAAAGTAAGAGGAAACATTAGGGTCTAGCTTGATCCATCTCACCCTACCTCTTCCACAAAGATCTAGGAATTACAGAAAGCTGAATTCTGATCCAGAAAGCCAAGAACTCACAATGCATCATTTTGCAAGTCTGAGGCTGCTTAGGGGGATGGAAAAATTTCCCCACATTGGGAATGATCGTTGGCCAGGAATATGTGAGGAACAACGAGGACATAGGCATGAAAAAGGGCAACAGGGCAGGAACCATTAGAAAAAAAGAGATATGAGGGTATCCATAAGCAAATGTTAGGTGAAGAAATGAGTGTCATGGGGCAACTCTGTCACCCATGACCAAATTCAGCATCACAAATCCAAATTAGAGTGGAATGGGTGTAAGCACCGAACCTAGGTATGGGTTGAGCACAGAACAAATATTAGAAACAAATGGTAATTTGGTGCTATACCAATCAAAATAACAAAACACTATTTTACAGAGACAGAAAAAAAAAGAATAACAAGATTCATCTGAAAAAATAAAAGATCCAGAATATCAAGGGAACTAATGAAAAGAAAGGCTAGGAAAGGTAGTCTAGGCATGCCATATCTTCATTGTATTATAAAGCAACAATCATCAAAATTATTGGTACTGACTAAGAAATAGAGTGGTGGATCAATGGAATAGCTTAGGTACAAAAGACACAGTAGTCAATAACTATAGTAATCTATTATTTGATAAACCCAAAGAGCCCAGCTGCCATTTTAACAACTCAGTATTTGACAAAAACTGCTGGAAAACTGGAAAAGAGTATGGCAGAAACTAGGCATACACCAAAATCTCATACCATGTACCAAAATAAAGTCAAAATGGGTACACTATTTATATATAAAGGCTGATAATAGAAATAAACTTGTAGAGCAAGGAATAGTTTATCTGTCAGATATATGGAAATCAGAAGAATTTATGATTAAAGAAGAGACAGAAAATATTATGAAATGCAAAATGTATACTTTTAATTACGTTAAATTGCAAAGTTTTTTTTTTTTCAGAAACCAAATCAATGCAACCAAGATTGGGAGGGAAGCAGAAAACTGGGAAAGAATTTTTATAACCAGTGTCTCTAATAAAGTCCTCATTTCGAAAATATATAGAGAATTAAGTCAAATTTATAAGAATACAAGTCATTCCCCAATTCAGAAATGGTCAGAGGATATGAACAGGCAGTTTTCAAAATGCTCCAAATCAACAGTGATCAAGATCAAGAGTGATTTACAGGTTTTTCCACTTCTAGGAGCCAAGAAGGCAGAGCAAAAAGGTAGTGGCTCTCATGCTGCCCTATTAACCTCTGAAAACCCAGAAAATATCACCCCAGAAAAAAAAAACTGCGACAGCTGAAATAGAAGAAAGATGGGGAACATCACTGCAGCAGCCCAGCAAATGGGTCTCCCAGTGCCTCAGCAAAAATAAAGGAAGAAGTACTACAAAGGACACCAGGCAGATAAGCACCCTGCAGCATTCATCTGAAAAGAGCTGAAGAAAGCAACCTGGAGTCTTCCTAAAGTCCCAGCCTTGCTGATTCCAACCCAACACCAGGTAAGCTGTCAGCACCCTACAGCCTCCAACTGTCAACCAGGAGGAGATCCTGAAGGCCAGGTGGTAGAATAGACAAATACCAGACCCTGGACCTCAGAGTGCCTGAGTGAGGATGGGGGAACCAGTGGAAAGAAGCTCAGAAAACCACCAGGGGCCTCATCATTCTACAGCAAAGGCATCTCCCAGTGCATTAGCAGAAATGAGGGAGGCAGCATTGCAAGGGACTCCAGGCAGATAAACACCCTGCAGCACCCATATAAAAGGAGTTGAAGAAAGCTAAAGGAAAGGAAAATCAGGCAGCCTAGAATTGCCTGAAAGCTTCAGCCTTTTTGTTTCCTGCCTAACACGAGGTAAGCTGCCAGAACCCTAAGACCTCCACTTGCCAACATAAGAGGCCCCAGCACACAAAGCCAGTGACCAAGACCTACGCTCCCAACATAAGAAGCTTGGATCAGTGCCCTCCGTTCTCCAGCAGGAGAGCTCAATCTCTTTAAAGTCCAGGGAATAAAAAAACAGTGAGTAAAAATAAATGTACCATAGATTCATATTATGAGAAGACTGAAGATCAAGACAGAAATTCTGAAGAGGACAACAAACCCAAATCTGCAACATTGGAAAGGAATATGAACTGGTCTGAAGCCCTAAAAGACTTCTTAGAAGAGTTCAAGAAGGATTTTAAAAGTCTAATGAGGGAGGTAGAAGAGTCCTTAAAAAATACAATTGGCCAATTGGAAAAAAAAGTACACTGAAGAAAACAAATCCCTTAAAAATACAATTGGCCAATTGGAGAAGGAAGTACAAAAACTAACAGAAGAACATGATCTGTTAAAAACTAGAATTGGACAAATGGTAAATAATGACTCTATGAGAGAGCAAGAATCAGCCAAACAGAAACAAAAAAATAAAAAAATAGATGAAAACATAAAATACTCATGGTAAAACAAGACCTGGAAAATCGATCAGGAGAGACAATTTAAAAATCATTGGACTACCTGAAAATCATGATGAAAAAAGAGCCTGGACAGTATCTTTCAAATCATAAAGGAAAACTGCCCTGAAGTCCTAGAACCAGAAGGGAAAATAACCATAGAAAGAATACACCGCTCACCACCTGAAAGAGATCCCAAATTGACAATGCCAAGGAATATAATAGCAAAATTCCAAAATTACCAGATGAAAGAGAAGGTGCTGCAAGCAGCCAGAAAGAAACAATTTAAATATCATGGAACCACAGTCAGGATTACACAGGACCTTGCAGCTTCTACATTAAAAGACTGCAGGGTGGAACATGATATTCCATAAGGCAAAGGAGCTTGGATTGCAGCCAAGGATCAACTACCCTGCAAAAATGAGCATGATTTTTCAAGGGAGGAGATGGATATTCACAAATAGGGGACTTCCAAACCTTCCTGATAAAAAGCCAGACTCAAAAAAAATTTGATCTTCAAGTACAAGATTCAAGAAAGACATAAAAAGGTAAAGAGGAGAGAAAGATACAAAATGTTGCTAGTAAGGGCAGACTGTTTACATCCCTACAAAGGAAGATGACACTTGCAAACATTGAGAATTGTATTGTTATTACACCATGTTAAAGGAGTATATATAAAGAAGGGTGGATATTAGTTCACTTTGATATAATGATAAAAAAAAATCTAATCAAGTGGGTTAAATGTATCCAAGTAAGTGGATTAATCTGATCTTAGAAAATGTACTGAAAAAGGAGGAGGAAGACAAGGGTAAATTGCATTCCAGGAAAATACAGAAAATCTTATTACAGCAGAGGGAAAGAAGGGAGAGGGGTGAGCATTGTTTGAACCTTACTCTCATCAGATTTGGCTCAAGAAGGGAATAACACAATCAGTTAGGTATAGAAATCTAACTTGCCCTAAAGGCAGTAGGAGGGAAAAAGGGAAAGAAAAGAGAGGAGGGATAGAGGGGAGGGAAGAAGCAGTAAGGGCAAAGGGGAAGGAAAAGGAAACGGGTAATAGAAGGAAGGAGAGACTGAAGGAGGTCATGTTCAAAAGCAAAACACTAGTGAGGAGTGGAAAGGAGAAAGGAGAAAGAAAAGAATAAACAGGGGGAAAAAGGATGGAGAAAAAGACATAGATAGCAATCATAACCGTGAAAGTTGAATTGTTATGTTTTCTTTTTTGTCTTTTGTTGAGTTTTGTTTCCTCTTTCTGATGGTTCCTCCTATTGGTTTTAATTTTTACTTACAACTTCAGTAATGTGAAAATATGTTTAATAGGAATGTAAACGTACAGTCCATATCAGATTGTGTGCCATCTTGGGGAGAGTGGGGGAGAAAAATTTTAAACTCAAAAGCATGTGGAAGTGATTGTTGATAAATCAAAATAATTTAATAAAATTTAAAAACAGAAAAAATAAATTAAAAAAGAGTGATTTAGAGAAATGCAAAACAACTTCGAGGTACCACATCACAACTATCAGGTTGGCTAGCATGACAAAACAGCAACATGATAAATGTTTGAAAAGATTTGAGAGAACTGGAACTTTAATACATTGTTGGTAGAGTTGTGACTTAATCCAACCATTTTGAAGAGCAATTTGGAACTATGCCAAAAGGGCTATAAAAATGTGCATACCCTTTGATCCAGCAATATCAGTTCTAGGGCTATACCCCAGAGAGTATACAAATGGGGAAATGACCCATATGTACAAAAATATTTAGAGCAGCTCTTTCTTTGGTGGCAAAGAGTTGTAAGCTGAGGGGATGTGGATTGATTGAGGAATTGCTGAAGAAGTTGTTTTATGTAAATTTAATGAAATACTATTGTGCTATAAGAAATGATGAACAAGCAGACTTCAGAAAAACCTGGAAAGACTTGTATTGACCGATGCTGAGTGAAGTGAGCAGAACAGGGAGATCATTGTACACAGTAACAGCCACATTGTGCGATGACTAACTTTGATAGACCTAGCTCTACTCAGCAATGAAAGGATCTAAGACATGTCCAAAAATCTTATAATGGAAAATATTATCCACATCCAGAGAAAGAACTATGGAGTTTGAATGCAGATTGAAGCATACTATTTGCTCTTTTTTTCTCTTCCATTTTGTTTTATTTACTTTTTCTTGTGGTTCCTCCTATTGATTCTAGTTCTTCTTTGCAACATGACTAATGTGAAAGTATATTTAATAGGAATTTATATGTAGAGCCTATATCAGATTGTGTGCTCTCTTGGGAAGGGAGGGGAAGAAAATTTAAAACTCAAAAGCTTGTGAAAGTGAATGTTGAAAATTAAAAATAAATTAATAAAAAGATAAAGTAAAATAAAATCATGGAATTAAAAAAAAGTAACAAACAAACAAATGGTAGCTGTGTGGCTCTGATAGGAGGAAGAGAAAGTAGCATCTGAGAACAAAATGGAACCAGTAGTTCAGTCACTCTGAACCTATAGAGCCTCCCAAGGAACCAACAGTGGTTTCAAGCAAATAGTACTCTACTGACACTCCCAAGCAGAAACAATCAGATAAACCAATTCCTTGGTTAGAAATTTGCAGAACTGTGACTAAGATGGCAGTGAACAACCTTTCCTCCTCTATTTAACTACCCCCTTCATGATATTATTTTGGAAGCCTAAAAATTTGCAAGCCCCTGGCCAAAATTGTAAAAGCAGCAGAAGCATCTAAAATCAAGTCAGGCATAGCCCACCCCTCACTACAAAGTGTATAAAGTCCAGCATTAACATAACATTTAAAATCAAGAAGTTTGTGAGAATGAAAAACCTAAAAATAATAAAAACCATATAAAAGGTGTTATTACAGACAGGAAAGTTAAAAATAGAAACACAGAAAATAATGACTTAGAAAGTATATAAGCAGAGATCCAAAGAAATTGCAGTTTGTACAGTAAACTAATAAGAATTCCTAGAAAAGTTAAAGAAAGAGCTAAAAATGATTTTACAATCTAAATGAGAGCACTAGAAGAGAGAATGATGCAAGAAACAAGAGCTAGGGGAGAAAGACACACAAAGAAAATTAATAACTTGGGGAAAGAGGTACTTTACTAAAGAATATAACTCTGAAATGTAGAACTGGCAAAATAGAAGCTTGTGACTCCATGAGTCATGTATAAGACAAAGTCAAAAGATTGAAGAAATAGAAGAAAATATTAAATATGTATGCATCATAAAAAAGGACTTGAACACAAGTTTTTTCTGATTTCCAAGGTCAATTTTCTATCCACTATGTTCAGCTGCTTTTGTGATCTAATATTGTACTATTTTTTTTTATTTAACAGAAAAAAATATTTTGGATGGTCAAAGACTGAGGTACACTATATCTGAACTTTGACATCACAGTTATAGATATGTTTATGGAAGAGATAACTTTCATTATAGAAGACACATTAAAGAGAAAAATAAACATAAAAACAACCAGATTGAGCCAGCCATACATAAAGATTTATATGCTGCAGGTGTCACCATTGTAAGGTCATCAGGGTATTAATTCACAGTGTTTCAGATAAAATTTAAACCCAGTTTGCTTAACACTTCTGTAACATGTTACCTATTAAAGCCATCACCAAATTCCATTAGTATACATTTTCCATCTGCCTTCAACAACAACAACAAAAAGAAACCAATACATCATTTCTTTCATACCCCACAGGATTATTAAATTAATGATACCTAGTATTTATAGAGTACTAACTATATGCCAGGCATTGTGCTCAGTGCTTTACAAATAAAATAAAATTTCATCTTCACAACAAACTATTGTTATTTTCATTTTATAGTTCAGGAAATGGAGATGTGCAGACACTAAGTGACTTTTCTGGAGCCACACATCTACTAAGCATCAGAGGCTTGATTTGAACTCATATTTTTCTGAATACTGGCCCAGCAATCTATTCATTGTTCCCCCTAGCTAAGTGCTTTATAGTAAATGAGGAATATGTTCTGTTTATCCAGATTTTGGCAAAATTTTCACTAAATTTCTCATACCATTCCTATGGAAGAGGTAAAAGGTTATGAATTAAATGATCATTTAATTAAATTGATTCATAGATGTTTGAATGCCCAGAACCAAAGAGTAATTATTGGTTTATTGACAACATATCTGGTTTGCAGTGAAGTACTTCAAGGATCATTGCTTGGTTCCATGTTATTTAATCTATTTGTCAATGATTGAATAAACTGGTATTCTTATCAAGTGTCAAAATAATAGAAACTTAAGAGGGATAGTTAATACTGTAAATTAGAGGATATAAAAGGCCTTTAACAGACTGGAATGTTGAGCTGAATCTGCTAAGATGAAATTCTACCCTGATGAACTTTTGAATATGGGCACAAAAATAACAAATTCACAAGTGTGACATGGGAGAAATGGAACCAGGATAGTGTAGGGGACTGAGTATTGCTGCTGAGCTCTCATAAGCCAACCCTCTAAGCAACCTTAAAAAAAAGTCCTCAAATCAAATTCTTAGTTGGACAACAAAAACAAAAATAGTCACAGTAAAGTACTCATTAAAAAGTATTAAAAGAATTAAAATTCACAAAATAGAAAAAAATGGCATAAAACCTCACTGAAGAAATTAATTCCTTAAAAATTGGAACTGGTCACATAGAAATTAATGACTTCATGACACATCAAGAAACAATAAAACCAAGTCAAAAGAATGAAAAAGAGAAAAGAATATGTGAAATATTTCATAGGAAAAACAACTGACCTAGAAAATGGACTAAGGGTATATTAATTAAGAATTATTGGACTACCTGAAAACTATAATCTAAATAAAAAAACAGAAAAACAGAATCTATGTATCATATTTCAAGAAATTAAGATGGAAAACTGACCAGATATCTTAGAACCAGAGGACAAAATAGAATTGAAAGAAACCACTGATCACCTCCTGGAAGAAATCACCAAATGAAACCTCCCAGGAATTTTATAATCAAATTCCAGAGCTTCTAGGTCAGAGAGCAAATACTACAAGTAACCAAAAAGAGACAATTCAAATATCAAGTAGCCACAGGCAGGATGACACAAGAATTATCAACTTTAAGGATAAAAAGATAGAGGGCATGGAATATAATAATCTAGAAAACAAAGGAAATTGGATGACAACCAAATATTACTTTCCCAGCAAAAATTAATATAATCCTTCAGGATATTTAAAAAAATAGAGGACTTTCAAGAATCCTTGATTAAAAGACTAGATCTGAATTTCTAAAAATGGAATACAAATACAGGATACAAGAGGAACTTAAAAGGTAAACATGAAAAAGAAATCATGAGAGGCAAAAGAGATCCAAAAAGCCAATGAGGAGACAAATACCTTGAAAAGTAGAATTGGCCAAATGGAACAGGAAATCCAAAAGCTCACTGAAGAAAATAATTACTTAAAAATTACAGTACAGCAAATGCAAACTAATGATTTTATGAGAAATCAAGACATTATAAAACAAAATCAGAAGGAGGTGGAGCCAAGAGTAAAAGTAGTGACTTGCTTGAGCTTTCCCGCAAACCCCTCCAAATACCTGTAAAAAAATGGCTGTAAACAAATTCTAAAATCAGCACAAGCCACAAAAGACAGAGTGAAACAAATTTCCAGTCCAAGACAACCTGGATGGTTGATTAGAAAGGTCTATCACACTAGGCTGGGAGAGAAACTCAGTTCAGTGTGGGCGTGCAGGCAAAAACAAGACCTCAGTGAACTTGGAGCAGGCCTAAGGAGACTGAATCATGGGCAGCTCTGGTGGTTTCCAGACAATCCACAAACTCCAAAGAGAACTTAGAACGTCAGTAAGAAAAGTTGGTGACTGCTGTAAGAGAGAAGTTTGGTCCCAGCCCCAGTCCCAGTGCAACTACAGGTAGGCAGCTGCTTCTATAGCTTCTAGCCAACAGACTGAGGGGGAATTGAGTGTCTGATCAGGTGGGGATTGCAGGGATCTCTTTGTTGGTGCTGAGGCAGTATTCTCTTGCTTTCCCTGTGCTTGGATCTGGGTCACAGATCCTGGGGTGAGGAAGAACACTGGCATGGTGGAGCTTGTAGTGGCTGTGGAGAGGGAATCCTCCTCTCAGGTCCAAGGAAGAAAGGATTTTTCTTAGTGATCTTCCAAGTTTCCCAAATTGTGGCAGCTAGGTGGCACAGTGGATAGAACTCTGGCTTTGGAGTCAGGAGGACCTGAGTTCAAATCCAACCCCAGACACAAGACACTTACTAGCTGTGTGACCCTGTGCAAGTCATTTAACTCCAACTGCCTCATCAAAAAGCAAAAATACAAACAAAACAAAACAAACAAACAAACAAAAAAACAATTCCCCCAGGTAAAAAGACTGCTTCTTCCTATCTTTCTGTTGTCTCCACTGATCCAGGATTTATACTGGGGCACTATTTTTGTGGTTTTTTTATAGGTCAATAAAGAAAAGTGAGAGTGATTTACTGCCTATGGAAATATTTTCTTTAGTGGTATTTTGGACCTCCTTTCCCATTTGTACAATTCTGCTTTTTGAGGTATTATTCTCCTCATTGGCTTTTTGGACCTCTTTTACCATTTAGCCTACTATGTTTTTAAGGTGTTATTTTCTTCAGAATTTTTTTGCCTCTCTTTTACCAAGCTGTTGACTTGTTTTTTGTGATTTTCCAGCATCACTCTCATTTTTCTTCTCAATTTTCCTTCTACCTCTCTTACATGATTTTCAAACTTTTTTGAGCTCTTCCATGACCTGAAACCAATTTATATATTTCTTGGAGGCTTTGCATGTAGGAGCTTTGAATTTGTTGTATTCTTCTTCTGTGTGTGTTCTGATCTTCCTTGTCTCCATAGTAATTTTCTATTTCAGAGTACTTTTGGGACATTTTCCCAGCCTACTAATTGACTTTTAACTATTTGTCAAAGTAGGTCTGTGATTCCAAGGTGGAGGGCACACACTCCCAAGTTTCAGGGGGTTTGTGCAGTTTTTTTCAGAAATATTTATGAGGACCTGTAATTTTTCTGTTATTCGAAGTTGGTATATTCCAAGCAGAGGTGATTACTCCTCTCCTGGCCTGTGCTCTGGTCTGTGAGAGACCGCAAGAATTATTTTCTGCCCTGGAACTGTTCCCTTTCTACTGTGGCTGCAAGCTTTGCTATGTTAGTGTTCCTTCTCACCCTGGATTGCCACCTGGACCTAGGACTGGGATCAGAGTATGGGCAAAGCAATAGAATAGTGCCTCAGTGCTAGCAAAAATACCCCTATAATCTTTTTCTGATCAGTTGTTCAATCCCCTTACCTTCTGTAGGCTGAGACATCCAGAAGCAGCAGCTGCTGCTACTGATTCAGTTGTTCCTAAGGCCTGGTTCTCATGCACTATGGCCTGGGCTGTGCTAGCCCAGCCTGCATTGAAATGTGTTTTGCTCTCACTCAGGTGCAACAGATCTTTCCTGCCAACCTTGCAAGTTGTCTTCTGCTAGGATTTTTTTTTTCACTCTGTCTTTTTAGGGTTTCTGGTGCTCTCGAATATGTTTAGAGTAATTTTTCAAGGTCTTTGGAAGAGTTTAGGAGAGCTCAGGAGAGTCACTGCATTCACTCAGTCAGTTCGGCTCTGCCTCTCTCTATATATTTTTAAAGTTGGAATGGGAAGTAGAGAAGATGCCTGCATTAGCATGATCACTACTAACACTGATCCAAGATATCTAGAAAATGTACATCTACATACTGTTCATTTTCTTCCTGACAGTTTTTGAAATTCCCTACTTTTTTAAAGGAAGAAATGACTTTATAGACTTGAGGATTTTCAGACTACAAGAGATCTAATTCTTCATCTAGTCCAAAGTTCTCGTTTCACAGGAAAAAAGAAAGAGGGAGGCCCTAGGGAGATTTGACTTATACAAGGTCATAATCAAGTAAATTGCCAAGATAGTGCTTGAACCAACCTATCCCAATGCAAAGCCCAATGATTCTCCACTTTGGTTTTATATTCTAATTCATAGATGATGGAAAACTTTTTTTTAATTACTTCATTCTTTATATTAACAAAGGAAGCATGGGACTATGGAAACTGTGATTAATGAATTTGGAGTGAGAAGAATGTGGAAAGTGAAAGGACTGATGTTCAGGTTTTGGCTCTTCCAGTTATTATCTATGTAATCAAATGAAAGTCATTTCATTCTCTTAGCATCTTCTTTATTTACAAAATGAGGGGGTTGTACTCCATGCCATTCAAGTCTCTCCTAACTCAAAATCAATGATCCTATTATCATGCCTCTCCAGATATATGTCATCTTTCTTATTTCTCTCCATTAAATTATCAGTCTATCTTCAAATTATTTATGACAAAGATTTTGTTATTTCAACAGGAAATGAGAATAATAAAGTCTTGTGCAGTCCATCCTTTTAGAATAAATTCTCTGAATCATCAAGAACACTTAACAATGTCATTGTGCTGTCCCTGTTAATCAATAATGATGCTACTGATAACTGATAGGTATTTAGGCATGTAACTATGACTGAAAAGAAGAATTTGGGATCAATAGCCATTTATACATTAGGCATATAGAAAGTTTGTTCGTAATTTATTTCTATAACTGCTACTCTTTGGTCTGTGTCTCTCAGAGTTTGAAAATGTTTTATGAGCACTACAATGTGAATTGACCACATTGCCTGATGAAATTATCTTTCTGTTAGCCTTTGCATATACAAAAATCTCTGCCAGTTCCTTTATTTACCTCTCCATGAACCTGTTGTTCAACCTTCTGTTTAGCTTTAACACCTCTGTGTCTTCTGGTGTCATTTACACTGAAGATGTTGAGATTGGTATGATTCAATTTCTCCAGTACTATATCCATGTATTAATCATTTCACATAAAGATAACACTTTAAGTGGATACCAATATCTACCTAACATTAATACATCATGTAAAAACTACACGATTATTTGCAATCTCTGCAATTCTCCACACCACAGTTTTCTGTCACTATTAGGCAATTTTATATTTTATTTGATTTATGGGTTATCATGGTCAAAGATCACCAACTATCCAGCCTGCTAATAATGATGCTGGGTCTTGGAAAGCAAACCAGATAATATGGCAGAGTGGCAGAAGATGTGCAGCTGCTTCCACAAATACTCCAACAAGTATTCAGTCTGAGTAGTGAATGGGAAATTTCAGGTCATCCTTCTGGCAAAAGAATACACAGCAAGTATCCAGAAAGGCAATTTCAGGCCAGGAATGGGTCAGGATCATAATCTTAGATTCCAAGACTCTGAACAGGGCTATGCCAGTAGTTCACATCTCTCAGAGAAGATCATGTTTTCATATCTGGGCACAGAATAGAGGTAGACAAACAGCATGGTCCAGCTTAAACTGGTGAATCTTCCAGCTAGCTGAAAGGGGCTGGGGTCATTTAATATCTCCTGGAATATTACCCAGGGGAAAATTTGAAGCTTTGTTGCCTATATACAAACTGCCCAGCAGTGCAGTTATCTAACTATGCACTTAATTTGACCACAAATGCCCCAAAGTAAGCAGTTTCATTGCCTTAGTGGCCCTTATGAACCTTAGGAAGTTTTAGGAACACTGAATTCAAAACTCAAGGAATATAATATCAGGAACCTGGATAAAACAGTATAAGACCAACTATCAGTGTCAGAAGTGCTCAGAGACTGACCCTAACACAAATACAAAGTCCTACTCTGTGAAGTAAGGATAGGAGATGTAGTGAAATGGAGAAGGAAAGAAAATACTTGCATACATAAATACAGACACACACATAGAGAGCCAAAAGAGACACAGAGGCAGAGACAGAACAGGAGTCAAAGACAGAGAGAGAAGGAGAGAGCTAGTCTAAGCTAGGGACACTACTGGGAGAAGAGAGGGCAGAATAGAAGAGAATAACTTTAAAAACACCAGTCAAGGGAAGTTGGAAAATAGATTGATGAAAGAATCAATAAAATTTTATAAATAATTGAAGCAAGAATATAAAAGAACTTAAAAATCATACTATAAATGAAATAACAGTAATAGAGGAATTTGAGAAGAAATGAGAATTTTGGTGGAAAGAACTGAGGAAAGCTTAGAATAAAAATGTACAAAACTCTATCTAGACAATAGACTTAAGAAAATTAGAAACACCAAATACAAATTAGTTACTGGATTGGACAACAAGATATCTAAAAACTATATCAAAAGCCCCCAAAATGGAAAAGAAAATCACCTTTTGCCAAAGGAGGGGCAAACTGGATCAAATTGGACATAACATTCAAAGTTTTCATATAAATTTAGGATGAATTCTGACACATAAGTTACCACTATACTTCCAGCCTAGGTAAGATAGGAAACCCAAAGCCACAGAGTGTGTGTGTGTGTGTGTGTGTGTGTGTGTGTGTGTGTGTGTGAGAGAGAGAGAGAGAGAGAGAGAGAGAGAGAGAGAGAGAGAGAGAGAGAATTTACAGTTTTAAAGATCATGAAACCTGCTCTATCAGAAATAGAAAAGGAACACTGGCAGCTAGATGGCACAGTGGGTAGAGCACCAGCTCTGGAGTCAGGAGGATCTGAGTTCAAATCCAGCCACACACACATAACACTCACTAGCTGTGTACTGTAAGCAAGTCACTTAACCCCAATTGCCTCACAGAAAACAGCAGAAGAGAAAGCTAAAACAGAAGATGAAAAACCGACCTTCTGGAAAAGAAAAAGGAAAGAAAGAAAGAAAGAAAGAAAGAAAGAAAGAAAAGAAAGAAAGAAAGAAAGAAAGAAAGAAAGAAACTCCATAAACATCATAATCAAAATCTAGAGTTTTCAAATCAAAGAAAGAAAAAATGCCTATCAGCCAGACAGAAAAAAAATAATCAAATACTCAGGTACTAAGGAAACAGTCATGACCACACAAAATTTAGCAGCCATCCCTACATAGGAGTCAAGAGCTTGGAATACACTATTCCTATATAGTTTACCCAGCAAAACTGAGCATAATTCTACAGGTAAACAATTGATATTCAAAGAAATGGTGTTCTTCCAAATATCCCTGATAAAAACACCAGGGCTGAATATAAAATTTCAAACATAAAAAACAGTCAAAGGAAATGTGAAAAAAAAAAGCAAGTGAGGAATAGGAAGGGACTTTATAAACATTAATTTTAGTATTCTGATAATCCTACTTCCCCTACCTCTCTCTCTCTCTCTCTCTCTCTCTCTTTCTCTGTCTTGCTGTCTCTCTTTGTCTCTCTATCTCTGTCTCTGTCTCTCTGTCTCTCTGTCTCTCTCTCTCTGTCTGTCTGTCTCTCTCTCTGTATATCTCTATCTCCTTTTATCCTGCTCATCCTCAAAAGTATTTTGCTTCTGATCACTAACTCCCCCAATCTGCCCTCTCTTCTGTTAACCCCCTTTCCCCTTATCATTCTGCCCTCCAACTTCCCTTTATGGTAAAATGGATTTCTAAACTCAACTGATGGTGTATGTTATTCTCTCTTTGAGCTATTTCCAATAAAATAAATTTTAAAAGTTTTCCACCCCCACAATTTTGTACTCCAATTTAAAAGCCTTTGCATTTCTGTTTTGTGTGACATAATTCACCCAATTCTACCTCTCTCTTTCCTGTTCTCCCAGTGCATCATTCTTTCTCTCCCCTTAATTAATTCATTAGTTTATTTATTTTTTAGATATTACCCCATCATATTCAGTGCTCCTTTTAAATCTTCTAACAATGCTAATGTTCTTAGAAGTTAGAAGTATCATGTCCCCATGTACGGATGTAAACAGTTTAACCTTATTGAATCCTCTATGATTTCTCTTTCCTGTTTACATTTTTATTCTTCTACAGTCTTGTATCTGAAAATCTAATGTTTTATTCAGTCCCAGTATTTTCATCAGGAATGCTTGACAATGCTCTATTTCACTAAATATCCCTTTTTTCATTTAAAAAAAAACATACTCAGGTTTGCTGGTAAGTGTTTCTTGGTTTGTAATCCTATCTCATTTGTCCTCCAGAATATCATTCCATGGACTTATGATTTTATAATGTAGAAGCTGCTGTTTTGTGTTATCCTGACTTTGGCTCCACAATATATGAATTGTTTCTTTCTAGTTACTTGCAATATTTCCTTCTTGTCCTAGGAGCACTGTAATTTGGACAAAATGTTCCTAGGAATTTTCTTTTTGGGATTTTTTTTCATGAGGTAATAGGTGGAGTCAAAAACAGCAACAGTCACTACTCAAGACTTGTGTGTCTCATGACCTTCTCATCACTAAAACTGTCTTCCATTTACCTAAATGCAACAAAACTTCATGGATGCACACTCCCAACAAACACTGGCATTTAATAAACTATATCATTGCAAAGAGAAGAAACAGACAGAATGTGAGAGTGAAGAAGGTGATGTGTGTGTAGTTTAGAGTGCCACAGACTTATTCAAGCTATAGATTTGTATTCAACAAAAGCAGTGGCCTCATAGGCAAGACGACTACCAGAAGACTTAAGGTAGATTGATTAAAGGGTTTCTCCAAATGTAAGTAGTTTTCTTGCTAACTAGAAGGGAAAACTGAGTCAATACATGGTTGGCAACAGTGGAGCAGAAGTAGTAGGCAGCTTCCAGAGATTTGGTATAGAGCACAGAATTTTCTTATCTGGGCCAGAACATTCATAAAGATTGATTTGACAAAATGGTGGGGAAATTCAGAAACTGATAAAGAAAAAAAATGAGAATTCCAGGGTTTGCCAGCAGGATAGTTCATCCGTCTCCAAGAAGACAGTGTAAAGTAAACTACAAGTGAAGCTTTGAGTGATGCAGATTCTCAATTCATTAAGAAGGCAGATGAAAGTATGCAGATTATAACTATCCACAATGCTTTCATGATAGCCTGAAGGATGTTTATGCATCAAAAACCTATGATGCATCTCAACTACACAGCACTGATAAAATTACATTTATTAGTAATAAAGAAAAAATCCAGGAGAGATGGGCTGAATACTTTCATAGTTTTCTCAACAGACCACAGGTAATCAATGCTGAAGACATTGGCTGTATATCCCAGGTTGAAGTCAACTCATCAGTAGTCAAACTTCCAAAGGAAGAAGATGTTTTGAATTCCCATTAGACTCCCCTTGTGTGGCAAAACACTTGGTGATAAATCTGTTTCAGGTGCAATTTATAAGGCAGGGGCCCACTTTTTATATAAAAGTTTACTAAGATATTATACATTATATAGAAAGAGGAGGTAACCACCACCAATCATTTAAGGAGTTCAAGGATTCCTTTATTGTCCATCTCTCTGAAGAAAAAGGAAATAGATGGACCTGTGACAATCACAGAGTGGGCCTCTCTCTTGGTTATTGATGACAGTAGTCTTGACAAAGTCTTCCTTAAGAGACTAATCCTTTTACTTCTGGGAACCAAGATGGTAGAGTCAGTAGTAAGTCGCTCTACCCTCCCTTATTGGCATTGAAAAACCCAAAAAATATTGCCCCAGGAAAAATCCTGGAATAGTGGAGCAAGTAGAAAGATGGGGCGCAGCAGTCTTTTAGCTTGGGAGGCTTGGGGAATTAAGGGGAAAGGACCTTATAGCCGTGGTTGAAGCTGTGAACCAGTACAAGATAGGAGGTGTCACAGCAAGCCAGAAGCAAGCCCCACCTCAGTAAATGAGTGAGAGATCTTGAGCCAGAGGGTGGTGGAGCAGGCAAGTGCCACTCCCCCTGCCCTTGTGTGTGCTTTTTCACAGCCGGGGGAACCAGCAGATGCCAGAGCAGAGAACTACCATCTGTGCTAGTGTCCACCAGCAGCTGAAGCTACCCATGCTCTAGCAGAGCCCTGGGTGAGGAGGCAACCTTCAGTGGCCAGACCACTCCCCACCATACATGCTGTGAGCTTCAGTGCAACCTGCAAAAACATGTGCTATAAATACATTTGTACATGTAGGTGCTTTTCCTGCTTTTCTGATCTCTTTGGGATACAGCCCTATTGCTGGGTCAAAGGGTATGCACAAATTTATAGCCCTGTGAGCACAGTTCCAAATTGCTCTTCATAATGGTTAGATCAGTTCACAACTCCATCAATAATGTGTTTATGTTCCAATTTCTCCCCAGTGTTCTCCGACATTTATCACTTTCCACTTTTATCATGTTAGCCATTCTCATACGTGTGATGTGATACCCCAGAATGATTTTTATTTGCATTTCTGTAATCAATAGAGTTTAAAGCTTTTTCTATGTGACTATAAATAGCTTTAATTTCATCTTCTGAAAACTGCCTGCTCATATCCTTTGACCATGTATCAATTTCTTATAAATTCTTATCAAATTCTTATAAATGTTCTTATAAATGCAACTCAGTTCTCTACATATTTTTTGAAATGAGAGCTTTATAAAAGATTATAGCTGTCAAATTATTTCCTAGCTTACTGCCTCCCTTATAATCTTGATTGTATTGGCTTTGTTTGTGAAAAAAAACTTTTTGATTTAATGTAATCAAAGTCTTCCATTTTGCATTTCATGACATTCTCTATCTCTTGTTTGTCCATGAATTCTTCACTTATCCGTAGATCTTATAGGTAAACTTTTCCTTACCCTCCTGGTTTGTTTATGGTATCAGTCTTTATATTTAAATCCCATATCCATTTTTATTTTATTTTTATATATGTTGGAAGATATTGGTCTATGCCTAGGTTTTGCCATACATTTTTCTAGTTTTTCCAGCACTTTTTGTTAAATAGTGAGTTCTTATCCCAGAAGTTGCTGTCTTTGGATTTGTCAAATAATAGATTCATAGAGTCATTGACTGTTGTGTCTGCAATACCTAACCTATTCTCCTGATTCATCACTCTATTTCTTAGCCAGCACCAAGTAGTTTTGATGATTGTTTTATAATACAATTTAAGATCTGGTACAGCTAGGCCACCTTCCCTTGCATTTCTTTTCATTAGTTTTCTTGATATTTTGAATCTTTTGTTCTTCCAGATGAATTTTGTAATTACTTTTTCCACCTCTATAAAATATTTTTTGATAATTTGATTGGTATGGCACTGAATAAGTGAATTACCTTAGGTAGAATTATCATTTTTATTATATTAGGTCAGCTTACCATGAGCAACTGATATTTTCTCCAATTATTTAGATCTGACTTTATTTGTGTAAAGAGTTTGGTAATTGTGTTTATATAGTTCCTGAGTTTTTTTTTGGCAGGTAGACTCCCAAATATTTTAAAATGTTTACAATAACTTTAAATGGAATTTATCTTTCTGTCTCTTGCTGCTGGGCTTTCTTACATATGTACATATATATGTGTGTGTGTGTGTGTGTGTGTGTGTGTATATATATATATATATATATATATATATATATATATATAATTCTGATGATTTGTGTGGGTCTATTTTTTATTGTGCAACTCTGCTAAATTTGTATATTATTTCCCAAGTAATTGTTTACATTATTCTCTAGGATTCTCTAACTGTACCACCAAGTCATCTGCAAATAGTGATAGCTTTGTTTCTTCTTTACCTATTCTAATTCCTTAAATTTCTTTTTTCTTCTTTAATTGGTATAGCTAACATTTCTAGCACAATATGTTTTAAAAATTTATTTATTTTTAATTTTCAACATTCACTTATGCAAGATTTTGAGTTCCAAATTTTCATCCCATTTCTCCCTTCCCCCCATTCAAAGACAGCATGCATTCTAAATACTCCTTCCCCTAAGCTGCCCTCCCTTCTATACTGCTCCCCTTCTGTTTTCCCCTTCCCCTTCTATTTTCTTGTAGGGCAGGATAGATTTCTTTGCCCCTTTGCCTCTCTGTCTTATTTCCCAGTTGCATTTAAAAATATTTTTAACATTTGTTTTTAAAATCTTGATTTCCAAATTCTCTTTCTTCCTCCATCTGTACCCACTTTCATTGAGAAGGCAAACAATTTGATATAGGTTATATTTGTGTAGTCATGCAAAACACTTCCATAATTGTCATGATGTGAAAGACTAACTATATTTCCCTCCATCCTATCCTGCCGCCAGTTTATTCTGTTCTCTCCTTTTACCCTGTCGCTCCTCAAAAGTATTTTCTTCTGATTACTCCACTCCCCAAATCTGCATTCCCTTTTATCATCCCCTTTTCTTATCCCCTTTCCCCCTTCCATTTTGCTGTAGGATAAGTTAGATTTCCATAAACAAATTAGTGTGTGTTATTCCCTCCTTAAGACAAATCTGATGAGAATAAGGTTCACTTATTTTCTCTCACCTGCTCCCTCTTCTCCTCCATTGTAAAAGCTGTATACACACACACACACACACACACACACACACACATATATATGTGTGTATATATGTATCAATGTGTATGTATATGTATATATGTGTGTATATATGTATGTGTGTATATATACATATATATACACACATACACACACATGCACACACATACACAAACATATATATATATATATATATTCTCTCAATCTACCCTAATATTGAGAATGGTCTCATGAGTTACAAATATCATCTTTTGTGTAGGAATACAAACAGTTCAAATTTAATAAGTTCCTTATATATTTTTTCTTGTTTATCTTCTCTTGCTTCTCTTGAGTCTTGTATTTGAAAGTTGAACCTTCCATTCAACTCTAGTCTTTTCATCAAGAATGCTTGAAAGTCCTCTTTTTCACTAAATAACCATTTTTCCCCTGAAGGATTATGCTAAGTTTTGCTGAGTAGGTGATTTTTGGTTTTAATCCTAGCTCCTTTGACCTCCAGAATATCATATTCAAAGCCTTCCAATCCCTTAATGTAGATGTTGCTAAATCTTGTGTTATTCTGATTGTGTTTCCATAACACTTGAATTGTTTCTTTCTGTCTGCTTGTAATGTTTTTTCCTTGACTGGGGGATTCTGAATTTGGCTATAATATTCCAGGAGTCATCCTTTTGGGATCTCTTTCAGGAGATAATAACTGCATTCTTTCAATTTTTATTTTACCCTCTGGTTCTAGAATATCAGGGAAATTTTCCTTGATTATTTCTTGAAAGATGATGTGTAGGCTCTTTTTTTTTGTCACGGTTTTCAGGTATTCTAATAATTTTTAAATGATTTCTCCCGAATCTATTTTCCAGGTCAGTTGTTTTTCCAAAGAGATATTTCACATTGTCTTTTATTTTTTTCATTCTTTTATTTATGTTTAAAAATTTTGTGATTTCTCTTAGAGTCGTTAATGTCCGTTTAGTCCACTGTAATTTTCAGGGAATTATTTTCTTCAGTGAGCTTTTGGACTTCCTTTTCCAGCTGGCCAGTTCTGCTTTTTAAGGCATTCTTCTCCTAATTGGCTTTTGGACCTCTTTCACCACTTGGGTTCTTCTATCATTGAAGTGCTATTTTCTTCAATTTTTTTTGTCTCCCTTAGCAAGCTGTTCACTCATTTTTCATAATTTTCTTCCATCATTCTCACTCCTCTTCCCAATTTTTCCTCTACTTCTCTTACTTGCTTTTCAAAATCCTTTTTGAGTTCTTCCATGGCCTGAGACGAAGTCCATTTTTCTTGGAGGCTTTGGATGTAGGAGCTTTGGCTTTCTTGTCTTCTGATTGTATGTTTTGATCTTCATCAGAATAATTAGTTTCTATGTTCTCAGTTTTTAGTCTCTATTTGCTCACATTCCAGACAATTATTTAACTTTTTAACTATTTTTAAGGCAGGAGATCTGCTTCCAGTGTGGAGAATGCACTGTCCCAAACTTCAGGGGTTTTGTGCTTTTGTTTTCAGACATATTTCTATGGACCTGTAAGTTTTCAGCTCTTTCTAGGTGGTATGATTAAAAGGGAAGTGTTTGCTCCTTTTCTGGCTTGTGTTCTGCTCTATGACTGAACACAAGAGCTCTTTTCTGCCTTAGAACTCTGACGAGGATTCTCTCTCCACAGCTGCCACAAGCTCCACCGCACCAGTACTCTCTTCCTCCCAGAACGACCACCCAGGACTATCACCCAGATCCAAACCTGGGCATAGCAAGACAATCCTGCCTCAGCACCAGTAAAGAGATCTCTGCAATCTTTCTCTGATCAGCAGCTAAATTCCTTATCCCCCTGTCTGCAGAATGAAAACTCAGGGAGTGCTACTGTGGCCACTGTCCCAAGGCTCCTCTAAGGCTAAGTCTTGACCAGGCTTCTCTCTCACCCAGGTCTGACAGACCTTTCTCACTGGCTTTTCCACTTGTCTTTGTCATTTGTGGGTTAAGAAGTCTGGAAACCACCACAGGTTCCTGTGATTCAGTCCCCTGAGGACTGTCCTGGGTTTTCTCTGGCCCCTTCTTTGCCTGTGTGGCCCATGATGAACTGTACTCCTCTTCCAGCTTGGTACAACATACCTCTTCCATCAACCATACACATTGTCTCGGGCTGGAAATTTGTTTCACTGTTTTTGTGAGTTCTGCTGCTCTAGAATTTGTTTAGAATCACCAGCTTACCCCCATTACATATAATGCTTGTTGATGGTTTTTGATAAATGCTATCTATCATTTTAAGTAAGACTCCATTTATTCCTATGCTCTCTAGTGTTTTTAATAGGAATGGATGTTGTATTTTGGCAAAAGCTTTTTCAGCATCTATTGAGATATTCATATGACTTCCATTAATTTTGCTGTTAATATATTCAATTATGCTCATAGTTTTCCTAACATTGAACCAGCCCTGAATTCCTGGTATAAATCCTACTGGTATTATCCTCAAGATGAGTTGTTGTAATATCTTTGCTAATATTTTATCTATAATTTTTGCATCTATACTAATTGGGGAAATTGGTCTATAATTTTATGTTTTGTTAATTTAATTTATCAACTATCACTTCCATAACCAGAGTTTTAAATTTAAATATAAAGTCTAATTTAAATTTTCTCACCCTCTTTTCCCACCTCCCTCCCCATGAAGGTGTGCAATCTGATGTAGGCTATACATATACATTCCCATTAAACATATTTTCACATTAGTGATGTTGTAAGGAAGAATTAGAACCAATAGGAGGAACCACAAGACAGATAAAACAAAACAAAACAGAAGAAAAAATAGCAAATAGTATGCTTCAATCTGCATTCAAATTCCATAGTCCTTTCTTTGGATGTGGATAGCAGTTTCCATCATGAGACCTTTATAGATATCTTAGATCCTTGCATTGCTGAGCAGGGCTAAGTCGGTCAAAGTTAGTCATTGCACAATATGGCTGTTACTGTGTACAATGTTCTCCTGTTTCTTTTCACTTAACTAAGCATCAGTCCCTGCAAGTCTTTCCAGTTTTTCTGAAGTCAGCCTGTTCATCATTTCTTATAGAACAAAAGTATTCCATTGCATTCATATGCCACAACTTGTTCAGCCATTCCCCAATTTATGGGCGTCCTCTCAGTGTCCAATTCTTTGCCACCACAAAAAGAGCTGCTATGAATACTTTTGTACATGTGGGTAATTTTACCATTTGTATGATCTGTTTGGGGACAGCCCTAAAAGTTCTATTGCTGGGTCAAAGGGTATGCACAGTTTTGTAGACCTTTGGGCATAGTAACAAATTGTTCTCCAAAATGGTTGCATCATTTCACAACTCCACCAACAATGCATTAGTGTTCCCATTTTCCCACATCTTCTCCAACATTTATCATTTTCCTATTTTGTCATGTTGGCCAATTTGATAGGTTTGATGTGGTACCTCAGAGTTGTTTTGATTTGCATTTCTCTAATAAATAGTGATTTATTGCATTTTTTCATATGACTATAGATGGCTTTAATTTCTTCACCTGAGAACTGCCTGCTCATATCCTTCAACCATTTATCAATTGGGCAATAACTTGTATTCTCAAAAATTTGACTTCATTTTCTATATATTTTAGAAATGAGGCCCTTATCAGAGAGAGATATTGGTTGTAAAAAATGCTTTCCCAGTTTTCTAATTTCCTTCTAATCTTGGTTGCATTGGCTTTGTGCAAAAAAAAAATCAATTTATTGTAATCAAAATTATCTATTTTACCTTTTGTAATGTTCTTTGTCTCCTGTTTGGTCATGAAATCTTCTTTTCTCCATAAATCTAATAGGTAAACTAGTCCTTGATCTCCCAGTTTGTTTATATTATCAGCCTTTATATCTAAATCATGAACCCATTTTGACTTTATTTCGGTATATGCTGTGAGATTTTTGTCTATGCCTAGTTTCTGTCATGCTCTTTTCCAGTTTTCCCAGAAGTTTTTGTCAAAGTGTAAGTTCCGCTCCCAGAATCTGGGGACTTTGGCTTTTCCAAATAGGAGATTACTATAGCCATTGACTACTGTGTCTTACATACTTAACCCATTCACTGATCTACCACTCTGTTTCTTAGCCAGTACCAAGTAATTTTGATGATTTCTGCTTTATAATACAATTTAAGGTCTCATATAGTTGGTCACTTTTCCCTGCCTTTCTTTTCCCCTGCAAGTTCCCTTGATATTCTGGACTTTTTGCTATTCCAAATGAATCGTGTTATTATTTTTTCTAACTCTAGAAAATAATTTTTGTTACTTTCATTGGTATGGCACTGAATAAGTAAATTAACCTAGATAGAAATTTCATTTTTATTATATTAGCTTGTCCTACCCATGATCAACTGATGTTTTTTCAGTTATTTAGATCTGACTTTATTTGTGTGGTAAGGGTTTTGTAATTGTGTTTCTGGGTTTGTTTCATTATGTAGACTCATAAATATTTTATAATGTCTACAGTAAGTTTAAATGGAATTTCTCTTTCTATCTCTTGCTGCTGGGGTTTATTAGTAATATATAGAAATGCTGATGATTTATGTAGGTTTATTTTATAGCCTGAAACTTTGCTAAAGTTGTTTATTATTTCAAGCAGTTTTTTACTTGATTCTCTAGGATTCTCTAAGTATATCATCATATCATCTGCAAAGAGTGATAGCTTTGTTTCTTCTTTGCCTCTTTTAATGTGTTCAATTTCTTTTTCTTCTCTTATTGCCAAAGCTAGTGTTTCCAGGATAATATTGAACAACAGTGGTAATAATGGACATTGTTCTTTCACCCCTGATCTTATTGGAAATGCTTCTAGCTTGTCCCCATTACATATGATGCTTGTTGAAGGTTTTAAGTAAATAGTATGTGTTATTTTAAGGAAGACTCCATTTATGCTTATGCTCTCTAGTTTTTAATAAGAATGGGTATTGTATTTTGTCAAAAACCTTTTCTGCATCTATTGAGATGATCATGTGGTTTCTGTTAGTTTTGGTATTGATATGATCAATTATGCTGATAGTTTTCCTCATATTGAACCAGCCATGCATTCCTGGTATAAATTTTACCTGGTCATAGTGTGTTACTCTTATGATATGTTGCTATAATCTATTTGCTAATATTTCATTTAAAATGTTTTCATCTTTATTCATTAAGGAAATTTATCTATAATTTTCTTTCTCTGCTTTCACTCCTCCCGGTTTAGGTATCAGCATCATATTTGTATCATAAAAAGAATTTGGTAAGACTCCTTCTTCACCTATTTTCCCAAATAGTCTATATAGTATTGGAATTATTTGTTATTAAATGTTTGATGGAATTCACAGGTAAATTCATCTGTCCCTGTAGATTTTTTCCTACAGAGCTCATGATTGCCTTCTTCGATTTCTTTTTCTGAGATGGAATTATTATTTTACTTCCTCTTCTGTTTATCTGAGCATTGTATATTTTTGTAAATATTCACCCATTTCACTTAGAATGTCAAATTTATTAGCATATAGTTGGGCAAAATATTTCTTAATTATTGCCTTAATTTCCTCTTCCTTGATGTTGGATTCACCTTTTTATTTTTATTTTTTTAATACTGTTTATTTGGTTGTCTTCTTTCTTTTTTTTGATTAAAGAAAGCTTTATTTTTTTACTTGCTTTTTTCCCCCCATAAAATCAGTTCTTAATTTAATTTGTTATTTCAATATTTTTCCTAATTTAATTTTATTAATTTCTCCTTTGGTTTTCAGTATTTTCAATTCGGTATTTAATTGAGGATTTTTAATTTGTTCTTTTTCTATGTTTTTTTTAGTTGTATGACCAAATCATTGATCTCTTCTTTCTCTATTTTATTCATATAGGCATTTAGAGAAATAAAACTTCTTCTAGGAACTGCTTTTGCTACATTCCATAAGTTTTAGTATTTAGTATTGAGTTTCATTATTGTCATTCTCTTGAACAAAGTTATTGATTGTTTCTATGATTTGATGTTTGGCCCACTCATTCTTTAGGATGAGATTATTTAGTTTACAATTATTTTTTAGTCTATCTTTCCACGGCACTTTATTACACATATTTTTTTTTATTCCATCACGATCTGAAAGGAATGCATTTTATATTTCTGTCCTTCCTAACTCGATTGTGAGGTTTTTATGCCCTAGTATATGATCAGTTTTTGTGTATGTGCCATGTACTGCCAAGAAAAAACGTATATTCTTTTCAATCCAAATTCAATTTTCTCCAGAGGCCTACCACATCTAACTTTTTTAAAACTCTATTCATCTCCTTAACTTCTTTCTTATTTATTTTGTAGCTAGATTTATCTCATTGAGGGAGGAGGAGGCTGAGGTCCCCCACTAGTATAGTTTTGCTGTCCATTTCTTCCTGTATCTCCTTGAACTTCTCCTCAAAGAATTTGGATGGTATTCCATTTGGTGCATATATGTTTAGTAATGATATTACTTCATTATTTCATATTACTTGAAAGGTCTATGGTGCCTTTTTATTTTTGCTTTTACTTTGTCTGAGATAAGGATTGCTACCCCTGCTTTTTTTTTTTACTTCAACTGAAGCAAAATATATTCTACTCCAACCTTTTACTTTTACTCTGTGTGTCCCTCTGTTTCAAATGTGTTTCCTGTAAACAACATATTGTAGGATTATGTCCATTCTGCTATCTGCTTCTGTTTTATGGGAAAATTCATCACACTCATATTTTCAGTTATGATTACTATGTGGGTCTTTCTCTCCATCTTATTTACCCCCTGTTTATATTTTTCTTTCTCCTTTCTCCCTTTCTCTTCTCACTAGTGTTATGCTTTTGACCCATGACTCCCTCAGTCTCACCTCACTTTTTTTCCCCCTTACTCTCCTACTGCCTATAGGGCAAGTTAGACTTCTATACCTAAGTGATTATGTTATTCCTTCCTTGAGGCAAATCTGATGAGGGTAAGGTTCAAACAATGCTTATCTCCCTCCCTTCTTTCCCTCTACTGTAATGGATCTTCCTGCCTTTTCCTACAACATAATTTACCCTCATCTGCCTCCTCTTTTCCACTTCTCCCAGTACATTCCCTTACTTAGATAAGATTAATCCATTTACTTACATCCATTTAATCCACTTGATTAGGTTTTTATCATTACATCAAAGTCAACCTATATCCACTCTCTAGATGTATACTTCTTTAAAGTGGTGTAATAATAATACAGTTCTCAAGAGTTACAAATGTCATCTTTCATTGTAGGGATGTATATAGTTTACCCTTATTAATAACATGTCATTGTTATTGTTTTACTTTGGTCCCATTTAACTTTTTATGGCTCTCTTGAGTCTTGTTTTGGAATATCAAATTTTCTGTTGAACTATAATTTTCTTTCTTTCTGGTCCTTTGCCTTTTTTTCCCCTTTACTCTTATTACTTCTTCCCTCCCTTCTATTCACCACCTCCCTTTTCTTTTCTCTTTCCCCTCCAACTTCCTATAAGGTAAGTTAGATTTTGATACCTAATCAGATATGTTATACCCTCTTTGGATCAAATATGATGATAGTAAGCTTCAGACAATACTCAGCTACCTACCTTCTTTCCCTGTATTTTAATAGGTTTTTGTGCCTTTTAATGTTATGTAATTTACCCTTGCCTGCTTCCTCCTTTCCTCTACTCCAAGTACAATTCCTTTTCACCATTTAATTATTTTTTTTGCCATCACATCAAAGTCAACTTATATTCGTGTCTTCTGTCTATGTATACCCTTTTTAAATGTCAGAATGACAATACAGTTTTCAGGAGTTACAAGTGTCATTTTCCCTTGCAGGGATGTAAATACCATGCACTTATTAATAACATGTTGTTCTTTTTCCCTGTTTTACCTTTTTTGCCCCTCTTGAGTCTTGTATTTGATGATAAAATTTTCTGTTGGGTTCTGGTGTTTTCTTCAAGAAAGTTTTGAAATCCTCTATTTCGTTAAATGTCAATCATTTCCCCTGAAAGATTATGCTCAGTTTCAATGGGTACTTGATCTTGGTTGAAATCCAAACTCCTTTTCCTTATGCTATATCATAGTCCATGATTTTTAATCTTTTAAGGTAGAAGCTGCAATGTCCTGCATAATTCTGACTGTGGTCCCATGATGTTTGAATTATTTCTTTCTGGCTGCTTATAGCATTTTCTCTCTGACCTGATAATTTTGAAATTTGACTAGAATATGTGCTGGCATTTTCAACTTGAATCCTCTTTCAGGAGGTGATTGGGGCATTCTTTAAATGACTCTTTTACCTTCTGGTTTCAGTACCACAGGATGTTTTTCCTTCATGATTCCTGAAAGATGGTGTCTAGGCTCTTTTTTCATCACGGTTTTCAGGTAAATGAATAATTATTAAGTTCTCTCTTCTGGATCTATTTTCCAGATCAATTGTTTCACCAGTGTGGTATTTTTGTTTTTTGTTTTTTTCTCATTCTTTTCTTTCTGTTTGACTGATTCTTGATCTCTCATAGAGTCATTAGCTTCCACTTACCCAATTCTAATTTTTGACAAAGTGTTTTGTTCTTTTAAATTTAGTACCTTATTCTCCATTTGGCCCATTTTACTTTTTAAGGAATTCTTCTTTTCAATGATTTTTGTGCTTCCTTTTCCATTTGGCAATTCTACTTTTTAAAATTTTTATTTCTTCAGTGCACTTTTTACTATTTGGTCAATTATATTTTTTAAGGATTTTTTATTTTGCAGATAATTTTTATCCTTCCTTTCCAAACTATTGATGCTGTCATATTTATTTTCCCAACTTTTCTTCTACCTCTCTTATTTGACTTTTAAAATCCTTCTTAATATTTTACAAGAGCATTTTTGGGCTTGAGACCAGTTCATATTTCCCTTTCAGGTTTCAGATGTGGGTATGTTGATAATGTTGTCCTTTTCTGAATCTTTCCTTGATCTTCCCTTTCCCCATGATAACAATCTGTGGTTTATATCCATTTCTGCTTTTTGCTCAGGGTATTTACATCTTTCCTATTTTGAAAAAAAATTGAGCTCTGCTGCTGCATCTCAAAGGACATTGCCCAAGCTTCTTGCTCTGGGAACCCCAGACCCGGTCACTGGCATTGTGGGGTGGGGCCTCAGATGCTTGCAGTTGGTGGCTGTAGGGTTCTTGCATGTGCTGGGCTGTGGTCAGAAACACTGGAGCTCTTTGGGTGGGGTTAGGGATTCTGGCCCCTGGGGGATGCCTGTTCACCTGGGCCTTGCACTCCTTTGTTTGGCTCCTACTCTCTCAGGCTTTGCACAGGGATGTTTTGCTGTGAAGGATGTTTGCCAGCCTGGAGCTTTGGCTCCAGTAGTTATACTTCCTGGAATTGTGCTGGAGCACCAGAAGATTTGGCTGCTGGAAAAAACAAACAAACTATTGGAAATGGTGGTTTTCTGAGCTGATGTGTACTGATTCCCCTTACTGAGGGATTCAGGGGGTACTGGTGATGGCATCTGCTTGGTCCACTACCCTGGGGCTCAGAATTTCCCTCTAATATGCTGAGGTGGGGCTTACTCCTGGCTTCCTAAAATGCCTCCTGTCCTGTACTGCTCTCCCTCCCCTTTCTTGTTAATCCCCCAAGCTTCCTGATGTCCATGACTGCTCCACCTCAACTTTCTACTGGCTCAGTTGTTCCAGAGTTTTTTCTGGGGTCTTGGTTTTCAGAGGTGAATAAGGTTATTCCACCATCTTGGCTCCCAGAAGCCAAAGTGCACCCATTCCTCTTAAAAACATTATAAAGCATAGGCATAAATGTAGTCTTTCTAAAAATAATAAGTAGCATCTGTCTAAAATCATTGGTAACCATTACACGTAATGGGGATAAACCAGAAGCATTTCCAATAAGATCGAGGGTGAAAGAAGGATAACCATTATCACTACTGTTATTCAATATTGCAGTAGAAATATTAGCTTTAGTAAAAAGACAAGAAAAAGTAATTGAAGGAATTAGAATAGGCAAAGAACAAAGCTATCACTCTTTGCAGATGATATGATGATATACTTATTGAATCCTAGAGAATCAATTAAAAAAGTAATTGAAATAATTAACAATTTTAGCAAAGTTGTATGATATAAAATAAACCTACATAAATCATCAACACTTCTATATATTACTAACAAAGCCCAAGAGCAAGAGATAGAAAGATAAATTCCATTTAAAGTTACAGTAGACAACATTAAATATTTTTGAGTCTACCTGTGAAAATGAAACTAGGAAATATATGAACAAAATTACAAAACACTTCACAAAAATAAAGTCCAATCTAAATAATTAGAAAAACATCAGTTGTTCATGGGTAGGTAATATAGGTAGACAACATAATATAAATGACAAGTCTATCTAAGTTAATTTACTTATTCAATGTCATACCAATCAAACTACTAAAAATATTTCATAGAGCTAGAAAAAATAATAATAAGATTCATGTGGAAGAAAAAAAGGTACAGAAGATCGAGGGAACTAATGAAAAGTAATGCTAGAGAAGGTGGCCTAGCCATACCAAATCTTTAATTGTATTTTAAAACAGCAATCATCAAAACTACTTGGTACTGGCTAAGATCTGGTGGATCAGTGGAATAAGTTAGGAACAAAAGACACAGTAGACAGTGACTATGTAAATCTGTTTTATAATACCAAAACCTTCAACTTCTTGGATAGGAACTCACTGTTTGAGAAAAACAGCTGTGAAAACTGGAAAAGGGTGTGGCAAAAACTAGGCATAGACCAACATCTTACACTGTATTCCACAGTAAAGTTAAAATGGGCACATGATTTAGAAATAAGGCTGATCGTGTAAGCAAACTGGGAGAGCAAGGAATAGTTACCTGCCAGATTTGTGGAAAACAGAATAATTTATGACCAAACAAAAGACAGAGAACATTGTACAATGCAAAATGGATCATTTTGATTATCTTAAATTGAAAAGTTTTTGAACAAGGATAATTCAACCAAGATTAGAAGGCAAGCAGAAAGCTGGGAAATGTTTTTTTTGTTTTGTTTTGTTTTTTTCCTAGCCAGTTTCTCTGATAAAAGCCTCATTTCTAAAATATATAGAGAATTTAAACAAATTATAAGAAAACAAGTCATTCCCCAGTTGATAAATTGTTAGATGATGTGAACAGGCAGTTTTCAGATGAAGAAATTAAAGCTATATATAGTCATATGAAAAGATACTCTATATCACTATTGATTAAAGAAATGCAAATCAGAACAACTCTGAGGCATCACATCATACTGTATTGGCTAAAATGACAAAACAGAAAAATGATGAATGCTGGAGAAGATGTGCAAAAATCTGAACACCAATTGGTGGAGTTGTGTGTTGAAGTCCATTAGCGTTGTACCTCAATTTCATTATGGCATGCTTTCCAGGGTTCTTGATAATGGACAATGCTCTCGTGATTTCCCAGGAACCAATGAAGTAATACAAGGTTGTGTACTTGCTCCCATGCTTTTTAGCATGATGTTTTCAGCCATGTTGTGAAATGCTTTCTTTCTTTTTCTTTTCTGACTCTACAAAACATTAACATAAAAAACTTTTTTGTTTGCATTTTTACCTGGTTTAGAAAAACTGGGTTATGTAATGTTGTTTAGAGTTTTTCCCTTAGTTCTAGGTATTGTATTTGTTTGAAGGAGACTGGCAGCATTACTATAACTAGTTATGCTGCTAATTAACCTTCCACAATTGTATGGCACATCAGAGATAACACTGCTCCCTTCAACAATGAAAGCAGCCCAATGAAATGTGCACTCAAATCCTTTCAATAAGGATATACATGGCATCAAGATCAGCTACCTCACTGACGATAAATTCTTCAACTTGAAAAGACCACAAGCCAACACCAAAATGGAGGACTGTTGGTGGGTGATTTTGTGTTTGCAGATGATACTTCACTCAATGCATCATCTGAAGCTGAGATGCAACAAATTTTGGATCAATTGTCTACTGCTTGCACTAATTTTGTCCTAACGATTAATACCAAGAAAACACAGGTACTCCATCAACCACTACCACACCATTCATATGTTGAACCACCAGTTGCAACAAGTGAGATGTTTTGAATGCTGTGGATAATCTCATTTACCTTGGTAGTGTACTTTCCAGGGATGTACACATTAATAATGATGTTGAGACCTGCATTGCCAGAGTTAGCTCAGTGTTTGGAAGGCTCCAAAGGAAAATATGGGAAGAAAGAATTATTAGACTGATTACCAAACTGTAGGTCTACAGAGCTGTTGTGTTGAACTCATTGTTGTGTGACTATGAAACCTGTACAATATACCAGCACAATGCCAGGAAACTGAATCACTTCCTTTGAATTATCTGGATGATAGAAGATTCTGAAGATCATCTGGCAGGATAAGATACTGAACACTAAGGTCATTTCTGAAACAAAACTGCCAAGCATTCAAACTTTTCTTCACAGAGCACAACTCCAATGGGCTGGCCATGTTATTAGAATGCAAAATGTATGCTTGCCAAAAAGACTATTTTATGGAGAACTCACACAGGGCAAGCATTCATATGGTGATCAGAAGGAGCAATACAAGGCCACTATCAAGATCTCTCTTAAGAACTTTGAAACTGATTACGTGACATAGGACACTCTAGAATAGGAATGCTCAGCATGGTGTACCCACATCAGAAAAGGTGTGGCTCTTTAAGCAAAGCAAAATTGAAATAACTCAATAAAAATGCAAGATATGCAAACTTAGTGAATCCACCCAAAAGGTTCACATGGAGTATTTGTGCCTGACCTGTGGTAGAGCCTTCTGAGCTCATATTGGTCTGATCAGTCACAGTAGGACACACTAAAACTTGACTCTAGCATAGTGGTATCATTTTGGTCTTCTTCAAAAACAAAAGGCAGCAACAACTTTCCAGGGATGTACACATAGGTGATCAGATTGATGCACAAATTGCAAGAGCCAGTTGAGTTTTGGGAAGCTACAAAAGAAAATATAGGGAGGAGTGGTATTAGGCTGAATATCAAATTGCAACTCTGTAGAGCCATTGTGCTCACCTTCTTTTTTGCCTGAATAGTATATCTACACCATACCAGGAACCTAAATTGCTTCCACTTGAATTGTCTTAGGAAGATTCTGAAGATAACCTGGAAGAGCAAAGTGCAAGACACCAAGGCCCTTTCTCAAAGTAAACTGCCAAACATTCAACCTCTACTGCAAAGAGGGTAATTCTAATGGCCTTCCCATGTTGTTTGAATGTCAAATGTACACTTGTTTAAAGACTCTTTTATGGCAAACTCACACAGGGCAAGCACTCACATGGTGGTTGGGCAGAAGCAATACAAGGAGACTCTCAAGGTCTTTCTGAAAAAACTTTGAAACCCTGTGCTTCTAGGGCAGTTTTCTTTCATGAGTTCTTGAATTATGATGTGTACTATCCTACTTTTATCATGACTTTAATTTAGTCCAATTATTCTTCTCCAATACATTTTCAAGTTCAGTTATTTTTCCAATGATATACTCTATTATTATGTTTTTACATTTTAAATAATTTTTTCTTCAGTGATTTTTGTACATCTTTTTTCCATCAGGCAAATTCTGCTTTTTAATGTATTCTTCTCTTCAGTGGATTTTTGTTACTTTTTTAAAAATTTCACCTATTCTGTTTTACAAGGTGTTAGTTTCTTCAATATTTGATTGTCTCTCCTTTACCAAGTTGTTGATTCTTTTTGTCTTCACGTTCTTGCATATCTTCCATTTATTTTCCCAGTTCGTCCACTACCTCTGTTACTTAAATTTAAAAATCCTTTTTGAGCTTTTCTAGGAATCCTTTTGGGGTCTAAAGCCAAGTAGGACTTTTTTTTTTGAGGATTTGATATAGATGTTTTGACATTATTTTTTTTTCTTCATTTGTTTTTGATCTTCCCTGCCACCATACTAACTGTGTATAGTCAGATTCTTTTGTTGTTTTTTTGTCCTTTCCCCCAGCCTATTTCTTGACTTTTAACTGCATGTTAAAGTTGGACTCTGCTCCTGTGCATAAGGGGGCAATTTCTCAATATCACTTTTTCTGTGCTGATGTTTTCAAAGCTATTTCTGAGGGGTTGTAAGTTGTATATTTTTCCAAACTCTCATGTTGTAAGGAGACGTGTGCTTACAGTTCTCCTGGACTGCATTCTGATCTATGAGTTATCATAAGTACTTTTTTTTTCTATTCTGGAACTGTAACCAAGGACTCTGCTCCTGTTCCTACTTCTCTTTGCCCTAGAACTGAGACCTAGAATCATGTAAGGGCAATGAAATAGAGTCTTTCTTCCAGTGCCAGCAAAGGAATGATCCCCTGTAATCTTCTGACTAGTTGTCAAACCCTTCTATTGTCTGTAGCCTAAAAGCTCTGGAATTTAATGCAGCTACTGATTCAATCATCCCCTACTGTTTTGCTGTGGTATTGACTGTGCTGAACTGCATTCCATTCTAACCCCAATGAGACATGTTTATCTTGCAACCCTCTTCAGTTATCTTAACCCTGACAATTGTTTCACCCTATCCTTTTGTTGGTTCTGTCACTTTAGGACTAATTTTGAAGCAGGTTTTTATTTTTTCAAATGTTGCTTAGAGTGGAATTTGGGAGAACTCAAGCAAGTCCCCATATTTACTCCATCATCTTGAATCTACCCCAAAGCATGCTATTTTCTTTTTTTTTAAATTTTATTAATTTATTTTGATTTATCAACAATCACTTCCATATGCTTTTGAGTTGAAAATTTTTCTCCCTCTTCCTCCACCCCACCCTCCCCAAGACAGCACACAATTTGATATACCCATTAAATATATTTTCACATTAGTGAAGTTGCAAGTAAAAATTAAAACCAATCGGAGGAACCATCAGAAAGATGAAACAAAACTCAACAGAAAGTAAAAATAAATGATAGTGATTGGACTTCCATAGTTCTTTTTTTGGATGTGGACAGCATTTTCCATCCCGAGGCCTCTGGAGGTGTCTTAGATCCTCGTAATGCTGAGAAGGTTCAGTTTAACAATCTTAGTCATTGCATAACGTGGCTGTTATTGTGTACAAAGTCCTCTTGGTTCTGTTCACTTCACTCAGTATCAAATCATACAAGTCTTTCCAGATTTTTCTGAAGTCAGCCTGTTCATCAGTTCTTATAGCACAATAGTATTCCATTACATTCATGTACCACAACTTGCTCAGCCATTCCCCAATTGATGGCAAACCATGCTTTTTTCAAAGGAAAAAATCCAAACTATATAAATAATATGAAAAAAAATTCTCTAAATCTCTAATGATTAAGGAAATGTGATTTACATTAATTCTAAGGTTTCATCTCAAACCTATCTATCTAGAAAAGTTAACCAAAAATATTTAAAATTAAAAATGTTCACGTGTCTGTGGGAAAACAGGTACAGCAAGGCACTGTTGGTAGATCTGCAAATTAATCTAGCCATCTCAAAAAAAATGTAAAAATACCTGGAAAGTCATTAAATTCTGCATACCCTTTATTCAAGAATACTACCAATAACCAACTGCCCAAATCAAGAAAAGTTAAAAAAAGATTTATATGTACAAAATATTCATAATAACCATTAGTAGAAGGAAATAAATGGAAAATGAGAAGTTCTTCATCTAAGGAATAGCTGAACAAATTATAATATGTGAAATTAATAGAACATCAGAAGTGACTGAGGAGAGATTTCATTGACATTTGTCCATATTTATGTTGACAAATTCATGATGAAATGAGTAGAACAAGATTCAACCTACTTTTCTGAATTCATTTCAAATTAGTCCCTTTTCAGATTTATACTTTTAAGAAAAAACTAGGTACCTGTTTTTTTGTTCAGGGTGCCTCCCATTCCTAAACCCACTACCTATTCATTTGTAACTCTTTTGAAAATAGTCCCTCTCAGAGGTGGAGTCAATATGGCAGAGTGAAAATAGGGATTCACCTAAGCTTTCCACCCAAATCTCTTCAAATAACTCTAAAAAGTGGGTCTGAACAAATTTCAGAGTGGCAGAACCCACAAAGAGACAGAGGGCAGCAGATTTCTAGCCCAAGGCTGCCTGGAAGGTGTATGGGAAAGGTCTGTTGCAACGGCCTGAGAGGCAAGCTTCCAGAGTGCAGGGCGCAGTGCAGACTTAGCCTATGCAAAGCCAGAGCAGGCCTTGAATACTGAATCACCGGTAGCAGTGGTGGTTTCCAGTCTTCTCAGATCTCAGATGCCGGAGACAACAAAGAAGTTTAGCTAAAGGGGTCTGTTGGATCTGGTTGAGAGAGAAGCACCATTTAGCACAGGGCTTTAGGGCATGCCAATATAGCCCTGGGTGCAGCAAACCTTGGGAGTGACTGAATCTGCTGCAGTAGTGGCTGCAGCAGCAGCAATGGCTGATGCTGGAGCTATTAGCCTACAGACTGAACGTTTGAAAGTCACCTATTTTGACTTCTGGGAGCCAAGATGGTGGAGTAAGCAATAAGTCACTCTCAATCTCCCTTACTGACCTTTAAATATCCAGAGCATATCACCCCAGGAAAAATTCTGAAATAGTGGAGCTAACATAAATGTGAGGTGCAACACTTTTTTAGCTTTGGTGACTAGAGGGCTTAACAGGAAGGTCCCTCTTGTTGAGGCTGAAGGAGACCAATACACCAAGGGAGGCATCCCACAAAGCCATTGGCAAGCCCCAACTCAGCAAATCAGTAACCAGGTCCCTGGCCCAAAGCACAAGAAACTGGGACAGTGTCCCCTGTGCCCCAGAAGTAGAGATCAATTTAAAAAGTCAGAATAAGACTTCCACTTCTGGGAGCCAAGATGGCATAGTAAGAGATGAATCTCTCTTACCCTCCCTTATTTACCCCTGAGAGCCCAGAAAATAACACCCCAGGAAAAACACTGGAACAGCTGAACCAGAAGAAATATGGGGTGCAGCAGTCCAGTAGTCCAGGTAGCTTGAGGGATTAACTGGAAAAGCTTCTCTTACCCTGGGAGAAGGGGAGCAGTACAGAATGGAGGCATCCCAGCAAGCTAGCAGAAAGCCCGACCTCAGCATACCATGAGGAGATCCTGACACCCACGTGGTTGAGCAGGCAAACACCAATAACTGGACTCCTGAATGCCTCATTGAGGGTGAGGGACTGGTGGAAATCAGCTCAGAAAATCACCAGGTGCCTCCACATTCTATAACTGGCTCTCCCAGTGCCTCAGCAAAACTAAGGGAAGCAGCATCTTAAGGGGCCTCAGGCAGATAAACACTGTACAACATCCATGTGAAAGGAGCTGAAGAAAGAAAAAGAAGGAAAGGTCTAGGTGAGTAGGAAATCTCCAGGAGCCACACTACCCAATTCTACCCCTCTTAGAGATCCAGTGTTGCTGATTCCAGCCCAACACCAGGTAAGCTTCCAGAATCCTACAGCCTCCAACTGCCAACATTGGAGGCTGCAACACACAAAGCCAGTGACCAGGCCCTAGGCTCCCAACACAAGAAACTTGGGTTAGTGCCCTCTGCTTCCCAGCAGGAGAAGCCAATCTCTTTAAAGGCCAGGAAATAAGCAAACACCATGAGCAAAAAGGAATGTATGATAGATTCTTATTATGGGAAGAGTGAATATCAGGGCAGAAATTCTGAAGAGGACAACATTGTCAACAAACCCACAATTGGAACCTGAAAAGGGAATATGAACTGGTCTGAAGCCCAAAAAGCCTTCTTAGAAGAGCTCAAGAAGGATTTTAAAAGTTAAATGAGAGAGGTAGAAAAAAAAATGGGAAAAGAAATGAGAAGTATGCAAAAGAGAGTCAATAGCTAGGAAAAAGAAGGAAAAAAATTAACTGTAGGAAACAACTCCTTAAAAAATAGAGTTGGCCAACTTGGAAAAAAGTATACTGAAGAAAACTAGTCAATAAAAAATACAATTGGCCAAATGGAGAAGGAAGTAAAAAATCTAATAGAAAAAAATACAATTTCTTAAAAATTAGAATTGAGCAAATGGAAGCTAATGAGTCTATGAGAGAGCAAGATCCAGTCAAACAAAAACAAAAGAATGAAAAATTAGATGAAAATGGAAAATATCTCATTGGTAAAACAACTGACCTGGAAAACTGATCCACGTGAGACAATTTAAAAAGTATTGGCCTACCTGAAAATCATGATGAATAAAAGATCCTGAACAGTGTCTTTCAGGAAATCACAAAGGAAAACTGTCCTGATGTCCTAGAATGAGAGGGTAAAATAGCCATAGAAAGAATCCACCAATCACCTCCTGAAAGAGATCCCAAATTGAAAACATGAAGGAATATAGTAGCCAAATTCCAAAATTACCAGGTCAAAGAGAAAATACTGCAAGCAGCCAGAAAGAAACAATTTAAATACCATGGAACCATAGTCAGGATTACACAGAACCTTGCAGGTTGTACATTAAAATACCATAGGGTGTGGAATATGATATTCGGCAAGGCAAAGGAGCTTGGATTACAATCAAGGATCAACTACCCAGTGAAAATAAGCATGAGCTCTCAGGGGAAGATGTTCAGTGAAATAGAGGACTTCCATACTTTCCTGATAAAAAGGCCAGAGCTGAACAGAAAATTTGATCTTCAAATACAAGACTCAAGAGAGACATAAAAAAGTAAATGAGACAGAAAGAAACATGTTATTAATAAGGGCAAACTGTTTTCATCCCTATGAGGGAAGATGACACTTGTAACTCTTGAGGACAGTATTGGTATTACACCATGTTAAAGGGGTATAATAAAGGAGATGGGTATAAATTGACTTTGATATATCATGATGAAAAAAAAATCTAATCAAATGGGTTAAATGGATCCAAGTAAGTGAATAAATCTGATCTAAGAAAATGTAGTGAGAGAAAAGGAAAGTAGGAGGTGGACAAGGGTAAATTACATCACAGGAAAAGGAACAAAAAACCTATTCCAGCAGAGGGAAAGAAGGGAGGTAGATGAGCATTGTTTGAACCTTACTGTCATCAGATTTGGCTCAAGAAGGGAATAACATAATCAGTTAGGTATAGAAATCTAACATGCCTTATAGGCAGTAGGAGAGAAAGGGGGAAAAAAAAGGGAAAGGGCTAAAAGAAGGGAGACTGGACTGAGGTAGGCAGCGGTCAAAACCAAAACATTAGTGAAGGAGGGAAAAGGAGACAGGAGAAAGAAAAACATAAATAGGGGGTGGAGGAGGATAGAGAGAAATACACAGATAGTAATCATAATTGTGAATGTGATATATGAATGCAGTGTAATATTATTATGCTATAAGAAATGATGACCAGGCAGACTTCAGAAAAACTGGATAGACTTGCATGAAATTATGCTTAGTGAAGTGAGCAGAAGCAGGAGAACATTGTACACAGTAACAGCCACATTGAGTGATGACTGACTTTGATAAACTTAATCTCACTCAGCAATACAAGGAAATCTAAGGAAATACAAGGATCTAAGACATCTCCAAAAGCCTCATGATGGAAAATGCTATCCACATCCAAAGAAAGAATTATGGAGTTGGAATGCAGATCAAAGCATACTATTTGCTATTTTTTCTTCTGTTTTATTTTGTTTCCTCTTTCTGGTGGTTCCTCCTATTAGTACTAATTCTTACTTATAACATCACTAATGTGAAAATATATTTAATAGAATGTATGTGTATAGTCTATATTAGATTGTGTGCCATCTTGGGGAGGGAGGTAGGGAGGAAGGGGGAGAAAAATTTAAAACTCAAAAGCTTATGGAAGTGATTGTTGTTAATTCAAAATGAATTAATAAAAGCAAACATCATGACCAAAAAGGAACATAGAAAAACAATGAAAATAGAGAAATATCTCAGTGATAGAGAAGATCAAAACACAAATACAGGAGAAGATAAAATTGTCTATATACCCACATCTGAAATCTCAGAGGGGAATATCAACAGCTGTCAAGCCCAAAAAGTCCTCTTTGAAGAGCTCAAGAAAGATTTTAAAAGTCAAATTAGGAAGATAGAAGCAAATTTGAACAATTTCTCTAAAAATACAGTTGAAAAAAATGGGAAAAAGGAAGTACACTGAAGAAAACACTTCCTAAAAAGTAAAATGGGCCAAATGGAAAAGGAGGTAAAAAAGTTAACTGAAGAAAACAGTTCATTAAAAATCAGAACTGGGCAATTGGAAGCTAGTGACTGTTTGAGACTTCTACATAAGCTAATTTACTTATTCAGTTCCATACAGTCCAAAATACCAAAACATTATTTTTAAGAGCTAGAAAAAAGACTAACAAGAATCATCTGGAAAACAAAAGGTCCAGAATATCAAGGGAACTAATGAAAAGAAATGCTAGGGAAGGTAGTCTAGCCATGCCAGATCTTTGTTGTATTATAAAGCAACAATTGTAAAAACTACTTAGTACTGTCTAACAAATACAGTGGTGGTTCAGTGGAATAGGTTAGTATATAAGACACAGTAGTCCATCATTACAGTAATCTACTACTTGATAGACCCAAAGCCTACAGCTTCTGGGAGAAGAACTCACTATCTGATGAAAAAAAAACCTTCTGGGAAAAATGGAGAAGAGTATGGCAGAAGCTAGGCATGAACCAAAATCTTACACAATATACCAAAATAAAGTAGAAATGGATACATGATTGAGATATAAAGGCTGAAACTAAAAGCAAACTAGTAGAACAAGAAATAGTTTGCCTGTCAGATTTATGGATAACAGAAGAACTTATGACCAAATAAGAGATAGAGAATATTATGAAATGTAAAATGAGTAATTTTGATTAGATTATTTTTTTTTCACAGAGAAAGCCAATGCAACCAAGATGAAGAGGGAAGTAGAAAACTAGGAAAGAATTTTTACGACCAGTGATGCTGATAAGGGCGTCATTTCTAAAATATGTAGAGAACTAAGTCAAACTCATAAGAATACAAGTCATTTACCAACTGAGAAATTATCAGAGGATATGAATAGGCAATCTTCAGATGAAGAAATTCAAGCTATCTGTAGTCAAAGTAAAAAAATGCTCTGAATCACTATTGATTGGAGAAATACAAATAAAAACAACTCTGAGGTACCACATCACACCTATCAGATTCTCCAACATAACAAACAAGAAAATGATAAATGTTGCACAAGATGTGGGAAAATTGGAATACTAATGCATTATTGGTGGAGTTGTGAAATGATCCAGCCATTTTGGAGAGCAATTTGGAACTATGCCCAAAAAGCCATAAAAATGTGGATGCCTTTTGACCTAGTAAATTCACTTCTAGGGTTGTATCCCAAAGAGATCATAAAAATGGGAAAAGGACCCACATGTGTGAAATGTTCATACCAGCTATTTCTGTGGTGGTAAAGAATTGGAAATTGAGGGGATGCCCGTCAACTGGGGAATAGCTGAACAAGTTGTGGTATATGAATGTAATGGAAAACTATTGTGGTATAAGCAGTGATGAGCAAGTGGGTTTCAGAAAAACCTGGAAAGACTTATATGGACAGAATTGAGTGCATATCACACTGCTGTTAGTCCTCATCATGAATAGAATTCTAAAAGTTAAGTCAGAAGATGTCAATGTATGTCTTTCAATAGATGTTTCTTCAATTTTGTTATATCTATTTAAACACAGTATTGTGAGTGTCCTCATCAGTTTGTAATTCCTAACCACACGTTGGATAAACAATATTTTCTTCTTTGCTTTAATTAATTATGCCAGATACACAATTAGAATAGATCCGATTTCCACAGACAAGACATTCACGTGTGCTACTAAGCATAAAAAGAACTGGTGCAGATTTCTTATTCTTTTTTCATGTTATTCAATGTTACCAATCTTTCACAAAAATGTATGACAAACCAGGTTTTTTGGTTTTTGAGTGTTTGTGTGTGAGAGATCAAAAGAATGTAATCTATTCCTCAAAATTTTTTGTATGGACTGTATGTTTTAATGTGATTACAGGAAAAAAAAATCTTAATGCAGTGTAAAAAAAAGTGCACATACATATAGATAATTGAAAAGTCTATCTCCAGATTTTTACAACTTTTTTTAAACTCATGTATTGAGTTCTCAGTTTAATTTCTCAATTTTCCCACTTTCTCCCTCCCTCTTTGTGACACTGTCTCTTAATCCACTTGTGTGCTGGAATGTTAAACTCACCTACTTCCTTGAAGGATTCTTGGGCATTAAATCCCAGCTGAATTGAGGTTCAGATATTGCTAGAGCTTAATATCCCTCTAGCATTTTCACTTGGTGGAAATGTTTCATGAAGGATATTTTCCATCCAATTATTTTGTTCTGAGAGAAGGTTTGCCTTTCCTCCTACATTATAATCCGGGCAGTATTTTCTATTCAGGCATCTTCATCCTCCCAAAGTATCCCTAGCCACCAACTGTTTTCTACTCATACATCAGGATAGTTAACATTCTTTCAATCTAAATGATAAAAACTAAGAATCAAAAAATTTAGGAACTCTTCCTCAATATTAGGTCTCATAAGTCCTTCCCATATAGCTCATACATGTGCCTGTTTTTGAATGATGGGGCTGGCGTAGCTTTATGATCCTAGATGAAGCACTTTCAAAGATGACATCACTGTGAGTCAGCTAATTAAAGTATTTGACACTGCGGAGACATTACTGGAAATGCCACTTTTGAGAATGGTACTTCTCACAGTGATACTAATTTTGTAATGCCTTCTTAGGCTAAAAATTTAACCCACTCAGGGGCCATTTAACCACTCCTGAAGACCCAGACTTTGCTTACAGTTTGCTAATGTCAAATTGAGATTTTCTTTTGTATGTTATATGTCCTCTGTCTTACAAAGAAATGAAATTAATGTCAACTGGAGGATTTTCATTGCCCCAGGCAAACTGAAAAATTTCTACTCCTCCTAGCCAGTAGTCACTTACATAATAAACAGCCCCCAAATACTTTGCTTCTTTAATATTTTGCTGCCCTAGGCTACCAACTGTTCTACCTATATGATACAGGCAGTTTTGACTCTTGTGCCTATTCAGTTACATTGTTTTAATGTAGCAATGAAAAAGACACATAATAGATTTTGACTCACTGCTTTCAAGATTTGCCAAGTGCAGGCTAAAGCTCTCAGTATTTGAATTTTGGCTATCTAGCTGTAATAAATACCTTCATGAGGGGAACAGAATGTAGTTATTCAGAGAAGGCATCTGGGATTCAATGCCATTTGTTTCTATATTATTCTTTTCTACCAGTTTTTCTGGTAAAATTAAAAAAATAAGATAATGGATTCTTTTTTAATTATACATAGTGGTGATAATTCTTAGCTAATTTTATATGTGTTGTTGCATCATTTAATTATTTTAAGATACATATAAGGGGTATTTACAGACAATATCAAATCATGTATATGAATTATCATCTATACTAGTTAATAGGCATATATGTGTGTGTGTATACATACATATATATGTATATGTATGTATATATATATTATCTCACTATGTTTCAGTTTGAAGGAAGAATAGCATTTGGATAACAGATTTTTTTTTTTTGCAAGTCAATTGGGGTTAAATGACTTGCTCAGAGTCACACAGCACTAGCTGTGTGTCAAGTATCTCATCTGAGACCTGATTTAAACTCAGGTCTTTCTGACTCCAGGGCCTGTGCTATATCCACTGTACCATCTAGCTATCCCCCAATAAATTGTGGAAGTTCCTTAGGATAGGAATTTTTTTTCTTTCTTTCTTTTTCTTTTAATTTTTAGGCAGTTGGGGTTAAGTGACTTCCCCAGGGTAACACAGCTAGTAAGTGTCAAGCATTTGGTCTGAGGCCAGATTTGAACTCAGGTTCTCCCAGCTCCAGGGCTGTGCTTTATTTACTGTACTACCTGGTTGCCCCCTATAATGGATTCATAAGAACATAAGTTATTCTTATTCTTATTGTTTGCTGTCATTTACATATAATTTTAACTTTGACAAAGTGATTTGGAAGGGGAAGTCAGATATAGGGTAATAGATTATTAAGACTGTAGGTTATTTGTTGTTGTTGTCATGGTTATTGTTGTAGTTTTTGTTAGCTGGGATTGTTAGTTTTAAGTTTGGTAAAGTGGTTTGGAAGGGACCATAGAGATCATGTAGTACAACCTCCTCATTTTGTAGATGAAGCAATGGAGCCTCAGAGAGGTTAAGTGATTTTTCCTAGAGTCACCTAGCTAGTGTCTGAAGCAGAATTTAAATCTAGGAATTCCTGACTCAGAGTTTAATGCTCCATCTTCTACATGATGCTACTCTTCACAGACAACTTGGTCTTATGGGAAGAACTTTGAACTTGGCTTTGTAAATCTCATTTCCAGTCCTAGTATGAGCTATATAATATTGAGTAAATGACTGAACCTCTTAGAGTCTTAAGTTCTTCAATTACAAATTATGAATTATACTACTTTCATTATCTCCCAAAATTTTATTGTAAGTGTAACACATGTAAAATATTTGGTAACATAAAGTACTTCCATTGCTTACTAAATATAATATATTATTATAAATAATTTGACCTTACAGGGAATGTGCTATTTATATTCTAGAATTTTTATTGAATGCTGCACTTATCTCTGCTATTCAATCAGCTTTTAATACATGGTGCCTTGTATAATATCTTATCAATTCGACTAGATTAACAACTTTTCAAAGGAACCTGTTTAACCTTAGCAACATTCATTTTGCAAAATATTCCAGGAGCAGGTGCTCAATAAATAGTTGTTGATGATGATGATTAAATTCCAAAAGTATGAATTATTTACTATACGTATGCACTGTATGAGGTTTTGGGGATACAGAGAAATATGAGAAACTGTCCCTTAAAAGATTTTAATTTTACTTCATGATGATAATGATCTAGAAAATGAAGTGGACTTAGGACATATGACAATATTATACATTAATTCTTGAGGTTTTATTGGAATAGTGAGATATTTCCACTATCAAGAATTATGCGATCTTGTTGTAATTTTATCTTTGCCATGGCTAAGAAGCTTTCTTCTATTCCAGTCAAAGAAGTATGATTAAATGTATAAATAAAACACTCCTACATTGAAATTATACTTCACTGCCTCTTTGTGATATAGAGATGACCTTAATTTTTCAAAGGCTACGTCAATCAATCAATCAGTCAATCAATATATAATAGTTTATTAGTTGCATACTATGTATCAGGCATTTGCTAAGTGTTGGGGATATAAAAAGAGGCAAAAGAAAGTGCCTAACCTCAAGAAACTCACCATCTAATGAGGGAGACAACAACCAAGCAAATATATGCAAATTATAAACAGGATAAATAAGATATACTTAACAGAGGGGAGTCAATAGACTTGAAAAGTGTTCAAAAAGGCCTCCTGTAAAATGTGGCATTCAGGGGGAACTTCAAGGAAATCAGAGAAATGAGTAGGTAAAGCTCAGGAGGGAAAGTATTGCAAGCATGGCAGACAGTCAGAGAAAATGCCTGGAAATTAGAGTTCCTGGAACAATAAGGAGGCCAGTGTCACTAGTACATGGCAGGATGTAAAATAGAAGAAGACTGGAAAGGTAGGTCGGGCTAGGTAATGAAGGACTTTGAATGACAAGAAGATTAATGTCTTTTTGATCCTTATAGCTGTAAGAGACTGGAGCTTATTTAGTAGGGAGATGTCATGGTGGAACTTGCACTTTAATGGCTGAATGGAAGATGGATTATAGTGGGTAGATATTTGAAACTGAAAGATTTACTAGCAGGCCATTGCTTGGTATTCCAGATATGAGGTGATGAGGGTCTTCAAAAGAGCACAAGACCTAGTTATCTCTACATGCTGGAAAAGGTTCCAGTAGAGTAACATCAAAAAGCACCCATATAGGTTTAGAAAGGCCCATCACTAATAGTTTGACCAAGAATGATCATTTGTTTGGCCACTACAGCTCTTAAAGATCAGTTGCTAAATAATGGAGGGGCAATGATATGTTGTGACAAAGTGATTACCCACACTGATAAGGATATAGATCATAGATATATCAAAGCACATAATTTTTAAAAATGTTGCAAGCAGGAAAGCACTTAAAATATTTTACCAGATATTACAAACATTAAGCTCAGTATGTAGATATCAACTCATTACAAAGAAAGTCCAAGAGAAACAACATGCATCATTCCATTTGTTGGGGCACAAAGAAAAAAAAAACAATGAAAAAAAAATTTAAGCAATTGACTTAAGTGACTTGAGCAGGATCACACAGCTAGTGTCAAGTGTTTGGTCTGAGACAGGATTTGAACTCAGGTCCTCCTCACTTCAGAGCCGCTGCTCTATCCACTTTGTCAACTAGCTGCCCCCATCAATGAAAATTGTCAAAGTGACCATATGACAAGAATTGTATCTTGTGATTGCACTGCCTGAAATCTGAATCAGAGATTTGCTTTTTATTTTTTTTAATTTTAATTTTTTACTTTTTACTTTTTTTACTTTTTAAAGCGTGCCAGTGATGGTGCTGCTAAATGCTCAGGTTAGAAATAAAAATTCAAAAGAGTCTCTGTTTTCAAGGACCTTAAAAAACAAATGGTAGGTGATTCAACATTTAAACAAATTTGTACAGATAAAATGTATACTGGATAAAATTAAGATGTAAATTTTAGAGGAAAGGAAACATTAATGAGGTTTAGAAAGGGCTTCTCCTCAAAGGGGGAATTTCAGTTAGACGCTGAAGAGACCAGGAAAGCCATGAGGTTGAGATGAGGAGGGAGAAAATTCCAACCATAGGGGAAGTTAGGAAACTACTTATTCTGAGAAACATATTGTTGGAGGAACTACATGGAAATGAATATTCCAGGATCTCAGAGTATGGTGGAGTGAGTAAGATTTGAGAACACAAGAAAGGTTGGAAAGGGGCAGGATATGAAGGACCTTAAAAGCCAAACAGATAATTTAATATTTGATCCTATAGGTAACAGTGTGCCACTAGAGTTTACAGGAGCAGATCAGTTCTTGAGGAAGATTAATTTGACATTTTTAATGAGAGATTAGAAACAGGGATACCAAGTAGAAGTCTACTGAAATAGTCCAAGCTTGATGTAATGTTGGTCTGCACTGGCATAGTGGAAGCATCAAGGGAGAGAAGGTAAAATATATAAAATGTTACGAATATAAAATTAGACAACTAATGGGGGGAGAGAGAGAGAAGAGATAGAGATAGAGAGACAGAAAGACAGAGAGAGAGATTTGAGTGTGGATCACTAACAGGATAGTAGTGTCCTCAATAGTAGTATTTAAATAAGGAAGAGAGAAAAAGAGAGTGTGGAGGGAAGGTAATCGGTTCTGTTTCTAACACATTGAGCTTATGATGTTCAATTTAAATCCAGTTGTAAAACAGGCATTAGGAGATAAGAATCTGGAGTTCTGCACAGAGGTTAAACATGAATAAGAAAATCTGATTATCATCTCCATAGAGATATTAAGCAAATTGATGGCAGCTGATGATATCATCAAGCAAAATAGTAAAGAGGGACAAAGGAAGAGGGCTTAGAACAGAAGCCTGAAAGACATCCACAATTAAAGGTGTGACTCATTTGAAGATCTCATAAAGGATGGAGAGGCAGAAGTCAAGATAGGGGAGTAAAGGCTGTCCCTCAAACCCCTCCAAATAACTCTAAAAAATGACTCTAAACAAATTCTAGAGTAGCAGAACTCACAAAAAGGCAGACTGAAAGATATTTCCAGCCCAGTAGAACTTGGAAGGTCAGCAGGAAAGGTCTGTTGCACTAAGGTGAGAGAGAAGTGCCATCCAGCACTGGCAGTCCTCAGCAATCCCAGAGCAGGCCCCAGGGCAACTGAATCACTCACAGCAGTGGCAGTTTCCAGAAATCTCAGCCTACAGACAACAGAGGAGCATGCCTTTGGGAGTGACTGAATCAGCAGCTTCAGTGGCTGCAGCAGCTACTTCCTGAGCTCTCAGCCCACAGACTAGAAAGGGGTCAAACAACTGGTCAGAAGGAGATTACAGCTCACCTCCCTCTGACTCACTAGCTGCAGGTGCAGCAGCAAGGAAGTGGCAGAGATGTGCAGCATGGCCTGAGCCCACCAGCAGACAGTACAATGTAGCCTGCACACACCACCACTCTTCACACACACACACACCCATCCCCTACACTGGGCCACCACACTCCATATCCTTAGCAGCCCATGCAAGATGCCCTCAGCCATCAGTACCACCAGCAGCCCTAAGACCTCCCAGGTGCTTCTGTCCCCTTTCTTCTTTGGGGCTGAGGATGGCAGTGGGAAGTGTCTAGGGGCCCATAGGCACAGTGGCAGTGGGGTTGCAACAGGAGGCCAGAAGCAGGCACAAGAAGCAACCTGGAGAAGAAAAAAGGCAAGATTGATGATTACCAGGATCAAATGAACTTAAGACTTAATTTTGGAGAAAAGAGAAAGACTTAATCAAGATCGACTGGATGCAGTGTCTAAAGACCAAGAAGTCACAAATAACTTGGAGTGTGCAAAAGAGCTGAGGTGGATTTTCGTGGCCGCTAGTCAAGATTTTCAGAAAAACAATAAAAAAGACAGTGCAAGGAGAACAGCTCATGTGAGAGGAAGCAGAACAAAAGCATTTAAAGAGTGTCCTTGAGCTGCAATTTATTCTGGACAAGTTAGGGGATGATGACTTCCTAAGAAATCTGAAGCAAGGTATCAATGATGTGCTCATACTAAGTGAAAATGAAATGTTTATTCTGGATGACTTCTACAAGCCAGTCTAACATTAAGGGGACATGAGCATGAGGCTAAATGAATGGTATGAAGAAGCATCTATTCAGGACTTGTTAGAGAGAAAGAAAAAAAAAACAGCATGTGGAACAACCTGCAAAGTCCTAAAGGAGTTGGTTGAATACGTTTTTCAGACTAGTTACTTTGATGGCACCCACAACCACCAGAATGGCTTGTGTGAGGAAGAAGAGATAGTTGATCTTCCAGCAAGGGAACACCAGACAGCAGAAGCTGAAGTTAAACCAGCAGAAGAATATGCTGAACAAAATGGAGTTGAGTCAACAAAGTATGTAAATAGTTTATGGCAGAGACTCAGTTCAGCAACGGTGAAAAAGAACAGGTAGATTAATGAACAGCTGAAAAGGGTGAGTTGATACACTCACTTCATCAGCAGCCACAAGCAACAATCCCCCTCTGTGCCAGAGGCCCATGTTTTGGCTCCAGCAGTTCAAGCTGATCCTCTTGTCAGAAGGCAAGGAGTGCAGGGCCTCAAGGCACAAATGCAGTGTCCATACAATTTCATACAGGATTCCATGCTGGACTTTGAGAGTCGGACACTTGATGCTGCAATTGTGTCTGCCCAGGCTATGAATCCATCCCAGAATGTGGACATGCCTCAACTAGTCTGTACTCCAGTTCACACTGAATTTAAACTTGCACAGCCTAATCCAGAAGCTACACAGGTGAGGAAACCTTTGGTTTCTTTGACTAGTGAGGAATACACAACATCCCAGCCCATGTACCAGACTGCTCATGCTGGAGAGCAGTGAACTCAGAAGGAACCTATTGATCAGATTCAGGCTGCAATATCACTGATTACAGACTACCCCCCAGGATCCTCATCCCTTCCTGCTGCCTCTCAGCCCTAGGTATTCCCAGTTGGATCAAGCAAACCATTACACAGAAGCAGCATCAATGTCAATGCAGCTCCATTTCAGTCCATGCAAAGGGTATTCACTATTAATGCCCCTATTGCTCTTGTAAATGATCCAGAAACTTTAAAGCAACAGAATCAGTACCAGACTAGTTACAACCAGAGCTTTTCCAATCAATCTCACCAAGTATAGCAAACAAAACTTCAGCAAGAGCAGCTTCAGGCTGTGATTGGTACCTACCATAGTTCCCAGGACCAGTCACACCAGGTGGCAGATAACCACCAGCAGCATCCCCAGCAGAACACTGGATTTCCATGTAGTGGTCAGCACTACTCCAACTGCTGAGGAGTGTCACTTGGAGGATCTCTTGGCACTAGAGGCTTAATGAATGGATTTAAGGGCCCTGCCAATAAATTTAGAGGAGGTCGTGATGTCTACCATCCTTCATTTTCTAACACTCCAAATAGTGGTTACATGCAATCTCAGATCAATGTTCCATGAGAATGCTACAATTACCAGAAGGATGGATATCAGCAAAATTTTAAGAGAGGATCTGGGCAGAGTGGACAAAGGTGAGCCCCTACAGGTTGCAGAGGTTCCAAACTAAGGCATGCCACCAATGAACATTCAGCACCGAATTAAACTGTTTCACAGGATTGTTTAAAACACCAAAAGCACACTGGCCAGTATCTTATAACATGTTACCAGAAGAGTTATTACGTATTTGTTCTCCCTTTCATGAAACTCATTGGTACAGGGACTTTTTTCACCCCCTAAAGACTGGACTAGAGTTTTCAGCTTTATGTTACCTGCATATGGAAGGAAACAATCTTTAGTGTGCATGTTCTCTCATAAACATCATCTTGAGCCTTGAACATGATAGATACCCTTCCTTAGGAGCAAATCAAAACACACACTTTCAGGGTGATCAGATCTCCATGGTTACTTGATTGAACTGGCTTGTATAAAAGCAAGATTGACTCATTTTTGACATTGGATAAAAATTGGCAAATCAGCCTTAGAGTTGGTATTTTGATGGTAATTGACAAAAACCCAAATATTCCCCATGAAAGGAAGATGAAAAGAGTGGAGTCTGGTTTGGCATAGCGACTTCATCTGGCAGCTTTTTGTGCTTTAAATTGGAGCAATGAACATTTAGATGCATACTGAAAGATGCATGTGTCCCTAATTACACAAATAAGATTGACTATCTTTGATATGGCACTATTCAGCACCAGGCCAAACTATGGTGGTTAAAAATATATACACATAAATTGCTTTGTAACAGACAAAGTCAAAAATGCAAAATTAGGCTTTAATTGGCACTTCAAAAAACATGTACAACAAATATGGGACGTAATCTGGATGGCAGTTTCTGTATTTAATGTGAAGTATTTAGAAACCTTTTGGAACACATTTAACAGTTTCTTTGATAGCAATGACTTTTGTAAGGATTGGTACTATATATTTATCATTCCTTGTGACACACATATCTTCTCTCACTAATACCTGATCTTGCTGTATCTAAATAATTGGTACAGGTACTAATGGAAATCTCTAATGGATAATCATAACACTTTCAGTCATGTCTCTTTCTGCAGACTGAAGGTTAAAAAAAAAATATGAAATATGTGCTGCTGCCACCCCTTTAATTGCTATCTTTTGAAAGGCACCTGTATGTGTGTGGATTGACTTCCCCTTTTAAGGGAAATGACAGCCAGCAGTTTCAGTTTTAATAGCATAATTAAAACTAACAAAATGTGTTTATTAAAAAAAGTTGATTACAGGAGTCTTTTTGCTAGCAGTGGGGCAGGACTCCACTGTTTTGTCCTTACCTGAATCTAGGTCCTGAGTGGCAGTCCTAGAGTGAGGAGGAGTGCTACCATATCAGAGCTTGCAGCCACAGTGGAGGAGGAATGCTCATCACAGTTCCAGGGCAGAAGGAAGTGCTTATGGTCTCTCACAGAGAAGAATACAGACCTGGAGAATAGTAAACATCTTCTTGGAAGAACTGAAAACTTAAAGGTCCCCAGAAGTATCCCTGAAAACAGCTGCACAAATCCCCTGAAACTTGTAGAGCCCTACTTTAACAAACACTTTAAAGTCAACTAATAACCTGGGAATATGAACAAACAATGGGGAAAAAAAATGTCACTGACTATTGAGAGTTACTATGCTGACAAGGAATATCATAATATAAACTCAGAAGAAGACAAAATTCAAAGGAAAAGGAAAGGAAAAACAGGCAACATTCAGGAGACACACTACCCATTCCCTAGAGTTCCAGTTTTGCAGATTCCAGCTTAACACCAGGTAAGCTACCAGAACCCTACAGCCTCCAACTGCCAATATAGGGGGCCAAGCACATAACAACAGTGACCAGGCCCAAAGCTCCCAACAGAAGAAGCTTGGGTAAGTGCCCTCTGATCCTCAGCAGGAGAGCTCAATCTCTTTAAAGGCCAGGGAATAATCAAACATTATGAACAAAAAGAAGTGTACCATAGATTCATATTATGAGAGCAGTGAAGATCAAGGAAGAAATTCTGAAGAGGACAACATTCTCAATAAACCCACATCTGGAACTTCAAAAGGAAATATGAACTGTCCCAAAGCCCAAAAAACCTTCTTGAAAGACCTCAAGAAGGATTTTAAAAGTCAAATGAGAGAGGTAGAAGAGTGCTTAAAGAATACAATTGACCAACTGGAAAGAAAGTACACTTAAGAAAACAAATCCCTAAAAACTACAACTGATCAAGTGGGGAAGGAGGTACAAAATCTAACAGAAGGAAACAATTTGTTAAAAATTAGAAACAGGCAAATAGAAGCTAATGACTCTATGAGAGCGCAAGAATCAGATAAACAGAAACAAAAAAAATGAAAAAAATAGAAAATGTAAAATACCTCACTGGTAAAACAACTGACCTGGAAAATCGATCCAGGAGAGACAATTTAAAAATTATTGCACTGCTTTCTCAATGAAAAAAAGAGCCTGGACAGTATCTTTCAGGAAATCATAAAGGAAAACTGCCTTAAGGTCGTAGAACCAGAGGGTAAAATAGCCATAGAAAGAATCCACTATGGGACTGCTAGGTGGCATAGTGTATAGAGCACTGGCCCTAAAGTCAGGTGGACCTGAGTTCAAATCTGGTCTCAGAACAAACACTTGACACTTACTAGCTGTGTGACCCTGGGCAAGTCACTTAACCCCAATTACCTAAAAAAAAAAAGAAAAAAAGAGAGAAAGAAAAAATCCACCAATCACCTCCTGAAAGGGATCTCAAATTCAAAACACTAAGGATTATAGTACCTGAATTCCAAAATTACCAGGTCAAACAGAAAATACTAAAATCAGCCAGAAAGAAACGATTTAAATACCATGGAACCAGAGTCAGGATTACACAGGACCACGAAGCTTGACATTAAAAGACAGTAGGGCATGGAACATGATATTCCATAAGGCAAAGGAGCTTGGATTACAATGAAAGATCTACAAGCCAGTGAAAATGAGCATAATCTTTCAGGGGAGGAGATGGGTATACAATGAAATAGGGGACTTTCAAATGCTCCTGATTAAAAGACCAGAGCTCAACAGAAAATTTGATCTGAAATACAAGACTGAAGAGAGGCATGAAAAGGTAAATGGGACAGAAAGATAGAACATGTTAATAAGGGTAAACTGTTTACATCCCTACAAGTGAAGATGACAGTTGTAGCCCTTGAGAACTATTATTCTTACACCATGTTAAAGGAGTATACATAATGGCTGTGGATATAAGTTGACTTTGACATAAGGATAAAAAAAAATCAAATCAAGTGGGTTAAATGGATTCAAGTAAGTGGATTAATCTAATCTAAGAAAATGTATTAAGAACGAGGAGGCAGAGAAGGGTAAATCACATTACAGGAAAAGACACAAAAAGCTATTACAGCAGAGGGAAAGAAAGGAGGGAGATGAGCAGTATTTCCACCTTACTCTCATCAGATTTGGCTCAGGGAGGGAATAGTTTATTCAGGTATGTATAGAAATCTAAGTTGCCCTATAAGCAGTAGGAGGGAAAAGAGGAAAGAAACTGGAGGGGTGATAGAAGACAGGGAAGAAACATTAAGGGTAAAGGGAAAGAAAAGGGAAAGGGCTAATAGAAGGCAGGAGGGACTGAGGGAGGCAGTGGTCAAAAGCAAAATACTAGTGAGGAGGGAAAAGGAGAAAGGAGAAAGAAAAGCATAACTGGGGGTTGGGAGAGAATGGAAAGAAAGACAGATAGTAACCATAACTGTGAATGTGAATGAGATGAACTATCCCATAAAACAGAAGCAGATAGCAGAATGGATTCAAAACCCTAATCCTCCAATGTGTTGTTTACAGGAAACACATTTGAAAAAGAGTGACACACACAAGGTAAAGGTAAAAGGCTGGAGTAGAATATATTATGCTTCATATGAAGTAAGAAAAGCAGGGGTAGCACTCCTGATCTCAGACAAAGCAAAAGCAAAAATGGATCTTCTCAAAAGAGATAAGGAAGGAAACTACATCCTGCTAAACTGATCTACAGGTAATAAAGTAATGTAATTAGTAAACATATGTGCACCAAATGGTATAGCATCCACATTCTTAAAGAAGAAGTTTAAGGAGTTACCAGAAGAAATAGACAACAAAACTATTCTAATGGGGGATCTAAACCTCCCCCTCTCGGAACTAGATAAATCTAACCAAAAAAATAAATAAGAAAGAAGTTAAGGAGGTGAATAAAACATTAGAAAAGTTAGGTATGATAGACCTCTGGAGAAAACTGAATGGGGATAGAAAGGAATATGCTTTTTTTCTGAGTGGTACATGGCACATACACAAAAATTGACCATGTACTAGGGCATAAAAACCTCAAAATCCAATGAAGAAAAACAGAAGTATTCAATTCATCCTTTTCAGATCATGATGCAATAAATTTATGCTTAATGAAGGGCCATGGAAAGACAGACTAAAAAATAATTGAAATCTAAATATTATAATCCTAAAAAATGATTGGTCAAACATCAAATCATAGAAACAATCAATAACTCCATTCAAGAAAATGACAATAATGAGATAACTTGCCAAAACTTAAGGGATGCAGTGAAAGCAGTTCTTAGGGGAATTTTTGTGTATCTAAATGCTTACATAAATAAAACAGAAAAAGAGGAGATCAATAAATTGGGCATACAACTAAAAAACACAGAAAAAGAATAAGTTAAAAATCCTCGATTAAATACCAAATTAGAAATATTGAAAACCATAGAAAAAAATTAAGAAAATAAAAATTAAGAAAACTATTGAACTAATAAATAAAATTAAAAGCTGGTTTTATGAGAAAAACAATAAGATAGATAAACCTCTGGTTATTTTAATTAAAAAAAAGAAAGAAGAAAACCAAATTACTAGTATCAAAAATGAAAAGGCTGAATCTACCACTAAGGAAGAGGAAATTAAAACATTAATTAGGAACTATTTTGCCCAACTGTATGCCAATAATATTGGCAATCTTAGTGAAATGGATACATACATAGAAAAATATAAATTGCCCAGATTAACAGAAAAGAAAGTAAAATACTTAAATAACTCCTTCTCAGAAAATCAAATTGAACAAGCCATTGATGAACTCCCTAGGAAAAAAATCTCCAGGGACAGGTGGATTTACATGTGAATTCTATCAAACATTTAAGAACAAATAATTCTAATACTATATAGACTCTTTGGGAAAGTAGGCGAAGAAGGAGTCTTACCAAATTTTTTTTATGATACAAATATGGTGCTGATACCTAAATCATGAAGACTCAAAACAGAGAAATAAAATTATAGATAAATTTCCTCAATGAATATAGATGTAAAAATTTATATGAAATATTAGAAAACAGATTGCAACAACATATCACAAGAGTAATACACTATGACCAGATAGAATTTATACCAGGAATGCAGGGCTGATTCAATATTAGGAAAACTATCAGCATACTTGATCATATCAGCACCAAAACTAATAAAAACCACATGATCATCTCAAGAGATGCAGAAAAAGTTTTTGACAAAATACAATACCCATTTCTATTAAGAACACTCGACAGCATAGACATAAATGGAGTCTTCCTTAAAATAACAAATAGCATGTACCTAAAACCTTCAACAAGTATCACATGTAATGGAGACAAACTAGAAGCAATTCCAATAAGATCAGGGGTGAAACAATGATATCCATTATCAACACTGTTGTTCATATTGTCCTGGAAATGTTAGCTTTGGCAATATGAGAAGAAAAAGAAATTAGAGGTATTAGAAAAGGCAAAGAAGAAACAACGCTATCACTATTTGCAGATGATATGGTGATATACTTAAAGAATCTTAGAGAATCAAGTAAAAAAAAACTACTTGAAATAATGAACAACTTTAGCGAAGTTGCAGGCTATAAAATAAGCTGACATAAATCATCAGAATTTCTATATATTATCAGCAAAGCCCACTAGCCAGAGATAGGAAGAGAAATTCCATTTAAACTTACTGTAGACATTATAAAATATTTATGAGTCTACCTACTGAAACAAATACAGGCACTATATGAACACAATTGCAAAACACTTTTCACACAATAAAGTCAGATCTAAATAATTGGGGAAAAAAATCAGTTGCTCTTGGGTAGGCTGAGCTAATAAAATAAAAATGACAATTCTACCTAAGCTAAGTTAATTATTCTGTAGTATAAAAATCAAACTATCAAAAAATTATTTCAGTTAGAAAAAATATAACCAAGATTCATCTGGAAAAACAAAAGATCCAGAATATCAAGGGAATTAATGAAAAGAAATGCAGGGGAAGGTACCCTAGCTATTCCAGATCTTAAATTGTATTATAAAGCAGCAATCATGAAAACTGCTTGATACTGGCTAAGAAGTAGAGTGGTGGATCAGTGAAATAGGTTAGGTATGCAAGACACAGTAGTCAATGACTCAAGTAATCTACTATTTGGTAAACCCAAAGTCCCCAGATTCTGAGATAAGAGCCCATTCTCTAAAAAAAAAAAAAAAAACTGCTGGGAAAACTAGAAAAGAGTATGGCAGAAACTTGGTATTGATCAAAATCTCACACCATATAACAAAGTAAATCAAAATGAGTTTATGATTTAGATATAAAGGCTGATACTGTAAGCAAACTGCGAGAGCAAGAAATAGTTTACCTATCAGATTTATGCAAAATGGAATCATTCAGTACCAAAGAGGAGTTGGAGAACATTTCAAAAGGATGACTTTGATTACATTAAACTGAAAAATTTTTGCACAAAGTCAATGCAACTAAGATTGGAAGGAAGGTAGAAAATTGGGAAACAATTTTTACAACTAGTCTTTCTGATAAGGGCCTCATTTCTAAAACATATAGATCATTAAGTCAAATTTATAAGAATGCAAGTCATTCTGCAATTGACAAATGGTCAAATTGGAACACTAATGCATTGTTGGTGGAGTTATGAAATGATTCAATCGTTTTGGAGAACAATTTGGAACTAAGTCCAAAGGACTATAAAATTGTGCATACCCTGTGACCCAGCAACAGCACTTCTAGGGCTATATCCCAAAAAGATCATACAAATGGGAAAACAACTCACATGTCCAAAAATATTCATAGCACCACTTTTTGTGGTGGCAAAGAATTAGAAATTGAGATGATGCCCATCAATTGGGGAATGACTGAATGGAATGGAATGGAATGAAATGGAATACTATTGTGCTATAGGAAATGATGAACAGGCTGACTTTAGAAAAACCTGGAAAGACTTGTATGGTCTGATGCTGAGTGATATGAGCAGAACTAAGAGAATGTTGTACACAATAATAGCCATGTTGTGTGATGACTAACATTGATAAACTTAACCCTTCCTAGTCCTAAGACATCTCCAAAGACCTCGTGAGGAAAATGCTATCCACATCCAAAGAAAGAACTATGGAATTTGAATGCAGATGAAAGCGTACTATTTGCTATTTTTTTTCTTCTGTTGAGTTTTGTTCCCTGTTTCTGATGGTTCCTCCTATTGGTTCTAATTCTTACTTACAACATCACTAATGTGAAAATATGTTTAACAGGAATGTACATGTATAGTCTATATCACATTGTACACTGTCTTGGGGAGGGTGGTGGGAAGGGAGAGAAAAAGTTTTAAACTGAAAGCATGTGGATGTGATTGTTGATAAATAAAAATAAATTAATTAAAAAAGAAAAGAAAAGAAAAAAGAATTACAATTAACCAAAAAAAAAAGAATTATTTTCTTCAATTAGCTTTTGTACCTTTTTGGTTTCAATTTGGTCAATTCTAATTTTAAAGGAATCATTTCTTCATTAGATTCCCCCCCTCCCCAATTTGGCCAATTTTATTTTTTAGGAATTGCTTTCTTCAATTTTTGTGTTTCCTCTTCCAAGTTGTATTAAATATTTATTAACAATAAACAATTATTTTTGTAGAAATCTCCTTCATATCTCTCATTTATTTTCCAAATTTTTCTTCTACCTCTCTTATTTGATTTTTAAGATCATGTTTGATTTCTTTCACGAGCACTTTTTGGGCATGAGACTTATTCCTACTCCCCTTTGAAGCTACACATATAGGTATTTTTACATTGCTTTACTTTGAGTTTTTATTTCAATCTTTCCTGTCACCATAGTAACTTTCTATGGTTAGGGCTTTCTTCTATTTTTTCACTCTTTTTTTTCTGCCTATTTTTTACTTATAAAGTTAAGTTCTACTTCTAGGCCACAGGGGACACTATCCCAAGTTTCTTATGTTGTGGAGCAGTTACCTGGTCACTAGCTTTCAACTGCAGGAACTTGGGTGCTTGTTGCTTGCCCACTCCACTTGATGTGGCCTTGCCTTATTGTGCCTGTTTTGTCAGTGTTCCAGGGCTAAAAATTTATGTTGTGTTGAGGTTGGAAACAGGCCTGCAGAGCACAGGGGCCTTGATTGCTGGTTTCTGTTTTGGATAAGGGCGTCCTACTAATTTGCCCATTCCCAGCTGAGCTTCCCTTTTACCCAAGTGAGACAAACCTTACCCAAAATCTTTCTGTATTATCTTAAGCTGGAAAATTGTTTCATTCTGTCTTTTTATGGGTTCTGTTGCTATAGAATTTGCTTGGAAGCTTGATTTAATATTATTTCTGTGGGAAAATGGGCAGCTTAGGCAACTTCAAGGCTTCTCTCTGTTGTCTTGGCTCTTCTCTAAGGAGTTGTTTTCTTCAGTGGATTTTTGTACCTTCTTTTCCATTAGGCGAATTCTAATTTTTAAGACATTGTTTTCTTTTTTAAGGATTGACTTTTTTTAAATAATTCTGCTGTGTCACTCTCATTTTCCCCCAATTTTTCTTCTACCTCTCTTAAATGATATTAGGTTCCTTTTTTGTGGTCTTCCATGAGTTATTTCTGGCTTTGAGACCACTTCTCATTTTTATTTGGAGTTTTCCTAGTAGTTGTTTTGACATTGTTGTCCTGTTCTGAGTTCATGTATTGATCTTTCCTGAAACCATAATAGCTTCCATGGTCAGATTCTTTTTTTTTTTTATTATTCATCTTGGATTTTTTTTTTTGCTCTTTTTCTTTTCTTTTAAATTTGAGGCCTGGGTCTGGGATGGAAGTAGCACTTTTTCAGAATTTTTGTGCCATGGACTTTAGGCTTTGGCTGTTTACCTGGTGCTACAGAAATGTTGCCCTGGAGACAACAGGGAACCCTCAAGTCTGGTGCTTCTCTGAAGATGTAGGTGAGGGTGGCTGGCAGTGCTGGATGCCATAAGCATTTCACAACTTACCTGGTGCTGTGGTTCCCATAGTAGTGTTGGCATGCGCTGAGGCTGGTAAGGAGATTCTATGTTCTCCCATGGCTACAATGAAACCAGTAGAAGCTTCCTGTTTCTTAAATGTTATTACTTTTATTGTCATAGTTATTCAGGCAAAATTACATTTAAGGGTAATATATTTCTACGAAGATGAGATTTACTTTTTCTTACCTCCTGTCATGCAAAATAAATCAACAATTCATCTTTCTTTCTTATTGAGGTTGCCTGTTTTTCTGGTTATGCTGAGGTACATCAATGTCTGCCTGAGGAAGGATGTGTGCTTGCTCAAGGCACTGATGAATCACATGGAGATATGGCCACTGGATTTTGCCTATTGGCTATGATGAAGCACCTGGGGGTTATTGGAGCTGGAGTCTACCTGTTATCCTAGCTATGCTGAGGCACATGTAGGGTCCTGGTGTTGGCTTTCACCTACTCAACCACACTGGGGCTCTAAATTTCCCACTGATGAAGTAGTGCTTGGTGCTGGCCTGATGAAATGCATCCTGTCCAAGATTGTGGGTCCCCTTTTACCCCTGGAATACATAACTTCCTTGCAGATCTTTCAAGTTTCTTGGGCTAAAAGATTGTTTCACCCCATCTTTTTGCTGGTTCTATTGTTCCTGGATTGGTTTGGGAGCTCTATTTTATGGTTATTTAGAAGTGAAAATGGGAAAGTTATGGTGATTTACGGCTTACTTTGCCATCTTGTCTCATGGAAGTCTTCTCCCCATTGCTTACATTCTCCTAGATATTGTATAAATGTTTTTTTTTTCTGTTGCTGCTTATTTGATTGCATCAGTGTATGTATAATATTTGCCCATGATTCTCTGAATTCCTCATTTATATTTTGTTGTTGTTGAATTATTTCAGTTGTATCCAACTCTTTGTGACCACATGTGGGGGCTATCTTGACAAAGATATTAGAGTTGTTTAGCCATTTCCTTTTTTAGCTCAGTTTTACAGATGAGCAAACCAAGTCAAGCAAGATTAAGTGATCTGGCAAGCGTCACACAGTAAATGTCTGAGGCCAGATTTAAACTTAGGAAGATGAGTCTTGCTGACCACAGACTTGGCACTCTATTCACTCTGCACTTAGCTTCCCTTTCAAGGAAATAGCAAACTTCAGTAACAACAATTTTACTTGTCCACACATTCAATCTCTCCAATGAAACAGAAAAGGTAAACTTTCTCGTGTCTCTTTTTTAGATATTTGATCATTATATTTTTAAATTTAAATTTTGTTTTTGACACTTACGTTGTTGTAGATGTACAAATTATTTTCTTGCTGTTGTTCATTTGATTGCATCAATTTATATATATCTGCACATGATTCTCAGAATTCCTCATATATGTTGTTTTATGTAATACAATAATATTACATTACATTTCATTTATTTATTACTTGACAATTATATGTTGTCAAGATATTAGGAGACAGCCTAATTTCCAGAGCTTAGTGAGGTTCAATAAGCAAGCTGTGACCTAAGCTTGTCGTAACAATAATCCTTTGCACTAACCCTCTGAATCATCCTAGCCACAGCAAAATCCCAGAATAGTTTCATGTAATAGTTGTATTACTTTGACCGACTCCAGGTGAGCTCTGAGCTTGGACAAATCCCTGCTATATCCATCTGCTATCAAACTTTTCACATTGTTGTTCTTGCCCCTCATTTTCAAGGCTGCAGGTCACTGTGTAGCCATAGAAATAAGTTTTGAGATCTCTCCATACTGCTTTAGGTCCCCTTCTCCTCCACTATAGACAGGGTTTTTGCACATGTGCACTTCTTGCAAGCCATTTCCCTCACTTTGAAATTAAACTTCTGTTTCAGTTTCTGACTCACCTTTCTCTAGGCCACATTGTTAGGCTCTGGCCATCCACAGGTTAGAGACAGGTTCTATCTAGTTGACAGTAATTGGTCTCAGAAGTAGGACAGGAAGTAGGAACTGGGCCATTGGACTTAACAGCGTGAGTGGGAATGGACTAGATGCTACCAGAGATTTATTTCTGTGGAGTGTGACGCCCTCTTCTGGTAAGTTCTCTGTCCTTGTCCTTGTTCCAAACTTTGATCTCCTGCCTTCATGGAGCTCACCCTTCTTTGTGAGGAAAACTCTAGGCCCTTCCAGTGAACTGATTAATTTCAGGTGTCTTTGGTAAGGATATCCTTTCTGCATTCTCTTTTCCCCTAAATAACTGTTCCTACCTGCTCTGTATGGCTCTGGCTCTGCAGGGCAGGAGGCTTTTATGTGTTCTATTCTGGCTTCAGGCTGCTCACAAGCTAAAAGAGTATTCAGTTAGCTCAATGCCTCTGTTAAACTGGCAAATGCATGCCTATCTGTGGACTGTGACTATGCACTTTGTTAGAACTCTATGTCTCTCTTTGTATCTGTCTTGTCCTTTTGTCTGTGTTTCTCTTGGTAAAATATAAAATGTTTGTGCTTAGTGTTGTGAGTTAGATTCAGTTACCTTGAAAGATTTAAAATGCAGCCAGCCACTCAGCAATGTGGCCAGAGAGTTTAGAACACTGGGAAAGATTAATGAACTTTATAGTTGAAACAATTGTCCCAGTAATAGCACTAACTCCCACTTTAGGCTTTCCACAGGAGATTAGGTTATAAGAAAAGAGAAAAAATTCAAGACTTTTTTTTCCCCCTCTGTCATTTCAGCTTTGGCTATTTTGGAACAACCAAAAAAAAAAAGATAACCAAAGTTTGTTGAACTACTAAAAACATCTTAGCAGATTAAGGGGTTTGTATTAAAATTTAAAATTGGAGTGGGCAGAGACTACATGGCAGAGCAAAAGCAGCGACTTGCTTAATCTCTCTCCCAAAATCCTCCAAATACCTATAAAAATGGCTCTAAAAAATTCTAGAGCAATTGAACTCACAAAAAGAGTGAAACAAATTCCCTGGTCAAGACAACCTGGATGGTTGGTGGGAAAGGTCTGTTTTACCAAGCTGGAAGAGGAGTGCAGTTCAGCATGGGCTACACAGGCAAAAAACAGGCCTCAGAGAAACTGGAGCAGGCCTCAGGGGACTGAATCACTAGCAGCTGTGGTGGATTACAGACTTCTCAACCCACAAACACCAAAGACAACTTAGAAGTTTAGCAGGGAAGGTCTGTCAGACCTAGGTGGGAAAGGAGCACAATCTAGTCCTGGCCCTAATGAAGGCTCAGGGTATGGGCCACAGCTACAGCAGCTGCTTCTGGAGCTCTCAGCCCAAAGTCAGTGAGGGGATCAAGCAGTTTATGACAGAGGGATTGCAGGGAATCTCTTTCCTGGCACTGAGAAAGGATTCTCTTGTTTTGTCCATGCTTGGATTTGAGTCACAGTCCTTGGTGGCATTCCTGGAGTGAGGAGGAGTGCTGGCTTGGTTGAGCTTGTGACACCAGTGAAGAGAGAATCCTCCTCACAGCTGCCAGGCAGAAAAGAGTGCTTATGGTCACTCATAGACTAGAGCACAGGCCAGGAAAATAGTAAAAATATTTCCTTTGATCATACCACCTTGGAAGAACTGAAAATTTATAGGTCCCTAGAAGTATCTCTGAAAACAGAAACACAAAAATCCTGAAGCTTGGGACAGTACACCCACCAAACTGGAAGAGGAGCCCTACATTAACAAAGAGTTTAAAAGTCAGGTAATTCACTGAAAAAAGGGGGGGGGGAAACCTCAGACTATAGAATCTTACTTTGGTGACAAATAAGATCAAGACATAAAACCAGAAGAAGACAACAAAGTCAAAGCTCTTACATTAAAAGGCTCCAAGAAAAATATGAATTCATCTTAGGCCATGGAAGAGCTCAAAAGACATTTTGAGGAGAAAGTAAGAAAAGTAGAGGAAAAAATGGGAAGAGAAATGAGAGTGATGCAAGAAAATCATGAAAAAAGACAAGTCAACAGTTTGCAAAAGGAGACCCAAAAAATTCTGAAGAAAATAACAACTTCAAAAACAGACTAACCCAAATGGCAAAAGAGGTCCAAAAAGGCAATCGGGAGATAAATGTTTTACAAAGCAGAATTGGCCTAAAGGAAAAGGAGGTCCAAAAGCTCACTGACCAAAGTAATTCCTTAAAAATTACAAGGGACCAAATGGGAGGTAATGACTCTATGAGAAATCAAAAAATTATAAAACAAAACCAAAAGAATGAAAAAAAAAAGAAGACAGTGTAAAATATCTCATTGAAAATACATCCAGGAGAGATAATTTAAAAATTGTTGGAGTACCTGAAAACCATGATCAAAAAAGAGCCTAGACATCATCTTTCAAGAAATTATCAAGTAAAATTGTCCCAATATTCTAGAGTCAGAATGTAAAATGGAAATGGAAGGAATCCAATAATCACCTCCTTAAAGAGATACCAAAAAGAAAACTCCTCGGTATATTATAGCCAAATTCCAGAATTCCCAGGTCAAGGAGAAATAATCAAAATTTATTGAACTACTAAAAACATCTTAGCAGATTAAGGGGTTTGGATTAATAAATTAAAATTGGGAAGGCAGAGCCTAGACAGTGGAGTAAAAAGAGCCTGAAAGAAATAATTCAAGTATTGTGGAAACACAATCAGGATAACACAAGATTTAGCAGCTTCCACATTAAGAGATCTGAGGGCTTGGAATATAATATTCCAGAGATCAAAGGAGATAGGATTATAACCAAGAATCACTTACTCAACAAAACTGAGTGTAATCCTTCAGGGGAAAAAGTTGATATTCAGTCAAATAGAGGACTTTCAAGAATTCTTGATTAAAAGACCAGAGCTGAATAGAAAATTTGACCTTCAAATAAAAGACTCGAGAGAAGTATGAAAAGATAAACAGGAAAGAAAAATCATAAGGGACTTTTAAAAGTTGAACTGTTTGCATTCTTACTTGGAAAGATGATATTTGTAACTCGTGAGACTTTTCTCAGTATTAGGATAGTTGGAGGAAATATGTATAGACAGAGGGCACAGGGTGAGTTGAATGTGAAGGGATGATATTTAAAAATTAAAATTAAGGGGCAAGAGGGGATTATACTGGCAGAAGGAGAAAGGGAGAGGCACAGTGGCATAAATTATCTCACAAGAAACAGACAAGAAAAACCTTTTACAATGGAGTGGAGGAGGCGGGAGGTGAGAGGGAATGAGTGACTCTTACTCTCATTAGATTTGACTCAAGGAGGGAATAACATGCACACTTAATTGAGTATGGATATCTATCTTATCCCACAGGAAAATATGGGGGAAGGGGATAAGAAAGGGGAGAGATGGAAGGGAGGGCAGATTGGGGGAGGTGGTAATCAGAAGCAAAGAATTTTGAGGAGCAACAGAGTCAAAGGAGAGAATTGAATAAAGAGGGGTTGGGATAAAATGCATGGAAATATAGTTAGTTTTTCACAAAATGACTATTATGAAAGTGTTTTTCATGACTGCATAGGCATAACCTGTATTGAGTTGCTTGCCTTCTCAATGAGGGTAGGTGGGGAGGGAGGAAGGTAGAGAATTTGGAACTTAAGATTTTTTAAATTATTGTTAAAAATGTTTTACATGCATCTGGGAAATAAGATATATAGGCAGTTAGGTATAGAAATCTTTCCTGCCCTATAGGAAAATAGAAGTAGAATGGGGTAAGCAGCAGTGGGGTGATAGAAGGGAGGGCAGATTGGGGGAAGGGTTATTTACAATGTATGCCATCTTGGGGTGGGTAGAGGGAAGAGATGGGGAGAAAAATTGGAACTCAAAATCTTGTGGAAGTGAATATTTGAAACTAAAAATAAATTAATTAAAAAATAAAAAATAAAAATAATTTTAAGATTGGAAGAGAGAACTCCTAACACATTGGGGTAATTCCAGGATTTCATTCCCTTCTGAAATAAATTTGTAAGTTTCAGGGTACTATTATGTTGAATTTGTCTTAAGGAAAAATAAAAAAAATATATTTTTCTAAAACTTTTAAAAGCAAATGGCAAGATGAATAGCTTCATTATTCTAGGGCATGGGTGGAAAACCTGTGGCCTTGAGGCCCCATGTGGCCTTCTAGGTTCTTGGGTGCAGCCTTTTGACTGAGTACAAGTTTTACAGAACAAATCATTTTAAGGTGATTTGTTTTACAAAATTTTGATTCATTTAAAGGCTGCAGTTGTGCACCTAGAGAGCCAAATGTGGTCTTGGAGCCTCAAGTTCTCTAATCTTGTTCGAGGGCAATGAAGGAAGCTAGTTTGAGCATGATCTTAGAGTGAAAAAAGAAAATAAAATAGGCAAATGGTTTGTGCCTTGTAACAACCTCTTCTTCACCCTTCCTTGACCATGAAAAGAAAAATGATTGTTTAAACAAAGATCACTTGTAACTTCACCATGTCAGAGGCTTTCTCTTTCTCCCTGTTAACCCCTCTTATTTCAGATCAAATTCCAGAATACTGGTATTGAAAAAAGTTCTGGAAAAAAAAAGCAACTTCAGTTACATTCTGGTTGCAGAAATTTAGTAGCTATGTATCTTAAGCAAGTTATCTTACCTCTGTTTCCCACAGTTTCCTGATCCGTAAAGAGAGAGATAATAATGTTACCCACCACCCTGGGTTGTTGTTAGGCTCAAAATGGTATAATGATGGTAAAGTGCTCCACACAGTGACTAGCATATGCTGAGCTACAGTATATCATCATCATCATCATCATCATCATCATCATCATCATCATCATCATAATCATCATCATCATTATCATTATTATTTCTTTAATTGAATCTAATAATTCTATGCCTGATAACTCTAAAATGTTTTTAAATGTCAAAGTTAATAAGATAAATGATTATTATATATGATAATTTGGAAAGAAATTGATGTCATCTTACGTTTATCGTTTTTGTTATTATTTTATTTCTAAATTCTCTTATATTGTGAAATTTCGGAGACCATTGTAACAGAAATGCTGTTAGACAAGACAACTTTTAATCTGGATCAAATTACACATGAATTGGGCTTTTAAAAGGATGTGATAACAATAGATATTTGAAAATTGTTAAATTTTAAATGGGATATATTTTGCTACAAAGCAGAAAATAACATGTAATAGCAAATTTTCACTTGAAATTCTCGGCTATTATGAAAGTGCATAGAGCAGTTTGAAGATGTAGCTTCACAGTGGGTACCCATCAGCTGGGGATGGCTAAAGAAGTTGTGCCATGTGATTATGGTGGAATACTATTGTACCATAAGAAATGATGAGCGAGATGCTCTCAGGAGAAAAAGAAAACTTAGAAAGATGTGCATGGGCTGATGATGCAAAGTGAAATGCACTGTGCACAAAGTAACAGCAATATTGTAAGATGATGAGCTGTGAATAACTTAGCTGTTCTCAGTAATATAATGATCCAAGAAAACTCTGAAGGACTTATGATCAAAAATGCTATATATCTCCTGAGAATGAACTGATGGTGTCTGAACACAGATTGAAGCTTACTCTTTTTAAAATTTATTTTTCTTGAGAATTTTTTGTCTGTGTTTTCTTTCACAACATTACTATTATGGATATGTTTTGCATGACTACACATGTATAATGTATTTCGAATTATTGCCTTTTCATTGTGTGTGTGTGTGGGGGGGGTGAAGACAGAGTAAGGGAGAGGATTTGGAACTCAACATTTTAAAAATGAATGTTAAAATTGTTTTTACATGTAACTGTAGAAAAATAAAATACTAATGATTTTTTTTAAATGTAACTTCTACAGATGAATGATAAGTCAACTATCAGGTATTGCTATATGTATATAGCTGCAGAATATGGAAACTTTTATTTGGAAGTAAAGAAATAATGGAATGTTAACTGTTAGGGAAACATCAGGAAAGATATTCAAGACCTAAGTTTTGGTTAGTCAAATTTTGCTATTTAAGGTAAAAATTCCTGGTAGTATAATTTACTATGGTTTTGAACCTTGATTCTCTAGATAGTTGTCTCAATTGTCATGAAGCCAATAGTAGAAAATGGCTTGTGCTGAAATCTGGGAGCTGCTAAAGATTCATATCTGTACCTGGGCAAAGTTTTGGGGATGAACGTGACATGGTGAAGGTATAATCCTCCAGACTATTTCTCCCCTGACTATTTTCTGGAAAGGAAATTTCCCCACTTGGTTAATCCTGAGTGCTTTTTCTGTGAGTACATGATTGACTGTCAGATATTATTCATGCCTGGAATAAAACACAGCTAAGGGAGTTTTTTTTTCCTTCTGTTATAATACATGGTATTACTATAACATTAATTCTGTCTTTTTTCCTTTTATAGCAAATTTCTAAAATCAAGTTTTGTAAGAACAGTACCAAATCTATTAAGTAATAGATTGAAACTAGAACATCTTTCAGTTACTATAATAGGTTGCAGATATGAACATCTTACAATTTTAAACTATATTTGTGGTGAAATTATAACATTGGGATGATATCCTCCTAAGGGGGAAATTATTAGACAAAGTAATAAAACTAAGATGTGATGTAAAAAAAAAAGTTTTCTAAATTAATGGAATAACAAATTTTGAGAAAGCAACAGAATTAGAAAGTTTTTTGTAAGTACTGTATACATTTTTGTATGATTGCCTTCCAAATTTATTTATCATGAAAATTTAGGCTTTGAGAATGTTTTTGTAATACTTTCTCAATTTTTTTAACGTATAAATTGTATGGGTAATGGTAAAGAAGATGAAATTATTTTAAAGTATCTGTCTGATAATTTTAAAAAGCAGAAGAGTTCTTTTTACAGCTTAACCCTCATAAATTTTTAACAGAATTTTATATCAGGTACAGTATTTAGAAAAGGATATAAACAACAAATGATATATGACCAGAAATTCCCTAAAGTTTCAAAATTGGAGAACCAAATTTAAATAATATTACCAGTAGAATTACCTAGAAACCTCTAGATTTGGAACTGGAGAAGCAAAACCCCCTTTAGAGCTGTCCTGAGAATAAAGCCTATTTCCTGAGAAAAGATATCTAGGGACCAGAAAACTTCATGAGACATCTGGGACTCAAAATGTGCTGATTAAATGGATATTAAGAATGCATTGCTAGCATACAAAGAAACTTGGTGTTAGTTATATTTAGTGTTTGCTTTGCATGGTTTAAGTTTTCTTGGTTACCTTGGTGACATATAAATCTCCCTTCTCAAAAGTAGTCCATTGTGAGCCCTCCAAGTACTTTGATCTGTGCCTAACTTAATGTAATTACGCAGTTATGGGATTTGAGGGAGAAACTTCATTGCATTGTTTCAGTCTAGCCCTGTGTGGCTGGAAAACTCTATTATCTCTATGTGTTGTTAGGGACTCTTATCTAAGTACCTATGTTATGGCTAACTAGAAACTTAGATTCAAAAATTGATGCAAGGAGTTTTCTATAAGGGCCTCTACATATTCTTCTGACTACTCCCCTAGCTGCCAAACTTGTGGTTGTGGACTCCTGGATCATTTGAAGAAAGCCTCTGGGCCTGAATGGATGACAGAATCTTCCAGGGACCTCAAGATTTGTCTAGTACAGATCCAGACACAGCTGACATTCAAATGACACAGTTTTCTCAAGATTCCAGATGAGGGCTGAGTGTATTGTCCTTCCCCCCTCCTCTTTCCTTTTGTGATTTGCCTAAAGCCAGAAGGCCCTGATTCCAGTGTATGTTGGCATTTTCTTACTCTACATTCTTGGCCCCCCTCTCTTTTCTGCTTGCAAGCAAATAATGGCTAGCAATGATACTTGACGCACTTCCCCAGTAGGTCCCTTCAAGGAATTAACCTGCTAGTATAAAAATGCTCATTCTGGCCCAAATGACCTCCTGTGGCATCTTGGCTTATATCACAGCTTATTGAGTAACCCCTAACAATGAGGGGTTATAACAACAAAGGACAAGTTTGATTCATAGCATGGCTTCATGACTAGAATATGGATATACCTAGCACTTGTCTGAGATTGGGGAAATACTTGGAGCTGGTCAAAGAAATACAATAATTATGTGAAAAAACTTTGGGATTTTGTTGTGGCTGAGATGATACAGAGGGTGAGCACAAAGGATTGTTAGATATAAGAACAGAGATCTCTCCACAGTGCCTCAGATCCCCAACTCTAGGGAAAGGACTCTGGCACATGTGTCATTGCTTGCAAGGCATTTCCCTCACTTTGAAATGAAACTTCTGTTTAATTTCTTATTTTCCTGTCTCTAACCTGCTTTTTTTGGTCTGGCCACCCACAGGTTACAGGCTGGTTCCACCTGGTTGACAATGAGCTCCCATTTTGTTGCCAATTCTCTGCTTCTACAAAAAGTGTTTCCAGGAATATCTTGATATTGTTGTTATTCAGTCTTTTCAGTTATATCTGACTCTTTGTGACCCATTCTGGTTTTTCTTGGCAATGATACTGGAATGGTTTGCCTTTTTCCTCTTCAGCTAATTTTACAGATGAGGAAACTAAGGCAAACAGGATTAAATGACTTGCCCATGATCACATAGCTAATGAGTGCTTTAGGCAGGATTGAACTCATGTCTTCCTGACTTTAGATCAGCAACTCTATTCACTGTGCTGCTGAGCTGCCCATATCTTGGTATGGGGTGGGGTGGGGGGGATGTTACTTTTTGTATTTGCTTTTTCGGTAATATATATTTAGTAGTAAGATCTCTGGGCCAAAGAATATGGACATTTAATTAACTTTAAGCAAAATCCCAGTGTATTTTCCATACCTGTTCTCATAGTTAGAGCAGTTCACAGTTCACTAACATTGCATTAGGGTGCTTTTCTGTCCCTGATCCATCTTGGACCCTTTCCATCTTTTGTAATCTCTGTCAATTCATGGGTTGTGCAGTCATATCTGACAGTTATTTTAATTTTTATTTATCTTGATATGTATAATTTGGAGCAATCTTTCATTTGCTTGTAAGTTTCTGATTTTTCTTTTGAGAATTGTTGTTTCTTCATAATTATTTATCTTGGGAAAATGAGGTATTAGTCTGATATATTTGCATTAATTTAGCCCTATATATCTTAAATAAAACTTAATCAAATGAATCTTATGCAAAATTTTTTTTCCTATCATAGTTTCCTTCCCTACCTTACAGCAATGATTTTGTTCAGTCACACTACTTTAGCAAACAAAAGAAAGCTCTACACATATTTAGATGGAAGGATCTAATGTTGAGAAATTCCAGCTTTGCAAATTGAAACCTAGCTCATTACCTAGATGGTCCTAAAAATCAATGTCCCATCTTCTTCTGTATATATTTTCATGGATCATTCCCCGAACCTAGAATGCCTTGTTCTCCTTCCTACCTCTAAGAACACTTTTCTTCAGGATTCAGTTTAGCTTTTGCCTCTTCTGTGAAGCCGTCCTTAAAACCCACCCTACAGTTGTCAGTGTGCCCTCTCTATTAAACTTACCTTATTTTTATTTACCTTATTACATATTGTCTCCTTTTAGCAAAACAATGGTTCCTACAGGATAGAGAACTCAAGTTTTGTCATTTTGTCATTGTCTTATACATAGTAGCTGCTTAATATATCATTTCCCCCTGTATTTATATGAAGATAGAAATAGAGCTTGCATTTAAGGAGAAGAATGAATTGTAAGAAAGTAAGAAGTAAACAATTCAATCAGTGAGGTTATGTTCCTTTCACATTACTTTTCCTTCTCAGATCTTAGAATCAAGAATAGCCAGGAGTGATTTAGAGATCTAAGAGCAAATAGTTAATCCTTCTTTCTATGCCTAAGTGGAGAATATGTCTAGGGACCTCATTGGTTCAGAAAGGGATATTAAAGTGTAGTGGGTTGTAAGGAAGGCTAGAAGTTCTACCTGAACTGATACGGTTGTATTAATCTGCTGTAGCAGTTTGTTTTCTTTGGAACAATTCCTTAAATCTTTGAAGTTAAATACCTTAATGAATTATTTGGGCAGTAGTTGATTCAAGATTTTGTATAATGCAAAGATTTTTCTAAATTTTTGGTCTCTTTCACCTTTCTTGGGGATTTAAAAACTTCATTCTCACATTTGGATTGCATAGCTCATGATGTTGTAGTTTCAGCAGCAATTAGATTTTCTTTTTACTTATTGGTGATTTTTTTTTCCTTTAAAGAAAAATGGTTTGGATAAATCCATAAAAAAACCTAAAGGCCATCAAAAGCCTTTTGAATACCAAATAATTTTTATAATGACCTCTGACTGTCACTTACAGTCTGATGGCTCAATGAAAAAACCAATCTTTAGTGTTAATGAATCAGGAAAAAAAGAGAGTTTAACTTTTATATAAAATTCTTATGAAGGAAAGAAAATTGGTCTAATACATTTGAGGTTTATTGAATTCCAAAAGTTTGATCCATGGCTTAAAAATTATAAAGCAGCTGAACTTTTATTTGGATTATCAATGTAAAGTTACAGATATTGAACAGATGACAAAGAAAAGCTTACATAGATTACATAGATTTCATCATGAACATTTCTGATACCAATTAAATTAACAGCCAATGTTATTTATAAATGAAGGCTATTTAATTGACATTCAATCAAATAACAAAACCAGACAGAGTTGTATGTTCTAATTGAAGTTAATTTTTTAAATACATTTAACACATCTATCTCACATCTGAAAACTATCATTTTTGGTGTTCGGGGTTCTTTTTTTTTGGAGCAATTTTGTCAGTTTCATACACCCTCTAAATATAAAAGATTTTCTTAGCTGAGCCTCCATTTCCTTTCTTGCTCCTGAGCATGGAAGTCAAATTTCTATGAGCTATTGATTTTTTTTTGCTATATCATTGTGCTTCTACAGCTTCACAGAGAGATGAGAATACATTTTATTCCTTGCTAAGGATTCAAAAGGAAACTTAAATACCTTAAAATTTTCTATGATTATGTGATCCCTGGTTCAAATACTCAAAGACTCATTCCTATGACCTTAGCTTGGACAAAATCTTTTTTTCTCTTGCTCTTTACAGGTATGTAAAATGAAACATAAAATGAGCAGAGGCTTATTTTTCCCCATTTATTATTTTTATTTCTAAAGGTATAATAGATTATCCAAAAGTGTTTATTAAGCATTAAGTTGCACAAAAAGCTGCTCTGAGACATGAAAAAAAAATTTAGAAATGTGATCACTGCTTTTGGGGAAAAATAACACAAGGTAGATTCAAAAATATAGACATTCATGTAGTTATACATGATATTGATTAAGAATAAAAATAAGCCAATATTATTATTGGTGTTAGTAGTATGTCAGTTGTTGTATATACATGCAAATAATATTTACATTTTAAATACCACTTTTTCTCTATGATCTTTCTTGATTTCCCAATCTCAGCACATAAAGTCTAGTTCATAAGTGCTTGTTGATTTGACTTCAGTAGTTATTTATAACTCTCATTTGTACTTATCATGTAATATGTTAAGATATATCAATGTTGTAAGATATATCCTAATTGAATATAATATCTTTAAGGGCCATGACTGTGTATTATCTAAATATTTTAATTCCACTATTGCCTAAATCCATGCCCCAGTAGGAGCCTAATACATGTTGAATGAAAGTTTAATTTCAGGGGAAAATGGGAAGGGAAGGTGTATCACTGATATGGAAAACAGTGATGGTCATGAAGACTGCATGTCCAGAATGGGTGGAGTAAAAACAAAACTAAATGAATGAAAAACAAAACTGATAAAAAAAAAAGATTCTCACTTTTGAACCTTCATGAAAGAGGGTAATGGGATTTTAGGAGCTAGTTTAATGAGCAGGGTAAAAAAAAAGAGAGAAAAGTCATGAAATGTTAAAGAAGCATTGATAACAGTAATATCATATTACCCTTTTTCCATATTTACTATGGTTTACTCATAGAAAAAGATCACAATAGGCTTACAAGTAGCTCTGAAATCAGCTGTACAAAGCCCTGAAGCTTGGGACAGTACATTCTCCACATTGGAAGCAGACTCTTACTTTAACAAAGAGTTTAAAACTCAAGTAATAGGCCGGGATCATGAGCAAGCAGTGCAAAAAGAGTCAGACTACATTATCTTACTTTGGTGACAAAGTAAGAAGAGAACAACAAAGTCAAAGCTCCTACATCCAAAGCCTCCAAGAAAAATATGAAACAGTCCCAGGCCTTGCAAGAGCTCAAAAGGGATTTTGAGAAGCAAGTAAGGGAAGTAGAGGAAGAGAAATGAGAGTGATGCAAGAAAATCATGAAAAACAAGTCAACAGCTTGCTGAAGGAGACCCCAAAAAATACTGAAGATAATAATACCTTAAAAAATAGCCTAACCCAAATGGTAAAAGAGGTCCAAAAAGCCAACGAGGAGGAAAATGCCCTAAAAAGAAAAATTCACCAAATGGAAAAAGGAAGTTCAAAAGCTTGCTGAAGAAAATACTTCCTTAAAAATTAGAGTAGAGCAATTGGAAGCTAGTGACATTATGAGAAATCAAGACATTGTAAAACAAATCCAAAAGAATGAAAAATTAGAAAACAATGTGAAATATCTCATTTTAGGGACCTGTAAGTTTTCAGTTGTTCTATGTTGGTATAATCTAAGAAAATATGTTTACTGATCTTCTGGCTTGTAGTCTGGTCTATGAGTGACCACAAGCACTCTTTATGCCATGGAACTGTGATAAGGGTCCCTGTTCCACTGTGTTCTGCATGGTTTGGCGTGCTAGTATTCTTCCTTGGACAACCACCTAAGTCTGTGAGTATGGGTAATTCAACCGAGTCTTTCCCCTGCTGCAAGTAAAGAGCTCCTTTAATTTCATTCTGATAAGTTGTTTGACCCCTTGTACTCTGTGTGATGAGATCTCTGGAAGCAGAGCCTGCTGATAATGATTCCATGGCTACCAAGACCAGCGCCTGGTTTTCTGAGGTCCAGGATGTGCTGTCATAGCCTCTGCTCCACTCCCATCCTGGTGTGAAAGACTTTGTTTTGCTGATCTTCCAAGTTGTCTTTGGCTAGAAAATCAATTCACTTTGTCTTTTTCTAGGGTATGCCACTCCAGGAATTGTTTTATAGCATTATTTAAAAATGTTCAGAAGGGATTTGGTGAGAATTCTTGTGAGTAGTTGCCTTTTCTTCTCCATCTTGGTCCACCTCTGGATTCTTTCATTTTGTATTTTGCCCTCATGTTGTAGGGCATTAGGGCTAGTTTCCATAACAATTCTTTTGAAATGTCACATCTAATCTCTTTCTCTCTCTCTCTCTCTCTCTCTCTCTCTCTCTCTCTCTCTCTCTCTCTCTCTCTGTCTTCATCATAGATTTTAGATAGTCCAGTGATTCTTAAGTTTTCCCTCAATCTATTTCCTAGACTAATTTTTTTTTCTTTTCAACGAGATAGTTCATATTTTCTTATTTTTTTCATTCCTGTGATTCTGCTTATTTTTTGTTTGTTTCTTGGTTAGCAATTTATTTCTACTTGCCTAATTCTAACTCCTCCCTAACTACCATAGTCTGAGAGCTACTGAAGCAGTTTCTGTCCCCAATGCAGCCCTCTCTGAGGCCTATAGCTATCAGCATAGCATGTGATGCCCAGTCTGTACTGTGCTTTAAGCCTGATCACTACCCTTGTGAGACAGACCTTTCCTGCTGATCTCCTAGGTTGTCTTGGGACAGAAAGTTTTGTTTGTTTTCACCCAACCTTTTTGTTGGTTCTGTTATTCAAGAACATTATTTAAGGTGTTATTTTAAAGTTGTTTGGAGGAGAATTTGAAAGAGTTCAGCTGAATGCTTCTCTACTCTGCCATTTTGGCTTTGCCTCCAACTAAATAATTTCTAAAGTCTCTACTAGCTCTAAATCTAGTCATATTTTGACTTGAGTGCTCACTTCGTAAACAGAATAGTAAGTCTCCTGTCCTTTTAGGTGAATAGTAGAAGGCTGACTTGCAGAAGGAGTTAATATTTTAGGTAAGGGTTAGACAAAATTAACTGAGGTTATTCAACTCAGAGAGTTTACAATTGTATGATAATGTAGAAATTCTAAAGAAAACTATATGTTTGAAAGTGAGCAAAAAGTTTCACTAAGAAAGGTATCAGAAACAATATTTATAAAATTTGAAATAAATCTTTACCTTTCTATATTCCTACTATGTTCCATTCATTTCAATATTTAAGTTTTCTATCTGTAGCTTCTTCTTTTATCTTGTTTTCATTTCACCCACCTGTCTCCCTTTCTCCTTCTTTTGTTGAAGAAAAATTGAAAGCAAGAAAAGAAGCTGCTCAAATACAAATGAATTGAACGTTTCAGGCAGGTATTTTTAATTATTCCTGTAACTGAACCGAATTTCTAAGAAACCATGCACAAAAAAAAAAAATATCACAACAAAAAAATTACATCCTGGATACAGTAGTGTTATGTAATGTGTAATGATCTACTTATAATTCAAAAGAAATTGCCTGGTTATTATGCAGAAAGTACTTTTGGAATAATGATAATTATGAATCATGAGAGTTTTTAGTAACCATTATTTCATTATCAAATACAATTTTACCACAGCATATTTAAATAAGTTGTCACATATTTGCCATTGCAGCTACCTACCCTTATGAGATAATGACCATTTAAATTATTTATATCAAAGTAACTGATATTTCTGTGTAATCTGAATTCCACAGGGGATGGTGTTAAATAGTTTCCTGAAGCAGCAACATGTATGCATATGTAGCACTTCCTTTAAGGCCACTCCCCTAACTCCTAGTTGCATTCTGGGCTAGAAGCCCAGACAGTATACTATTCCTACTCTCTATTCTATCAGTAATTCCCGGGGCCTGAGGTTTCTAACACTATCACTCAGGATATCCTACCTATGTGTTTTCCATTGACAATCAGTCAGACAAACTTCAATTAGCTTTTAGAAATATATATTTGATAAGATTTAATAGGAACAAGAGCAGTTAAAGGAATCTTCCCCTCAAAAGTTTGGAGCACACTCTATGCTCACACAAAGTCCCTGGAGAAAGTGGGTTCAAACATAGAACACAAAGATAGTTAGAAGTGTGTATAGGGAACATGACATGAGGCAAAGTAGCACCTCACAAATCCTGATGCAGGATTTTCTTTTGCTGAGAACATGTCTAGTTTCCCTTAAGTGTAGTTCTGTACTAGGCCCTGCCTTTCTAGTGTCTATAGCCAATATTCTTTCTGCAAAAAGAAAATCACATTCCATGAAGCTACTTTCTCCCTTGGATGGCTATATTTTCTATAGTCATTTGTGTGTGTTTGGTTTTGTCACTATTTGTACTCAATTTTTCTCTCTGTCCCAAGTTCAATGCATTATTTTCTATTTGTACAATTTCTCCATTAATGTTATCAGTGGCAGGTTGTCATTCCCTCTGGGATCAACCTCTCTCTTCCCTTTATCAATGTACAGTGAAAGAGAATATTTCTTTCAGCAGCTCCTGACCCTGCTGTTTTCCACTGTTCCAATGCATTGCTCCAGGATGGATTGAACTTCTAAAATTACTCTGAAATTTAAATCTTCAAGATGCCTAGACAACTTGTCATTTATCCAGTCCCAATGTACTTGCAAAAATTGAGGAATTCATGCCTTACAAAGATACTACAAGAAGTGGACCATCTCATTCACATATTTAAAATTCCATAAGTGAGCATCTTATAGTGATAATTGGTAATTACATTAATTGGGATGGGGTGGAAATACATACATCCACACTCACACCCATTCTCACACCCACATACCCAACACACACCCTAAGCACCCCCACCCCCCCACATATGTGTATGTGTGTGTATACATACATACATACATACATACATATATGTGTGTGGTTGGGCATGTGTATGTGTGTGTGTGTGTGTGTGTGTCTATATATATATATATATGTATATATATATATATATATATATATATATATATATATAAAGCACAATATACATTTTTGTATGGAGTGTTAAGAGATAACTGGTACCTTTGATGTGAGGGCTTACAAGTCTTTTTCAGGGCTTTATATCTATCTTTGGTATCTGCTTTCTCACCTGTGACTCCAAAAACCTGTAACATTCACAGCAGCCACACCCCAATATATTTTGGAAGATGAATTAAATCAGGTTGAAAAGTAATGAACAGGTGTCAAACCATTCAGTGAGTTAGGAGGATGTCCCCTAGCATGTTAATACTCCCTCCAATGGAACAGAAAGATGAGAACAATTTGTTCTAATAGACATGAATGCAGCCAAAACAGGAACGGAGAAGCACTTAAAGCTTGATCAGACATCAAAGATGCCAAGATCATTCATGATATCCTGACTTTTGCCTTTGCCATTGGACTTCAATGTCTCTGGAAGAGAGACAACTTTGTACAACTCTGCCTCATTTAAATCAGATTCTTGCCCAAGTCAAGACATAACTCTGTGATGTCATTGGTCTGCTTCAAAAATGAAAGACAAAACAACCATCACTTTTTTTAGTATTTTATTTTTCTTTTTTCCAGGTACATATAAAATAATTTTAACATTTGTTTTTAAATTTTGAGTTCCAGATTATCTCCTTTCCTTTTCCCTTCCCATCTCCCACATTGAGATAACAAGCAGTTCAATATAGATTATACATGTGTAGTTATACAAAACACATCCATAATAGTCATGTTGTAAAAGAGAAGATAGAAAAAAACAAAGAAAAATAAAGCATAAAGTATGCTTCCATCTATATTTGGACACACTCAGTTCTTTCTCTGAGGATAGATAGCATTTTTCACCATAAGACATTTAGAGTTCTCTTGGATCATTGAATTGTGATAATAGCTAAGTAATTCACAGCTGATTGTCTAACAATATGGCTGCTATTTTGTACACAGTACATTTCATTTTGTTAGAACCCATGCAAGTATTTTCACATTTTTCTGAGTGTCTCCTCATGATTTCTTATAGTACAATAGAACTTCATCATACTCACATGCCAAAATTTGTTCAACCATTTCCAAATTGATAGACATCCCTTCAATTTCTAATTATTTGCCCCTGTAAATAGGCTACTATTAATATTTTTGTAATGTAGATACTTTGAATTTTTTAAAAAAATATTTTGGGATACAGTAGTATATCCCAGTAGTAGTGGTCCTTACTAGTGATATTGCAACATCAAAAGGTATGTATGGTTTTATAAGCCTTTGGGCATTGTTCCAAATTGCTCTACCAAATGGCTGAATACACACAATTCTACCAACAATGTCTCAAGTTTCCCACAACCCCTCTAACATTTGTCATTATCTTTTCTATCTTGTTACCAATCTAATAGGTATGAGTTAGTACATCAGAATTGTTTTAATTTGCATTTCTCAGATTAAAAATGAGTTAGAGTATTTTTTTCATATGGTTATAGATAGCTTAAAAAGTTCATCTGAGAAGTGATCATAACTTTTGCTCATTTATCAATTGTTGGATGGCTGTTTTTTTTTTTTTTTTATAAATTTGACTGAGTTCTGCACATGTTTGAGAAATGAGGCCTTGATCATAGACATATGTTTCAAACATTTTTTAAAATTTCATTTATTTATTTATTTAGGTTATTCTTTTTTTTGCCTTTAGGAAATTGCAAAGCTCTTTAATACCCTCCTATTTTTAATTTTTAATTAATTTATTTTTACTTTTTAACATTCACTCCCATAAGGTTTTGATTTTTAAATTTTCTCCCCCTCCTTCTCCATATCCCTCCCCAAGATGGCACACAATCTGATATGAGCTCTACATATACATTCCTATTAAACATATTTTCCCCTTAGTCATCTTCCAAAGAATAATTAGAATCTATAGGAGGAAAAACAAAAAGAAGAAAAAAAACAAAACAGAAGGGAAAAAAGAGCAAATAGTGTGATTTGATCTGCATTCAAACTCCATATTTCTTTCTCTGGAAGTGGATAACATTTTCCATCATGAGACATTTGTAGATATTTGATATCTTTGCATTGCTGAGAAGAACTAATTCCATCAAAGTTAATCATCACACAACATGACTGTTACTGTGTACAACATTCTCCTGGAATGTTTTCCCATCAGATTGGCCAACATGACACAACATAAAAATGATAGGTGTGATCTGGTGTCTCAGAGTTGTTCTGATTTTCATTTCTCTAATCAATAGTGATTTAGAGCATTTTTTCATATGACTATAGATGGATTTAATTTCTTCATCTGAGAACTGCCTGTTCATATCCTTTGACCATTTATCTATTGGGAAATGATTTGTATTCTTATGAATTTGACTTATTTATTTATATATTTTAAAAATGAGGCTCTTATCAGAGATACTGGTTGCAAAAACTCCCAGTTTTCTGCTTTCCTCCTAATCTTGGTTGCATTGGCACTGTTTGTGCAAAAATTTTCAATTTAATATAATCAAAATTATTCATTTTGCTTTTCATAATGTGCTCTATATCTTGTTTGGTTATAGATTCTTCTGTTCTCTATAAATATGAACGATCAATTATTCCTTGCTATCCCAGTTTGCTTCTGGCATCAGCCTTTAAATCTGAATCAGGAACCTATTTTGCCTTTATTTTGGTATATGGTGTAAGATTTTGGTCTATACCTAGATTCTGCCATACTCTTTTCTAGTTCTCCTATAATATAATTTACCCTTGTCTGCCTCCTCCTTTCCTTTTCTCCAAATATAATTCCTTAATTTGATCTGATTAATCCACTTATTTAGATCCATTTAACCCATTTCATTCGATTTTTTTTATCATTACGTCAAAGTCAACTTATACCCAACCCCTCTGTCTATGTATACCCCTTTAAAATGGTGTTAAACAACATAGTTATCAAGAGTTACAAGTGCCATCTTCTCTTGTACAAATGTAAACAGTTTTCCCTTTTTTCCCCCCCTGTGTTATTTACCTTTATATGTCTCTCTTATGTCTGGTATTTGGAGATCAAATTTTCTGTTGAACTCTGGTCTTTTTATCAGAAAGGTTGGAAAGTCCCTTATTTTGTTGAATATCTATCTCCTTCCCTAAAAGATTATGCTCATTTTTGCTGGGTAGTTGATCCATGGATATAATCCGAGCTCCTTTGCCATACAGCAATCTGCTAATTTTGGAATTTGGCAACTATATTCCTATATCTTTCAGGAAGTGATCACTGGATTCTTTCTATGGCTACTTTTCCTTTTGGTTCTAGGGACCTCATGGCACTTTTCCTTGATGATTTTCAGAAAAATGCTGTCCAGTCTCTTTTTTTCATCACGGTTTTCAGGTATATCAATAATTTTTAAATTGTCTCTCCTGGCTCTATTTTCCAGCTCAGTTGTTTTACCAATGAGGTATTTTACGTTACCATCTATTTTTTCATTGTTTTCTTTCTGATTTACTGATTTTCTCTTTCTCATAGAGTCATTAGGTTCCATTTACCCAATTCTAATTTTTAACAAATTGTTTGCTTCTATTAGATTTTGTACCTCCTTCTCCATTTGGCCAATGCTGCTTTCTAAGGAGCTGTTTTCTTCCACGTAGATCCCCCCCCCCCAACTTGGCCAATTGCATTTTTTAATGTTTTCTTTTTGTATTGTTTTATTTATTTTTAGTTTTCAACATTCACTTTCACAAAATTTTAAGTACTAAATTTTCTCCCCATCTTAACTCTCCACCTACCCCAAGATGGCATGCATTCTGTATAACCCTTCCTCTAATCTGCCCTCTCTTCTATTCAACCCCTGTTTCTCTTATCCCCTTTACTTTCTATTTTCCTGTAGCGCAGGATAGATTTCTATACCCCATTTTGTATATTTCTTATTTCTCAGTAGCATGTGAAAACAATTTTTTTTTTTTTAGGCAATTGGGGTTAAGTGATTTGGCCAGGGTCACACAGCTATAAAGTGTCAAGTGTTTGGTCTGAGGCAGGATTTGAACTCAGGTCCTCCTGGCTTCAGGGCCAATGCTGTAACCACTGTGCCACCTAGCTGCCTCAAAAAGAATTTTTAACACGTATTTTTAAAACTCTGGGTTCCAAATTTTCTCCCTTCCTCCTTCCCCACTCATCCTCATTGAAAAGACAAGCAACTCAATACAAGCTATACATTTGTAGTCATGCAAAACACTTCCACAGTAGTCATTTTGTGAAAAACTAAGTATATTTCTCTTCATCCTATCCTGCCCACATTTATTCTATTCTCCCTTTTGACCCTGTCCCTCTTCAGAAGTATTTGCTTTTGATTACTTCCTCACCCAATTTGCCCTCCCTTCTATCATCTCCCTGCTCTCTTGTCCCCTTCCCCCTTATTTTCTGTAGGGTAAGATAAATTTTCATACCCAATTGATTTTGCATGTTGTCCACTCCTTAAGCCAAATCTGAGAAGAATAAGATTCACTCATTCCCTGTCATATTCCCCCATTTCCCCTCCACTGTAAAAGCCTTTTCTTGTCTGTTTTATGTGAAATAATTTACCCCAAACCTCTCCCTTTCTCCTTCTCCCCATATAATCCTCTCTCATCCCTTAATTTTATTCTCCGTATATCACCCCTTCATCTTCCTTCAATTAACCCTGTGCCCTTTATCTATCTATCTATGCATCTATCTATCTCTATATCTATCTGTGAATAAATACAAACACACACACATATATATATACATCTATATAAAATATACATGCATATATATATATTATATATGTATACACATATATTATGCACCCACACACACACACACACACACACACACACACACACATACATAAAATTCACTACTCTCCAACTACCCTCATACTTACAAAGGTCCCATCAGTTACAAATATCATCTTTCCATGCAGGAATGTAAACAGTTCAACCTTAACATGCCTCTTATGATTTCTCTTTCCAGTTTATCTCTTCATGTTTCACTAAAATGTTGTATTTGAAAGTCAAATTTTCTATTCAGCTCTAATCTTCTCATCAAGAATGTTTGAAAGTCTTCTATTTCACTGAAAATCCATTTTTTCCCCTGAAGTATTATACTCAGTTTTGCTGGGTAGTGATTGTTAGTTGTAATCCTATCTCCTTTTCCCTCCAGGATATTATCTTCCATGCCCTCTGGTACTTTAATGTAAAAGCTGCTAAATCTTGTGTTATCCTGATTGTGTTTCCACAGTACTTGAATTGTTTCTTTCTGTCTGCTTGCAATATTTTCTCCTTGACCTGGGAACTCTGGAATTTGGCTACAATATTCCTAGTAGTTTTCCTTTGGAGATCTTTTTCAGGAGATAATCAGTAGATTCTTTCCATTTCTATTTTGCCCTCTGGTTCTAAAATATCAGGGCAGTTTTCCTTGATAATTTCTTGAAAGATGATGTCTAGGTTATTATTTTGATCATGGCTTTCAGGTACTCCAATAATTTTTAAATTCTCTCTCCTGGATATATTTTCCAGGTCAGTTCTTTTTGCAATGAGATATTTCAAATTGTTTTCCATTTTTTTTTCATTCTTTTACATTTGTTTTACAGTGTCTTCATTTCTCATAAAGTCATTAGCTTCCAATTGCTCCATTCTAATATTTAAGGAAGTATTTTCCTCAGTAAGTTTTTGGACTTAATTTTCCATTCCACCAATTTTGCTTTTTAGGGCAATCTCCTCCTCATTGGTTTTTTGGATCTCTTTTTCCATTTGGATTAGGCTGTTTTTTAAGGTGTTATTTTCTTCAGTATTTTTTTTTGGTCACCTTTAGCAAGCTGCTGACTTGTTTTTCTTTACTTTCTTGCGTCACTAACAGTTTTTCCTCTACTTCTCTTACCTGTTTCTCAAAATCCTTTTTGAGCTCCTCCATGGCCTGGTATGAATTCATATTTTTCTTGGAGGCTTTGGATGTAGGAGCTTTGACTTTGTTGTCTTCTGGTTGTATGTTTTCATCTTCTTTTTCACCAGAGTAAGATTCTATGGTCTGACTCTTTTTGTGGTGCTTGCTCATGATCCCAGACAATTATTTGTTATAAACTCTTTGTTAAGGTAGGGGTCTGCTTCCAGTGTGGAGAATGTACTGTCCCAAACTTTGGTGGTTTTGTGCAGCTATTTTACAGGTGTAGGGACCTGTAAATTTTCAGTTCTTCCAAGGTGCTATGATTAAGGGCAAGGTGTTTACTCCTTTCCTGTCCCTGTGCTCTGGTCTATGAGTGACGACAAGCACTCTTTTTTCTCTTGGTATTTTGAGGAAGATTTTCTCTCTACCACCACTTATAAGCTCCACCACACCAGCACTCCTCCTCGCCCCAGGACTGAGACCCAGAACTGTGACCCAGATCCAAGCATGGGCAAAGCAAGAGAATCCTGAACCAGCAGAGAGATCCTTGCAATCCTCCTTTGATCAGCCACTCCATTCCCCCTCTGTCTGTAGACTAGAAGATCTGGAAGCAGCCACCATCCCTGGGCCAAGGTTGGGGACTGTGGCTGGGACCCCAGGCTTCCATCTTACCACAGTCACAGACTTTTCCCATTAACCTTCTAAGTTGTCTTTGGTGTTAGTGGGTTGAGAAGTCTGGAACCCATCACTGTTGCCTGCAGAAGCCTGAGCTTCTGAGGCCTGTTCCAGGTTCACTGAGGCTTGTGTGCCCACACTGAACTTCACTCCTTTCCCAGGCCGGTGTGATATGCCTTTCTGATCCACCACCCACATTATCTTGAACTGGAAATTTGTTTCACTCTGTCTTTTTATGGGTTCTGCTTCTTTAGAATTTGTTTAGAGCCCTTTTAATAGATATTTGGAGGGGTTTTGAGGGAAAGATCAAGCAAGTCACTGCTTTTACTCTGCCATCTTGGCTCTGCCCCCAGGCCAATGGTATTTTTAAGGACTTGTTTTCTACAGTTAATTTTTGTCCTTTCTTTTCCAAGCTATTGACTCTTGCATATCTTTGATTTATTTTCTTAATTTTTCTTCTACCTCTCTTATCTGACTTCTAAAATTCTTCTTGATCTTTTCCAAGAAGGCTTTTTGGGATTCAGACCCATTCATATTCTCTTTTGAGTTTTCAGATGTGGGTTTGTTGACAAGGTTTTCTTCTTTACAATTGCTGTCTTGATCATCACTGTCCCCATAATAAGAATCAATGATACATTTCTTTTTTTGTTCATGATGTTTACTTATTTCCTGGCCTTTAAAGAGATTGAGCTCTCCTGCTGGGGAACAGGGGGCACTGACCTAAACTTCTCATGTTGGGAGACCAGGCTTGGTCACTGGCTTTGTGTGCTAGGGCCTCTGATGCTGGCATTTGGAAGCTGTAGGTTTCTGGCCGCTTACCTGGTGTTGGACTACAATCAGCAACACTGTAAATCTAGTGATAGGATTGGGTAGTCTGGCCCCTGAAGGTTGCCTGCTCACCTGGGCCTTTCCTTCCTTTCACTTTCACTTTCACTCACTTGGCCTTTCATTTTCTTTAGCTCATTTCAAATGGATATTTCATTACTCTGTGATATTTCTCTGCTGGAGACACTCCCTCTTCAAGTGCTTCTCTGAGTTTTGCTGAGGCTTGGTTGCCATAGAACAATGAGGCACATGGTGGATTTTTGAACTGGTTTCCACTGTTTTCCTTGCCCTTACTGAGGCAGTCAGGGGTCCTGGTGTTGGTGTTTCCTTGCTCCCCCACCTGGAGTTTAATATCTCCCCCTGGTATGCTGAGGGGGGCCTTTCCACTAGCTTGCTGGGATACCTCCCATTCTATACTGCTCCACTTCCCCCAGGGCAAGAAGAGCCTTTCCTGTTAATCCCTCGATCTACCTGGGCTACCAGACAGCTGCAACCCATCTTTCTGCTGGTTCAGGTATTCTAGGGATTTTCCTGGACCAATATTTTCTGAGCTTTCGGAGGTCAATAACGGATCGTGAGAGCCATTTACTTCTTACTCTGCCATCTTGGCTCTCAGAAGAGGCCCAATTCTGCTTTTTAAGGCATTCTTCTTCCTCAGTCTACCCTCCCTTCTATCAGCCCCTTCCCTTTTCTTCCCCTTTACCCTTACTACTTCTTCCCTCCCTTCTATCCACCCCTCCCTTTTCTTTCCCCTTTTCACCTCCTACATCTTATGGAGTAAGCTTGATTTCTATACCTGATGTCATTTCTTCTTTGAGCCATTTCTAATGAGAGTAAGGTTCAAACAATGCTCATCTCCCTCCTTTCTTTCTCTCTATTTTAATAGGTTTTTGTGCCTTTTCATGTAATGTAATTTGCCATTGTCTGCCTCCTCCTTTCCTCTTCTCCCAGAACAATCCCTTTTCCCCATTTAACTTGATTTTTTTTTTATCATCGCATCAAAGTTAGCATATACCCTTGCCTTCTGTTTATGTATACCTCTTTTAAATGTCATCATGATGATACAGTTCTCAAGAGTTACACTTGTTATCTTCCCTTGTAGGGATGCAAACAGTTTAAATTTTTTAATAACATGTTGGGGTTTTTTTTCCTGTTTTCCTTTTTATGTTTCTCTTGAGTCTTGTATTTGAAAATCAAATTTTCTGTTGAACTCTGTTTTTTCATCAGGAAAGTTTCAAAGTGCCCTATTTCATTGAATGTCCATCCTCTTCCCAGAAAAAAATTGTGCTCTTTTTCACTGGCTAGTTGATCCTTGGTTGTAATCCAAGATCCTTTGCCTTATGTAATGTCATATTCCATGCCCTCTGATCTTTTAATCTAGAAGCTGCAAGGTCCTGCATAATCCTGATTGTGGTTCCATGATATTTAAATGGTTTCTTTCTGGCTGTTTGCAATATTTTCTATATGACCCTGTAATTTTGGAATTGGGCTTCAATATTCCTTGTCATTTTCACTGATATCAGATAACAAACTCCCCTAAGATAATGGGAACAATTTAATTCATAAAAATTATTAATTTTACAAAATTCCATCAGCAGTGGAGGATAGGAAAAAGCACAGTGGAATTATTTTCCAGTCATGCCTAAATAGACAAAGGGAGTAGAAGGAAGATGTCCCTCAGCTAATTGAGCTTCTCAGCTGAATTCATTTTTGATCAGGCCCTTCTCCCAATCAGGTTGCTAGAGTTTATTATCCCTGCCATTTACATCAACACAGATTCTACAATGGAATCTATATTATTTCCTTGTTATTTTTACAATGATCAATTTTCCCTATTTGTATTCTCTCTCAACCTTTGTATTTCTACTGTTTAATTTACTCCCCCATTTTCCCCCACACCAGATAATCACACACACACACACACACACACACACACACACACACATACACACACACACAGTTTTATGCAATATATATAACATGTTTTAGCTGTGTGATATTGGGTAAGTTATTTTGGAAACTCTAAGTCTATAAAAGATTAATAAGCTGCTAATCTGCATTGGTATGAAGAGTAGCAACACCAGAATTTTCCTACACCGATGAAATCAGAGGGCCAGAAATAAACAGCAATCCATCCTCCAATCCACTGTGGGATTTGGGTAATATGTAAGTCTGAATGCATTCAAAATTAAATTTCACTAGTACTTTTGGAACAGTGGGGCAAGATTGCCTGATTCCTCCCCCTGAGTTAGTGATGACCTTGATTTCAGATTTAGTGTGATTCACTCAAATTTTTTTTTCATAGTCTGCACCTCATGTAGAAATTTTTACACAGACTGATCATGAGATGCATAAAGCATTTATGCAAACTACTCCATTAATCTGAATGTGCCATACCAGTCCCACAGCCATTATTACATTTGAGATAAGAAAAAAAGATTACTGTGGAGTAAGTTACACATCAATTATTTGTTAAAGATTTTTTTTTCTTTTTCTCCCCCCAAGATCTTGCTATCTATATCATTTTTCTCCAAGCTAGTATTGAAAGAACAGAACAGACTACATTTTAAAAATATCAATGCTGGTAATGATATTCAGGAGACCAGAGTGACAGCTTTTTCTTTTTAGACAAAACAAAACCCTGTGGGCAGTCCCAGGCATGTAACCAATTACTTATCCACTTGTCCATATACCTTTTGTTGTATGAATATTTTTCACAGTATGAATGTCTTAAGACCCACAAAGATACTTACTGCAGATCATCAAATAGCTGTGCCTTTAAAAGAAAAAAAAGAATTGTATGCTATTTATAATGGGGGCACTACAGTTTCAATCACTATATAGAAATCACTGTACAGTACAATGGAGCAGAGGCAGATATCTTCAGCAATTATTTCAGCTTTAACAATAATAATAAACTATCAGGCAGTTTGGAGATCACCCATGCAGACTGAATTTTAGTATTCTCTTATTCTCCATGTGCTCTATAGGCTGAACAGGAATGAGCATCTGTAAGTGGCAAGACACACACACACACACACACACACACACGTACGTACATATTTATTTAGACTCCAAGAAGCTAAAATATTGGACTTAAAAATTATAATCCCTGTTTCTTTGGTTAATACAATTGACTTTTTTTTTCTTCTTGCTTCCACTCCAATCTTCTCTTTCAGAGCTAGTTGCGTAACTTTTTAAAAAGTTTTTCTAAAAACAGGTCCAGTAAGAATATATTGAAAATAGTAATTTTCAGAAAGAGACCAGTAGTTTTGTTTTTGTTTCTGTTTTTAATTTTTGTTTTGTTTCTTTTTTTTGGGGGGGGTTGTCTGTAATTTTTTTTATATACATTGAACAAGATGATAACAATCTAGACAAAAGTTAATGACATATGAGACTTAAAGGTTAACTATTTCTGAAGTTTCTAGGCTGTGCAGTATTCTTTGGGTCTAATTCAGTAAAGTTATATTCCTTTTTTGCTCATTAGTCTTAGAGGATTTGGTCCTTTCAACAATTATGGTGATATACACTGAAGAAAATCCCAGTACTTTATAGAATAAAATACCCCCACCCTCCTTTTAGCTATTAACTTACCCTTAGGACCTTTTTCTGTGGTTCATCCTGTAATAGAACCTTCTAAAATATGTAAATCTCCCTTTCTCCAAAAACAAAAATCTAGTAATGCTGTATTGTCAGGGGCAAAATGAAAAGCAAAGGCAAAAAGAGTTTAAGGAATTTATACCCCATTCTCTAACAGTTGGTTCAAGGTGAAATTCTCTTTAGGATTCCTTTATTACATGTGTGTAGTGACCCTTTCTGAAGAACTTTGTAGACAAAGACTTTCTCAGCTTGCCTACCTTTATCAAAAAACAGCCATGAATAGAAGTGACCTCTGTTTGCTTTAGCCATCCCTGGGCTCCTGATATTCATTGCTTCCACTCCTAAAACCTGATGTAACTGAGTGGAATGAAAAGAGAGATGACAGTCTTACTGAACTGATTATTAGAAGTACTAATCCTTCTTTCTTCTTCAGTTAAACTCCTCAACAACACAATCTTAATGACTAGGTCATATTAATAATAAAAGAGATAGCTATCAAAAAACACATGGAGAAATTCTTGCCTCCCTCCTTATATATGTGTACCTTAGTCATGAACCCAAACAATCCAACCTTTGAAATGTTTCTGAGCTTGAGAGATAACTTGTTTTAGTGAAAAATCAAAGGTAGTATTAGGAACTACTATCCTAACCAGACATATCCTACATAGCAGGAAATAGCATTTGTTGAGTTCATGTTTTTGAGTATTTTTTTAAGGCAAATCTAATAGGCATTCTTTACCACAAAAGAATTTCTAACACAAAATAGTTAACACAAATACTAACAGTATAAAACTGGTCAGAACATTGGAAAGTAGAATGCTGATAACTGCCTTAAGATCTAGGATCTCTGCTTTGCCAGTAGCTTTAAGCCTTCTCTCAGGGTCACAGTAGAAGATAGCTACAAGTACAGTCAGCCATGAGTCAACCTTTTGGAGCCTTACCATTCACCTGACGACAGACACTTTGAACATGAACGTAACTGTCTATAGCTGCTAATCAAACATATCTGGCCAACTATACTCACTAAGTCTTAGAAGTACTAATACTACAATTACTCAGCTGGGCCACAAGTGCCAAAAAAATAAATGCTAAGAATGACCTTTGTTTCCTTCTGTGTGGGATGCCACTCAAATTAAAAAAAAAACACACACAGAGATATCCAAGGAGAAACAGAAAGTTAATTTATTATTATTATATCAAACCTCGAGATTTGGGTGTCCCTGCACCAGAATACTCTGATGAAAGGAGACACAGACAGAAGCAAAGGACCTGATTAAATACTTAATGCGCAAATTCCCCCCTCCCACCAACTGGCCAATATTTGGCTCACATTCTCAATGTCCATAGAAACTGAAAACAAAACAATGAACACAATATACATATCTATATTTCTTAGTTTGCTGAAGCAATACCAAAGAAGCAATTAAAGACATGCAGTCAAGCTAGACACTGTACTGTATAGCCAGGTCACCATGACCAAAATATACAGGTGCATACTTTAGTTACTGAATAATGGCATGGGAGGGGGGCGTACTTGGGATTGAATTCCCATAAATCAGGTGATTTCTGGTAAATTGAAACTTAGGCCTGTCGGGCTGCTATGCCTGCCTTGAGTCTAACACAATTTCTATTTATTCTTTTAAGAAGTTTTCACGGGACCATCATCTCACTCAGCCTTATCCCAAACCTTAATTACACTGAGGAGTCTTCACTGGGACATCCCATTCAATCCTTCCTCTTCTCTCATACTTTCTGAAGACTCCTCACAGATAACCATTAAATCTTAATAACCATCAGGGTGGTCTCAAACTAGCAACCAACCCTGACTCTTCAGAACCATCGGCTTGATTTCTTCTTTCCCTTCCATCTCAACCAAAGTGGACAAGGACTCTTACATACAGGGAAAGACACACCAAGAATAAGACAATAATTTCCCTCAAATTTTAAAATCTAAAAATTTTAGAAACACAATACAATTTAACTTTTGTGATACAAACAATAAACTTCAGATAACGTCAATTACATTTCCATATTATCAAACACCTAGCCTTAGGCTCTTGTTAAGCCTGGACTCAAATTCTTCTCAGCTCTTTTTCTTTTCTCTCTAACCATTACCCGTTTAAGTAAATGTAGGAACAATTGATCTAAGCATTGACAAATCAAAGTGGCAGTCCCTTTATAGATACAGATACAGAAACCCAAAAGAAAACAATAATTAAAAGGCCCTTTAAGATTCAACAAAAGTCTTTCCTTATACAGCTGTCTGGTAGAGAACATCATCGGTGAAGTCCTCTTGTCCTTGGTATTTGTTTCAGCCATCTCCAGCACAGCTTCTCAGCATCTCCTTCTTCTTCTCTTCTTGTAGGAACCAGCTTTCTGTCCATTCTCCCACAAAAGTGATCTTAGCACAATTTTAAATGACCATTTCTAATCCTTATAACCCTGATCATTTTTACAAACTCATAACTGAAATCATGGCCAATTGTCATATTTAAGAAATTCACATCAGAACCCAGTATCTTATACTTTACATTAATCCATTATTAATTTCCTTACCAGGGGCATGAGATTTCACTAAGGAATTATTAACAGGCTCCAACACACACATATCAATGTTTAGCACAGTACATATAAAATCTTAAACTTCTAGTCATGTCTTGTTTCTTTGATGGCATTTACAAAATAAACCACAAGCCATTCTTCTTTTAACGTTATTAATTGTAACAAAACTTTAGACCAATATGATATTATCCAAATAACAAAAATTTACATTCTCACAAGCCCCTAATTATCTCCTTACCATTATCAAGAATTAAAGGACCCTAACTCAAAAAGGAACACACACTAGAACACTAGTCCCGGTGCTATAGTAACCCAAGATGTTCCATTATCTACTATTTTAATAAATTTGTTACTGTACTTACAAAACCTTCTAATTATAAAAACTAACTCCAGAAGCAGTTGCTCAGAGAGCCTTCCTTGATATTTATACCTAGAGTTAGACTCAGAAACAATCAGTCATTATTCCCATGAAGTCTTTGAATAGCAAGTTCCAACAGCCAGTTAAAAATATGACTATAATCTCATATTGCCTAAGGAACACCTCTAAAATGATCTCCATAGCTTGCATGCATTTCCACTCTTGTTCATAAAAGCTTACTAAGTTGATGCAAAAGTACTTGAGTAACACAAATTCCAAGGTATTATCAAGAAACTGAATTCCTAGTTATCACAGAATCCCTAAATATCACAAAATTCCTTGGTCGAAAAGCTGTTGTAATAAAGTCTCCATTGGTAACAGTAAGAGACTGACTACAAAAAAAAAATACTACTGCTGTCAGAATCCTTTTAAACAAAGGGAACATCTCAAGCTGACTCTTAAGCAGTTTGCATAAATTTCTGCACATGTTCTAGTTCTAGATGAAAACACACACACAAAAAAAACCCTCATGTCTTATACTGACTACTTGCTCTGATCACAGAAACTTAGTATAGAAGGAAAAAGAACAGGGAGAGGTGACATATCAAATATGACAGGATAAAACATCCTTAGCTTTCTTTAAATTCAGATAGAGTCAAAATTCTCCACTCATGCAGTATCTGTTTTTCTTCATAGCCAGACTCAGGAATAGTCAGGTGGGAAACATTCCTTTCCAAAGGAACAAATGGGGAAACTGAGCCAGGAGGATCCCATCCTAGATTGAGACTAAGATTGTCCCTCTGGCCTTTTCCCAAATTAGTCACATTTACCTCCACCTGTTACCAGTAAAGAATCACATTCACTGGCATTTCTCTCAGACACTGATTTTAATGCAGACAACTATATCCAAATTCAAACTCAAAAGTAGTTATAGTCCCAAGACCCTTTTACTTCAAAAAGCAAGTCTCACTAATCACAGCTTAAAGCCAGATACAGTTAATTTTGCTCTCATAGGATTGCAATAAGCAATAAAAATTTACCAGGACTCACATACATAAGAAATCTCACTTTATGTCTTTTCTTCTCAAATTTAAACCTGTCCTGTACAAAAGCCAATCATTAGAAATCATTTCTATCTATTGTGCTTGATGACCTGGCCACAGGGATCTTGACAAGTTTACAAAATAAGGGGGAATTGCCATGTACCCCAGACAGGGCTGATATTGGTTCCACAATCCCTTTCTTTTCCACATACAATAATTAATTATCTTAGGTTTTAGCATTAAAACAATAAACCCAAATAACTTAGTTAACAATCTCACAAATTTCACAGATGATAACAAAACAACTTTAACTAAAAATTCAAAATGCCCCAACAGCCAAATTCATTCCTTTTTCTCTTTTCTCTAATTTCACAATTAATTTAAAATTCTAGATTATAAAAGAAATTGCCCTTCCAGCAAAATAACCAAGACAATTGACCCAAAAAAATCTTTCTTTCTTTCTAGACCCCTTCACCAGGTCCAGCAGTCTCCTGGAGCCACTCCCACACTGACAGACTGGCTTCTTTTTTTTTTTTCTATGCTCACCCATCATTGTCTTTTACTGGTCTGATAGCCCCAGACTACATCCAAATTCCCGATTAGACCTCAATGCCATCCCCAATCAGGGTACTTCAAAGCCTAGACTTCCCCACGACCACTAGTCCATGCCTTAAGAGCCTGACTCATACTACCCATCCCCCAACAAACCCAGTTGTTAGCCTTAAGAAGGAACCCAACAAATTTTGCTTACATAAAAATTGCTTTTCTGACAAAACAGATGATACAGTTGCCTACCAAATTATACAATAAAGGAATACAACAATACCATACCTTAGAACCAAAACCAATTAATAATATCTCTGGGCTACCACCATCCCCTCACTAAACAATAAACTAAAATACATGAAACTTTCTTGGGGCCACATAGTTCTTAATGCCAGATAAAATATGTGCTCTGTACCCTTGGCCCTTTATAAAGAGATATTATTTACAAATTCATGTATTTCTTCAGTATTTCAGTTCCCCGTGCATATCCACATTTTCTAAAAACTTTTACAAACAGTTTGGATTCACCTATTGTAACCAAGTCAGTTTAAAATATACTGGGCCAGTATTCTAACTACTTCTTTTTGCTTTCCCTCCAGGTAGATACCTCTGGAGCTTAATAATTAATTAACCACTACACAGCTTTCTTTTTACATTTCTGAAGGGAGATTATTGAATAGGGCTCTCCCTCCCCAACAATTCACTTTTTTTCCCCACTATTTTCCCGCCATTTTCTTTTAGTTTCTTTCAATTTACTTTAATAACATTCAAATTATGAAAAGCCACTTGACATAATAATACAAAAGTTTATCAATTTGCAGATTCTTACATTTTCCCAATTTACAGTGTAATAAATTCGAAATGTTACATTTCATTTCCTTGGCAGCTACCAAACCCAAACAAGCACTCAGCACAGCTCCCAGCTGCCCATAAATTACCTTTTGTTTGTGCTCTGGTACACAAAAACTTTTTCTCTTCTACCTAAGGCAGGAAATGGTTAAAAACTTACTTAGCCTGCCTCCCCTTGATCTGATTGTTTTTTTTTCTCTCCTTCTCTCTCTCTTCTACATTCAACAATTTGGCCAAAATTGGAATTCGGGAGAGAGGAAGAAAATATTTTCCAACATCTATTCAAGAGTTACAAATCTTTTTACTTTCAAAACCTCTATTCACATTATAACGTATTTTCTCTCTTTTTCTTATCCACCCCTCTAAGGCTGCTGTTACCAGGGTGGAAGGGGAAGGAGAAACAAAGAGGCTGCTTGATTGCAAAGGATCAGAGCACACATACGAACAATCAATCATACCACACACACAGAGACACAAACACAGAAATTGGATGTACAACAAATTGCTGTTATATTCTCAAATCATTAAATCGTATTTAACCATTTTCTTTTATCTTTCTCTTTATATTTTGGTGGTTCATTCCAATTCTAAAGCTTATTCCCTAAAGGACTATTTTCTTGATATGCCATCCTTCTGCTCCATGGTGCTGGGTTAAAATTTATCTAAAAGTCTGTCGCCAGACTCTCCCAGGTCAGGGACCTACAAATTTTTCAGGACCTCACCCTAGGCCCTCAGGACCTTGCCTTAGGCCCTCTCGGAGGGGTCGCCTCCAGCCCTCAGTCACCTGAGCGCTCACTTGTCGGTGTCTCTCCAGGGATAATCTGTCCTATCCCAAAGACCCACAAGTTCTGCAGGACCTCAGGTTATATGTATATAACTTATGTGACTGCTTTCTCCACCAGCCGGAGTTTTACACTTACACCACACTAACACTATCAGAGTTCTTTATTTTCTTTTACTTTAAGTTTCTGTTACTCGGAATTCCTCTCCTCAGGACTTCTGTCAGTCAAGAGGGAGAACAATCCCCAAGCCCGAGAGCCACCAAGAAAAATGGCTGGTGGGTGCCTGCTCTCGGCCCTTAGAGAGGGTCGACTCCTAAGAGGCTTATTTCCCGGCCAACACACCAAACTGTGTGGGATGCCACTCAAATTAAAAAAAAAACACAGAGGTATCCTAGGAGAAACAGAAAGTTAATTTATTATTATTATATCAAACCTCGAGATTTGGGTGTCCTTCCACCAGAATACTCTGATGAAAGGAGACACAGACAGAAGCAAAGGACCTGATTAAATACCCTAATGCGCAAATTCCCCCCTCCCACCAACTGGCCAATATTTGGCTCACATTCTCAATGTCCGTAGAAACTGAAAACAAAACAATGAACACAATATACATATCTATATTTCTTAGTTTGCTGAAGTAATACCAAAGAAGCAATTAAAGACGTGCAGTCAAGCTAGACACTGTACTGTATAGCCAGGTCACCATGACCAAAATATAGCAAACAGGTGCATGCTTTAACTACTGAACAATGGCATAAGGGGGGAGTACTTGGGGTTGAATTCCTGTAAATCAGGTGATTTCTAGTAAATCGAAACTTAGGCCTGTCGGGCTGCTATGCCTGCCTTGAGTCTAATACAATTTCTATTTATTCTTCTAAGAAGTTTTCACAGGACCCTCATCCCACTCAGCCTTATCCCAAACCTTAATTACACTGAGGAGTCTTCACTGGGACATCCCATTCACTTCCCTTCAAAATCTGTCCAAAGTCAAGGTTCTCCATTACTGCCTTAGGACGGGGTACCCTTACCAGTTATGACACAACTAAGATGAAATTCCATTATGGGCCCATACGAAGGGTTGGATGGACTCAGGGAAAGTTTGTGTTTTCAGGGCCACTAGCAGGTTATTAGTCTCTGAAGAGTTTTTATTCCTAGACTCTTGTCTGAAGTATAACAATTTGTGATACCACCTCTAACTGAGAAGAGGGAGGAGTAGAACAGGAGAATTAGAAAGGTACAATGCTCTGCACATGAAAAAATGAAGCATATGTTTAGGTAACTCATAGTTATACACATTAATTGAAGGAAGCAGTGATGTAGGCAATTGAAGATGAAAACTAATTCCTAAGTAAATTATATTTGGCTTTGGAATGGATTTTATGCTGACATTTAAGTAAGGAAGTGTCTGATCTAGAAATTTATAGCCATTCAAACAAAAACTTAAGGCTCAGGAGAACCTGGAAAATTGTCCACGTTTCTCATGCTGCTCATTGGCTCAACCCTTAATTTCTATTCCATGTTAACATTTTTTTTTCCTTTGAGAAATCCACAAAATCCCAACTTAAAAATCTCTGTTCACTTTCACATTATTATATAGCTAACTTTTTCTTTCCTACCTTCCTGAATTGTTGCTGTTGTTCAGTAATTTCAGTCATGTCTGACTTCTAACGACCCCATTTGGTGGTGTTTGTGGCAAAGAGATTAGAATGGGTTGCCATTAACTTTCCTAGCTCACTTTATATATTAAGAACTGAGGCAAACAAGGTTGAGTGACTTGGACATGGACACACAGGTAGTAAATGTTGGAGGCAAAATTTGAAGTCAGAAGAGGAGTCTTCATGACTTCAGGCCTGGTACTCTATATTGTGCTACCCAGCTATCCTGCATTCATGAATAGATAAATATTATTTTGGAGTTCAAAGCCATTCCCACACTCCGGCTGTTTCACTGAGTGAATACAAGACTAATAATACATAAGATATTAACTGTCATAATTCACAATATGAGTATGCTGAATAAGCTACCATATGTGTTATATTACAGAATGATCTTGATAATAATACTAACCACACCATTATTGAATATAATGAATGAACGAATGAACATTCTACTTCCACATCTTTATTCTGATTTCATAAGTCCTTTCTCTGGAGGTGGATAGCATTTTTCATCATAAGTCATTCAGAATTGTCTTGGATCATTGTATTGCAGAAAACAGCTAAGTCATTCACAGTTGATCATCATATAATATTGCTATTACTGTGAGCAATGTTATTCTGGTTCTGCACATTTCACTTTGCGTCAGTTGATATAAGCCTTTCCAAATTCTTTTCTGAGACCTTCCTGTTCATTATTACTTATAACAGAATAATATTCCATCACAATAATATACCACAATTTGTTTGGCCATTTTTCAAATGATGGGTATCCTCTCATTTGTTTGCCATCATTAAAAGAAGTACTTTAAATTTTTTGTACCTATTGGTCCTTTTCCTTTCAAAAATCTCTTTGACATAATAATGGTATTGCTGGATGAAAGGGTATGCATGGTTTTATAGTCCATTGGGTGTAGTTTCAAATCTCTCTTGAGAGTGGTTGAATCAGATTATAACTCCAACCACAGTACATTAGTGGCTCAATTTTTCCACACCCCCTCCAAAATTTGTAAATTTTTCTTTTGTATTATATTACCCAATTTGATAGATTTGGGGTGGTACCTCAGAGGAATTGTTTTAATTTGCATTTTTCTAATTGTTGAGTCTAGTGATTTAGAGCATTTTTTTTCACATGGCTATAGATAGCATTGATTTCTTCATCAGAAACATAGCTGTTGATATCCTTTGACTATTTATCAATTGAGGAATGACTTGTGCTCTAAATGATTTCACTCAGTTTGATATATTTTTTTAAAAATATGATGACTTTGTATTTTCCTCCATCCTATTTTCCCCTATTTATTTAACTTCTCTCTCCTTTCACCCTATCTGTCCTCAGGTCTTTTGCTTCTGCTTGCTCTTTTCCCCAGTCTGCCCTCCTTTCTATCAGCGCCTCTCTCTTTTATCCCCTTCCCTTCATACTTTCCTTATGGCAAAACTGATTTCTGTACCAAATGAATGTATATGCTATTCCCTTTTTGGGCCAATTCTGATGGGAGTAAGGTTCTTGAACCACCATCCCCCATCTTCTGCATTTTCCTCTCCATCAAAAAAATCTTTTAAGCCTCTTTTATGTGAAATAATTTACCTCATTCTACCTCTCCTTTTCCCCTTCTCCCAGTGCATTCCTCTTTCTCACCCACTAATCTCATTTTTTTAGATAATCAACCCATCATATTCAATTCACACCCAATACTTCTTTTTATGTATGCTCCTTCTAAGTACTCTAATAATAAGAGGAAGTTTTTATAAGTTGCAAGTGTCATTTTCCAATATAGGAATGTAAACAGTTCAATGTTATTAAGTTCCTTATGATTTCTGTTTTCTGTTTACCTTTTCATGCTTCTCTTCAGTCATGTATTTGAAAGTCTAATTTTCTATTCAGCTTTGTTCTTTTCATCAGGAATATTTGAATGTCCTCTCTTTCATCAAGTTTTCATTTTCTTTTCTCCTGAAGGATTACACTCAGTTTTTCTATGTAGGTGATTCTTGGTTGTACCCCTAGCTCTTTTGCCTTTGGGAATATTATATAGCAACCCTTCAGATCATTTAATATAGAAGATGCTAAATATTGTGTTATCCTGACTGTGTCTTCACAATATTTGAATTGTTTCCTTGTAACTGCTCCCAGTATTTTCTCCCTGACCTCAGAGCTCTGAAATTTGGCTATGATATTCTTGAGAGTTTTCATTTTGGGATTTCTTTCAGGAGGTGATCAATGAATTCTTCCGATTTATATTTTATCCTCTGGTTCTAGAATACCAGGGCAGTTTTCCTTGATAATTTTTTGAAAGATGATGGCTAGGCTCTTTTTTTGATCATGGCTTTCAATAGCCCAACAATTATTAAATTATCTCTCCTGGATTTATTTTTTTTTCAATTTAAATGTTTTTCCAATGAGATATTTCACATTTTCTTCTATTTTTTCATTATTTTGATTTCGCTTTGTTGTCTTGATAAAACAATTAGCTACCAAGTTCCTAATTATAAATTTTAAGGAATTATTTTCTTCAGTGAACTTTTCCATTTGGTCAGTTCTATTTTTTTTAGTTCTTTTCTCAAGTAAATTTTTGTACCTTTTTTTTCCATTAAGCCAATTCTGCATTTCAAGGCTTTCTTTTATTCATTGGATTTGTTGTTGTTGTTGTTGCTTTTATCTTACAATTTTTGCATATTCTGTTTTTTTCAGATATTATTTTCTTCAGTATTTGTTATTCTCCCTTTACCAAGCTGTTGATTCTTTTTCATTATTTTCTTGCATCACTCTCATTTTCCTTCCCATTTTTCTTGACCTCTCTTACTTGATTTTTAAAATCTTTTGAGCTGTTCAACGACCTCCTGAGAACAATTTATAGTTTTCTTGAAGGCTTTGGATGTAGCAGTTTTTACACTTTTGTCTTTTTCTGAGTTTGTATTTTTAACTTCCCAATCACTGTAGTCATTTTCCATAGTTGGGATCTTTTTTTGCTTTTTTCCTCATTTTTCAATCTCATTTATTGACTTTTAACTGTATACTAAAGTGAGACTCTGCTTCCAGAATGTAAGGGCTACTGTCTCAAGATTTAGTGGTTTTCTGCTTCTTTTTCAGAGATAATTCTGGGAACCTGAAAGTTTTCAGTTTTACCAAGGAAATGTGATCTGGGGAGACGGGTGTTTACTACTCTCCTGGCCTGTACTCTGATCTATGAGCAACCACAGGCAGTATTTTCCACCATGGAACTGTGACCAGGATCATAGCTCCCCTGTGACTGAGCTCTGGTGTGGTAATGGTCCTCCTTACCCTGAGACTAAGACTTAGGACTGTGAATGAGATCCAATTATGGGTAGTGAAAAACAGTCCTTCCTCAAATGCCAGCAAAGGGATCCCTGTAATCTGCTTCTGAAGAGTTCTCTGTTCCCTTCCAACCTGTGGTTGAGAGGTCTAGAAACTGCCCACTACCACTATTGTTCAATTGCCCAACAAGGCTTACTACTCTTTTTCTCTAGCATGGCCTGTATTGGACCATGCCCCAGTCTTACCCCAGTACAATAGACCTTTCCTGTTTACTTTCCAAATAGTCATGGACTGGAAAATTCTTTCACCCCATGTTTTAGTAGGTTCTGCTTCTCCAGAATACATTTTGAGATATTAAAGTTGTTTGGAAGCATTTTGGGGAGAGCTCAGGTGAGTCACTGTCTTTTCTCTAACATCTTAGCTCCACCTCTGTATTGTCAAATTTTATAATTTTTAACTTCAAAATTTCTCCTATATAATGTCTTTGCTCATACAGTCTCACCTCAGTGTAGTATCAACTCACCTCATATCTGTTCAATTGAGACATCCTTCTCACTGGTTTCCCTGCTGCTTGTTTTTTTTTTCTTCATCCTCATACGAACTCTACTCAAGTACCAAATTATTTTTCTAAAAACACAATTCTGACCATATCTACACACACACACACACACACACACACACACACGCACACACACAGACACAGACACACACACATATACACACATGTGTGTATGTGTGTGTGCATGTATGTGTGTGTTTGTATGCATATGTATGTGTGTATGTATGTATTGTGCATATATATGTATGTATATACACATACAAATCTGCTTTGCTCTTAAAGCCTTTTATAACTACCCCCTCTTCTCTTTCTGATCTTCATACCCCGGCCTTCTTGCATTTCCAAACATATGCCAATTCATTAAGGCTCTGGATTTTCACTGGCTGTCTTTCATGCCTCAAATGCTCTCCCTCCCTACCTCTGCCTCACCAGTTTCATTACTTTCTTAAATTTTCAGCCCAAGTTTTGCCTTTTACAAGAGAAACGTTCTGCTTTTCTTAGCTGCTGAACTCATACCCTTGGAAGAGCCTAGTTATTTGCATGATGACCCCCACAACAATGTGTGCTCCTTGAGGACAACAGTTATGTTCCTGCACTTCTTTATATTATCAGGGATTAGTACAATGCCTGGAATATACCAAAAACTAAATGAATGTTTGTGTTTTTTACCTAAATGATTCATTACATTTGAGTTTTAATTTTAAGGTTTGACCATTTGGGGGAAGTATTTTCATTTTAAGTTGTAATAGTTAATTACACCTGTTTTCAGAGGGAAAAATGAATAGGTACAGGACAGAAAAAGAATAAGAACAAAGCTTCCTCTTTGGTAGGGATAGCATGTAGAACAAGAAGACTAAAGCTAACAAAAGCAAATTTTATGCAATTCACAATTCTGCCCAAGATAAACCTTAAGCAAAATAGACAGAATTATGGTAAATTTGCTATTATTTCATTGAGAACTTGAAAAAAAGGTTTTAAAAAAATTAATCTTGTTGATATGATTGGCAATTGAAATCACTAATTTTATTTATTTTTATTAATTAATAATTTATTTTTAGTTTTCAACATTCACTTACACAAGACTTTAATTTCTGAATTTTCCTCCCATCTCTCCCCTCCCCCCATCCCAAGATGGCATGCATTCTAAATACCCTTTCCCCCAATCTACCCTCCTCCTCCCTTTTCTTATTTCCTTCCCCTTCCATTGTCCTGTAGGATAAGATAAATTTCTATATCCCATTGCCTGTACATCTTATTTCCCAGTTGCATGTATAAACAATTTTTAACATTTGTTTTTAAAACTTTGAGTTCCAAATTATCTCCCTTCCTCCTTTTTCACCCAATGTCATTGAGAAGGCAAACTTAGATATAGTTTATACATGTGTAGTCATGCAAAACACTTCCATAACAGTCATGTTGTAAAAGATTAACTATATTTCCCTCCACCTTTTCCTGCCCCTCATTTATTCTATTTTATCCTTTAACCCCAACTCTCCTCAAAAGTGTTTCATTCTGATTACTCCCTCCCCCAATCTATCATCTCTTATATTATTCCTCCTCCGTTATCCCTTTTCCCCTACTTTCTTTTAGGATAAGATAGATTTCCACACCCAGTTGAGTGTATGATATTGTCTCATTAAGACTAATCTGATGAGAGTAAAGTTCGCTCATTCCCTCTCACCACCCACCTCTTTCTCTCCACTGTAGAAAACTTTTTTTCATTTCTTTATGTAAAATAATTTACCCTATCCTACCTTTCCCTCTCAAATCACACTGTGCCCTCTGTCTATCAACATATATGCATACATGAATATGTATAAATTTATATACATATGTGTGTACATATGTATATATTCCTTCCAACTACCTTAATATTGAGAAATGTCTCATGAGTTACATATATCATCTTTCCATGTAGGACTGTAAACAGTTCAGCCTTAATAAGTCCCTTATGATTTCTCTTTCCTGTTTACCTTTTCATGCTTCTCTTGAGTCTTCTATTTGAAAGTCAATTTTTCTATTCAACTCTGGTCTTTTCATCAAGAATGCTTGAAAGTCCTCTATTTCACTGAATATCCATTTTTTAACCTGAAGGATTATATTCAGTTTTGCTGAGTAGGTGTTTCTTAGCTTTAATCCTATCTCTTTTGACTTCCAGAATATCATATTCCAAGCCCTCTGATCTCTTAATGTAGAAGCTGCTAAATCTTTTGTTATCCTGATTGTGTTTCCACAATAATCAAGTTGTTTCTTTCTGGTTTCTTGCTATATTTTATACTTGACATGGAAACTCTGGAATTTACCTACAATATTCCTAGGACTTTCTCTTTTGGGATCTCTTTCAGGAAGTGATCAGTGCATTCTTTCAGTTTCTATTTTACCCTGTAGTTCCAGAATATTAGGGCAGTTTCCTTGATAATTTATTGAAAGATGATGTCTAGGCTCTTTCATTGATCCTGGCTTTTGGGTAGTCCAATACTTTTAAAATTTTCTCTCTTTGAATTTTTTTCTAGGTTAGTTGTTTTTCCAATAAAATATTTCACATTGTCTTCTATTTTTTCATTCTTTTGGTTTTGTTTTCTTTCTTGATTTCTCATAAAATTATTAGTTTCTATTTCCTCCATTCTAATTTCTTAAGGAATTATTTTCTTTAGTGAGCTTTTGTAGTCCCCCCCATTTAGCCAATTCTTTTTTTAAGGCATACATTTCTTCATTGGCTTTTTGGACCTCTCCTGCCATTTGGGTTAGGCTATATTTTAAGGTGTTATTTTCTTCAGTACTTTTGGGGATCTCCTTCAGCATGCTGTTGACTCATTTTTCATGATTTTCTTTCATCACTCTCATTTCTCTTTCCAATTTTTCCTGTACTCTTACTTGTTTTTCAAAATAATTTTTGAGCTCTTCTGTGTCTGAGACCAATTCATATTTTTCTTGGAGTCTTTGGATGTAGGAACTTTGACTTTGTTATCTTCTGAGTGTATGTTTTGATTTTCTTTGTCACCAAGCATGAATATATTTCCACTGTTTGCTCATTTTTAGCCAATTACTTGATTATTAAACTTTTTGTTAAGGTACACCTCTGATTCCAGTGTGAAGGGTGTCCTGTCTCAAACTTCAGGGGGTTTTTTTGTTTGTTTGTTTGTTTTTATTTTTTTGTTTTTGTTTTTGTTTTTGCAGTTATTTTCTCAGATCTTTCTAAGGACCTGTAAATTTTCAGATCTTCTAAGGTATTCACTAATTTTAAATTTAATGTCTGAATTGGCCCCAATTTTAAATACTATTTAACAATTTTTGATTTATCAAAGACTCTACCTTTTTCTTTCATTCAATCCTAATTTAATCACGAAAGACTCTTTAACATCAACATTAATATGGAAAATCTGTTTCATTAGCTGGAAGAGAAGATAATGATCAAGAAATTATGTCTTGATGATATAAGTGATCTTAAATAAATAATATAAATGAGGGGAAGAAGAAGTTATTGGGGGGATGGGAAATATATTTAGGAATATTTCACATAATCAATCAATTAATCAAGATTTATCAAGCACTTACTATTTGCCAGACTCTGTGTTCACTTCTGGCCACTGGGTCAGCATTGGGTACACAATTAAGAGTCTATACAATCAACAAGAAAGGTTCCTGGGTGGTAAGGCATAGCTGAAACTTGAACCTCAACTGATTCATAGTTGGGTATAGAAACAGATTTAACGCAAAAGGAAACTATAAGAGAAATAGGAGAGGAAAGTAGAAGGAAAGTAGATTAAGTCATAAGCAAAACAAACTCAAAGGGTATGTGTATGTCTGTTTTTCTTCAATTATTTCAGTTGTGTCCAACTTTTCATGACAGCATTTGGAGTTTACTTTGCAGAAATATTGGTGTTGTTCATCATTTCCTTCTTCAATTCATTTTACATATAAGTAACTGAGGCAAACAGGGTTAAGTGACTTACACAGGGTCATACAGTTGTCAGAGGCCAGATCTGATCTCTGAGATATGAGTCTTCCTCATTCCAAGCCCAACACTCTATCCTCTTTACCATGTACCTTCCTGTATTTGTCTGAATTATTTTTTTTTACTGTGCAAAGCTCTAAATGTGTATTTTCATATATATATAATATATATGCACACACACACATATATATATACACATACACACATATACATATATGTGTGTGTGTATATGTGTGTATGTATGTATATATGTATGTATGTATGTATGTATTTACATGCCCATACATATAGATAAAAGGATTGATAGATGGAAAAAAAATAGATATGTTTATATCTGTAGTTATATTCATATCTAAATATATGTCTAAATTTATATTTATCTCTATTTTTGTGAATACACACATATAACTTTGTGAGTGGCAAAAAATAAGAATTTCAGGGGTTTCCCATCAATTAAGAAATGGCTAAAAATAATATAATATAAATGTGATGCAATAGCATTGTCTCATGAGAAATTATAAAGGAAATTGTTTCAGAAAAATCTCAGAAGTCTTATATGGTCCAAAATTTAGTCAAGTAAACAGAAGAAGAAGGACATATCTTTCAATGATAATGGCTTTGAATGATGTAGGAACTCTGATCAGTGTAAGGACAAACCAAGATTCTGAAGAATTTATGATGAAACATGCTAAACCCTTATTGATAGGTGACTCACTGACTCAGTGAATACCCTACTACAGGAAGGCAAAGAATGTAGCATATCACTTTTCCTGTAGGCTTCTTTAATATCCTTAAGTTGCTTAGTTAGGAGACATCTAATTTATTGCCACTGACTTTATTACCAAATAATAGTGTTTTCAAATATTGTAGTCCTCTGAGCTCAGTTCTATTTAACCACTTAAACAAACTAGCTTTTGAAAAGGAATGTTTATTTCAAAGGCATAGCAAGATGAAAATAAAAGTATGCCTCCCTTCTCCCAAAACTTTGATTGCACATATGTATAACAGAATTTTTTTCTTTTGTTTTTAATTTTAGGGATATTGGAATAAAGAGAAGACAGATTTTTTTCTAATTGAATTAAAAAAGAATTATAAAAAGAATGAAAAGGAATTTAAGCTAAGAAAAGAGAAGGTTCAAGTCATCGGTAGGGGGAAAAAACATAAAAGTCAGATACCTAGAAAAAATCTATGGATAGCAATATAGGAACCTCTCCTAATTTAAAAATATCAAGATAGTCATACCTAACTTGACTTTATCCTTGCCTTCCTTATTTAGTGTATTCATCCAGATTTTGGAGTTATAATTCAACCGCCTACCTCTAATTCTAGCATATTCATAAATTTAACTAAATTTTATATATTATGTTCCACATGTATCCAGAAATAAGATAAGTAGGCATCTGTTAGTAATCATTTTAACAAAGAATGAATGGCACATTGACAAATTGCTGCAGACATCCCCTTAGTAAGTACAGATACAGAGACTAAAGGGGAAATGTAACAATAAATTGTCTCATCTCATACATCTGTCTGGTGTTCAGGACATCATCTGATGAAGTTTTGTGGTCTGAGTGCTGTTCAAGCAATGTCCAGTAGACTGACTTCTTGTAGAGGTCCTCTTTCTTGTGTCCAGTCTCCTACAAGATTGATCTTAAAACAATTTTAAATTAACTTGCCAATAACCAGACCATATAATGAAAGTTAACTCAACCCTTATGTCTCTATTATTGTAAGATCTAAATTAGAACCTTGGCCAATTGTCATGTTTAAGAAACTCAAATTAGAAAAGAAGAAATGGAAAAATTAGAAACCAATTTTTTATTTTTTATATTTTATATAAATAATATTTTATATTGTTATTTTTATATTTCTAATATTTTCCATTTATTCCTGTTTTTATACCTTGCATTAATTGCAGTGTTTATGTTTTGCATATATTTTTGCATAAATATTTTGCATTATTTCATTATTCATTATTATTCATATTCCCCCATCAGGAGAATGAGACTCCACTAAGGAATTAATAATAGACTCCAATGCATGCATAAATACATAAGTAATCAATTTAAAGACAGTATATATGAAGTAATAAAACAATTCCAACTTCTGGTCATGTACAAATAATCCTTAAATAAAGTGGATCCTTGATCCCTCACCCTTTGGAGAAAACATGGGTCACATTTGGACCAAAACTATGAAGAAGGCCACGGAAGTCATCATCCAAAAGTACTACACCTGCCTGGGCAATGACTTCAACACCATCAGCTGTGTGTATGAAGAAATTGCCATCATCCCCAGCAAGAAGTTACACAACAAGAATATGGGATATGTTATTCATCTGATGAAGTGAATCCAGAGAGGTCCTGTGAGAGGTATCTCCATCAAACTGTAGGAAGAAGAGAAAGCACGGATAACTATGCCCCTGAAGTCTCTGCTTTGGATCAGCAAATCATTGAAGTGGACCACGATACCTAACAAATGTTGAAAGTTCTGGACTTTGGCAGTTTGTCCAACCAAGTTATCCAGCCCACAACTGGGATGACTTTCAAAACAGCGAGTGGAGCTATTTAATATTTGTTTTTGCCATCTTTCCAATAAGCTTGAGAAACTCCCCCCCAAAAAATATAAAATAAAGCAGATGATTCTTTTAGGGCATTTACAAGATATATCACAAATCATTCTTCTTTTAACATTAACTAATTGTAACAAACTGAGACAGGTGAGCTATTAATTAAGTAACAGGATAATGTCCTGTTTTCACAAGCCCTTGGCCTAATTATCCCTGTAACATTATGAGGAATTAAAGGACCCTAGCTTGTACAGGAATATACTAGTAAGAGACATCAAGGCTAAATAATTAATTCTAAAATTCTAGTACAAGTAGCTCAATCTTATACTTGCATCTTACTATAGTAAGTATAGTAACCTCAGATATTCCAGCATCAATCTGTTATTTAATAGATTTAATATTGTGCTTACAAACTTTTTGATTATGGAAAATTGCCATAAAAGAATAGGGACATAGCTAAACTAAGAGCACAATGTTTCCCTAACTTCATGTCAGTTCCAGGCAGAAATAATGTAAATGGCCAACTAAACTGAGACAGGCTTAAAGACTGCCAGGTGTTATAGTGGGGAAATTGAGTCAGGAGAATTCCATCTCAGATTATGCAGAATAGTCACTCTCCTGACCTTCCCAAGAGAACACCTGCTGCAGTTATCCCCCAGAGGGTTGCTGACCTCATGGGTCAGTAGTTCAATCAGTTCCTTGATAAAAATACCTGGAGTTAGACACAGTATAACTGCCATTAACAATCCCATAAGGTATAGAACAGCAAATTCCCATAATAAGAGTTTCAGATGTGACTATAATCTCACATTGGTAAGAAACATCTTTAAAGTGAGCCATGCATTCCTCACATGTTCTAGTTCCTGACTAAATATCATGCACCAATATAAAATTATCATTTCCAAAAAAATTGCCTGGCAAATGGAAATTTAGTAGGCTTTCTAAAAATCACACAAAAGATTATGCAAAACACTTCTTCATAGAAGTATTTCCCTTTCTTAAAAAGAGCTTACAATGTATTCTGTTACTATAACAAACTACATTAATTATAAGGAAATTTTACAATGTCTTTTCTTTGCATAACTTTCAAGTTTCCTTTCACAAAAATACTTTTCTAACTACTTCATTTAACCAATAATTCCAAATAGATTAATTAACAATCAAATTTCATAAGTAAGAATCAAATAATTTAGCTGTAATTTCCTTTTAAATATAGACAAAACTTGGAAATTTATGATTTCTTAAATTACAATGCTTCAAAATATTATGACATATGATCAGATAGAATGACCTAACCATTTCCTAAGTCATTCATTTTTTTCCTCTAACACTGCAATTCTTAATCTAGCAACATCTAGATAATAAGAAAAAAATGTGCTTCTAACAAAATGCACAATTTAGAAATGTAATAATATCTTACAAATTATAATGTATTTAAAACTTGAAACAACTCATTATCAAATTAGGCAAATGCATTTTTAAATCACCTTGCACAAAGAATCATCATTGATATTTTGAAACTACAACCTGAAACCAACTTATATTTTTTTCATAACAACCAAGATTTCAAATGAAAAAAAATCTCTAATAGTAAATATCAGTATTATTATTATTACTTCTTTATAGCCAAATATACCTCATTAAACATTATGTTTTAAATGTTTATCACATCCTTTTTCTAAGGGCCTAATTCATATGCAACAAAATCCAGATTAAAAATTTAGAAAAACAGTAATAACATTAATACTAAACTTCAATTGACATCAATTGCATTTTCACATTAACAAATACAGAAATTATTGATCTTATTATTTTTTGTAATTTAAAACTACTCAAAAGTTATTGGGTTTGGAATAATTACATTAAATTAGAGCCCTGGGAAGTAGGTTCCACTATTATCACTTTGAAAAACAGTAAACTGAAGTAAAAAGATTTAAGTCAAATCAAATCTGGATATTATAATCGCTAATGTTAATCATTTCATTTTTTTTAAAGTCCAATATTCTTGGTCCTTTGAAAAGAAATATTATCCACAAATTCATATATTCCCTTAAAAAGAGATGAGGTAGCAATTCCCAGCTCTGAATATTTTTTTTTCCTCTCTACTTCCTTCAGAGGGCTGAAAAGTCTCCTTTTGGAGGCTTATCAGATAAAAACTAATCCAGGTTAGCTAAAGTTTGGCCCAGGCAAAGAGACCTGAGGAATTTGAATCAATGCTGACAGGGTGTGATGGGTTTCCCCAGGCAGAAACTTCCAAAGCTTAATACTTACTTGAACAGTGCAAGGAAATATTTTAAGATTTTATATAATAATCTCAAATCACAGTAGACAATACCTTTACCGTACTCAATATATATGTAAGGTCCTTTACATTCAAAATCAAAAAGAAAATTATACTCACCCCACTTTTTGTTCAGCTTCTCTTCACCTGTTAGAGTTAATGCCTAATAATTTACAAATCAAGAGAGCTTTATTTCCCCAGGCCCTTCACAAACAGGCTTTATAATGTTAATTATTAAAACACAGAACAACCCTTATTTTTGTGGTTTTAAACACATTGAAATCAGATATATTGGCCAGAGGGGTGCAAAGACAGTACTTCAAACTCTCAGCTTTTTTTCCTCTCTCAAGAGAGATTCTTATCAGTCTAAAGCTGCGGGCTCACTGAACAGATTGCACCTTTCACTAACTTCTAGGAGACTGTCTCCCCGATTTTTGATTCCATCACTCATTGTCTAACTGTATTCTAGTATCACAAGTTGGCTAGTGTTGTGATCCCTCCCCCCAAAAAAGTTTTAATCTCCCATTGAATGCCTAAAATGGGAATTATTTTCCAATATTCTCTCTCTGATTAGAGACCTTGGAATTTCTTTAGAAGTTTTTCTGACTACATTTTAGATTTTCACCACAAACAAGAAACATTTTACAAACACACACAGAGACTGATAAAGCTTGATAAAATATAGTAAGCATGAATTTAATTTCTTGTTGAATTTTCAGGCTTAGTTTTTAAGATAAACCAAGTTGGAGTTAGAATTAGACTGGTGAACATTCAGCACATGCCACTTTACTCTGAGTTATTGTTTAATTCCACATCTTTCTATTGCAATACAATTTACTGATCAAAATTCAAAGTTATAACATGCCAATTTACTCTGACTGACTCCTAGTCAATTACAGAAGATATCCTTCCAAGAGACCTGTCTAGATCTCTTACCCCAGAGCCACTCAGAGAAGAAAAGAAAATGGACTGCAACCTAAAAATGAAAGGTCCAATAGGTAAGGAACAGGGTTTTTGGGGATACGACTTACCCACCCTTCAGAGCTGGGACTTCTGGAAAAAGTCCTGTTGATGCCAAGTGCTAGCTCTGTTACAGGGAAAGTGTACCACAAATCTGAGTCACAGCACTGTGAGCCCCAAACCCCATAAACCTGATGAACCTCATTTTGAAAAAGTCAGAACTAAGAAAGAGACAAAGTAAATTGGGGTACTTGCGTCCTCAGTTTAATTTCTCTCAAGCTGGCTTGACATGTATTACATTGGAGTTCAGTCCAAAACTGGGTTCCCCTAATGAGGCCAATTCAGAACTGGCTTGGTTTGGAATTTTGTATTATAGCCTTATATGCCCTTCGAAGAGTAGGTGTTCCCAAGGGGTGCCAATCAGCCACGATTGGCCGACACAGTAGGAGGTCGTTCAAATCAAAATGAGGTCTTGAGTTCATTCCTTAGACCACTCAGTACACAGGGGTCAGTATTGCCCACGTCAAGTGAAATGCCACTCTCAGTCTTAGGAGTCTGTCTCCACACAAACCTGAGTAGAATAAAATCAATTCAGGCCTGGGTTGGAGTTTGCCCAAGATAAGAAGATTCAATGCAATCTCATTATCAGAGATTTCCTTCTGAACAACTTTGGACAGAAGGCTGGCAGGGTTGAACTCTGAGTCTCCAAGATACAGATTACCAAGAGAAATAATTTTTCACAAGTTCCAAAATGTAGAAAACTCAGTAATTACAGGAAGAGAAAAATAAAAATAATGTAACACAAGATAATTCTTATAGGAAAAAATAACTAAAGCCTAGCTCATCAGCCCATTACTTTTAACTAACCTCAAGGTCTTCTGACATTGCCAGTCTATTTCCCATAATCACATTGACAATTCTGGCAAGGCCCTGCTATCTCCAACTGCAGTAATCTTAGGCAACAACTTTGAAGTTAGCCCATGTTCAAAGGGCAGGTGGAAGATTTAGCACACAATATACCTCTTTCCTCAGCTTACACTGTCTCATACAATCCAATCAGTGGCCCAGGGCTTCAATATAATAATGCAAGAGGAAACCAGAAGACAATAGAAGGAATAAGAGAAAAAAGAAAGAAGAGATATAATTGAAAATGCATTTCAAAGCACCTCTCTCATCTGTATCCTTTTTTCTTGCTTTATCCATTTACCACCAGCCCTTATACACCACCCTAGGGACTCAAGGAATGAATACATCTGCAAAGGACATAAAAAAAGGAGAAGTGAAGAGAGTGAGACATGGATAGTTCCCATCAAGTGGTCAGCCAGATTTTCTTTATAGTGCCCAATTAGTTATCCTCCTCCCCTCATTATGCATTTGACTGAAGTCTAGTGCAACTCTGAAATAATGCAGAACAGTCATTAATGGCTAAGGGACAGGCCCATCAATACTAGGCTTTCAGAAAAGAAAGAATCTGTAGGAAAAAAAAATCCAGGACACTACAGAAAAATCAGAAAGGCGATTGATAAATATGGAAAAAAAAATAACCAAGGAGTATATGTGAACAAAAATTTGCAAGAATGGACAAATATCCGAAGGAAAATAAATTGAAATTCCTTGAGGAAAATAAAATTATTTTGCAGCAAATTTTCAAAACCCTACTAAATCCACAATATTACAACTTCAAAGCCTTCAGAAATCAATCAAAATAATAAAGAATTAAATGACAAAAGAAATAAAGTAAAAAATGAGACTTTTTTATTTTTTATTTTAGGCAAATGTTAAAACGTAAATGCATAATAAGGAAAGAAAAAATAGACATTACAAATTCAAATATTAAACTTAAATATAAAAGAAAAAAGAAGAAAAAAGTCACATGCACCATAGAACATAGAATAGGATTCAAAATATAAAGCAATAACTCCTTATTTCAAGAAAGCCTATATATTAAATAATGTGCATTATGTTGAAAGTTGTCCATCTTTGCTTTCTCATAGGTTTTCTTTTGTTCTCTGCTGTACACTTTTTACTTTGTTCTTTTTTTCCCCCTTCATCCTCTCTACCCACCACCCCAAGGCTACAATTAAGCATGGATATATTTGTATATAAATATTGATATATACATACATGTATACATAAATATACATACATACATGCATACACACATAAACATATCCTTTCCCTAAGAGATTCTATTGCTAATCTTTGTTTTTATGTCTGTGCATATCTCTTTTTTTCCTATCTCTCCTAACTTCCCTACTTTTCTTCTACTTGTTACCTTACCCTCCTGTTACTTAACCTACCCCGACTCCAGCCATTACTCCCTTATCCTCACATTCCTCTAAATCTAAGCCCCCTTCTATATACCCCTTTTAATGTATTCCCTCACTCTCCCCTCTAAGGATCCTTCCTTTATCCTCTCCCCCTCCCTATATCCTTAGAGTTTTATTTCTTTCTAAATTTAGAACACTTTTATATTCTTGTAAGTGCATATGTATTTTCCCCTCTTAAACCCATTCTCCATGAAAGTAGACTTCCAGGAGTAACAGCCTTCTTCTCCCCATATTATTCTTCTGTACTGATTCTTCCTCTTGCACCACATGTGTAAAAGATAATTGCTCTTTTAGGTATTCCTGAATGATTTTGTTATTTGATGTCATATCCCAATTTTTTAAAAAAGCTACCTAAATACTCATATCAATCTTAGATATGAGTTTTATATTTTGTATACATAAAAGGTAAATATTCTATCCTCATGTAGTCCCTTGAAATTGGTCATTGGTATGTACCTTATATTTCTCTTGGCTTTTGTATGTCAAATCTTCTATGGAGTTCAGGTTTTTTTTTTTTAAACAAAGTCCTGAAAGTCTAACAATTGCTCAAAGTTCTTTTTTTTTTTCCATTCAGAATTATGCTTAACTTTGCTGGTTATGATATTTTTGGCTGGAAGCCCAGTTCTTTTACTCTTCTACATAGAGTGTTACAAGACCTGTGATCTTTTACTGTCATCACTGCTAAGTCTTGTGTAATTCTAATTGTGATATGTTAATATGTACTGTAACATGTACATAGTGTAATATGTTGCCTGTAGTACTTAAATTGTCTTTTTTTGTTGTTCTTCTTGCTTGCAATATCTTGTCCTTGATCTGGACTTTTTTTTTCTATTTCTACTTTCCCCTCCTGTTCTAGTGCTGCAGGAAGGTTTTCCTTAATTATTTCTTGTATTTTTATATCTAGATTCTTTTTTATGATCAAAACATTCAGGTACTCCAATTATTCTTAAGTTTTCTCTTGATCTGTTCTTCAGATCCACTGTTTTTTCTCATGAAATGTTTCACATTCTATTCTTTTTTTTCATTCTTTATGTACAATTGGGGAATGGCTGAACAAGTTGTGGTATATGAATGTAATGGAATACAATTGTGCTATCAGGTAGTCCAATTATAATTATGTTTTCTCTTTTTGATCTGTTCTCCAAATCAGTTGTTTTTTTTTCTTATAAGAACTTTCACTTTCTGCTTTTTTTATTCTTTATATTTTCTTTCATTATTTCTTGATCTCATAAATTCACTGACTTCCTGTTGCCCAATTCTAATTTTCTTTTTGTTAATCTTTTTATTTTCAAATTTATTTACTTTTTTTAGTTTTCAACATTCACTTCCACAAGATTCTGCATTCCAAATTTTTTAACCATCTGTCCCCTCCCACCACACCATGATGGGCTGCATTCTGATTCCCTCTTCACTCACTCTGTTCTCCCTTCTATTACCACCCCCCTTTTCTCATCCCTTTCTCTTTCTGTTTTCCTGTAGGGTAAGATATATTTCTATATTCCTCTTTCTTATTTCCCAGTTGCATGCAGAAACAATTTCTAACATTGCTTTCTAAAACACTGAGTTGCAAATTCTCTCACTTCCTCCTGCCGTACCTACCCTCATTGAGAAGGCAAGCAATTCAACATAGGCTATACCAGTCCAGTAATGCAAAATACTTCCATAATAGTCATGTTATGAAAGATTAATTATATTTCCTTCCATCCTATCCCAGCCCACATTTATTCTATTCTCTCCTTTGACCTATCCTTCTTCAAAAGTGGTTCCTTCTGATTACAATCTCCCTCAATCTCCCCTCCCTTCCATCACACCTCCCTCTCTTATCCCCTTCCCCCCTACTTTCCTGTAGGGTAATACAGATTTCCATGTCCAATTGAGTGCGTATGTTATTCCCTCCTTAAGCCAAATCCAATTAGAGTGAAGTTCACTCATTCCTTCTAACCTCCCCCCTTCCCCTCCACCGTAAAAGCTTTTTTTTTGCCTCTTTTATGTGAGATAATTTACCTCATTCTACCTCTCCCTTTCTCCTTACAGTTTATTTCTCTCTCACCCCTTAATTTTATTTTTTAGATATCATCCCTTCATATTCACTTACCCTGTGCCTTTTGTTGCATGTGTATGTGCGCACGCACACACACACACACACACACACACACACACGCACACACACACAGAGCTCAAATTTAAAAGAAAGGAAAAAGGCCAAAAAAGAGGGGGATGAATAGAAAATAACAACAACAACAAAAATCTGACCAGAGGAAGTTATGGTGACAGAGAAGACCAGGACAGAAACTCAGAGGATGACATAAATGTCAAAACACCAATGGGCAAAACTCTAAAGAAAAATGATGGGGCTTATTAAGGTTGAACTGTTTAAATTCCTTCATGGAAGGATGATATTTAAAACTCATAAGATCTTTGTTGGTATTAGGGTAGTTGGAGGGAAAAAATTTATATAGATAGATGATAGATAGATAGATAGATAGATAGATAGATAGATAGATAGATAGATAGATAGATGGCACAGGGAGAGTTGAAGATGAAGGGGTCATATCTAGAGAATAAAATTAAGGGGTGAGACAGGATTATACTGGGAGAAGGAGAAAGGGAGAGGTAGAATGGGGTAAATTATCTCACAAAAAAAGCAGAAAAGAAAAGGCTCTTACAGTGGAGGGGAAACAGGGAAAGGTGAGACGGAATGAGTGAATCTTATTCTCATAGGATTTGGCTTAAAGAGGGAATATCATACATACTCAATTGGGTATGGAAATATGTCTTATCCTACAGGAAAATAGGGGGAGTAAGGCACAAGAGAGCAGGGAAATGATAGAGAGGAGGACAGATTGGGAAAGGGAGTAATTAGAAGCAAAGACTTCTGAGGAGGGATAGGGTCAAAAGAAAGAATAGAAAAAATAGGGGGATGGGATAGGTTTAAGAGAAATAGAGTTAGTTTTTGACAACATGACTACTATGGAAGTGTTTTGCATAACTGCACATGTATAATCTATATTGAGTTGCTTGCCCTTTCAATGAGGGTGGGTGTCGAGGGAGGAAGGGAGAAAATTTGGGACCCAAAGCTTTATTTTTTATGTGTGTATTTATTTATTTGTTTGTTTTTTTAGGCAGTTGGGGTTAAGTGACTTGCCTAGGGTCACACAGCTAGTAAGCTATCTTCAAGTGTTTGGTCTGAGGCCAGATTTGAACTCAGGTACTCCTGACTTCAGGGCTGGTGCTCTATCCACTGCACCCACCTAGCTCCCCCTGGGACCCAAAGTTTTAAAAACACATATTTAAAAAATATTTTCACATGCATCTGGAAAATAAGAAATACAAGAAATGGGGTACAGAAATCTATTCTGCCCTACAGGAAATCAGAAGGGGAAGGAGATAAGAGAAGGGGGAGAGAGACAGAAGGGAGGGCAAACTAGAGGAAGGGGTATTCAGAATGCGTGCCATCTTATGGTGGATGAAGGGGCGAGATGGGGTGAAATTTTGGAATTCAAAATCTTGTGGAAGTAAATGTTGAAAATTAAAAATAAATAAATGTAAAAAGAGGGAAAAAAAGATATCAAAGGACCCTTGAATTCAATTTAATTGCATATTGCTCTCAAGGATAATATAAAAGATTGTACAAAATATTGCTGAAATCAGGACATCCTATGCCTAGAACTTCTCCTGATCTATCACTCTAATAAATATATTTTAAAAAGAAAAAAATGAAAAGAAAATGAGAAGTGATCTCAAGATCCCATGGAAGAGCTCAAAGGCGACCTTAAAATCATATAAGAAAGAAAAATTTGGGAAAGTAAATGAGATGCCAAAGAGTTATGAAAAAAAGAGACAACACACTGGAAAACTGCTTAAAAATAGAATTAGCCAAATGGAAAAGAAAGACCAAAAGTTTATCAGTGAAAACAATACCTTAAAATTTAGAATTGAGCAAGTGGAAGCTAATGACTCTATCAGATATTGTGTGTCAATCAAACAAATTTAAATGAACAAAAAAGTGGAAGAAAATGCAAACTACCTCATGGAAAAAACAATTGACATGGAAAATAGATATAGCAGAGACAATATCAGAATCATTGTTACTCAAAGTTTTAAAAGCAAATCAAATGGAGGACCTAGACAGCATTTTCAAAGAAATTATCAAGAAAAACTGCCCTGATGTCCTGGAACTATAGGGCAAAATAGACATTGAAAGAATCCACTAATCACCTCAGTAAAGAGATCCCCAAAGAAAAACCCCAAGGAACATTACAGCCAAATTTCAGAACTATTAGATTAAGGAAAAAAAATGCTGTTAGTGTCTAGAAAGAAACAATTCAAATATTTGGGTGTCACAGTCAGGATCACAGAGTACCTTGCAATTGCAAGATTAAAGGATCAGATATCATGAAACAAGATATTCTGCAGGACAAAGGAGCTAGGACTACAACCAAGAATCACCCAGTAAAATTAAGCATAATATATCAAGTGAATAAAATTGTAATTCAACAAAATAGAAGGATTTCAAGCCTTCATAAAGAGACTTCCAATATCAAAACCGAAGAGAAACATAAGTAGATAAAAAGGGGAAAGAAAACATAGGGGCTTCAATTGAGCTGAACTGTTTACATCCCTACATGGGAAGATTATATTTGTAACTTAACAATTGTATTAAAGTACAGATAGTAAAGTAGTAAAAGTACAGCTAGAAGGAATATACATAGACAGCAAATATGGGTATAAGGTAAATTTGAGGGAATGATGTGAAAAAACTTAAGGGATGAGAAAGAGGAGAAGTAATGGTGCAGAAGTAAGGGAGAGGTAGATTATGATATATTTTTCTTCAGGGTTTTTATTTTCAGTTCATATTTTCTTGCACAACATGTCTTTCATGGAAATGTTTTACATGTCTACACATCTATAACCTATAGAAAATTGTTTGCTTTCTCAGTGAGGGATGTGGGAAGGGAGTAAGAAAGACAATTTGGAACTCAAATTTTTGGGGGTTTTTTATGGTTTTTTGTGTTGGTTTTTTTTTTACTTTTAAAAAAAGTTTTGGCCAATTTATTAAAGAATATTTTTGTACAATTTACTTTTCACTGGTTGGTTCTGGCATGCTTCTAGTGATATGAGAATCATCTGGATCAATGATAACCAGTGTACATACTCTGTAGTACTTCCCACATGCTGTACCAAATCTAATGTTATTGCCACTGTAGTGGTGTATGCAAGTTCTGGCCAACATAGCTTAATATTCAATCTCTGATTTCCTCAAGAGTGGGCTGCTGTTGGCTAAGATGACCAATTTGGCTTTGCAATGTTTGATCATTTTCAGGGTCTGTTTCTAGTCTAGCAAATATTTGCCACTTTTCATGACCAGCTGGAGCCTTGAGTTGATGGACTCCAGTGACTTTTTTGTCTTCTTTGTGGCCACTATCTTCCTGCCTGCGGTGTTGGAGGACCCTCAGCCAGACACCTGCTGCCAAGATGCCCAGGAAGTGAGAAAAAAAGCAGCACTCAAAGATATAAAAGCAAATGTTAAAAATTATTTTTACATGTAACTGGGGAAAAATAAATTAGTAAGCATGTTAAAAATCAGAACTAAGAAAATCCTCACTTGATCCTTCTATCTGCACAGTTGCCTGATCTATATATTTTCTGCCATTTCAAGCAAAAGTTCTTGAAAAAAAGTGCCTATGCCTATTCATCCATTTTCCTCTCCTCTCACGCTCGTATTAACCTCTTACACTTTGGCTCCTGGTTTTTATTATTTCACTGGAACTGCTCTCTCCAAAGCTATTAGTAATCTCTTAATGGCCAAATCTAATCATGTTTTCTCAGTTCTTCCTCTCTTCAACCTCTCAGCAGCATTTTGCATTATTTCTCCCTGCTTCCTTGTTGATATACTCTTTTCTGTAGATTTCTTGGACATGGCTTGTTTTTTTTAAAATCATTTTTACTTTTTAACATTCACTTCCACAAGATTTTGACTTCCAGATTTTCTCCCTATCTCTCCCCTCCTCCCAGCCCAAGACAGCATGCATTCTGAATACCACATCCCCCAATATGCTGTCTCTTCTATCACCTCCCTTCTCTTGTTCTTTTCCCCTTCTATTTTCCTGTAGGGCAGGAAAGATTTCTATACTTCATTGCCTGCATATGTTATTTCCAAGTTGCATGTAAAAACAATCTTTAACATTAATTTTTAAAACTTTGAGTTCCTTCTTCCTTCTTCCCTCCTCACCAAACCTCATGGAAAATACAAAAAATTTGATACAGGTCGTGCATATATAGTCATACAAAACACTTCCGTAATAGTCATGTTGTGAAAGGCTAATTATTTTTCCCTAAATTCTATTCCACCTGCCCCATTTATTCTGTTCTCTCCTTTCACCTTGTCCATCCTCAAATGTGTTTGCTTCTGATTACCTCCTCCCCTAATCTATCCTCTCTTCAATCATCTCCCCTGTCTTACTCTTTCCCCTGCCCCATACCCAATTGGGTGTGGGTGTTATTAAATTATTAAGCCAAATCCAATAAGAGTAAGATTCATTCATTCCCTCTTACCTCCTCTCACTTCCCTTCCACTTTAAAAGCTCTTATTCTTTTCTGTGAGATAATTTACTCCATTCTACCTCTCCCTTTCATCTTCTCCCAGTACAATCGTCTCTCACTTCTTAATTTTATCTTTAGATATCATTCCTTAAAGGTCTCATGAGTTACAAACATCATCTTTCCATGTAGAATATAAACAGCTCAACTTTGATAAGTCCCTCATGATTTCTCTTTCTTGTTTACCTTTTCATGCTTCTCTTAAGTCTTGTATTTGAAACTTAATTTTTCTATTCAGCTATGGTCTTTTCATCAAGCATGCTTGAAAGTCTTCTATTTCATTGAATTTCCATTTTCCTCCTGAAGGATTATATTCAACTTTGCTGGGTAGGTGATTCTTGGTTTTAATCCTACCTCCTTCAACCTCCAGAACATCATATACCAGGCCCTCTGATTCCTTAATGTAGAAGCAGCTAAATATTGCGTTATCTTGATTGAAATGTTTCTGGATTTTTCATTACTTTCTCCTTGACCTGGGAAGTCTGTGATTTGGCTATAATATTCCTGGGAGTCTGCCTTTGGGTATCTCTTTCAAGAGGTGATCTGCAACTTCTTTTGATTTCTATTTTACCCTGTGGTTTTAGTCTATCAGGGCAGTTTTCTTTAATAATTTCTTAAAATATGATGTCCAGGCTCTTTTTTTTTAATCATGGCTTTCAGGTAGTCAAATAATTGTTAAATTGTCTCTGCTGGATCTCTTTTCCAGGAGAGTTATTTTGCCAATGAAATATTTTGCATTGCCCTCAATTTTTTCATTCTTTTGGTTTTGTTTTGTAATTTGTTAATTTCTCCTAGAGTCATTAGCTTATATTTGCTCCATTCTAATTTTTAAGGAATTATTTTCTTCAGTGGACCTCCTTTTCCATTTGGCCAATTTTGTTTTTAAAGAATTCTTCTCCTCATTGGCTTTTTGGATCTCTTTTGGCATTTGCGCAAGTTTATTTTTAAGGTGTTATTTTATTTTTTTTTAGTATTTTTTGAGGTCTCCTTTACCAAGCTGTTGATTCATTTTTTCATGATTTTCTTGCAACACTCATTTAAATCTCTTCCCAATTTTTCCTCTACTTCTAACTTGCTTTTCAAAACCCTTTTTGAGCTCTTCCATAGCCTGAGACTCCATCATGAGTCTTTTGGAGTTGTCTTAGATCCTTGCATTGCTAAGAAGAGATAAGTCTATCAAATCAGTCATCACACATTGTGGCTGTTATTGTGTGCAATGTATTCCTGGTCCTGCTCACTTTACTCAACATCAGTTCATGTAAGTGTTTCCAGATGGTCATTAGAATCAAATTTCTTGGAGCCTTTGGATGTAGTAGCTTTGACTTTGTTTTTTTCTTCTGGTTGTATGTTTTGATCTTATTTTTCACCAGTGTAAGACTTTATAGTCTGAGTTTTTTTTTTTCCTGTTTGCTCATGTTCTCAGTCAATTACTTGACTTTTTAACTCTTTGTTAAGGTAGAGCTGTATGTCTAGTTTGGAGGGTGTACTGTCCCAAACTTCAGGAGTTTGGTGCAGCTGTTTTCAGAGATGCTTCTAGGGACCTATAAATTTTCAGCACTTCCAAGGTAGTATTATTAAAAGAAAGTTGTTTACTACTTTCCTGGCCTTTGCTCTTGTCTATTAGTGAAAACAAACACTCTTTTCTGCCTTGAAACCATGAGGAGGATTCCCACTCCACCACTGCCACAAGATCTGTCACACCAGTGCTCCTCCTAGCCTCAGGACCACCACCCAGGACTGGGACACAGATCCAAGGAAGGGCAAAGCAAGAGAATCCTGCCTCAGCACCAGCAAAGGTATTCCCAAAATCCACCTCTGAGCAGCTACTTGATACCCCCACAGCCTGTGACTCAAGAGCTCAAGAAACAGCAGCTGCCACTGTCGCCAGTTCCCCAGGGATTTGCTCTTCTCTCACCATAGTCCAACAGACCTTTCCTACTGATTTTACGAGTTATCTTTAGCATTTGGGTTGAGAAGTCTGGAAACCACCACAGCTGCCCATGATTAAGTCTGCTGATGCCTACTGCATTTTTGCCTGCATGGCCCACACTGAACTAGCTTCCTTTCCCAGCCTGGCACAACAGACCTTTCCTATCAACCATCCAGGTTGTTTTGGCCTGGAAATTGTTTCATTCTGTCTTTTTGTGGGTTTTGCTGCTGTGGAATATTTTAGAGTTATTTTTTTACAGGCATTTGGAGGGATTTGGGGAGGGGAGCTTATGCAAGTTACTGCTTTTACTTCACCATCTTGGCTCCATTCCCTGGGGCACCACTCTGGCCTGGCTCTCCTATCTCTCCGACCACTCCCCCATCATCTTTGCTACATCTTCATAAAGTTAAGCCCTCTAATCTTCCTACAAAATGCTGTCCTGGGTCCACTTCTCTTCTACCTTTTCTACTTCTCTTGGTGTTGTCATCAACTTTCATAGATTTAATTGCTATCTCTATGCTGACAATTCTAACATTTTCCTATTCTTCTCCAAGATCTTTCATTCTGCTGACTTCTAATATTGCATCTCTAACTGTCTTTCAGAAATCTCAAACTAGTTTCACTAGCCATCATTATCGATTCCTCTATACTCTCTCCTCACACCCCTAACATTTTATTACTATAAAGGGTATTTCCATCCTTCCAGTCCCTCAAACTCAGAAGTCCAGATTCATTGACTCAACTACCTCTCAATACCCCCATATCCAATGTGCTGTCGCGGTCTCCCTATTTCATCTTTGCAATGTCTCTCAAATATGATCCCTTCTCTCCTCTGATATTGCCACCATTATAGTGCCACCTCTTCAGCTCATACATGCATTATTGAAATAGATTGCTACTGTGTCTTCCTGCCTCAAATCTCTCTCTATTCTAATCCATCCTCCACTCATCCACACAAATGATTTTCCTAAAGGGCAGTCCCAACAATGTCACTTCTCTACTCAATAAACTGCAGTGACTTCTTATCACCATAAGAATTATTTTTTTAACTAATAAATTTATTTATTTTTAGTTTTCAACATTCACTGGCTTAACATTTTGATTTCTAAATTTTCTTCCCAATTACACCCCCACCTCAAGAGGGACATGTAAATTGATATAGGCTCAACATATACATTCATGTTATAAAGAATTATAACCAGTAGGAGAAAGCATGAGAAAGAAAAAACAAATAATAGTAATAATAATAATTTTATATATATATATATATATATATATATATAAACAAATAATAAAAAAGTACAAATAATGTTCTTCAATCTGCATTCAAGACTCCATAGCTCTTTTTTTGGATGTGGGCAGCATTTTCCAACATAAGTCTTTTGGAGTTGTCTTGGATCCTTGCATTGCTAAGAAGAGATAAGTCTATCAAATCAATCATCACACATTGTGGCTGTTACTGTGTGCAATGTTTTCCCAGTTCTGCTCACATCACTCAGCATCAGTTCACGTAAGTCTTTCCCAGTGTTCATCAGAATCAAATTTAAATGCTCTATTTGACATTCAAAGCACTTCATAACCTAGCCTTTTCTTGCTTATTTAGATCCTGACCTGCTTTAGCACAAATAATGTCATTGACTTCTTTTTATATTCTCAGTGCTTAGCACAGTCCCTGGCCTATATCAGGTGTTTAATAAGTGGTTATTTATCGACTAAGTGACAGAAAAGTAATGAATGAATGAAAAGCATGAATGAATGAATTATAGAGTGGCAGTTGTAATAACAATAGGTAGCATGAATATTGTGTTTTAGGATTTTAAAGTACTCTACAATTATATCATTTATTCTCACAACAATCTTATAAGATACTTGCAATTATTATCATATTGCAGATGAGGAAACTTTGGTAAAGGGAAGTTAAATGATAGCTAGAAAGTATATGAGACATTATTATGAGCTAAGATTTCTTGATTCCAAATTCAGCACTATCCTATCTAGCTTTCTACTAGAGTGTGCTGAGATACTCTTCCCTGATGTACTTCTATTATCACTTGTCACTCAACCCCTTCATTTCCCTAACTTAATTGTGTCTTCCTGCCTCAAGTATACCTTTGTGTAATGGTATGTGTCTGTTTTTATGTCTGAGTAGTAAGGAAGTCAAGCAGAAGTTTACTTTAGACAATTATCGACTTGCTTATTTCTATTTTAACCATCTAAGGCCCCTTGATTTTCCTCAGTTACTTTCAAGGAACAGTCCAATCAAACTTGAAATATGAAGAGAAAGAGTTTCTAGAAGTGGCAAATTATAAATAAGTCACTCATATTTTTTGTCAATTAAAGATGTGACAAGACTACCTGGGAAAATAAAGAAACATGCAAAGGAACAGACAACACAACCTTGGCTTCATGAACATCCCTTCATTTAATAAAAATGACCCTGTCTGCTATCTGAGGTTATGTTATAAAAGGACCAATAAAACATATTTCATATTCTTCCACAATAATATCTGTGCTATAATATTTCATTTGATAAAATGCCATAAGTCCAAAAGCTGCTCTATAAAAACAACAGAGTATTCAATGTAGTTAAAATTATTAGTTAATTTCTAAATCAGTGAGTTCCTCTTTATCATAACTGAAATGTATTAGCTGAAACATGTTACAAGGTACTAATAATTTTTTTGTTTTACTCTCAAATCCACTCAACAATAATCTCTAGCATCTATAATTTTACAGCCAGAAGGCAGCTTAACCAATGAGTCAGAAATAAAATCTAGCAGACCCAGGATACATTTCCAGAAGAAAAGATACATACATACATACATACATACATACATACATAGATACATACATACACACACATGTATATGTATGCATGCATATGTACATGCACATATATTCATACATATGCATATGTAAATATAGATATAAATATAAATATATATGGTTTTCTTATAGCCAGTGGGGAGGGGAGAAAAAAAGAAGAAAAAAAAAGGAAGGAAAAGAAAAGCAAGTCTTTTAGCACAGTAGAAAGATAAAGCAAAACACATATTGCAGATTCCTTGAGTATCCCCTAGGAAAAATAATTACTTTAAGACATCTTTAAGTTTGGTTTTTATGGGAAGAGGTACAAATAGAGTGTACCCAGGGAAGGGACCTGTGTAAAGTGACAGAAATTGAACCCCCATTACACTTAAGGTTCTCTCATTCCTTACTGAGGACACTGCAATGGAAAAATTGTAGTGAGAATACTTCTTTGTTATGATATAAACATCCAATATGATGACAAAAGAGAAGCTAACAGGATTTGACTCAATTGGAAGGGATAAGTTTGAATTTCAAAGAAAGAAAGATTCAGTTAAAACCTTGACATTTTAAATAATCTTGCAGACTGGTTGAATGGGAAACAAAATGATATTTCACAAAGGAAAGGGAAGACTTGTTCTTTTATAGCTAACACCATCTATCACATTATTTAGTAATAAGTGCAGCCATAATAATAATAGTTTCATATATTATTATAGACAATGATGTCATATTACAGAGATTTTTTTTATAAATATTAATTAGACTTGATAACAATTAAAAGGGAAATGAGGGTTATTACACCTTTTGGATTAAGAAAATTTGGCAAAAAGGCAAAATATTTTTGTGTCAGAAATAGTACATGTGTATGTTATTTATTGGTAGTAGCAAACTCAAATTGAACTTATGTAAATGCTACTTGAGGATGCTTGGAAAACTATTTTAACATTATCTATACTCTATTATAAATTGATTTATTTTTATACATATTTTCCAATTGCATGTTAATCCTGTTTAAACTGCACTCTGTAGTGCTGCAGGCTGCAACACAACTGTATGTTTGTTCTCTCTGTGATACACAGCCAGAGAGAAAACAGGAATATAGTTGGCATAAAATTAAAATGCACACACACACACAACTTGGCTTAAGTGTTTCATCTATTATCATGAAGCATATGAAGAATAAATACAATAGATCTCCCCAATCACTCCTCTTTAAGAATTTGCCTGAAGGTCAACAAGCATTAATTGTTTCTTACATGTCAGCCATTGTGCTAAACCCTGGGGACAAAAAGAAAGGCAAAAGCAGGGTCTCTGCCCTCAGGGAACTCACATTCTACTGAAGGAGACAACATGCACATAACCATGTATATACAAGAAAAATAGTTATGTGATAGTTACAGGTGATAGATTTAGATATAGATCAGTATGTATAGATATAGATACATACAACTGTACAAATACACAAACATGCATGTTTATGTATATATATATGTATGTTTACATAGGAGACAACTAGTGAGAAGGCATTAGCATTGAGGTGTACAAGTATGTGAAACAGAAAATATTTTTTCCAGGGAATAATATTTGAACTGTATTTAAGGAATGCTCAGAAGCTCTAATGCCAGATGAAGAGAGTATTCTAAGCTTGGAGGAAAGGCAGTGAAGAGGTATAGAGTATGGAGATGGAATATCATATGCCAGGAACAGTAAAAAGGCCAATACTGCAAGATCATAGAGTATAAATAGAGTTGCAATATGCAAAGCACTGGAAAAGTAGTAAGACACTAGGTTGTGAAGAACTTTAAACATAAACAGGGTCTTATAATTGATTTTGGAGGTAGTCAGGAATTTCTAAAAGTTATTTAATGCTTACTGTAGTGGAGGCGAGTGAACATAGTCAGATCTGTCCTTTAGGAAGATCGAACTCCCTCAATTCCTCAATTTTAAGACAACAAAAATATGAATAACCAATTTGATAATTTTTTTTTTAGTTTTTCACACTGAAATGGAAAAACAATATTGGTATAAAATCCCTATTTCATAAAATTCTTAGTTATGTAAATCTAAATTTGAAAACTGTGGCAAATGCTCTGGTCCATTAAAGGTGGAAAAAAAAACACAGAATGAAAATCAATTAAGGCAATATTTATTTTTTAAAGGTTTCCTTAGTATTAACAGTCCTTTAAGTCAAAGACAGAAAGTAGCCTACATGTGTAAAATTGAAAGTAAAACCAACTGATTTCTCCTTGACCTTCTTTTCTGTAAACTGGTCGAGCACTTTCATAACCATATGAGATCAAATGCCTGCTTTATTATGTGTTTTAAAAATAGAGATTTAATGAAGATTGGTGCCCATTAGATTATGGTAGCTTATGAAAATAATGTTCACTGTCAAAATCAGTTTAGTTATAGAAGAAAACAAATACATTATTTTAGTGTATGGAAATGACCTCCTGTAATGATTTGTAGGGGTAGCTAGGTGATGAAGTGGATAGAGTGCCAAGCCTGGTATCAGGAAGACTCATCTTCCTGAGTTCAAATATGCCCTCAAACATTTAGTAGCTGTGTGAGACCCTGGGGTAATCATTTAACTCTGTTTGCTTTAGTTTTCTCAACTGCAAAATGAGCTGGAGAAGAGTTAGACAAGAGTGAAATGACTGAACAACAACAAAAACAGTGTTTTGCAGGTTATTCACAATCTAAGTGCAAGTTTTTGTCTGTCATATATATGTATTTAACATTTGTTTATTAAAATCAGCTATAATATATAAGCACACATATTTTTCATGGCACTATTAGCTACCTTAAAAACCAGAAAACTCTTCAATGAACCTCTCCTCTAGTTGATAATACACTGCTATGTGAGGCAGAGAGGTGATAGTATAGCACTCAAGAGTTTATTTATACATATACCTTATGTCCTAGATTCTTATTTGTTGGAATCATGCTATATCAAAATTTAGGCCACTGGTAACCTGACTTCCTTGGGCAAAAATTAAAAAAAAAATACATCCTTAATAAAGAAGCCTGGTTTTCAGTCATTGTTATTCGGTGGTTTCAGTCGTTTTTGACTCTTTGTGGCTCCATTTGGGATTTTCATAGCAAAGATACTAGGGTGGTTTACCATTTCCTTCTCTAGCTCAATTTATAGATGAAGAAATTGAGGCAAATGAGGTAAATGACCTCCCTAGGGTCACATAGCTATTAAGTGTCTGAGGCTAAATTTAAACTCAGTATTGTATTTTAAATTAGGTTCACTCCTAGTCAGGCCACTTCTGCTCAGTAGCGGTTTCTGCTCTCTTGATTAAATTTTTAGGTTTTCAGGAAGGTAAAAAAATGGATTAGTGAAAACATATGCATATCTGTTTCTCTGTTTCTCTCTCCAACATAATATACCCCATAGGTGAATATGCATATGCAAATGTGTCAAATATAACATTTATAATATATGTAATAGATTATATATAGTGAACACAAATGAAGAGATTTGACTAAAGCTTGTCAGGGATTTCTGGGAATGACTAATAGGCACATTGGGGCAAAGACATAGTGGCAATCAGTTTAACTGGAACAAACTGCTTTGCTTACATTTTTAGATATCCAAAAGTAAGGAAGCCCTTTGACAGAAATTCCATTATTTTGTATAGGGCCCAGCAGCTCAGACAGAGAACTGTCAAATAAATAACAAAATAGTCATAGAAGCATTTTTTTCTTGGTAACAAAATACTTGAATTAAAGTATATGCTCATTGTTCAGAGAATGTCAATATAAATTATACACAAGAATTGAAAAATAATACTATATATTAAGAAATTATTAATATGCAGAACTAAATAAAAAGTATTGGAAGACTTATATGAACAGATGAGGAGTAATGTAAGAGAAAACAATGTGCAAAATGATCATAACTCTTTACTTCAAAATGGAATAAAAATTGAAGAAGTAGATGGTGGTTCTTACTAAAGCAGAATTCAACCTCAATACCTTGGCGGCCCAAAAGGTGATAGAGATATACCCATAATCACAAAAAATATCTTTCATACATTTCTCTTTTTCTTCTCTTATTGCTAAAGTTAGCATTTTCAGTACAATATTGAACAACAGTGGTGATAATGTACATTCTCTCTCTTGCATACCTCTCATTTCTTTTTCCAATTTTTTCTTCTACCTCTCTTATTTGACTTTTAAAATCCTTCTTGAGCTCTTCCAAGAAGGCTTTTGGGGCTTCAGACCAGTTCATATTCCCTTTTGAGGTTCCAGATGTGGGTTTGTTGACAATGTTGTCTTCTTCAGAACTTCTGCCTTGATCTTCACTGTTCCCATAATAAGTATCTATAGTACATTTCTTTTTGCTCATGGTGTTTGCTTATTTCCTGGACTTTAAAGAGATTGAGCTCTCCTGCTGGGGAGCATGGGGCACTGACCCACACTTTTGGTGTTGGTAGCCTGGGGCCTGATCATTGGTTTTATGTGCTGAGGTCTCTGATGCTGGCAGTTGGAGGCTATAGTGTTCCGGCAGCTTACTCGGTGTTGGGCTGGAATCAGAAACACTGGAACTATAAGGGTAGGAATGGGTAGTCTGGCCCCTGAAGGTTACCTGCTCACCAGGCTTTTGCTTTCCTCAACTCCATTCAGATGGATGTTTTATTGCCGTGGGAAACCCTTGCAGTGCTTCCCAGAGTTTTGCTGAGGCACTGGGACACATTTTAGCCAGAGAACACTGAGTTGGTGATTTTCTGAGCCTGCTCCCATTGGTTCCCCTGCCCTTAATGAAGCACTCAGAAGTCCTGGAATTGGTGTTGTTTGCTCCACCACCTGAGGTTCAGGATCTTCCCCCGATATGCTGAGGTAGGGCTTTCTGCCAGCTTGCTGGGATGCTCCCATTCTGCACTGCTCCCTCTCCCCCAAGGCAAGAGGGGCCTTTCTCAAGCTTCCTGAACTACTACAATGCTGCACCTACATCTTTCTGCTGGTTCAGCTGTTCCAATATTTTGATGAGAGTGACGACTTATTTTTTATTCCACCGTCTTGGCTTCTGGAAGCGGAACCTCCAATTCTTCTTTCTAATGAATTGTTTTTTCAGTGGATTTTTTTCCCCATTTTCCCAATGGTACTTTTTAAGGACTGTTTTCTTCAGTCAACCTTTATCTTTCCTTTTCTAATCTGTTGACTCTCTGTACCATACGTCTCTTTTTTCCCCAAATTTTTTCCCACCTGTAGTATTTGACTTAACTACTTGAGCTCTTCCAAGAAGGCTTTTTGGACATGGGATCAAGTCATATTTCACTTTGAGGTTTTAGATATAGGTATATTGGCCATGCTGTCTTCTGAGTTTGTGTTTTGATCTTGCTGAGGACACATGGGGTTTTCTGCATTTTTCTGGGGCTACACTGAAACAAATGGAGGTCTGGCCACTGAAGGTCATCTTCCCCCCAGGGCTGCATTGAAACATGGGGAGGTTTGGCTGTTGGAGTTTACCTGTTTGGACTGCTCAAGTGCACCTTGTGGTTCATTGAGATGGAGTCCATTGCTGCCCTAAGGCATGTGGAGTGTCTTCATGCTGTTGTTTTCCTGCTCCACCACCCTGGTTCTCAGGATCTCAACTGGGTTTTTTGAGGTATGGTTTGTTGCTGACTTGCTTGAACACTTCCTGTCCTGGAATGTCCCTTTCACTGGATGAGACTGACCTTTCTTCATAATCCTCCAAGTTTCCTATGGTAAAATATTGCTCCACTTCATTTTTCAGTTTGACTCACTGTTCCAAGATTTTTCCTGGGGAACCATTTTTTTATAGGTCAAAATGGGAGAAACAAAGCAAGTTAGTAGTTACTCTGTTGTCTTGGCTCCCAGAATTCAACCTTTTTCAATGTTTCTCTTGATATTTTAGACACTTTCCAAATCTACATGAACTTTGTTATTTCTTATGTTCTATAAGGTTATTAACTTTCAATAAAGTCTTTTAAAAATGCACAAACAATAGCAATGACAAAATAAAGTGTGTTTGATTTTTGAGTGATGAAAAATACCTTAGTAAGTGTTTAAAAATAATTTTCTTTTCAGCATCTAAAGATAATTTGCTACTAGCTACAAAACTATTGTGAAATTCACTAACAATTTATTCCCTGGCAACTGCTTATGTTTGCTTTTTTTCTATTGTTTAAGATTTCTGTACTTTTCACAAAAATACTCACTACATTTTGGAGAATCATAGACTCCAAAATTCCTATCAAGGCCTAAGGCGGGGCCTTATATGAGGCAGGTTCAGGTTTCTGAATCTCTATCATGACATCGGCTTGTTTAGTTAAACAAAAACCAAGTCTTGGAAAAGTCGACCTAGGGATAACTCCCAGTTTTCTACCTTTAACATGCCACTTGGTGTTTTATTTTGCCTTTTAGAATATCATATTTTGGGAGGTGGAGCCAAGATGATGGAGTGAAATCAGTGACTTGTTTGGCTCTCCCCCAAACCCCTCCAAATACCTATTTTAAAAAGGCTCTAAACAAATTCTAAAACATCAGAATCTACAAAAGGACAAAGTGAAACAAAATTCTAGCCCAACACAACCTGGATGGTATATCACCGTGGGCTGGAAGAGGAGCACAATTCAGCATGGGCTCTTAGGTAGCACAGGCCTCAGCAAACCTGGAGCAGGCCTCAGAGGACTGAATCATAGGCAGCTGTGGCAGTTTCCAGAACTCTCAACCCAGGAATGCCAAAGACAACTTAGAGGGTCAGTGGGAAAAGTTTGTTTCTGCAGTGAGGGAGAAGCTAGGTCTCAGCCTCAGTTCCTGAGCAAGCTTGCCTGCCTCCTGAGCTTCCGGCCCTCACACTGAGGGGGAATCAGGTGGCTAATAAGAGGGGGATTACAGGGGTCTCTTTCCCAGTGCTGATGCAAGAATCTTTTGCATTGTCCATGCTTGGATCTGGGTCACAATTCTGGGTGGTGATCCTGAGGTGAGTAGGAGCGCTGGCATGGTGGAGCTTGCAGTTGTTGTGGAGAGGAAATTTTCCTCACAGTTCCAAGAGAGAAAAGAGAGATTTTGGTCACTCATAGACCAGTGCACAGGCCAGGAAAGAAGTAAACACCTTGCCCCTTATCATACCACCTTGGAAGAACTGAAAATGTGCAGGTCCCTAGAAGTATCTCCGAAAACAGCTGTACAAACCCAGAAGCTTGGGACAATATGTTCTCCACATTGGAAGCAGACCTCCACCTTAATAAAGAGTTGATAACTCAAGTAATTGATAGGTACCATGAGTAAACCTCAAAAGAAGTGTCAGACCATAGAATATTTTTTTGGTTACAAAGAACATCAAAATATACAACCAGAAGACAGCAAAGTCAAAGCTTCTACATCCAAACCCTCCAAGAAAAATATGACTCAGTCCTAGGCCTTAGAATAGCTCAAGAAGGATTTTGAGAAGCAAGTAAGAGAAGTAGAGGAAAAACTGAAAAGAGAAATGAGAATGATGCAAGAAAATCATGAAAAACAAGTCAATAGCTTCCTAAAGGAGACGCAAAAAAAAACTGAAGAAAATAACACCTTAAACATAGCATTACCTAAATGTCAAAAGAGGTCCAAAAACTCAATGAGGAGAAGAATGTCCTTAGAAAGCAAAATTGGCCAAATGGAAAAGGAATTCCAAAAGCTTCCTGAAGAAAATACTTCCTTAAAAAATACAATAGAGCAATTGGAAGCTAGTGACTTTATGAGAAATAAAGACACTGTAAAACAAATCCAAAAGAATGAAAAACTGGAAAACAATGTGAAATATCTTATTGGAAAAACAACTGACCTGGAAAATAGATACAGGAGACAGAATTTTAAAAATTATTGGACTATCTGAAAGCCATGATAAAAAAAAAAGAGCCTAGGCATCATCTCTCAAATTATCAAGGAAAACTGCCCTAATATTTTTAATACCAGAGGGCAAAATAGAAATTGAAAGAATTCATTGATCTCCTCCTGAAAGATGCCCAAAAGAAAACTCCTAGGAATATTATAGTCAAATTCCGTAGTTTCCAGTCAAGGAGAAAATATTACAAGCAGCCAGAAAGAAACAATTCAAGTACTGTGGAAACACAATCATGATAACACAAGATTTAGCAACTTCTACATTAAGGACTGGAGGGCATTGAATATAGTATTCTGGAAGGCAAAGGAGATAGGATTACAACCAAGAATCACCTACCCATCAAAACTGAGTATAATCCTTCAGGGGGAAAAATGGTCTTTCAGTGAAATAAAGATTTTTCAAGCATTCCTGAGGAAAAGACCAGAGTCCGAATAGAAAATTTGATTTTCAAATACAAGACTCAAGTGGAATATGAAGAGGTAAACAGAAAAGAGTAATCATAAGAGGTTTATTAAGGTTGAATTGTTTGCATTCCTGCATGGAAAGATGATATTTATAACTCATGAGACCTTTGTCAGTATTAGGGTAGTTGGAGGGAAAAATTACATGTATTTAGATAGATAGATAGATAGATAGATAGAGATAGATAGATAGATAGATAGATAGATAGATAGATAGATGGATAGATAGAGATAGATAGATAGATAGATAGATAGATAGATAGATAGATAGATAGATAGAGGGCACAGGGAGAGTTGAAGATGAAGGGGTCATATCTAGAGAATAAAATTAAGGGGTGAGACAGGATTATACTGGGAGAAGGAGAAAGGGAGAGGTAGAATGGGGTAAAGTATCTCACAAAAAAAGCAGAAAAGAAAAGGCTCTTACACTGGAGGGAAAACAGGGAAAGGTGAGACGGAATGAGTGAATCTTATTCTTGTAGGATTTGGCTTAAAGAGGGAATAACATACATACTCAATTGGGTATGGAAATATGTCTTATCCTACAGGAAAATAGAGGGAGAAGGGCACAAGAGAGCAGGGAAATGATAGAGAGGAAGACAGATTGGGAAAAGGAGTAATTAGAAGCAAAAACTTCAAAAGAAAGAATAGAAAAAATAGGGGGATGGGATAGGTTTAAGAGAAATAGAGTTAGTTTTTGACAACATGATTACTATGGAAGTGTTTTGCATAACTGCACATGTATAATCTATATTGAGTTGCTTGCCTTTTCAATGAGGATAGGTGGAGAGGGAGGAAGGGAGAAAATTTGGAACCCAAAATTTTAAAAACACATGTTTTAAAAGAATGTTTTCACATGTAACTGGGAAATAAGAAATACAGGAAATGGGTCACAGAAATCTATCCTGCCCTACAGGAAAGTAGAAGGGGAAGGAGATAAGAGAAGGGAGGGAGAGATAGAAGGGAGGGCAGACTAGGGGAAGGAATATTCTGAATGTATGCCATCTTGCAGTGGGGGGAGGAGTGAGATGTGATGAAAATTAGAACTCAAAACCTTGTGGAAGCAAATGTTGAAAATTAAAAATAAATATATTTTTTAAAAATTTTATTAATTTATTTTGATTTATCAACAATCACTTTCACATGCTCTTGATTTGAAAGTTTTTCTCCCTCTTCCTTCCCCCCCACCCTCTTCAAAGAAGTGCACAATCTCATAAAGATTTTACATTTATATTCCTATTACACAAATGTCCACATTAGTGAATAAAAATAAAACCAATAGGAGGAACCATCAGAAAGATAAAAGAAAACTCAACAGAAGGTAAAAATAAGAGATAGTAATTCAACTTCCACAGTTCTTTCTTTAGATATGAACAGCATTTTCCATCCCGAGGCCTCTGGAGATGTCTTTGATCCTTGTAATACTGAGAAGGGTTCAGTTTAACAATATTACTCATCATATAATGTGGCTTTTATTGTATACAAAGTCCTCTTGGTTCTGCTCACTTCACTCAGCATCATACCATATAAGTCTTTCCAGATTTTTCTGAAGTCAGCCTGTTCATCATTTCTTATACCACAATAGTATTCCATTACATTCATATACCACAACTTGCTCAGCCATTCCCCAATTGATGGGCATCCTCTCACTTTCCAATTCTTTGCCACCACTAAAAGAGCTGCTATGAATATTTTTGTACATGTGGGTCCCTTTCCATTTGTTTGATCTCTTTGGGATATAGCCCTAGAAGTGCTACTGCTGGGTCAAAGGGTATGCACATTTTTGTAGCCCTTTGGGCATAGTTCCAAGTTGTTCTCCAAAATGGTTGCATCATTTCACAACTCCACTAACAATGGATTAGTGCTCCAATATTCTCACATCTTCTCCAACATTTATCATTTTCCTCTTTTATCATGTTGACCAATCTGATAGGTGTGATGTGGTACCTCAGAGTTGTTTTGATTTGCGTTTCTCTAATCAATAACAATTTAAAGCATTTTTTGATATGACTATAGATGGCTTTAATTTCTTCATCTGAGAACTCTCTGATCATATCCTTTGCCCATTTATCAATTGGGGAATGGCTTGTGTTCTTATAAATTTGTCTTAATTCTCTATATATTTTAGAAATAAGGCCCTTATCAGAGAGACTGTAAAAATTCTTTCCCAATTTTCTACCTTCCTTCTAATCTTAGTTGCATTGGCCTTATTTGTGCAAAAACTTTTCAATTTAATGTAAACAAAATTATTCATTTTGCTTTTCATAATGTTCTCCGTCTCATGTTTGGTCATGAGTTCTTCTGTTCTCCATAGATCTGATAGGTAAACTATTCCTTTTCTCCCAGTTTACTTATGGTATCAGCCTTTATATCTAAGTCATGAACCCATTTTGACTTTATTTTGGTATATAGTGTGAGATTTGGGTCTATGCCTAGTTTCTGCCATACTCTTTTATAGTTTTCCCAGCAATTTTTTTCAAAGAGTTGGTTCTTATCCCAGAAGCTGGGGTCTTTGGGTTTATCAAATAATAGATTACTATAGTCATTGACTACTGTGTCTTGCATATTTAACCTGTTCCAGGGATCCACCTCCCTATTTCTTAGACATTACCAAGCAGTTTTGATGATTGCTGCTTTATAATACAATTTAAAATCTGGAATTGGTAGGCCACCTTCCCTTGCATTTCCTTTCATTACTACCTTTGATATTCTTGACCTTTTGTTTTTTCCAAATGAATCTTCAGCTTCCGGAAGCCAAGATGGCGGAGTGAAAAGGTCACTGCTCTCACTCTCCCCTATAAACCTGTGAAAACCCAGAAAATATCACCACAGAAAAAATCCCTGGAACAGCTGAACTAGAAGAACGATGGGGAGTAGCAGTGCAGCAGCCCAGCAAAGAGGTCTCCCAGTGCCTCAGCAAAAATAAGGGAGGCAGAACTACAAGGAGCCCAGGCATATAAGTACCCTGCAGCAGTCTGAAAGGAGGTGAAGAAAATAACCTAAAGGCTTCCTAAAGCCCCGGCCTTGCTGGTTCCAGCCCAACACCAGGTGAGCTGTCAGAGCCCTGCAGCCTCCAATTGTGAAGAAATCCTGAAGCCCAGGTGGTAGAACAGGCAAACACCAACACCTGGACCTCCGAGTGCCTCAGTGAGGGGTGGGGAACCAGTGGAAACCAGCTCAGAAAACCACCAGGTGCCTTGGCACTACCACAAAGGAATCTCCCAGTGCATTAGCAGAAATGAGGGAGACAACACTGCAGGGGGCCCCAGGCAGATAAACACCCTGCAGCACCCATCTAAAAGGAGCTGAAGAAAGCTAAAGGAAAGGAAAAGCAGGCAACCTAGAATTGCCTGAAAGTTCCAGCCTTGCTGATTCCAGCCCAACATGAGGTAAGCTGCCAGAAACCTACAGCCTCCAATTGCCAGCATAAGAGGCCCCAGCACACAAAGCCAGTGACCAAGACCTAGGCTCCCAACACAAGAAGCTTGGGTCAGTGCCCTCTGTTCCCCAGCAGGAGAGCTCAATCTCTTTAAAGGCCAGGGAATAAAGAAACACCATGAGTAAAAAGAAAGTACCATAGATTCATATTATGAGAAGAGTGAAGATCAAGACAGAAATTCTGAAGAGGACAACATTGTCAACAAACCCACATCTGCAACAACAAAAGGGAATATGAACTGGTCTGAAGCCCAAAAAGCCTTCTTAGAAGAGCTCAAGAAGGATTTTAATAGTCAAATGAGAGAGGTAGAAGAGTCCTTCAAAAATACAATTGGCCAATTGGAAAAAAAAATACACTGAAGAAAACAAGTCCCTAAAAAACACAATTGGCCAATTGAAGAAGGAAGGACAAAAACTAACAGAAGAGTACACTGAAGAAAACAAGTCCCTAAAAAAACATTGGCCAATTGAAGAAGGAAGTACAAAAACTAACAGAAGAAAACAATCTGTTAAAAACTAGAATTGGACAAATGGAAACTAATGTCTCTATGAGAGAGCAAGAATCAGTCAAACAGAAACAAAAAAAAAATGAAAAAAATGAAAATAAACCTCATCAGTAAAACAACTGACCTGGAAAATCATCAGGAGAGACAATTTAAAAATTATTGGACTACCTGAAAATCATGATGAAAAAAAGAGCCTGGACAGTATCTTTCAGGAAATCATAAAGGAAAACTGCCCTGAAGTCCTAGAACCAGAAGGGAAAATAACCATAGAAAGAATCCACCGATCACCACCTGAAAGAGATCCCAAATTGACAATGCCAAGGAATATAATAGCAAAATTCCAAAATTACCAGATGAAAGAGAAGGTGCTGCAAGCAGCCAGAAAGAAACAATTTAAATATCATGGAACCACAGTCAGGATTACACAGGACCTTGCAGCTTCTACATTAAAAGACGCAGGGCATGGAACATGATATTCTAAGGCAAAGGAGCTTGGAATGCAGCCAAGGATCAATTACCCAGCAAAAATGAGCATCATTTTTCAAGGGAGGAGATGGATATTCAATGAAATAGGAGACTTCCAAACTTTCCTGATAAAAAGACCAGAGCTCAACAAAAAATTTGATCTTCAAGTACAGGACTCAAGAAGGACATAAAAGGTAAATGGGACAGAAAGATACAATATGTTGTTAATAAGGGGGGGCTGTTTAAACCCCTACAAGGGAATATGACACTTGCAACCCTGAGAACTGTATTGTTATTACACCATGTTAAAGGAGTATACATAAAGAGGGTGGATATTAGTTGACTTTGATGTAATGATAAAAAAAAATCTAATCAAGTGGGTTAAATGGATCCAAATAAGTGGATCAATCTGATCTTAGAAAATGTACTGAGAAAGGAGGAGGCAGACAAGGGTAAATTACATTACAGGAAAAGACACAAAATCCTATTACAGCAGAGGGAAAGAAGGGAGGGGGAGCATTGTTTGAACCTTACTCTCATCAGATTTGGCTCAAGAAGGGCATAACATAATCAGTTAGGTATAGAAATCTAACTTGCCCTATAGGCAGTAGGAGGGAAAAGGGGAAAGAAAAGGGAGGGGAAGAAAAGGGAGGGGGAAAGAAGGGAGGAAGAAGCAGTAAGAGTAAAGGGGAAGAAAAGGGAAAGGGATAATAAAAGGGAGGAGGGACTGAAGGAGGCGGTGGTCAAAAGCAAAACACTAGTGAAGGGGGAAAGGAAAAAGGAGAAAGAAAAGCATAAATGGGGGAAAAAGGATGGAGAAAAAGACACAGATAGTAATCATAACTGTGAATGTGAATGGGATGAACTCTCCCATAAAACAGAAACGGATTGCAGAATGGATTAAAAACCATAATCCTACAATATGTTGTTTACAGGAAACACATTTGAAAAAGAGTGACACATACAGGGTAAAGGTAAAAGGTCTGGAGCAGAATATATTATGCTCAGCTGAAGTAAAAAAAGCAGGGGTAGCAATCCTGATCTCAGACAAAGCAAAAGCAAAAATAGATCTAATCAAAAGAGATAAGGAAGGAAACTACATCCTGCTAAAAGGCACCATAGACAATGAAGTAATATCATTACTCAATATATATGCACCAAATGGTATAGCATCCAAATTCTTACAGGACAAGTTGAGGGAGTTACAGGAAGAAATAGGCAGCAAAACTATACTAGTGGGGGACCTGAATTTCCCCCTCTCTATGCTAGATAAATCTAACTACAAAATAAACAAGAAAGAAGTTAAGGAGGTGAATAGAACATTAGAAAAGTTAGGTATGATAGACCTCTGGAGAAAACTGAATGGGGATAGAAAGGAATATACTTTTTTCTTTTGGCAGCACATGGCACATACACAAAAATTGACCATGTGGTAGGGCATAAAAACCTCACAATCCAATGCAGAAAGGCAGAAATATTAAATGCATCCTTTTCAGATCATGATACATTAAAAATTATATGTAATAAAGGGCCATGGAAAGATAGACCTTTGGTTAATTTAATTTAAAAAAAAGAAGAAAACCAATTTACTAGCATCAAGAATGAAAAGGATGAAGCTACCACCAAGGAAGGGGAAATTAAAATAATAATTAGGAATTATTTCACCCAACTACATGCCAACAAATTTAACAATCTTCATTAAATGGATACATATTTACAAAAATATAAATAGCCCAGATTAACCGAAGAGGAAGTAAAATACTTAAATAACCCCATCTCAGAAAAAGAAATTGCACAAGCCATTGATGAACTCCCTAGGAAAAAAACTCCAGGGCCAGATGGATTTACATGCAAATTCTACCAAACATTTAAAGAACAATTAATTCCAATACTATGTAGACTATTTGGGAAAATAGGTGAAGAAGGAGTCACCAAATTCTTCTTATGATACAAATATGGTGTTGATACCTAAACCAAGAAAAGTCAAAATAGAGAAAGAAAATTGTAGACCAATTTTTCTAATGAATACAGATGCAAAAATTTTAAACAAAATACTAGCAAATAGATTGCAGCAATTTATCACAAGAATAATACACTATGACCAAGTAGTATTTATACCAGGAATGCACGGTTGGTACAATATTAGGAAAACTATCAGCATCACTAAGCATTTCAACACCAAAACCAACAAACGACATTACTATCTCAATAGATGCAGAAAAAGCTTTTGATAAATTACAGCACCCATTACCATTAAAAACACTAGAAAGCATAGGTATAAACGGAGTCTTCCTTAACATAATAAATAGCATCTATCTAAAACCTTCAGCAAGCATTATATGTAATGGAGACAGGCTAGAAGCATTTCCAATTAGATCGGGAGTGAAACAAGGATGTCCATTATCACCACTTTTATTCAATATTGTACTGGAAACCTTAGCTTTAGCAATAAGAGAAGAAAAAGAAATTGAAGGCATTAGAATAGGCAAAGAAGAAACAAAGTTATCACTCTTTGCAGATGACATGATTATATACTTAGAGAATCCTAGAGAATCTAGTAAAAAAAAACTACTTGAAATAATAAACAGCTTCAGCAAAGTTGCAGGCTATAAAATAAACCCACATAAATTATCTGCATTTCTATATATTACCAACAAAGCCCAACAGCAACTGATAGAAAGAGAAATCCCATTTAAACTTACTGTAGACATTATAAAATATTTAGGAGTCTACCTACCAAAACAAACCCAGGAACTCTATGAACACAATTACAAAACACTTTTCACACAAATAAAATCACATCTAAATAACTGGAAAACATCAGTTGCTTATGGGTAGGCTGAGCTAATATAATAAAAATGACAATCCTATGTAAACTAATTTACTTATTCAGTGCCATAGCGATCAAGTTGCCAAGAAATTATTTTATAGAGTTAGAAAAATAAATAAATATTAAAAAATATCTGTGAGTCCCTTAGTGTTGGATCAGAGACCCAGAATAATGATCCAATGAGGCAATCCTCAATAGGAGAACTTTAGCTATCTGTCGTGACATTTACATATTCTGCCTTGCAGTTTGCTTACCTGTCCTACTAGCTTGTTAAGTCTGAGAAAGAAAGAAGTGGGTCTTTCTTACTAATCTTTCCATATCTCAGAAAGATATCCTGAAGGTTCTAAACTAGGGGTGGAGAGCCTGTGGACTCATGGCCCCATTTGGTCCTCTAGGTCCTCAATAAAATGGTTTGTTCTATGAAGTTTGGATTCAGTCAAAGGGCTGCACTGGATACTAAGACCCTAAACTGTGAATGAACCTTTGTACAAGTTTTATGATTTTCATTTGAAATCATGCTTATTATAAATGTTAAATATTCAATAAACACTATTAGAAAAATAAAACAAAAAATATCATATTTTGAGATTTCTCCTCCTTTATGTAATTGCAACATAGTTTCATGTAATCCTGCTCCCGATTCTTAGATATTTAAATTCATTCTTTCCGGCTACATGCATTATTTCCTTTCTTTTCCTTTTTTTTTTTAAATTTTGGAGCATTCTATTTTGGCTATTTCTTTGCTCATTTTTTTCAGTTGGGTATTTCATTTAAGAAAACTTTTAAAAATTGTTTCCATTTTCATTTTATTTTCTTCTAATAAATCTAGTCAACTTTCTTTTATGATTTTGGAAGATAACGTTCAGCTTTTTATCTTGGCATGATTTTCGTAACAACCAATACTTATTTTTAAAATTATGCTATTATTTATTCTGTTAAATACTTCCCAAATGTATCTAAAAAATTAATAACCAATTTTTAAAATTTTGAGTTCTAAATTCTCTAACACCCTTCCATTCCTTTTGCACTTTCACCACTCACTGAGGCATAAGAAATGTATCAGTTGTAAATGTGAAGTTATGCGAAATATATTTCCATATTATCCATGTGGCAAACATAGACAATTCAATTTTTAAAATTTATAAAAGTGTTCATTAAGAAAAGAAAAAAGAATATATCAGTAAATCACATATTAAAGTACAAAATAAAGTTAAAGCAACAAATTTTGAAGAGAAAAAATTAAAAACTTATAAAAAAGTTTTTGAATTGATTGATAAAATAGAAACTGAGTTTCTTATTTTTGGGGAGAAAGACAGCTAAAGTAGAAAGAAAGGCTAAGCTGATTTTTAAAGGAAAATAAATTTTCAAAAGGGAAAAGTAATAAATTAAAAGTTAATAAAATAACTTTTAGACACTTGTTTACCTAACTGTATTTCCCTAAACAATAGCTTAAAAAAGTGAATGATCAGAAAAACATAAAGTACTCAGACTAATAACAAAAATAGAGAATTAAAACAATCTGTTCAGAAAAATAAATCAAGAAACTAATAAAAGAACTGAGTTATAGAGCTAACAAAAATAAAGCAAATAAAATAATAACATTTATTAAAATGAGAAGACAGGAATCCAAAGGTACCATTCTTCAAATTATACAATAAAACAATAATCAATGAAAATTATTTTGGTACTGGTTATAGAAATTGATATTTGATTGATGGAACAGATTAGGTAAAGAAACAATCAAAGAGCAGCATGATAATTTCAAGGAGTAAAAATTCTGGGTTAATAACTCATTATTTAATAAAATGGAACAAAATAAAAACTAGTGAACAAACTGGAAAGGAGACTGGCAAAAATTGGGTTTAAACCAAAATCTTACAATATGTATTGATTTAAATAAATGCACACTAAACCAGGGTTGGGGAACCTGTGGTCTCAAGGCCACTTGTGGCTTTTAGGTCCTTGGGTACAGACTTTTGCCTGGGTCCAAGTTTACAAAACAAATCCTTTATTAAGGGGGTTTATTATGTGAAATTTAGATTCAGTCACAGGACTACATTTCAGGACCTAAAGGGCTATATTTGTCCTGGAGGTTACAGGTTCCCCACCCCTGTGACATAAAAGCCTCAAAGAGATTATACTTCTGAAGTAAAGCAATTCTAGCTAGAACAAGAGGACAAGAAACCAAGAAGTTTCACGAAGATAACAGCCTTATGAATTAACTATGGAGAAATCAATCCTTAAGGAAACCACATGTCATTTCTCATACACTAGACTCCACATCAAATCAGGGCTCAAAAACTGATATACAGGATTGAACTTTGGGATTAGTCTCAGGGATTTGCCTATTGATGCAGAGATTGTTTTTATGTCCTTTCCCTGGGCTTCCACCATCATTCTCTTCCATAAAGCAGGGACCATCAGTTCCACCTAAATACATGAAGAAAAAGCAGATGCATAGGATTTGCTTCTCCATGTTTGGGGTGGTCCCTAAGTTAGGGGAATCAAAATGGCAGAAACAGAATGCATATTCTGCCTTCCTTAAGTCTTGCAAAAAATGTCAGACAATTTTTGTACCATTGTTTCATAAAATTTTTCTTGGGAAAACTACTCATGTCCTTTGATTATATATCATGGAGAAATTAATATGGACCTTGAATATTCCTATTAAATTCTTATATATCTTAGATATGATATCCTTATCAGAAATGTTTGATACAGATATTTTCCTTAAGGGTCTCCTTTCTTTTTTCCTTAAAAAGAAACATTTATTTTAACACTTTTTAAAAATTGATTTCTGCATTCTTTCCTTTTTTGTGAGACAGTTGAGGTTAAGTGACTTGACCAGGGTCACACAGCTAGTTATGTGACTAGTAAGTGTTAAGTGTCTGAGGTAAGATTTGAACTCAGGTCCTCCTGACTTCAAGGCTGGGGCTTTATCCACTGCACCACTTAACTGCCCTCTTTTCATTCTCTCCTTCCCATCCCTCTCCCACCCATGGAGAAGGCAAAAATAGTCTCATATATTATACATGTGAAAACTTGCAAAACATATTTTCATATTAGCCATGTTGCCAAAAAAAGAAGAAAAATAAATAAAAATAAAAGTCATGTGTCAATCTACTCTCAGATTTCATCAATATTTTCTCTGGAGATGAATAGTATTTTTCATCCTAAGGTCTTCAGAATTAGACCATTTTATCATTGAGAATAGTTAAGTCATTCACAGTAGATCATCATATGACGTGGCTAGTACTATGTACGATGGTTTTTCTGGTTCTGCTCCCTTCCCTTTGCATTACTTCATATAAATCTTCCCAGGTTTTTCAAAAGTAATCCTACTCATCATTCCAATCCTTAATTGGTGAGCATCCCCTTAATTTCTAATATTTTGCCACACAGAAACTGCTATGCATATTTTTGTACATGTAGGTACTTTTCCTTTTTCTTTGATTAGAGATCTGGTAGTGATATTGCTAGAGCAAAGGACATGCAAAGTAGTTGTATTGTTCTTTGGGTATACTTTCAAATTGTTCTCTAAGATGGTTTGAGCAGTTCAGAACTCCAACAACAGTGCCATACTGACTCAAATTTTCCACTGCCTCTCTAACTTTGGCATTTTCATTATTTTCAGTGGTGTCTCAGAGCTGTTTTAATTCACATCAATAGTGATTTAGCCCTTTTTTTATATGGCTATAAATTGTTTGATGAAATTGTGTATTCATATCCTTTCACCATTTATCAATTGTGTCATGATCCATAGTCTTTAAAGTTTTAATTAGCCTTCTAAATATTTGAGAAAAAAGATTTTTTATCATAGAAAAGACTTAATTTTTTCCCAAATATTTTCTGCTTTTTTATTAATATTTTGTACTTTGATTTTGTTGTGCAAAATCTTTTTTTTAATTTCATGCAGTCAAATTGTCCATTTTACTTCCTATTAATTTCTCCATCTCCTGTTTAGTTATAAATTCTTCCCTCACCCATAAATCTGATGGTTAAATTTTCCATCCTCCCCTACTTTGCTTATGATATCACCTTTTCTGTCTAAATTATATATCCATATAGACTTTATCTTACTGATGAAATGTTGGTTTATATTTAATTTCTGCCATACTGTTTTCCAATTTTCTCAGCATTTTCTTTTTTAATAGTGAGGTCTTGCTCTATGTTTTTGCACTAGGTTTGGATCTTTGGATTAATCAAAGACTAGATTAATGTGGACATTTACTACTTTGTATTATGTTCATAATCTACTTCACTACTCTATTTCTTAGTCAGAACTAGATTGTTTTGATAATTGCAACTTTGTAATACATTTTGAGACATGATACAGCTAGACCACCTTCTTTCACATTGTTTTCATTGTTGCCCTTAATATTCTTGATCTTTTGTTCTTCCAGATAAATTTCGTTTCTATTTTTTCTAACTATATAAAATTTTTCAGTAGTTTGATTGGTACGTTATTGAATAAATAAATTAATTTAAGTAGAGTTACAATTTTTACAATCAACATGCAGTTATTTTTTTTCTAATTGTTTAAATCTCTATTCATGTGAAAGGCATTTTATAATTCTGTTCATATGTTTTCTCACTTTTTCTAGCCAGGTAGACTCCTGATTATTTTATGTTTTTTACAGTTACTTTAAATGGAATTTGTCTATCTCTTCTTGTTGGACTTTGTTGGTGATATATTGTTATTTATATGATCAATTATGGTGATAGTTTTCCTAATATTAAACTAATCTTTCATTCTTAGCAAAAGGTCTACCTGATCATACTGTATAATTTTTTCTGACATATTCCTGTAAACTTATGGCTAGAATTTATTTAAGTTTTTGCATCTTCATTAAGGTAATTGGTTTGTAGTTTTCTTTCTGTTTTTGTTCTCTCTGGTTTATGTATTGAAACCATATTTGTGTCATAAAAATAACTGGTGAGACTCCTACTTTGCCTGCTTTCCCCATCAGTCAACTCATGCCATACCTTCTCTCTATTAATACTCCTTCTGCCTGGCATAATAATAATAATGATAAAGCTCTTACAAGTTAAAAATATCACCTTCCCATGTAAGAATGCAAATAATTTAACTACATTAAGAACATTTTGATTACTCTTTAATGTTTATGCTTATAATTTTCTCCTGTGTCTTTTGTTTGAATGTCAAATTTTCAATTCAGCTCTGTTGATTTTCCCAGACAGAAATACTTAAAATTCCTCTATTTCATTAAATATCTATTTTCTGTCTGGGTTGGGTAGATTATTCTTTGACTTCTAGAATATCAGGTTCCAAGCCTTCTGTTTCTGCAATGTGGTAGCACAAAACTTTGCAAGATCCTGACTTTGGCTCCACAGTATTTGAATAACATATTTTTGGATGTTTTCAACATTTTTTTCATTGATCTGGGAGCTCTGTGTGTAGCTATAAAATCCCTGGGAATTTTCATTTTAGCATCCATTTTGTGAGATAATTGGTGGATTCTTTCAATCTATATTTTGCCCTCTCTGTAGTTTTCAGATATTGGAGGAGATTTCTTTAAGAATTTCATGAAATATAATGTATAGGTTCTTTTTTTTTCTTATCATGGCTTTCAGGTTGTCCAATAATTCTTAAATTGTCTCTCTTTGTTCTATTTCCCATGTCACTTACTTTTCAAATGAGATATTTCAAATTTTCTTTATAAAATTCTTTTGAGTTTTTATTTTTATTGTTTCTTGAGGTCTCATGGGGTCATTAGTTTCCACTTGCCCAGCTCTAGATCTTGAAGTGATTATTTTCTTCAGAGAACATTGTACTCCTTTTCCATTTTGCCAAATTCTGCTTTTTAAATAGTTCTCTTTTTTGGGGTAAATTTTTATATCTCTTTTTCCCCCATTTTGCCTATTCTGCTTTTTAAGGAGTTCTTCTCTTTAGTTTGTTTTTGTGCTTTTCATTATTTGTCTAATTTTATTGGGTTTTTTTGTTTGTTTTCCTTAGCATTTTTCCTCTTTTACCAAGCTATTGACTTTTTTTCAAATTTTTTTTTGCATTTCTTGCCAACCAAACAAGTAAGAACTTTGATATCACATCTCATGATGATGTGGAGAATGGAAAGTTTATGAGGAACATTAAAATCCTTTCAATAAGCATTTGTCGAATGTAATAGGAAATATTGTCAGTGCTGGAGATATAAAGACAAAAAAAATGAAGGAACCCCTGACTTCATGAAACTTGTATTCTATCACAGGAAATCAATATGTGCAAAGTTATGTATATGTAAAACTTATGCAGAGTAAATACAAATAATTTGGGGGTGTCAGGGATATGAATAACTGGATACATCAGAAAATGATTCCCATAAAATGTGATTCCTAAGCTGTGCTTTGGGGGGGGCAATTGGGGTTAAGTGACTTGCCCAGGGTCACACAGCTAGAAAGTGTCAAGTGTTTGGTCTGAGACCACATTTGAACTCAGGTCCTCCTGACTTCAAGGCTGGTGCTCTATACACTGCGCCACTTAGCTTCCCCTCCTAAGCTGTGCTTTTAAAGGAAGCCAGGGACCCCAGAAACAGAAGTTACGAGGAAAAGCATTCCAGGCTTACAGGACAACTTGTGTAAAAGTAAGGTGGTAAGTGATAGATTGTCACATACAGACAACAGTAGGTAGAAAATTTGGTCTAAAATGTAGAATATATGAAGGAAAATAATGTTAGATCAACCTGAGAAGATAAAGCTCAGATAAACTTCAAAAGAGTATAAGTGACAGAAGAATTTATATATTATACTAATAAAGAGCAAAGAAGCTTAATGATCATGAAAGCAGCTTAATCAGACCTGTACTTTAGGAATTTCAGCTTTGTGCCTATGGGGGAGATTAATTAAAGGGGAGAGACACTAGAAGCAAATAATCCAATTAGGTGGCATTTTCATTAGTCCAGGCAATAGTTAATGAAGATATAAATATTTTAGTGTCTTGTGTAGAGACTAGAGAAAAGGATACACTTGCAAAAGACTTTGTAGAGTTAGATTTGAGCAGACTTGGCAAGTGGGTGGATATTGGAATTCAGAGAGAGTTAGAGTTAAGAATGTTTCAGAAGTGACTGGAAAGATAGTACCTTGGAATGAATTTGGGAACTTATGAAAAGGGATGAGTTTGGAGAAGAAAATACTGAATTCCATTTTGAACATATTGAACTTAAGATGCCAATGGGACATCTAGAGGAAGAACAGGAAGAGGAAGAAGAATAGGAAGAAGAGGGAGAACAACAATGAGGAAGAAGAAGAGAAAGACATGATAGTGATGATCATGATGTTAGTGGTGATGATGGCAGCTAGAATTTAAATAATACTTTAAGTGTTAGAAAAGATTTCACAGTATTAACTCATTTAAGAAAAATTTACTAATAATTAGAGCTCTATAAGATGCATTGGAATGCAATGGACACTCCCTTTCTGGAAGACTTGAATGACCTCTTGTTAGGTGGGTATAGATCAAAAATAAAAGAAAAATTGTGCTTTCTGATTCTTTGATTATATTTCAAATTGCCTGTGAGGGAGAAAGATGTCATCATTGATAATAGAATATATAGTATGTCATATAGCAAAAAGGTAAAAAAAAATGCTGTAGTAGAGAGATCTGCACTTTGCTTTGCTATTACAGGATTGCTTGTGGAAATGGGATATTAGTCTCAAGAAGAACTATATAGCAATCTTCTAACATTTATTTGATAGTCTTTTAAGGGCCAAATCAGGAGTAATGACAGAGTACAAGGCACAAAGATACAGATTTAGGCTATCTGTTGACTTGATAGTGACTTCTGCATCTCTAGAGGTCTTCAAGTATAGAATGTAATAACTCCTGCCTACAGTAGATTCTTAAGTTAATTTGGGCCTGGAAGAGGTGGCATAGTAGAAAAATAATGGTACATTAATAATTTTAAAAAATAATTTGGATGTAAATTCCACCTTTGCTTCCCATATGTGCTGGGGCAAATCAATTTTATCCTTCTTAGGCTTCATATTCTTATCTGTAAAGTGAGGGAAAACTAAGTCATACCATTATTATTTTTTTAATTTTATTACTGATATTCAATTTTTTTTCTAGTATCTCTAGACTTGGAAGTCAGGACACAGGTTCACATGCAGACTTTAACAAATGCAAGCCACATAATCTTGGACTTCTTTGAGATTTAGGATATTTATCTTTCTAATAGAGGTATGTACTGAGTTATCAAGAAATCACTTTATAAACTTTAAGCTACTTACAAATCCCAGTTATTATTGTGATATGCTGATATTTTTGGCTGCAAGTATAACAATTGATGTTATTATGCACATAATATCATTAGTAAAATGAACTTCTAAAGATGTTAGTGTTTTTTTTATCACATACAGAAATAAATGATGACTTATTTACTTATTTACTTTTTTTTCAGATGACTAGCCATTCAAAGTTATGCTTTTGTTGTTTTGCTTTTCAGTTGTCTGACTCTTCATGACCCCATTTGGCATTGTCTTTGCAGAGATACCATTGTGGTTTGCCATTTCTTTCTCTAGTTCATTTTGCAGATGAAGAAACTGAGGCAAACAAGGTTAACAGACTTGCCCAAGGTCATGTGCCTAGTAAGTATCTGAGACCAGATTTGAACTCAGAAAGATGAATCTTCCTGATAGTTTTCTGGTATTTTCTGAGTTGATGTGACTCAGAATATTCACATGGAATTCTTTGATGACCAATAGTAATAGATAATAAAGGATCCCTCTATCAACAAAAAGGGAGAAAATGAATGAGAAGAGTGGAAATAGAATGTTTAAAACATGTTGTGGATTTTTAATGTTGTTAACATTACTTGAAAATGAACCAAAATGTATCATTTGGTTTTCATTTTTCACATGTAAAGAATGTTCTGTAGAACCATAAAGTAAATCTTAAAAAGCAAAGAACTATCTTGTGAATTGATTGCATTAACCCCACTATGTTAAGGTGAGTGAGTTGGGCTCACTTCTATCACACTGTTACTAAGAACATTCTTCCTCTCCCATAATTCCATTGACCACTTACCAAAAACATTACACTCATAATGACTGTACTTGAATTTTACTTATATCTTTTTTCATTCTTTTTTCCCTTCAATCCTCCTTTAGGAATATATGGCTTTTATTTTTCAACATTGTTTATACCTTAAGCATAGCAAATATCAATGGAAGGAGTAAGAAAAGTACATTTTGCTTTGTGAACAAACGATTGTATTTAATTTTGTTTTTTAGCTCAACCACTACAAACAGTGCCAGGTTGTTAGACATGGAAGACTTCTTAATACCAGTTTTGTCCCCAGTAGGGGTCTCAAAAGACCTTGTTGCCAGGAAACACAGAGCCAAAGGTACCTCAACAAGCACTAACAGGGTATAGTTGCTTTCAGAGGAACTCTCTAGAGTTTTGCTTTGAGAAGTCTATGGTAGCATTTTTATCTATTCCCATCTATGCAGCATTTGCTTGTTTTCTCTTTATCTTTGTGGATACATAAAGCATTTTTACCACTCTGCTGGGCATTTTATAATCAATTCTATTATTTCTATTGTCCTAAATTAATTTATGCAGAGTAGCCAATTAATCTGCACCCTATTAAAATTGCTTAAAGTGAAACTGTTTCACTGACTTTGATTTTTTTTAAGTATTCTAAGCTCATCTTAAAATGTCTGAGCCTGAAAAAAATATATTCCCCCTTGACCAAGCTTGGATCTTGCAAAAAAATACTATATACTAGAATCATCCACAGATTTTTTTTTTTTTTATAGCTTGGGCACATTTCCAGATGGTGGGTAATCACCATTCCTTTTAAAATCTGTTTCTATAATGGTGATAACTAAGAATTATTTTTCTAGCTTTGAATAGAATATGCAACATAAGTACAAAAGGTCAGGAAATTGTTGGCAACAAAGGTGAACCAAACTCTATTTTTGTAGGACAGAGGCAGGGGGAAAAACCTACCTATAACAGACACTAAATCATGCTAATTCATAGTTTTTTTGAAAAAAAAATCTGATTTAAACATATCATTAAGATTTAAGAAAATGACTTCCTTTTGTGTTCTGGCAAATCATTCTTCAGACAGAGTTCTACATGTGTTAAATACTATTTTCAGCAACATAGTGATTCATTCTGAATATTAAAAAAAATACTGCTTGCAAAAAACAATCAAAATTAAAAAGAGTACTTCCATGTTTTGGTAGATTTTGATATATTGAAGAAAAACTGGGTTGCACCAATAGAAAACAAAATCAGGATTCCATAAAATTGATGCCAAACATTTTAAATTTAATATTCTCTGTAGTTACTATGTACAGATACAGTTAAATGTAATTAATTATGTTTTATTTCTATCTATTAAGTCAATTAAACTGCTTAATTTTGTACTCAAATAATTACATTCTACTTCAAGGAATAAGGAATGTTAAGCAATGCTCATCTGCACCAATCACATACATACTTGACAATTGCAATATATCTATCTAATTAAAAACTAATTAGCATTCAGTGAGATGTGGCACTGAGGTAGGTAAGTTTGCTGACTATTTTCTCAGACTATTTGCATGTCATACCTGGGTCCTAGATATATGCATTTATAATTAATTTGAAATATGGAAATATCACTTATGTTCTTATGTTTTAATGACCAAGTAAGATTCTTAATTTTAAGGATAAAGTGTATAATTACCTTATGCCTATAACCAATGGTAAAGTATTATTCAGAAAGAAGATAGAGATCACATATATTATGTTTATTTCTACAAAGTGACCCAATTTAATAAGACTAGTAAGAAACAGTTCATATGCTGACTTTGAGATACAGAATACAGTAATCCTTTACTTAATAGATTTAATAGATTTTAAAAAGAAAACACAGTTCTAACTACTGAACCAATGTGAAAGTGTGAACATATTTGATGAAATGAGGGAACTGGTAATAAAAAAAGCCAAAACAATCAAGAATTTAGTACTTTTGGTTTAAGTGAACATAGATACAGCTAAAAATTTTGATGAGCAGTTCTATTTATCCTCACAAATACCGATGGTCACCAGTTGATTATACATAGGCAAAGTTTTGCTGTGACCAGAACTGGTTGTAAATAGGATTTTGCTGTCATCAGTAAACAAGTAGGGAAGCACAGGGCAGCACAGATGGTTATACGATGCCCTTGCACCATTAAAAAAAACACAGAAAGAGCCAAAGTGCATGAAAAATCTATGAAACAGAGGTACAGAAAGTTAAGCTGTAGCATGCCATCTGTTCTGCTGGAAGTATATCTTTCTATAAAGTCAGGAGTATGTGGCTAAAACTCATGCTTACTCTGAGCCAAAAGTATGTTGCCTTTCACATAGGTCCAGCACTATTCTATAGTCTAGGGTACTCATAAGAAAGTTAAAGTATAGATAGATGCATAAACCTGACCCACTTCCAAGTCTGAAATTAAGCCCACCATCCACCATATTAGCATAAACAGATGGCTCCTGGGTACTCAAAAAATTATTAGGAAAAAAGAAAGTATGATGCATTTCCAAGGTGAGGTTGGCTCATTCTTAAATGTAATTAGAATATAAGCTCACTGGGTAGGGATCATGGGTGACTATTTGCTATACAGCATCTCATAATTCCTAAAGGGTAAAGTTGTTGATATCTATAAAAACTGTAGCATGTTCCTTTTTAATGATTTAGTACTTAGTTTTAGAACTTATACTTCTTTTACATTACTCACTACATCATTTTATTTCTTTATTGCACAACTTAGTTTCTGGTATATGCATAAATCTGGCAGTTTTGCAATGTCATACCATTTGGGGGTTGTCATTCAGCAAGAGAATCTTCTTTAGCCCTTTGGCTTCTGATAGGGGAACAGATGGCTTTGAATCAGCAAAAAAAAAATTAATAATGGAGATGAAAAAGTAGACAAAACTGTTAATAACATTTAGAGACCCTGGCCCTTTAAGGAAGCCTGCTGTCAAGTTCAGGGCAAGCTGTGCCTTCTATAACTGAATAGGATAAAGAGATGAATTTTAATAAGGCAAGCTGAATGTGGAGGAGGGATTAGTATCAAGCAACATATATATTTTTTAAATGTTACCCTTTTCACATCCTGAAGCTTGTGAAGGAATGCATTTCTCATGGACCCTAACTATTAGAAATTATAAGACTATTACCCCAGTTTATGTGTTTTCTTTTTCCCCCAGCTTGAGTTAGGAAGATTATAAATAGCCATTTGCATGCATTTGGCCTTTAGGAAATGCTTTCTGGGTAGCTTCTGTTAACCAGTATATACAGCTGACATCTTTGAGTGATTTGAATAATTTGACTTAAATCCTTAAAAGAGCAATTTGGGAAGTAACAAGGATATTTGTTCAGCCCATGTAACAGTAGGGTATACCACCCTAATGTTGAGAGACAAAAAGGACATTATAATTTCTGGTCAGTGAAGTTTAACATAGTTTGTCCCAAAAACTTTTATTTAATTTGATACAGAAAAAACAACTCTAAGGAAAGTTAGGAGTAATGACATCTAGGATTTTCCTCGCAATCCTCATTGAAGCAAAAAAATTTTTTCTATACTTATAAATATATTAAAATTTTGGTTTTTTAATCAGTAAAGATATTATCTTTTAAGTAGATATCTAAATTCCTTTCTTTTGTATCTTTCTTTCATATGTCCTGAAGAAACATCGACAATGGGACCCTGTTTTCCTAATTGGTTACTACCTGATTGGACCACTCTTTCAGGAGCTACCTTAACCATATTCCACTCTCACCTGTCTCCACTTTTACTTTCTATTTTGGCGGTCATTTATGGGTTGTCTTTATCCTAAGGTCCTGTGTGTCAGAAGATGCTTTGAATGCTAGTATTTGTACCTAACTCCAGGATTTGGAACATAGTAAGTACATAATAAATGTTTTATCTATCTATCTATCTATCTATCTATCTATCTATCTATCTATCTATGTATCCATCTCTATTGTACTGTCTATAAGATCTGTGTGTGTGTGCATGCTTGTGTGCGTGCATGTGTGTGTGCATGTCTTTTGGCTGTATATATCTATGTGGGACAAATACATACATAGACAGGCTACTACAGTAGAGGAATTGGTGATCGTATCAAGAATCTTGTTCTCATATCTTAAAGACAGATTATGATTCTTTTCATGAGGAAATTAGAGAAGAAGCTAAGATTCTTGTGATTCTGTACTACACTGTAAATTTCACTCCCCCCCTTCTGAGCATTACTGGCCTAATTGCACTTTTTTTTTGGTTCAGAACAAAAACTATTAACTTCTCTGGTCATAATCATTCCTAAATACTCATAATGTTGACTCTTTCCTGTCAAGTGCTAACTCTTCCTCATTCAAAGCAAATTTATGAGCAAGTCAAGGTATCATTCATCATCTACTATTTTACTATTTAACCATTTTACTATCTTACTATTTTACTTACCGTGAAATCCACTATTGACATTGTTTTTTGGCAGAGGGAGTGGCCACTGTGATGAGGAGCCCTATGAAGCTAGAATATATTTTGCAAACAGACCTAAACTAGTCAGCAAGTTGGTATGCCTCCGAAAAGGAGTGAATGACGGGGTCATAACAATGCAACTGCTAGTTGTATCAAATTGCCATACCATCATGATCAGTGTGTATGCTCCCACCATGATGACCTCTGATGAGGTCAAGAACAACTTTATGAAGACCTAAAGACCCTCTCCATTAGTGAGCCAAAAAAGGACAAACTTGTTATTCTGAGTGACTTTAATATCAAGTAGGCACAGACTATCCAACAAAGCAAAGGATTCTTGGGAGGAACAAAGTCAGAAACAGGAATAGTCACTTATTATATAAGACTTGTGCATCTCACAAACTTCTCATCATCAACACAGTTTTCTGTTTATCCAAATGCAACAAAATATCATGGACACACCTTTGCAGCAAGAACTGCCATTTAATAGACTGTGTTGTTGTAAGGAGAAGAGACAGGCAGAATGTGAATGTGACCAAGGAAATGTGTAGTGCAGAGTGCTGGAGTGGCAATAGACTTAGCCTCTCCAAGCTAAATATTCAAACTCAACAAAAGTGGCAGCAACAAGGCAAGATGACTGTCAGAAGACTGAACATTAATAGACTGGAGGGATTTTCTGTGTATGAACAATTTATTTCTGACCTAGGGAAAAAGCTGAGTCAGCACACATTTAGCAACAATGGAGCAGAAATGGAGTGGGCAGCTTTTAGAGACTTGGTTTATACCACCATATTTGTTCATCTGGGCCAGACAAACATTAGATTGGTTTAATGAAAATGACAGAGAAATTTAAAAGCTACTATATGAAAAATGAGAATTCCAGGGCAAAGTAGTTAATCCATCTCTAAGAAGGCAGTATTTAACTCCATCAAAAGTAAGATGCAAACAAAGCTTAGAGATAGGCAGGATTCTTGGTTCAGTAAGAAGTCAGATATTTTATGCTGATAGCAACAATCCAAAGCACTTTTGTGATTTTCTGAAGACTATTTATGAGCTAAAGATGTCTGCTGCATTTCAACTAGTCAATGCTGATCAATGATAAGGACATGATCTGAGAGAGATGGGCTGAATGCTTCCATAGTGTTCCTAACAGAGCAGCATCATTCAATGCTGAAGTTAACGACCACATACCTCAAGTTGAAATCAATCCCTCTCTAGGTGAACTTCAAACTGAAGAACTTATTGGGCAAAATATATGACGCTGATTCCATCCCAGCAGAGCTCTACAAGGCAGAATGATGACAACTCATACAGAAGCTGACTGAGTTTGGGTGGAGCCAAGATGGTGAAGTAAAAGAATTGACTTGCTTGTGCTCTCCCCCAAACCCCTCCAAATACCTGTAAAAATTGGCTGAAAACAAATTCCAAAGCAGAAAAACCCACAATAATGCAAAGTAAAATAAATTTCCAGGCCAAGACAACCAAGATGGTAGATTGGAAAGGTCTATCATGCCAGTTTGGCAGGGGTGCATAGGCAAAATAGGCCTCAGTGAAGCTGGATCAGGGCTCAGAGGACTGAATCATGGGCAGCTCTGGTGGATTCCAGACTTCTCAACCCACAAACACCAAGAGGGATTAGAAGGTCAGTAGGAAGAGTCTGTAACTTTGGTGAGAGAGAAGCTTGGTCCCAGCTCCAGTCCCAGAGCAGCTACAGGGCAGGGGCTCCTTCTAGAACTTCTAGCCCACAGACTGAGGGGGAATTGAGTGGCTGATCAGAGGGGGATTGTAGGAATCTCTTTACTGGGGCTGAGACAGTAATCTGTTGGTTAACCAGTCCTTGGATGTGGGTCAACATTCTGGGTGACAATCTGGGGGTGAAGAGGACTGCTGGCATGGTGGAGCTTTTGGTGGCTGTGAAGAAAGAATCCTCCTCAAAGTTCCAAGGCAGAAAATAGCACTTGTGGTCACTCATAGACTACAGCACAGGCCAGGAAAGGAGTAAACACCTCAACCTGACCATGCCACCATGGAAGAAGTGAATTATAGGTCTCTAGAAGTGTCTCTGAAAACAGCTACACAAAACCATTGAAACTTGGGATAGTACATTATCCACACTGGAAGCAGACCCCTACCTTAACAAAGAGTTTATAACTCAAGTAATTGACTGGGATCATGAGCAAACTTTGCAAACAAAAAGTCAGATCAAAGAATCTTTCTTTGATGACAAAGAAGATAAAAAAACATACAGCCAGAAGAAGACAACAAAGTCAAAGCTCCCACATTCAAAGCCTTCAAGAAAAACATGAATCAGTCCCAAGCCATTGAAGAGCTAAAAATGGATTTTGAGAAATAAGTAAGAGAAGTAGAAGAAAAACTAGGAAGAGAAATGAGAGCGGTACAAGAAAATCATGAAAAACAAGTCAACAGCTTGCTAAAGGAGACCTCCAAAAATACTGAAGAAAATAACACCTTAAAAATAGCTTAACCCAAGTGACAAAAGAGATCCAAAAAGACAATGAGGAGAGAAATGCTTTCAAAAGAAGAATTAGCCAGATGGAAAAGGAAGTCCAAAAGTTCCCTGAAGAAAATATTTCCTTAAGAATTAGAATGGAGCAATTGGAAACTAGTGACTTTATGAGAAATCAAGACAATGTAAAACAAATCCAAAAGAATGAAAAAGAAATAGAAAACAATGTGAAATATCTACTTGGAAAACAACTGACTTAGAAAATAGATCCAGGAGAGATAATTTAAAAATTATTGTACTATTTGAAAAACATGATAAAAAAAGAAACCAGATATCATCTTTCAAGAATTTGTCAAGAAAAACTGCCATGATATTTTAGAATCAGAGGGCAAAACATAAATTGAAAGAATCCACCAATCACCTCCTGAAAGATATCTCCAAAGGAAAACTCCTAGGAATATTGTAGGCAGGTTCCAGAGTTCCCAAGTCAAGGGGAATATATTGCAAGCAGCCAGAAAGAAACAATTTAAGTATTGTAAAAACGCAATCAGGATAACAAATATTTAGCAGCTGCTACATTAAGGGATTTGAGGGCTTATTCCAAAGGTAGAAGGAGATAGGATTACAAACAAGAATCACCTATGTACCAAAACTGAGCATAATGCTTCAGGAGAAAAATGGATATTCAGTGAAATAGAGGACTTTCAAGCATTCTTGATGAAAATACCAGAGCTGACTAGAAATTTGACTTTCAAATACAAGACTCATGAGAAGCATGAAAAGGTAAATAGGAAAGAGAAATCATAAGGGGCTTATTAAGGTTGAACTGCTTACATTATTGAATGGAAAGATGATATTTGTAACTCATGAAACCTTTGTCAGTATTAGGGTAATTAGAAGGATAAATAGATAGACAGATAGATAGATAGATAGATAGATAGATAGATAGATAGATAGAGGGCACAGGGTGAATTGAAGATGAAGGAATGTTATCTGGATAATAAAATTAAGGGGTGAGAGAGGATTATACTGGGAGAAGGAGAAAGGGAGAGGTAGAATGGGGTAAATTGTCTCACTTAAAACAGATGAGAAAGTCCTTTTACACTGGAGGGAAAATGGGGAAAGGTGAGAGGGAATGAGTGAATCTTATTCTCATCAGATTTGGCTTAAGTAGCGAATAACAGACACTCAATTGGGAGTGGAAAGCTATCTCTCCCTATGGGAAAATAGGGAGTGGAAGGGGACAAGAGAGAAGGGGGATGATAGAGGGGAGGGCATATAGGTGAAGTGGGTAATCAGAAGAAAACTCTTCCAAGGAGGGACAGGGTCAAAAGAGAATAGAATAAATGAGAGGGACAGGATAGGATGAAGGGAAATGTACTTCATTTTTCACAACATGACTACTATGCAAGTGTTTTGCATGAATACACATTTGCAACCACTATGGAGTTTCTTGCCTTCTCACTGAGGGCGGGTGAGGAGGGAGGAAGTAATTGTTCCCCAGGAGATATAGGATGTCTCTATAATCCATTGACAATTGCAGGGGAATCTCTCTTTTAATTATTGCTGGCAAGATTCTTGCAGAGTCCTTAGTCAGCTGTTCCTTCCCCTGGAAGATGGTCATCCACGTATGAGCCAATATAGTTTTAGAAAAGATTGAGAAATGGTCAACACGGTATTTGATGCTCAACGACATCAGGAAAAATGCCACAGGCAGAAGAGAGTTCTGCACAAAATGCTAAGTGACCTGACCAAGACCTTTGATGCTATTAGTAACGAAGGATTGTGGAAGATCACTGCAAAATTTCATTGCCTGGGGAAGTTTATCAGCATTGTATGCAATCAATATTGTATTATGGAATTCTTGCACAAGAGCTAAATTAAGGATACATGATTCTTTCACATGTCCCTATGCACTAATTGAGTGAAGCACAGCTGTGTATTTGCTCCAATTCTTTTTAGCATGAAGTTTTCCATGATGCTGTAAAATACCTTCAACGAGGATGAAAATTACATCAATGTCAACTACAACAAGGTTGTTATTTAACTTGAAAAGGTTGCATGCCAAAACTAAAGTGGATGGAGATTAGATGTGACTTTTTATTTACAAATTGTACACTCAGTGTTGCCTCTGAGGTTGTAATGCAGGAGAGTATGGATTGATTATCTGCTTATTGAGCTATTTTGTCCTGAAAACCAAAAGCAAGAAAACAGATGTTCTCTACGAGTGAAAAATGCACCATTTATACATGGAACCACTGGATACAGCAACAATTTCTGTATTTGTATTCCTAGCACTTAATATCTGGAACATAGTAAGTGGTAAATAAATAGTTGCTTACTTGACTACTCTTTCTTAGATATTCTTTGTGCCCAATAGAACTTTAGAATACTGGGAGATGCCATTTTATCATTATAATTAAGCAAACTGAGCTGTATAACTTCTGACACTATATGTGTTAAAAGGAGTGGAAGAATCTTGCAGGATGAGAAGACCAAATAGTTGAAGACATATTCCAGCATAAAAATTCTGCTAGAGCTAGCTAGGGGGTTGGAACCAAGATAGTGAAGTGAAAGCAGTAACTTACTTGACCTCTCCCCCAAAAGTCAAATAAGAGAGGTAGAAGAAAAATTGGGAAAAGAAAATGAGAGGCATGAAAGACATAGTCAACAGCTTGGAGAAGGAAGGACAAAAATTGACTGTAGAAAATAATTCCCTTAAAAATACGATTTGAGGATCTGCTTCCAGGAGTCAAGATGGCAGGGCAAAAAGGTAGTTGCTCTCACCCTCCGCTATCAACCACGGAAAACCCAGAAAATATCAGCCCAGAAAAAAAAAAACCTCTGGAACAACTCAACCAGAAGAAAAATGGGGAACAGCAGTTCAACAGCCCAGCAAATGGGTCTCCCAGTGCCTCAGCAAAAATAAGGCAAGCAGCACTACAAGAGGCCCCAGTCAGATAACCCAGGCAGGGTACTCCTTTCAGCATTTATCTGAAAGGAGCTGAAGAAAGCAACCTAGAGTCTTCCTGAAGTCCCAGCCTCGCTGATTCCAACCCAACACCAGGTAAGCTGTCAGAACCCTACAGCCTCCAACTGTCAACCAGGAGGAGATCCTGAATCCCAGGTGGTAGAATAGGCAAACACCAACACCTGGACCTCTGAGTGCCTCAGTGAGGGTGGGGGAATGCATGGAAACCAGCTCAGAAAACCACCAGGTGCCCCAACACTCTACCTCAAAGGAATCTCCCAGTGCATTAGCAGAAACAAGGAAGGCAGCATTGCAAGGGGCCCCAGGCAGATAAACGCCTTGCAGCACCCATCGAAAAGGAGCCGAAGAAAGCTAAAGGAAAGGCAAAGCAGGCAACCTAGAATTGCCTGAAAGTTCCAGCCTTGCTGATTCCAGCCCAACACGAGGTAAGCTGCCAAAATCCTACAGCCTCCAATTGCCAACATAAGAGGCCCCAGCACAAAAAGCCAGTGACCAAGACCTAGGCTCCCAACACAAGAAGCTTGATCAGTGTTCTCCCCTCCCCAGCAGGAGAGCCCAATCTCTTTAAAGGCCAGGAAATGAAGAAACCATAAGTAAATAGAAACATACCATAGAATCACATTATGAGAAGAGTGAAGATCAAGACAGAAATTCTGAAGAGGACAACATTGACAACAAACACACATCTGCAACATCAAAAGGGAATATGAACTGGTCTGAAGCCCCCACAAGCCTTCTTAGAAGAGCTCAAGGAGGATTTTAAAAGTCGAATGAGTGAGCTAGAAGAGTCCTTAAAAAATACAATTGGCCAATTGGAAAAAAAAGTACACTGAGGAAAACAAATCCCTTAAAAATACAATTGGCCAACTGAAGAAGGAAGTACAAAAAGTAACAGAAGAAAACAATTTGTTAAAAACTAGAATTGGAGAAATGGAAACTAGTGACTCTATGAGAGAGCAAGAATCAGCCAAACAGAAACAAAGAAAAAAAATGAAAAAATGGATGAAAACATAAAATACCTCATCGGTAAAAGAACCGACCTAGAAAATCGATCCAGGAAAGACGATTTAAAAATCATTGTACTACCTGAAAATCATGATGAAAAAAAGAGCCTGGGCAGTATCTTTCAGGAAATCATAGAGGAAAACTGCCCTGTAGTCCTAGAACCAGAAGGGAAAATAACCATAAAAGGAATACACCTCTCACCACCTGAAAGAGATCCCAAATTGACAATGCCAAGGAATATAATAGCAAAATTCCAAAATTACCAGATGAAAGAAAAGGTGCTGCAAGCAGCCAGAAAGAAACAATTTAAATACCACGGAACCACAGTCAGGATCAAACAGGACCTTGCAGCTTCTACATTGAAAGACCGCAGGACATGGAACATGATATTCCGTAAGGCAAAGGAGCTTGAAATGCAGCCAAGGTTTCAACTACCCTGCCAAAATGAGCATGATTTTTCCATGGAGGAGATGGATATTCAATGAAATAAGGTACTTCCAAACCTTCCTGATAAAAAAAAACCAGAGCTCAACAAAAAAAAAAAATTGATCAAGTACAAGACAGAAAGACACAAAATGTTGTTAATAAAGGTAGACGGTTTCCATAAGATGACACTTGCAACTCTTGACAACTGTATTGTTATTACACCATGTTAAAGAAGTATACACAAAGGGGGTGGGTATTAGTTGACTTTGATGTAATGATAAAAAAAAATCTAACCAACTGGGTTAAATGGATCCAAGTAAGTGGATTAGTCTGGTCGTAGAAAATGTACTGAGAAAGGAGGAAGCAGACAAGGGTAAATTACATTACAGGAAAAGACACAAAATCCTGTTACAACAGAGGGAAAGAAGGAAGCAGGGGGGGGAGTGAGCACTGTTTGAACCTAACCCTCATGATATTTGGCTCAAAAAGGAATAACATAATCAGTTAGGTATAGAAATATAACTTGCCCCTTACACAGTAGCAGGGAAAAGGGGAAAGAAAAGGGAGAGGGGGATAGAAGGGAGATAAGAAGCAGTAAGGGCAAAGGGAAGAACAGGGAAAGGAATAATAGAAGGGAGGAGAGAAGGTGGTGCTCAAAAGCAAAACACTAGTGAGGGGAGAAAAGGAGAAAGGAGAAAGAAAAGCATAAATGGGGGGAAAGGGTGGAGAAAAAGACACAATTAGTAATCATAAATGTGAAAGGTGAATCTCTACCTTTTTTTTCTCTTTTGTTGAGTTTTGTTTCCTCTTTCTGATGGTTCCTCCTATTAGTTTTAATTTTTACTTACAATTTCACTAATGTGAAAATCTGTTTAGTAGGAATGTAAATGTATATCCTATATCAGATTGTGCACCGTCTTGGGGAGGGTGGTGGGGAGAAAGGTGGAGAAAAATTTTAAACTCAAAAGCATATAGAAGTGATTGTTGATAAATCAAAATAAATTAATAAAATCAATAAAATTAAAAAAATTGGAGTCAGGGAAATGGAAAGTACTGACTCTATCAGAGAGCAAGAATCAATCAAATAGGAAAAAAAATGAAAAAAATCAGAGAAAACATAAAATACTTCATTGCTAAAAGAACTGACCTGGAAAATCAATCCAGGAGAGAAAACTTAAAAATTATTGGTCTACCTGAAAATCACAATGAAAAAAAGAGCTTAGATAGTATCTTTCAGGAAATCATAAAGGAAAACTGTAGTGAGGTCCTAGAACCATAAGGTAAAATAGCCATAGAAAGAATACACCAATCACATCCTGAAAGAGATCCCAAGGAATATAGTAGCCAAATTCCAGAATTACAAAGTCAAAGAGAAAATACTTCAAGCAGCCAGGAAGAAACCATTTAAATATCATGGATTCACAATCAGGATTACACAGCACCTTGCAGCTTCTACATTAAAAGACCATGGGGCATGGAATAGGATATTCCATAAGGCAAAAGAGCTTGGATTACAACCAAGGATCAACTACCCAGAAAAACGAGCATAGTCTTTCAGGGGAGGAGATGGATATTGAATGAAATAGGAGGCTTCCAAACCTTCCTGATAAAAGCACCAAAGCTCTACAGAAAATTTGATCTTCAAATACCAGATCTTAAATTGTATTGTAAAGCAGCAATTATCAAAATTACTTGGTACTAGCTAAGAAATGGAATGGTGGATCAGTGGAATAGGTTAGTTACACAAGACTTAGCATTCAATGACTAGAGTAATCTATTATTTGATAAACCCAAAGACCTCAGCTTCTGGGATAAGAACTCACTATTTGACAAAAACTGCTGGGAAAACTGGAAAACAGTATGGCAAGAACTAGGCATAGACCAAAATCTTACAGCTTATGCCAAAATAAAGCCAAAATGGGTCCACAATTTATATAAAAAGTCTGATACTATAAGCCAACTGAGAGAACAAGGAATAGTTTACCTGTCAGATTTATGGAAAACAGAACAGACAAGATACAGAGAACATTATGCAATGAAAAATAGACCATTTTGATTACATTAAATTGAAAAGGTTTTCCACAAATAAAGCCAATGCAAACAAGATTAGGAGGGAAGCAGAAATCTGGGAAAGAATTTTTATAACCAGTGTCTCTGATAAGGCTTCATTTCTAAAATATATAGAGAACTAAGTTAAATTTATAAGAAAACAAGTCATTTGCCAATTGAGAAATGGTGTAAGGATATGAAGAGGCAGTTTTCAAATGAAAAAATTAAAACTATCTATACTCATATGAAAACATGCTCTAAATCACTATTGTTTAGAGAAATGTAAATTAAAACACTTTTGAGGTACAGCATCACAGATATCAGGTTAGTTAACATGACAAAACAGGAAAATGATAAATGTTGGAGAAGATGTAAAATTGGAAGACTAGTGAATTGCTGGTGGAGTTATGAACTGATCTAACTATTTTGAAGAGCACTTTGCACTATGCCCAAAGGGCCATAAAATTGTTCTTAGCCTTTGACTCAGTAATATAACTTGTAGGGCTGAATCCCAAATAGATCCTACAAATGGGAAAAGAATGTGCATGTACAAAATATTTGTAGCAGCTCTTTCGGTGGTGGAAAAGAATTGGAAATTGAAGAGACACTTCCAATTTTATTTGTAAAGGAACTATTTTCTACAGTCAATTTTTGTCCTTCCTTTTCTAAGCTGTTGACTCTGTCTTGCATACCTTTCATTTCCTTTTCTAAGTGGCCAATTTTGCTTTTTAAGGAAGCTTGTCTTGGGCTAGAAATGTGTTTCACTCTGTCTTTCTGTGTGTTCTGCTGCTCTAAAATTTGTTTAGAGCCATTTTTTTTTTACAGGTATTCAGAGGACTTTGGGGGAGAGCTCAAGCAAATTACTGCTTTCTCTCTGCCATCTTGGCTCCACCTCTCTAGAGCTATTTCTGGAAACTTCCAAACTGTATTTTTTTTCTTTTTCCTCTTTTTAAAAATTTCTTTTATTAATTTATTTTAATTTATCAACAATCACTTCAATATGCCTTTGAGTTTAGAATTTTTCTCCCTCTTCCTCCCCACCACCTTACCCAAGACAGCACAAAATCCGATATAGGTTACACATTTACATTCATATTAAACATATTTTCACATTAGTGAAGTTGTAAGTAAAATTAAAATCAATAGGAGGAACCATCAGAAAGAGGAAACAAACCTCAACATAAAAGAAAAAAGAAAGATAGCAATTCAACTTCCACAGTTCTTTCTTTGCATGTGGATAGCATTTTCCATCACTAGGCTTCTAGAGATGTCCCCATTCAATTTTCTCCACAGGTCTGTGATACCTCATTTTTCTAATGTTAACAACATATTGTAGGATTATGGTTTTTAATACATTCTGCTCTCCGCTTCTGTTTTATGGGAGAGTTCATCCCATTCACATTCACAGTTATGATTAGCATCTTTTCCTTTTTCTCCATCCTTTTTTACCCCTGATTATGCTTTTCTTTCTCCTTTCTCCTTCCCCCCCATTAGTGTTTTCTTTTTGAGCACTGCCTCCTTCAGTCTCTCTTCCCTTCTACTATCCTTTTCCCTTTTCTTCCCCTTTTTCCCTTATAGTGCCTATAGGAGAAGTTAGAGTTTGATACCTGATTACACTATTCCCTTGTTGAGCCAAATCTGATGAGAGTAAGGTTCAAGCAATGCTCACCCCGGCTCTGCTCTTTCCCTCAGCCATAATAGGATTTTCTGTCTTCCCTGTAATGTAATTTACCCTTGTCTGCCTCCTCCTTTCTCAGTACATTTTCTAAGACCAGATTGATCCATTCATTTGGATCCATTTAACCCACTTGATTAGATTTTTTTTTATCTTTACATCAAAGTCAACTAATATCCACCCTCTTTATGTAGACTCCTTTAACATGGTGTAATAGCAACACAGTTCTCAAGGGTGGCAAGTGTCATATTCCCCTGTAGGGGTTTAAACAGCCCCCCCACTTATTAACAACATATTGTATCTTTCTGTCCCATTTACTTTATATGTCTTTCTTGAATCTTACTTGAAGATCAAATTTTTTGTTGAGCTCTGGTCTTTTTATCAGGAAGTTTGGAAGTCCCTTATTTCATTGAATATCCATCTTCTCCCTTGAAGCATCATGATCATTTGGTAGGGTAGTTGATCCTTGGCTGCAGTCCAAGCTCCTTTGCCTTATGGAATATCATATTCCACACCCTGCGGTCTTTTAATGTAGAAGCTGCAAGGTCCTGTGTAATCCTCACTGTGGTTCCACGATATTTAAATTGTTTCTTTCTGGCTGCTTGCAGCACCTTCTCTTTCATCTGGTAATTTTGGAATTTTGCTATTATATTCCTTGGCATTGTCAATTTGGGGTGCCTTTCAAGTGGTGAGCGGTTAGCGGTATATTCTTTCTATGGTTATTTTCCCTCCTGGTTCTAGGACTTCAGGGCAGTTTTCCTTTATGATTTCCTGAAATATACTACCCAGGCTCTTTTTTTTCATAATGATTTTCAAGGAGTCCAATAATTTTTAAAATGTCTCTCCTGGATTGATTTTTCCAGGTGGGTTGTTTTATTGATGAGGTATTTTACGTTTTCATCTTTTTTTATTCATTTTTTTGTTTCTGTTTGACTGATTCTTGCTCTCTCATAGAGTCATTAGTTTCCATTTCTCCAATTCTAGTTTTTAACAAATTGTTTTCTCTGTTACTTTTTGTACTTCCTTCTTCAGTTGGCCAATTGTATTTTTAAGGAACTTGTTTTCTTCAGTGTACTTTTTTTTTCCAATTGGCCAATGGTATTTTTTAGGACTCTTCTAGCTCACTCATTCGACTTTTAAAATCCTCCTTGAGCTCTTCTAAGAAGGCTTGTGGGGCTTCAGACCAGTTCATATTCCCTTTTGATGTTGCAGATGTGTGTTTGTTGTCAATGTTGTCCTCTTCAGAATTTCTGTCTTGATCTTCGCTCTTCTCATAATGTGATTCTATGGTATGTTTCTATTTACTTATGGTTTCTTCATTTCCTGGCCTTTAAAGAGATTGGGCTCTCCTGCTGGGGAGGGGAGAACACTGATCAAGCTTCTTGTGTTGGGAGCCTAGGTCTTGGTCACTGGCTTTTTGTGCTGGGGCCTCTTATGTTGGCAATTGGAGGCTGTAGGATTTTGGCAGCTTACCTCGTGTTGGGCTGGAATCAGCAAGGCTGGAACTTTCAGGCAATTCTAGGTTGCCTGCTTTGCCTTTCCTTTAGCTTTCTTCGGCTCCTTTTCGATGGGTGCTGCAAGGCGTTTATCTGCCTGGGGCCCCTTGCAATGCTGCCTTCCTTGTTTCTGCTAATGCACTGGGAGATTCCTTTGAGGTAGAGTGTTGGGGCACCTGGTGGTTTTCTGAGCTGGTTTCCATGCATTCCCCCACCCTCACTGAGGCACTCAGAGGTCCAGGTGTTGGTGTTTGCCTATTCTACCACCTGGGATTCAGGATCTCCTCCTGGTTGACAGTTGGAGGCTGTAGGGTTCTGACAGCTTACCTGGTGTTGGGTTGGAATCAGCGAGGCTGGGACTTCAGGAAGACTCTAGGTTGCTTTCTTCAGCTCCTTTCAGATAAATGCTGAAAGGAGTACCCTGCCCTGGGTTATCTGACTGGGGCCTCTTGTAGTGCTGCTTGCCTTATTTTTGCTGAGGCACTGGGAGACCCATTTGCTGGGCTGTTGAACTGCTGTTCCCCATTTTTCTTCTGGTTGAGTTGTTTCAGAGGTTTTTTTTTTTTTTCTGGGCTGATATTTTCTGGGTTTTCCGTGGTTGATAGCGGAGGGTGAGAGCAACTACCTTTTTGCCCTGCCATCTTGACTCCTGGAAGCAGATCCTCAAATCGTATTTTTAAGGGAATTATTTTCTACAGTCAATTTTTGTCCTTCCTTCTCCAAGCTGTTGACTATGTCTTTCATGCCTCTCATTTTCTTTTCCCAATTTTTCTTCTACCTCTCTTATTTGACTTTTGGGGGAGAGGTCAAGTAAGTTACTGCTTTCACTTCACTATCTTGGTTCCAACCCCCTAGCTAGCTCTAGCAGAATTTTTATGCTGGAATATGTCTTCAACTATTTGGTCTTCTCATCCTGCAAGATTCTTCCACTCCTTTTAACACATATAGTGTCAGAAGTTATACAGCTCAGTTTGCTTAATTATAATGATAAAATGGCATCTCCCAGTATTCTAAAGTTCTATTGGGCACAAAGAACATCTAAGAAAGAGTAGTCAAGTAGCAACTATTTATTTACCACTTACTATGTTCCAGATATTAAGTGCTAGGAATACAAATACAGCAATAAAAAATCACAACAATAGTGACAACAAAACACTTCCTGCTGACAAATAACATACATCCTATTGGAGAAAGATGAAGCATAGAAAGAACTGAAAAGCAGGGATGAGGTTGTATAGGCACCCTCACAGAGGCATACTGAAGTCAAGAGAATCAGTAGGTGAGCTGGGAGTTAAATGAAATAATTAAGATTAAAAGTAACCTCCTTAAAATTGAGTTTTGGGAGTAACTCAAAAATTTGATGAAAGCCATTGAGGAAGGCTTCAACTAGATGTTGATGTTTATATATTTCTTGAAAGAAAAGGGTACAGTGAGGTCGAAGTTAGGAATGAGTATATTGGAGACATGAGGAAAGGTAAATCCAAAGGAATTGAGTGCAATGTGTGAGGAATAGAGAAAAGGCCAGATGCTACTTTGCAGCATCTGGACGATACACTCAGTATGGAATATGAAAACTTAAATTGTTTTAATTCCAATATAAATATTTTACTCTCCCATCATCAGAGTAGTGTTTTGATTCTCAATTTTTGTCACTATTCAAAAATAAAAATAGCACTCATTTACTATCTATATATCATATTTTCAATGATACAATCACAATAATGAGTGTATAATCTCTCTGTCTGTCTGTCTGTCTGTCTCTCTCTCTCTCTCTCTCTCTCTCTCTCTCTCTCTCTCTTCCCTTCTGTCTGAGTGTCTCCCCCTTTCTTTCTCTGTCTCTTTCTGTCACTCTAAGACATTATACAGCAAAGACTATCAGTAAGTGACATACAATGTTGTGTTTGCTAATGAATTAAATCCTGCTTAAAGCTACCATAAGGAAAAAACTTTTACTCAGTTCTTTTTTGCTATAGTTTTTTGTGACTGAGAAATTTCTTGTCCTTGTCCAAAAAGAACTAAAGAATATAACATTCTATGCTATCACATAAAAATGAACTGAGTATTTCTACTCAAAATTATCATCACTCTTTGAATCCTTTATTTTTTTTGATTAATGTGCTCTCATTTTCAGACTTAAGTCACAAATATTATGAAGTCATAATGAACACTGTAACAAAATTTTCAGAAGGCAATGATTTCAAATGACATAATACAGAACTTAGTTGTGGGTGATTGTTCATTTTTGTGCCTCACTCCAAAATTCAAACAAATTCAAGTTCTAAGAGAGCTTAGATGACAGCTGGTTTTTAGGAGAACTGGTGTCTTTCCTTGGCTGCTCAGCTATGCCTTTCCTTATTCCTGACCCCTGATAGCCAGAGGAAATGTACTATCATGGCAGAAGAAATATCATCTGTAAAATTCTTATATATCTGTTTTAGCTTTAAGTTAACTATTATAACAATGATAGAGAAAACTCATTGGAATTTTTCTTTTGAGTTTTCACCATATTTAGGAGACTCAACAGATTTGTCTTAATGACTCATTTTAATATGGACTGACTTTGAAATATTGCACAACATAATATACACCCTGACATATTTTAATTTTGTAGATAGATATAGAAGTAAATATAAAGATGGGTAGGGATAGAGATAAAGGGAGATGGAGATGCAGATGGAGAGAGACACAGAGAAAAAAAGAAAGAAAGAAAGAAAGAAAAAAAGAAAGAAAGAAAGAAAGAAAGAAAGAAAGAAAGAAAGAAAGAAAGAAAAGATTAGCACAAAGCTTACAGTAATTATCAAGAGAATAATACACTATGAAGACAGAGAATTTATACCAGGAATGTAGGGCTGGTTCAGTGTTAGGAAAACTATCAGCATAATTGATCATATCAACAACAAAACTAACAGAAACCATATGATTATCTGAATAGATGTAGAAAAAGCTTTTGATAAAATACAACACGTACTCCTATTAAAAACACAAGAGAGCATAGGAATAAATGGAGTTTCCTTTAAAGTGATAAGTAACATCTACCTAAAACCTTCAGCAAGCATCATATGTAATGGGGACAAGCTAGAAGCATTGCCAATAAGATTAGGGGTAATACAAGGATGTCCTTTATCACCACTGTTGTTCAATATCTTACTGGAAACATTAGCTTTAACAATAAGAGAAGAAAAATACATTGAAAGTAGTAGAATAGGCAAAGAAGAAACAAGGCTATCAGTCTTTGCAAATGATAACATGATATACTTAGAGAATAATAGAGAATTAAGTAAAAAACTACTTGAAATAGTAAACAACTTTAGCAAAGTTGTAGAATATAAAATATTTAAAAATTTTTTTTTAATTTTGGCTTCCAAATTTTCTCCCTTCCTCCCTCCCAACCCACCCTCATTGAGAATCAAGTAACTCTACATAACTTACACGTGTGTAGTCATGCGAAACACTTCCATAGTAGTCATGTCGTGGAAAAACTAACTATATTTCTCTTTATCCTGTCCCACCCCCCCAATTATTCTATTCTCTCTTTTGACCCTGTCCCTCCTTAGAAGGGTTTGCTTTTGATTACCACCTCCCCTAATCTTCCCTTCCCTTTATCATCTCCCTGCTCTCTTGTCCCCCTCCCCACCTATTTTCCCATAGGGTAAGATAGTTTTCCATACCCACTTGAGTGTGTATGTTATTCTCTCCTTAAGCCAGATCTGATGAGAATAAGATTCATCATTCCCTCTCACCTTCCCCCACTTCCCTTCCAACGTAAAAGCCCTTTCTTGTCTGTTTTATGTGAAATAATTTACCCTGTTCTACCTCTCCATTTCTCCTTCTCCCAGTATAATCCTCTCTCACCCCTTCATTTCATTCTCCAGATATCATTCCTTCATCTTCAACTCACCCTGTGCCCTCTATTTATCTATATACATACACAAAATTTTTTCCCCTCCAACTACCCTAATACTGACAAAGGTCTCATGAGTTATAAATATCATCTTTCCATGCAGGAATGTAAATAGTTCAACCTTAGTAAGTCCCTATGATTTCTCTTTCCTGTTTATTTCTTCATGCTTTTCTTGAGTCTTGTATTTGAAAGTCAAATTTTCTATTCAGCTCTGATCTTTTCATCGAAAATGCTTGAAAGCCCTATTTCACTGAATGTCCACTTTTTTCCCCCAGTTTTGCTGGGTAGGTGATTCTTGGCTGTAATCCTACCTCCTTTGACCTCCAGAGTACTATATTCCAAGCCCTCCAATCCCTTCATGTAGAAGGTGCTAAATCCTGTGTTATCCTGATTGTGTTTCCACAATATTTGAATTGTTTCTTTCTGGCTGCTTGCAATATTTTCTCCTTGACCTGGGAACTCTGGAATTTGGCTACTATATTCCTAGGAGTTTTCCAGTGAATAATATAGATCATGTAGAATACTTAATCATACTTAGCATTTTGGATCATTGACCTTCAAGAAATTCCTGCCATCTGTTTATACAAGCCAGAGCATGTTTGTAGTGGAGCCAGGAGATGTTCTTAGAAAAAGGGACTCATTTATTATGATCCATTATTCATACAGTGGAACTGATGATGATTCAGTATATGGATTTTATTGGTTTTTGGGAAAATATGGTTACTGTGAGTTCAACGAGGCAGATCAACTTAGATCATCTAGTTTAAATGCTTTTTTGTAGGACTATAAATTTGTGTTGAAGTATTTATTTATATTTATATTTTACTTATTTATTTTATATTTATTTTACTTTATTTTATTTGTAAGTGTATATTTAAGTATTTCTTTTAAAACTCATGCCTCCTATTTGTACTTAAGCACTATATATATTGTTTTGCACAGCTGACTATTAGGTAGTTAGGATGATCTGTGTTGCACATTGTGCTATAAAACAATAAATACACAGAAGGCTCCAAAAAACTTTACTAATGTGAAAGCATGTTTATTATGTATGTATATGTAGAGACTATATCTGATTGTATAACATCTTGGGGAGGGAGGAGAGATAAGGGGGAGAAAATTTAAAACTCAAAAGCTTAGGGAAGTGAATGTTGAGAACTAAAAATAACTTAATTTAAAAAAAGAAAATGTTTCTATAAATCAGGAGAAAATGGAGCAGCATCCCTTATGTTGATTAGCTTGGTAAAGAGAATCAACAGATCAAATGGCACTCCTTGTTATTCTGACACAAAAAGGCAAGATACGCTGGATTATACCAAGTAATAGACACACACACACACACACACACACACACACACACATACACACACCCCCCCAAAACAAAACAGATATAAATTGATAGACGATAGATAAATGAATAATGGATAAATCAATACGGCTTGTCACAGATGGACTATTAAATGATTAAGGTACACAAATGTAATTAAGGGGTGCTTCATGGGGACATCCACATGGACTTTAATAACATGTTGCTAAAGAAAGAAAACAAATTTCTCAGTCATGAAGACATGTTTATAAAAAGAAGTTTAGAACAGGAATACATAATTGGGTTGTTACTTTCTTGTTTTATAGAAGGATTATCCTTGAGAAGCCTAGACTTTTTGATAGTCATTGCAGATTACTAAGTTAAGTGGTAAAAATTGTGCAACATATCATTGCAGTTAGCCAAAAGGAAAAAAAATGCATATACTGGATACCAAGAAAGACATAATCAAGTTACTAGACTTATATACCAGAAGCTTTTTTTTTCTTTAACTGCCAGGTAAATCCCCATATTACAAATATAAACTTCAAATTATCCTTGAGAATTAAACAATAGACTGTACTGTATCTACAATATCACTACAGACAGAGATCTTGCCCACAACAACATGGACATAACATTAATTTATACGATTAATATTTTTATATAGGAAAATATTTATAATTTAAATATTAAATCTAAAATAAATATTAACTATCTCATTCCACATGAAATGAGAAGTTTCTAAAGTATAAAAAATTTACCAAAGAAATAACATGTGGGTAGGACATAATACATATACTTCCTGTCATTTCTTGTTTCTGGAATTATCTCAAAGATTCAGTGAGTCTATACTTGATGAGCTTGCATTTCAATTATTTTGTCACTTCTAAAACACCAGTTATTTTATCTACCTGTACTGTAGTTTGCTGAATATTATACATAAAAGGATAATAGCTGTGTAGAGATTTGTCCCATGAATGAGAAAAAAATAGAACAAGATAAATAACAATAATAATGATTTGCATCTTTACACCATGTTGAATTTTTTTTAAAAGTTCTTTCCCCATAATAACCCTAAGAGGTAGGCAGAAGTAGCCACATGGTGGGGAAGTTTAAACCCACTACCATCAATAATTTTCATATTAAAAGTGTTGAATGTGTGATAACAGTCAGAAAATCTAATTAGTTTTTAGGCTGCCATAAGGTTGGTATAGTTTTCTGAATGAGGGACATGATAATCCAAATTTACAATGATCTTTCATTATACATCTGGCTTATTGTCTTCATGTGTAAGCCCAAGATTTAAGAAAAGACAATGAAATTCAGAGGATAAAGACCAAGATGATGACAGAATGCGGGACATTATTTGGAGATAAGAAAATTTGAGAGTTATATAAAATGTGTCTTAAAAGTACCTTAAAAAAACCTTCCTTATATGAGAGGATTATTTTATTTGCTCCAATAAGTCAGATACAAGAACAATGGGTGGAAGATTTAGACAGAATAACTTTGGTTCTGTCAGAAAAAAAAAAGCAAGGAAAACATGATTTCCCCATCACTGAATCTGCAAAAGGGCAATAAGGTGTCCCACAATATAGTTTGTTAGCCTTCACTTTACGTTGCTAAGTATTGTCTAAATAACCATTTGACAGATTTTTCAGGGGGAGTTCCTATTCTTATGCAGGTTAGATTAAATGAATTCTAAGGTACTTCTAATTCTAAGATATTACAGACATCAAAGACAAACATCAGTGAAAAGGAAATACGGACCGGTCAATGCCAAAAAAAAGAGAGAACAGATCGACAATCCAGTGGCTGCATTGGATTTTAGAGATGTTAAATCAACTAAAGGAAGGCCTTAGTGCACTGGGTAGATTCTTTATCATATTTGTAAAAAGATGACAGCAAAAACGGCAAAGGATAAAGGTTGTGGAGGACCTGGTGGAGTAGTTATTAAGAAGAATATCAAAATAAGTAGACGTGACAAGTTATGTGCCTTTCTCCCACTGAGCACCTTGTCTCTTCATGTATTTAATTTGCATAATTTTAGGTACCAAAGAGATATGAAAGGGATAAGCTGAACATTCTTCAAGATAGTGACTATAAAGGATAACCATTAAAGTTGTGATAGAATTATGATAGCCTTTTAAAAGGCGAAATAAAGTAATTTCTGTCTCTTACTCCTTTTGGGATTTCCTGACTGAGATTTCCTGAGGGATGTAATTGTATGAGCACTGAGGGTTGCCTAGCATGCCATAATCAGCTGCCTAGTCTAGTGGGCAGTGAGACTTTGAGAATTGAATTCAGGCTTTAGTAGCAAGACAGATGGAAAGAAATATGGAAACTGGGACATGATAACATTGTTTCTCTTTAATAATTTGACTTTGGTATGAGTGAGAGGTGTTTCTTGAAGGCATTTATCAAGATCCTTGAGGGTTGCAAAATGAATGAGGCAGTAGCAGAAGTACTTCTGGGATCTTAGGATCACAGATTTAACACTGGAAGGGATCGTATAAACTATCTAATCCAAATCTCTCAATTCAAAAATTAGAAATCTGAGTCCCACAAAGGTGAAGTAATTTGTCTAAGGTCAGACAGGTAGTAAATATAAAGGATGAGTTTAGAAACTAGGTGCTCTTGCCTCCAATTCATTGCACTTTAAAATAAAATATACTGCTTGTCACAGAATCAGAAGCTACCTAGATAGTGAGTCAAATGTCTTTTGGGTAACATATTTGATTTTTTTTCTTTTCAATGCAATTTACAAAATTTATTTTATATGCTTGTTAGCTCATTCTTCTGAGGCCATGATGAGGAGGGCAAACAAGATCAGGGTACTAAGTGTGAATGAGGGCTACAGCCATTTAATGTTATGGTTTGAGGGAATTCATTCAACCCTAGATAGGAACCTGGAAAGGGAAAGCAGCAAGGATCATAAAATCATAGTTTCAGAGATGAAGGGGCTTTAAAAGTCAGCACTCCAATTTTATTTATGAGAAAAGTAGGGATTCATATTTTATTAAATCTTCAACTATGTAGAAAGCAAAATGTTAGCTAATCAAACATAAGAATAATTTCAAGTGTTATTTTATTCACTTTACCGACAAAATCAGGAAAAAAAATAGAAATCTTATTATAAATGATCTGCCTCTGACTTTATCTCAAGGTTAATAGTATATCTGTATAAGATAAAAACATATCTTTTAAATTATTTGTTCAGGATACCCTCAGATTACTAATGTAGGCATTAATTTTTATTAATTCTAATAATACAACTTGGTATGCCTTTTGCCATTGGAGTAACACAATATGACTAAGCTTAGGTCTCTTAACAGCAAGGACCCTAAGTGGAAGAAAAAATGGGATCAACATTCTTTTTCTCTAATGAAATAGCCTACTGAATCCAGACTTGAGTAAACTTCACTGTTCTCGTGAATATGCCCTCAAAACTCACTGTTGTGTGCATAATAGAAAAAAACATTATTTTCCTGTTAGATATATATTTCTGTATCAAATGACTCTCAGAAAGAAAAAACATTAGGAAATTTTCATATCCCTTGTAGGCTCTGGAGGGGTTTCAATTTGTTCCCAGGATTTCAAGACTAATGATTAATACACAGCAAGTGACCTTTGTTCAGTTTTGGTGGTGACCTGATGCCTTTGAATGTTCTAGCACAATACGATAGCATTTGAACAAGACAAACCCAGTCAACGGAGAATGAAAAGCATACTGTAGTAATTAATAGATTTCTCACATCCACATGACCTACTTTTTTGGGTTTGGCACAGAATCCTTCACAAAAGTTGCAGCTGTGTAGTCTGATTACTAGGCAGAGCAAGCCAGTGAGATCCAATCATGCTAATCTTCCTCCCTTCCAGGGCAACAACAATGGTTCAAATAAATTAGTAGGAAAATCTTCATACACAATGAAACTCCTCAGATATTTTAAGAAGCAATGCAACTTCCTCCTCACCCCTTTAATTTCAGCAGCTGACATTTTATTTTTAATGATTGCTGTTTAAGCTGGCATGCAGAATTCTTGCCCCTGAAATTAGTATGGAATGAATTTGATAATGATGATTCTCTTCTCTAAAAGTTAAAGACTGAAATTTATTATGACTGGGAATCTCTTCAGTCCCCAATATCGAAGTATGACAGAATCATTTGGATGCAGTATGGGCTAAGTCACATCCCATGAAACAAAATAGTAACAGTAATCAGAATAAAAATATTGTGGCTCATTATTAGGGAATTTTAGCCACTAGAACTTGTCTGAGGGCTCATCTCAGATATGAGATTTCTCAGTATCTGAAGTACTGAACCAAAAACATTACATGAATACTATACCATGATTTTTAGGATAAAGAGTTAAATAAAACCATGAAGAAACTATGGGACTGTTATATCATAATCATCACCATCATCATCACATTATTGTTGTTTTAACCTTGAGGTTCTGACCATGTGTGTAAGGGATGAACACCTAGCCTTTGGGAAAATTCTAGGAATGCAGACAATGCCATGAAGCCCATAGCAATAAGTGTAAGTCAGATGGACATTATTCCTCCTTCCTTTCCTCTTTGACCAACCATACTATCAGTCAAATACCAATACTCAAAGATACCAAGGTGTAGATCTGTAAGTGAAGGTAGAAAATAACACTTTGCTTTCCAGCCAACTAATAGCTTAGAGCTCCTAGGAAGTAAGCAAATGCCATGGAACTTCTCTGGACATATTAGAAACTAAACTTTTGCTTCATGAGAAGGGAAAAATGGGAAATATAATTTTGAAGCTGTTATTCACTCTGCTCTCATACACAAATAACAGCATATGTATGTCTATTCCCTCATCTCCAACACTCCTGAGGAGTTTCCCCTGGAAAGAATATTCTTCAAAAAATTTCATTTTGAAACATAGATTTTATGAGTTAACTATTTTTTCCCCTTTTCTATCATAGGCATAGATTTAAAGTATTCATTTATTTAGAAAGACATTTGCTGCCACATGTAGGATACACTGTCAAATTGGTGGGATAACATGGTCAATTCACCTTTGCAATTTAGGAGAAAAAATCCTTATGGACCTAAAGAAATTGAATAATTAATATAAATTAATCTATAATATGTATGTCTGTCCTTCAATATCAGGATAATAAATTCTATTATATTTCAAAAATAAATAAGGCTCACATTCATTGTATTTTTTATAATACTTGAAAAGTAGGATTCTGGCATTTTTCAATATCAGTATTCAATTTGGCACTGGCACTATATAGTAAAGACAAGGATGGGGCTTTTTCCTTATTTATTATTTTAACAGTCTATTTCAAAGTTTTTGACTACCATAGTTAGAGGAATTGCTAAGAAATAAAGTGGGTGCAAGATATTTAAGTATAACTAAGGAATCTTGACTAGGTTTATTTTCTTGTTTTAGAAGCAAAGGATACTTAATGTACTCAAAGAAAATTGATTGTCAATAAAGTGTGTTTTTTTTTAATATAAGACAACCCTAATGAAAAGGTGAATGTAAATGAACTTTTGGATGATTTTTTTAATAAATTGATTTATTTATTTTTCATTTTCAATGTTCACTTCCATAAGATTTTGAATTTTAAATTTTCTCCCCCTATCTCCCCTACTCCCTTCTTAACATGGCACACAATCTGATACAGGCTCTAGATATGCATTCATATTGTAACATATTTTCACATTAGTTGTGCTGTTAAAAAAAATAATAATAATTGGAACCAATGGGAGGAACCACAAGAAAGAACAAACAAAACAAAACAACAACAACAAAGAGAGAGAGAGAGAGAGAGAGAGAGAGAGAGAGAGAGAGAGAGAGAGAGAGAGAGAGAGAGAGAGAGACAGCTAATAGTATGCTTCAATGTGCATTCAGACTCCATAGTTCTTCCTCTGGATGTGGAAAGCATTTTCCATCATGAGTCTTTTGGAGCTGTCTTAGATTCTTGCATTGTTGAGAACAGCCAAGTCTATCAAAGTCAGTCATCATATTTTACTGTATACAATGTTCTTGTTCTGCTCACTTCACTCAGCATCAGGCCATAAAAGTATTTTCAGGGTTTTTTTTTCCTTTTCTGGTCTGCCTGCTCATCATTTCTTATAACACAATAGCATTTTATTACATTCATATACCACAGCTTGTTCAGCCATTCCCTGATTGATGGGCAACCCCTCAATTTCTAATTCTTTGCCAACTTAGAAAGAGCTACTATAAATATTTTTGCACATATGGATCCTTTTCCCATTTTTATGATCTCTTGACATACCTAGAATGACTTAGAAGTGGTATTGCTGAGTAAAAGGGTATGCACAATTTTATAGACTTTTAGACACAGTTTCAATTTGCTCTCCAGGATGGTTGGATCAGTTCACAATTCCACCAACAATTAGTTTTCCAATTTCCCCACATCCTCTTCAACATTTATCATTTTCCTGTTTTGTCATGTTAGCCAATCTAAAAGTGTGATGTGGTAACTCAGAGTTTTTTGATTTGCATTTCTCTAGTCAATAGTAACACAAATATGGTGTTCATGCCTATATTAAGAAGATCCAAAACAAAGGATAAATTATAGACCAAGTGACCTAATGAATATAGATGCAAAATGTTTAAATAAATATTAGTAAAGAGATTACAGAAATTTATCACCAGGATAATACACATGATAATAAATACAGGTGGGATTTACATCAGGAATTCACAGCTTGTTCAGTATGAGGAATGTTATCAGTATAAATGACCATATTAATAACAAAATTTACAGAAGTAATATGATTATCTCAACAGATGCAGAAAAAGCTTTTCACTAATTATTGCAGCCATTCTTGTTAAAAAAAACACTAGAGGATAGAAATAAATTGAGTTTTCCTTAAGATAATAAACAGCATCTATCTAAAACCATCAGCAAGCAGTATATGTAATGGGGGAAAGCTAGAAGCATTCTCCACTAAATCATGGGTAAAACAAGGATACACATTATCAGTATTATATTCAATATTGTACTAGAAATATTGCCTTTAGCAATAAGAGAAGAAAAAAAGAAATTGAAAGAATTAACATAGTCAATGAAGAAACAATATCATCATTCTTTGCAAATGATATGATTTATTACTTAGAGAATCCTAGAGAACCTACCAAAAAAGCTTGAAAAAACTAACCACTTTAGTAAAGTTTTAGGATATATAATAAACCCACATAAGTCACCAACATACCTATATTACCAAAAAGCCCAGCAGTAAGATATAGGAAAAGAAATTCTTTAAAAAAAAAAGTAGATAGTCCAGTACAGTTTGCCCCTTCTTGAGGAGCATCACCATCCGTTATTTTTAGAATTCTTTGTAGATTCCTTTAAATCTGCCATTTTCCCCCAAATTATTATCTAAGAATGACTGAAGACTAAAATAACCAACCTGCTCTGTAAATAAAGCTAATTAAACATCTGTGTAAATTTAAAAAGGGGAAATACTTTAATTTTTTTCTTACTAAATAGTTTAAAAATTCTTTGAGCTCAGCTAAGACTATGGAAAAACAAAACAAGTTACTTCAGCATTTAGCAGTGTGACCAAAACTAGCAATAGTTTACTTCAGTATTTTGCTGAATAATTAAGTAATATTTTCAACTTGTTAAGGCAATCCAAATTGTTGATGTCATTCATCACAGCTACTTTAATGTTGTTAATATTGATCTTCTTTGTCTGTTAATTTATTTGTAAGCGTGTACTTTCCCATACCTATTAGAACCTGGTAGCTGAAGAGAACACCATTTTAAATATTTGTGTGCTTAGAAAATTAAAGATTCAAACAAAGTTGAAAATGATCATCTATTTATAATCTTTTCTATTCATATCATTGAATTGGAACATCACACATACTTTCTCTTCCTTTTACATATCTAATTCTAATAGTAAATTCATTTTTCCTTTATTTCTGGTTGAGAATGTGCCATTTATAGTAGTCTATGTTCCATTTTCAGATGATATATTTGGAATATTTTACCATTATACTTAAAATACAGTCTTGGAACTTTCATGTATTAGAGGTCATCAAATGGGGCTACTGATACCATTTCTTCTAAGACCAATACATTCTTTTTTTTTTTGAGAGGGGAGGGATGGGGGTTAAGTGACTTGCCCAGCATCACACAGCTAGTAAGTGTTATGTTTCTGAGGTCAGATTTGAACCCAGGTCCTCCTGAATCGAGGGTCGGTGCTCTATCCATTGCACCAACTAGCTGCCCCCCAGACCAGTACATTCTTAATGTTGTGGTTCCCCTGTAATTATGGGGAGATAATAATTAGAATATGACCTAACATACTTAATTTTTGCTGTTTGGACACTCCTCTTTAAAAACTGTCTCAGCAGTTGAATATTTTCTTAGAGTATTTGCTTTCATGTAATCAACAATTTGCAACAGTTTTCTATTATTTGTGGCTTTATTGTACGGATTGCTTATCAGGTGCTTAAATTTTTGCTTTTGCTTACATTTTCCCCTTGTTTACAATTGGAAGCTATGTTAATGTTTTCCTGTACATAGTTCAAATGCACATAGAAAGAAATAGAATTATGTTATAAATCTAGCTTTCTTTATGATGTTTCTGATAATACAAGAATTAAAAATCTTAAAAAACTATATACAATATAAATGATTTGGGAGTCTGTCTGTAAGGCAAAGACAGGAACTATATGAACACAATTACAAAACACTTCTCACACAAATATAATCAGATCTAAATAATTGGAAAACTATCAATTGCTTATGGTTAGGCCAAGTTAATAAAATAAAAATCAGAATTCTACATAAATTAATTTACTTATTCAGTGCCATACCAAACAAACTACAAATATTATTTCATAGAGCTAGAAAAAATAACAAAATTCATCTGGAAGAACAAAAGGTCAAGAATATAAAGGGAAGTAATGAAAAAAATGCCAAGGAAGGTGGTGAAGCTATACCAGATCTAAAACCATATTATAAAGTAGCAATCATCAAAACTATTTAATACTAACCAATAAATAAAGTGGTGGAAGAGTGGAATAGATTACTTACACAAGATACACAATAGTATAATATTGCAGTATAGTAGTATAGTAGCATTATAGTACTATAGTGTAGTACTGTAGTACTGTAGTATAGTACCATATTTCTGTAGTCACTGACTACAGTAATATGCTGTTTGATAAACCCAAGGACTCCAGTTTCTTAGGTATGAATTCACTGTGACTACTGGGAAAACTAGAAAATAGTATGGCAGTAACTAGGCATAGACCAACATCTCACAATCTATACCAAGATCAGGTCAAAATGGGCACATGATTTAAACATAAGGTATGATATCATAGGGAAATTAGGAGAGAAAGGAATAGTTTATCTGTCAGATCTATGAAGAATGGAAGAATTTATGACCAAAAAGGAGATAGAGAAAATTATGAAAGGCAAAATGGATGATTTTGATTACATTATATTAAAAAGATTTCTCATAAACAAAACCAATGCAACCAAGATTAGAAGGAAAGCAGAAATCTGTTGTACAACCAGTATTTCTGATAAAGTATCATTTTCCTGTTTTGTCATGTTAGTAAAATTTATAAGAATACAAGTCATTCCTTCAAATGAAAGCTATTTATAATCATATAAAAATGCTTTAAATCACTGTTGAATAGAGATTCAAATCAAAACAATTCTGAAGTACCATATCATACCTATCAGATTGACTAATATGATAATAAAGGAAATTGATAAAAGTTGAAGAAGACAAAAATTGGAACCCTAACACACATTTGGTGGAGTCGTGAATTGATCCAATCATTCTGAAGGGAAATTCGGATCTATGATCAAAGGGAAGCCAAACTATATTTACCCTTTGATCCTGCAATACCACTACTTGGTCTCTATCCCAAAGAGATCACAAAAAAAGGGAAAAGGACCCATATGTACAAAAATATTGATTGCAGCTGTTTTTTGTAGTGGCAAAGAATTGAATATTGAGGATATGCCTATCAATTAGGGAATGGCTGAAGAAGTTGTGGTATATGAATATAATGGCATACCATTGTGCTATAAGGGCAAACAGTATACATCCTTACAAGGGAAGATGACACTTGCAACTCTTGAGAACTATATTGTTATTACACTACATTAAAGGAGTATATACAAGCGGGGTAAATATAAGTTGACTTTCATGTAATGATAAAAAAAAATCTGATCAAGTGGGTTAAATGGATCCAAGTAAGTGGATTAATCTGATCTAAGAAAATATACTGAGAGAAAAGGAAAGGAGGAGGCAGAGAAGGATAAATTACACACAGGAAAAGGCGTGAAAACCTACAACAATAGAGGCAAAGAAGGGAGGGAGATGAGAATTGTTTGGACCTTATTCTCATCAGATTTGGCTCAAGAAAAGAATATCATAATAAGTTAGGTATAGAAATCTAACTTGTCAGATAGGCAGCAGAAAGGAAAAGGGGAAAGAAAAGGGAGGGGGGATTGAAGAGAAGGAAGAAGTAGTAAGTGTAAAGGGGAAGAAAATAGAGGAGGCTAATAAGGAAGGTGGAACTGAGGGAGGAGATGGTCAAAAACAAAACATTAGTGATGAGGGAAAGGAGAGAGGAGAAAAGAAACACATGAATGGAAAAAAAGATGCAGAAAAAGACACAGATAGAAATAATAACTGTGAAGTTGAAGGGGATGAACTCTCCCATAAAATGAAAGCAGATAGCAGAATGGATTAAAAACCATAATCATACAATAGGTTGTTTACAGGAAACACATTTGAAAGGGAGAGACACACACAGGGAAAAGGGAAAAGGCTGAAGCAAAATATATTGTGCTTCAGCTGAAGTAAAAAAAAAAGTAGTAGCAATCCTGATTTCAGACAAAGAAAAAGCAAAATTAAATCTTATGAAAAAAAGATAAGGAAGGAAACTATATCCTACTAAAAGGCACCATAGACAATGAAGTAATATCATTACTAAACATATATGCAACAAGTGAAATATCATTCAAATTCTTAGAGAAGAAGTTAAGGGAGTTACAGGAAGAATAGACTACAAAACTATACTAGTGGGGGACCTCAACCTTTCCTTCTCCGTACTAGACAAATCTAACCACAAAATAAACAATAAAAAAGGTGAGGAGGTGAATAGAATATTAGAAACATTCGGTATGATAGACCTTTGGAGAAAATTAAATGTGAGAAGTGGTACATAGCACATACATAAAAATTGATCACGTGCTAGGGCATAAAACCTCACTACTTAATGTAGAAAGGCAGAAATACTAAATGCATCCTTTTCAGTTCATGATGCAATAAAAATTACAGGTAATAAAGGGTCATTGAAAGATAGACTAAAAATAATTGGAAACTAAATAATCTAATCCTAAAAAATGATTGTGTCAAAGAATAAATCATAAAAACAATCGGTAACTTCATTCAAGAGAATGGCAATAATGAGACAACATACCAAAACTTATGTGATGCTGTGAAAACAGTTCTTAGGGGAAGATTTGTATCTCTAAATGCTTACCTGAATAAAATATAAAAAGAGCAGATCAATGAATTGGGCATACAACTGAAATAAACTAGAAAAAGACCAAATTAAAAATCTTCAATTAAACAACAAATTAGAAACACTAAAAACCAAAGAGAAATAAATACAATTGAAACAAAAAAAGAAGTATTGAAAAAATTGAGAAAAACTATTAAGAAAAACTATAAAACTAAGATCTAGTTTTATGAAAAAAATAAAATAGATAAAATTTTTGTTAATTTAATTAAAAAAAAAGAAAACAAAGTTACCAGTACCAAAAATGAAAAGGGTTAAGATAGATGGAAATTAAAACTATAATTAGGAATTATTTTGCCCAACTGTAAGCCAATACATTTGCCAATCTTAGTGAAATGGATAAATTTACAAAAATTTAAATTGCCCAGATTAAGAGAAGAGGAAGTAAAAAACTTAAATAACCTCATCTCAGAAAAGGAAATTGACCAAGCCGTTGATGAACTCCTAGAAAAAAATGTCCAGGGACATATAAATTTAGAAGTAAATTCTAACAAACTTTTAAAGAACAATTAATTTCAATACTATATAGACTATTTCAGAAAATAGGCGTAGAAGGAGTCTTACTAAATTCTTTTTGTGATACGAATAGGTTGATGATACCTAAAACTGGAAGAGTCAACACAGAGAGAGAAAATTATAGGCCAATTTCTCTAATAAATATAGATGCAATGCTTTTCAATAAAATATTTGCAAATATGTTACAGGAATTTAACACAAGAACAAAATATTATGACCAGGTAGGATTTATATCAGGAATGCAGGGCTGGTTCAATAGGAAAACTACCAGCATAATTGATCATATCAACAAAAAAGCTAACAAACCACATGATCATTCAATAAATGCAGAAGAAGCTTTTGGCAAAATGCAACTTCCATTCCTATTAACAATACTAGAGAGCATGGGAATAAATTCCTTGAAATAATAAATTGCATCTACCTAAAACCTTCCAAAAGCATCATATGTAATGGGGACAACCTAGAAGCATTTCCAATAAGATCAGAGGTGAAACAAGGATGTCCATTATCACCACTGTTGTTCAATATTGTACTAGAAATTTTAGCTTTACCAATAGCAGAAGAAAAAGTAATTGAAGTTATTAAATTAGGCAAAGAAGAAACAAAGCTATCACTCTTTACAGATGATGTGATGATATACTTAGAGAATCATAGGAAATCAAGTAAAAAACTACTTGAAATAATAAACAACTTTAGCAAAGTTGCAGGCTAAAAAATGAATAGTTTACCTTCCAGATGTATAGAGAACAGAAGAAGTCATGACCAAACAGGAGATAGAGAACATTACAAAATGCAAAATGGATTACTTTGATTATATTAAATTGAAAAGTTTGTGCACAAACTAAGCCAATGCAACCAAGATTAGAAGGAAAGTAGAAAATTGGGAAAGAACTTTTACAACCTGTCTCTCTGATAAGGGCCTCTTTTCTAAAACATATGGAGAATTAAATCTAATTTATAAGAATGCAAGTCATTCCCCAATTGATAAATGGTCAAAGGATATGAACAGACAGTTCTCAGGTAAGAAATTGAAGCCATCTATAGTCATATGAATAAGTTTCTCTAAATCACTATTGATTAGAGAAAGGCAAATCAAAATGACTCTCAGGTGCCACATCACACCTATCAGATTGGCCAACATGACAAAACAGGAAAATGATAAATGTTGGAGAAGATGTGGGAAAATTGGAACACTAATGAATTGCTGGTGGAGTTGTGAAATAATCCAACCCTTTTGGAGATCAATTTGGAACTATGATCAAAGGGCTATAAAATGTGTATACTTTTGACCCAGAAAAAGCACTTCTAGGGCTGTATCCCAAAGAGATCATATTAATGGGAAAATGACCCACACATACAAAAATATTTATAGCAGCTTTTTATGTGGTAGGAAAGAATTGGAAATTGAGAGGATGCCCATCAATTGGAGAATGACTGAACAAGTTGTGGTATGTGAATGTAATGGAATACTATTGTGCTATAAGAAAGGATGAATAGACAGATTTCAGAACAATCTGGAAAGACTTGTATGGACTTATGCTGAGTGAAGTGAGCAGAACCAGGAGAATAATGCACACAGTATCAGCCATGTTGTGCAATGTCTAATATTGATAGACTTAACCATTCTCAGCAATACAAAGGTCTGAGACATCTCCAGAGGCCTCATGATGTAAAATGCTATTCACATCCAAGGAAGAACTATGAAGCTTGAATGCAGGTTGAAGCATACTATTTGCTATTTTTTTCTTCTGTTGTATTTTGTTTTCTCTTTGTGTTGGTTCCTCCTATTGGTTATAATTCTTACTTACAACATCAGTAATGTGAAAATATGTTTAATAGGAATGTATATGTATAGCCTATATTAGATTGTGTGCTGTCTTGGTGAGGGAGGTGGGAAGATAGGGGGAGAAAAATTTAAAAGTCAAAAGCTTATGAAAGTGATTGTTGATAAATCAAAATAAATTAATTTAAAAAACTGAGCATAATTGAGAATATCATCAACAAAAGTCATATGATTATCTCAGTGTATGAAAAATAAAAGTGTTTAACCAAATGTAACACCCATTTTTATTTAAATCATTAGAGAGAAAAGGAACAAATGGAGCTTTCCTTAACATGATAAATAATATCTATCTAAAATCAATAGCAGGTGTAATCCATAATGAGGATAAGCTAGAAGGCTCCCTAATAAGATAAGAGGTAAAGCAAGGATGTCCATTATCTCTATTATTATTCAGCATCATACTAGAATTACTAGCTATAGAAATAAGAGGAGAAAAAGAAATTGATAGAATTAAATGAAGAAACAAACTATCAGGCTTTCCAGAAAATATGATGGAAAGAGTATCCTAGAGAATTAACTAAAAATTACTTTAAATAATGAAAATCTTTAGCAAAATTTCAGGATACAAAATAAAACCAGAAAAGCAATACCTTTCTATATACTATCAACAAAACCCAGCAGTAAGAGATAGAAAGAGAAATTCCATTTAAAATATCTGTGGACAATATAAACTTCTTGGAAATCTATTTGTCAAGGAAAAAAAAACAGGATCTATATTAACATAATTATAAAACATTTTTCCCACAGGTAAGACAGATCTAAGCAACTAGAGAAATATTAATATCTCACATATTATAGAGCAGTAGATTTCCATGGACATCTAGTGTTTGATAAACCTAAATACCTAAGCTTTCGGGACAAAAATTCGTTGTTTGACAAAAATTGTCTGGATAACTGGAAAGTAGTTTGGCAGAAACTAGGCTCATGTCACATACCAACATATGGTCAAAATGGATATATTATTTAGATGTAAAGGGTGATATCATAAGCAAATTAGGGGAGCATAGAAAATTTTACTTGTAAGTTCTATAGATAAGGAAACTATTTATGAGCAAACAAGAGGTAGAGGGGATCACAGGAAGCAAACTTAATAATTTTGATTACCTTATTTAAAAAAATACACAAAGAATACAATTCATACAAAATTTGAAGGAAAACAGGAAACTGAGGTAGTGGTGTTGATGGTGGGGTTACAGCAAGTTTCTTAGACCACAGTCTTATTTCTTAATGTAGGAAATTGAGCCAAATTTATATAAAAAAAGAACTCTCCCCCAACAAACTGATCAAAAGACTTGAGCAATCAATTTTGAGAAGAAAAAAAAAGCAAAGCTCTCTATAGGCATATAAAAAAAATGCCCTAATTCAATATTGATAAGAGAAGAGCAAATTAAAACTTCACACTTCTCAGATCGACTAACACAAAAGAAAATAAAAACATCAAATGTTGGACGGCATGTATGAAAATTGAGACATTAATGTACTATTAGTTTACTTTTGAACTGATGTAACTATTCTGGAATATAGTTTGGAACTATGTCCAGAGTGGTATAAAAATTTGTATACCATTTGCCCCTAAAATACTCTACCAGACCTGTGTTCTAAAGAGATTTAATAAAAAAGAAAAAGATCTCTCTTTATGTACAAAAGTATTTATAGCAGCTTTTTTTTGGTGGCAAAGAATTAAAAATTGAGGGGATGCTTATCAATTGGGGAATGGATGAATTAGGTTTGATACATGATTTTAATGTAATGATATTATGGTATAGGAAATGATGAGAAAGATGCTTTCATGAAAACCTGAAAATACTTTATGAATTGATGCAAAGTAGAGTGAGCAGAACAAGAAGAACATTTAAGATAGCAACAGCAATATTGTGCAATGATCAAGTGTGAATGACTTAGCTTTTCTCAGCATCACAGTGATCCAAGATATTTCTGAAGGAATTATGATGAAAAATTCTATACTCTTCCAGAGAAAGAGATGGTGTCTGAATGCATATTGAAACATATTTGTTTTCCTTTTTCTTTCTTTCATTTTTTTTGCAACATGGCCAATATGGAACTTTTTGTAGGATTTCATAAATATAATTGATATCATGTTTCTTGCTTTCTCAATGGGTACAGAAGGGGCATGAGGAGGCAGGCAATTCAGAACATAACATTTTAAGAAAATGAATATAAAATAAATGAGTTTCAAAAGAAAGAAAATAAGTAAGTTCTCTCTGATTACAGAAAAATACATTCTATTTCTTTTTAAATTTCTTTTGATTTATCAACAATCACTTCCATATGCTTTTGGGTCTAAAATTTTCCTCCCCCTTCTTCTCCATCACCCTCCCCAAGATGGTGTACAATCCGATATAGGCCATACTTTTACATTCCTATTAAACATATCTTCACATTCGTGATGTTCTAAGTAAAAATTAAAACCAATAGGAGGAACCATTAGAAAGAGGAAACAAAACTCAACAGAGGAAAAAAAAAGATAGCAATTCAACTTCCATAGTTCTTTCTTTGGAAGTGGATAGCATTTTTCATCACGAACTCTGGAGATGTCTTAGACCTTTGTATTGCTGAGAAGGGTTAGGTTGATCAATATTAGTTATTGCACAACATGCCTGTTAGTGTGTACAACATTCTCTTAGTTCTGCTGACTTCATTCAGCATCAGACCATAGAAGTTTTTCGGAAGTCTGCCTGTTCATCGTTTCTTATAGCATAATAGTATTCCACTACATTCATATACTACAACTTGCTCAGCCACTCCCCAGTTGATGGGCATCCTTTCAATTTCAAAGTGTTTGCTGCCTCAAAAAAAGCTGCTATGAATATTTTTGTGTATGTGGGTCCTTTTCCCATTTGTATGATTTCTTTAGCCCTAGAAGTGCTATTGCTGGGTTAAAGGATATGCACATTTTTAGAACCCTTTGTGCATATTTCCAAATTGTTCTCCAAAGTGTTTGGATTATTTCACAACACCACCAACAATGCATTAGTGTTCCAATTTTCTCACATCTTTTCCAACATTTATCATTTTTCTGTTTTGTCTTGTTGGCCAATCTGATAGGTGTGATATGTTACCTCAGAGTTGTTTTGATTTGCATTTCTCTAATCAATAATGATTTAGAGCATTTTTTCATATGACTATAGATGGCTTTAATTTCTTCATCTGACGACTATCTGTGCACATCCTTTCATCATTTATCAATTGGCGAATGGCTTATATTCTTATAAATTTGTCTTAATTCTCTCTATATTTTAGAAATGAGGCCTTATCAGAGAGACTGATTGTAAAAATTCTTTCGCAATTTTCTACCTTCCTTCTAATATTGACTGCATTAGCTTTGTTTGTGCAAAAACTTTTTGATTTAATGTAATCAAACTTATCCATTTTACTTTTCATAATGTTCTCTATCTCCTTTTTGGTCACAAATTCTTCTGTTCTCCAAAGATCTGATAGGTAACTATTCCTTGCTCTCCCAGTTTGCTTATATTATCAGCCTTTATATCTAAATCATAAACCAATTTTGACTTTATTTTGGCATTTGTTGTGAGATTTTGGCCTATGCCTAGTTTCTCCCTTACTCTTTTCCAGTTTTCCCAGCATTTTTTTTCAAAGAGTGGGTTCTTATCCTAGAAGCTGGGGTCTTTGGGTTTATCAAACAATAAATTACTATAGTCATTCACTACTATGTCTTCATATTTAACCTATTCCACTGATCCATCACTCTGTTTCTTAGCCACAACCAAGCAGTTTTGATAATTGCTGCTTTATAATACAATTTAAGATCTGGAATGGCTAGGCCACCTTCCCCTGAATTTCTTTTCATTAGTTCCCTTGATATTCTGGACCTTTTGTTCTTCCAAATGAATCTTGTTATTATTTTTTCTAATTCTATAAAATAATTTTCTGGTAGTTTGATTGGTATGTCACTGAGCAAGTAAATTAGCTTAGGTAGAATTGTCATTTTTAGTATATTAGCTTGGCCTGCTGGGGAGCAACTGGTGTTTTTCCAATTATTTAGATCTGATTTTATTTGTGTGAAAAGTGTTTTGTAATTGTGTTCATAGAGTTCCTGCAACTTTTTTGGTAGGTAGACTCCTAAATATTTGTATAATGTCTATAGTAAGTTTAAATGGAATTTCTCTTTCTATCTCTTGCTTTTGGGCTTTGTTGGCAATATATAGAAATGCCTATGATTTATGTGTGTTAATTTTATGTCCTGCAACTTTGGTAAAGTTATTTATTATTTCCAGTAATTTTTTACTTGATTCTTTATGATTCTCTAAGTATATCATCATGTCATCTGCGAAGAGGGGTAGCTTTTTTTCATCTTTTCCTATTTTAATACCTTCAATTTCTTTTTCTTCTCTTGTTGCTAAAGCTAACATTTCCAGTATGATATTGAATAACAGTGGTTATAATGGACATCCTTGTTTCACCCCCATTCTTACTGGAAATGCTTCTAGCTTGTCCGCATTACATATAATGCTTACTGAAGGTTTTACATAGATGTTATTTATTATTTTAAGGAATACTCCATTTGTAACTGGGCTTTCCAGGATTTTTAATAGGAATTGGGGTTATATTTCATCAAAAGTTTTTTCTACATCTATTTAGATGATCATGTGGATTCTGTTGATTTTGGTGTTGAAATGCTCAATTATGCTGATAGTTTTCCTAATATTGAACCAGCCCTGCATTCCTGGTATAAATCCTACCTGGTCATAGTGTATTATTTTTGTGATAAGTTGCTGTAATCTATTTGCTAATATATTATTTAAAATTTTTCCATCTATATTCATTAGAGAAATTGGCCCATAATTTTCTTTCTCTGTTTCGACTCTTCTTGGTTTAGGTATCAGCACCATATTAGTTTCTTTCATTCATTCATTTATTTATTTATTTATCAGCTTGTTTATTTATTTGTTTGTTTGTTTATTTTGTTTAATTTTCTCTGCTTATTCCTTTACTTTCTTTATTCTCAACTTTTTTCTATAGCTAGCATTTATGTTGCTGTTCATCCTTGTCTAAGAGGATCAATGACATCAGGAGGATAATGTCTTGATTTGCAAGTGGATTGGATTGAAGAGAGGCAGGATTGTGCAAAGGCCTCAGCCTTACTCTCTCTTCTAGAGTCATCTAAGTTCAGTGGCAAGACATAGTTCAGGAAAATTGGAAATGGCTCCAAATACAGTAGGAGACCTTGTCCTTTTTAAGCTAAGATATTTCCCAGGTCTCATTTTGTTTGAGGCAATACCCATTCAGTTCTTTGGCTAGGTAAGAAATGGAGCAAAAGATGGCCTACTTAGCCTACTCAAAAAAAAAAAAAATCAGTCTAGGAGGGGAAGACCTTCAGGGTTTCTGGCTAGAATGGAAGAAAAAAAAATACTGTTTATACTCATTTTGAGACATCAAAACAAAGCAATGAACAAGTTGAGGCTTGGTTCAGAAACGATTGGCCAATCAGTGAAAGTGAGGGAGATTTAGATTTAAGACGCAGTCTAGTAGCTCCACTTGAATTCGATTAGACTTTATCAAAACCTGGTTTTCTTGAACTCTATTTTTTAAAAAAATCATAAATGAGACCAAGGGAGACAACAGAGTTACTTTGTCCAGTTTTTTAAAAAAATGATAGGATAAATAAGAAGGGAAGAGAAAAAAAATTCTTAGTTTTTATTTTAAAAATGAAGATGTTATAGTATTTGGTGCATATCACTTCAGTAATGACATTTCTCCATTGTCCATGGTACCATTTTCAAAGTACAGGTTCCCTCTTTATCTCATTTAACTAAATCCATTTTAGCAACAACTTTGTCTGAGATCATAATTGCTGCCCTTACACATTTTTGTATGAGCTGATACATAATAAATTCTTTTCCAACCCTTTATTTTAACTCAGTGTGTATTTCTCATTCTTTTTTTTATTAATTAATTTATTTCGATTCATCAACAACAATTTCCTTATGATTTTGAGTTTAAAATTTTTCTCCCCCTTCCTCCACACCAGCCTCCCCAAGATGGCACACAATCCTATATAGGCTATACATATACATTCCAATTAAACATTTTTTCACATTAGTTATATTGTAAGTAAGAATTAGAACCAATAGTAGGAACCAGTAGAAAGAGGAAGCAAAACTCAACAGAAAAAAAAATAGCAAATATTATGCTTCAAAATGCACTCAAAATCTAGAGTTCTTTCTTCAAATGTGGATAGCATTTTCAATCACAAGACTTTTGGAGATGTCTTAGATACTTGTATTGGTGGGAAGGGTTAAGTCTATCAATAGTAGTCATCACACGAGGTGGCTGTTATTGGGTACAAAGTTCTCCTGGTTCTGCTCACTTCACACAGCATCAGACCATATAAGTCTTTCCAGGTTTTTCTGAAGTCAGCCTGTTCATCATTTTTTTATAGCATAATAGTATTCCATTACATTCATATACCACAATTTGTTCAGCCATTCCCCAATTGATGGGCATCCTCACCATTTCCAATTTTTTGCCAGCACAAAAAAAGTTGCTATAAATATTTTTGTACATGTGGGTCATTTTCCCATTTGTGTGATCTCTTTGGGATATAGGCCTAGAAGTGCTGTTGCTGGGTCAAAGTGTAAGCACATTTTGTAGTCCTTTGGGCATAGTTCAAAATTGCTCTCTAAATTGGTTGGATCATTTCACAACTCCACCAACAATACATTACTGTTCCAATTTTCCAACATCTCCAACATTTATGATTTTCCTGTTTTGTCACATTGGCCAATCTGATAGGTGTGATGTGGTACCTCAGAGTTGTTTTGATTTGCATTTCTCTAATCAATAGTGGTTTAGAACATGTTTTCATATAACTATAGACAGCTTTAATTTCTTCCTAAGAGAACTGCATGTTGATAATCTTTGACCATTTATCAATTGGGGAATGACATGCATTCTTATAAATAAGACTTAATGCTCTATATATTTTAGAAATGAGGCTCTTATCAAAGAGGCAGGTTGTAAAAATTCTTTCCGAATTTTCTACTTTCCTTCTAATCTTGGTTGCATTGGCTTTGTTTGTGTAAACATTTTTCAATTTAATGTAATCAAAGTTATCCATGTTGCTTTTTGTAATGTTCTCTATTTCCTGTTTGGTCATGAATTCTTCTGTTTTCCATAAATCTGATAGCTGAACTATTCCTTCTTCTCCCAGTTTGCTTACAGTATCAGCCTTTATATCTAAATCATGAACACATTTTGACTTTATTTTGATATATGGTGTGAGATTTGGATCTATGCCTAGTTTCTGCCATACTCTTTTCTAGTTTTCCAAGCAGTTTTTGTGAAAGAGTGGGTTCTTATTCCTGAAGCTTTGGTCTTTGGGTTTATCAAGTAATAGATTACTACAGTCATTGACTAATATATCTTGCATACTTATTGTATTCCACTGATCCACCACTCTATTTCTTAGCCAGTACCAAGTGGTTTTAATGATTGCTGCTTTAGAATACAATTTAAGATCAGGAATGGCTAGGCCACCTTCCCCTGCCCTTCTTTCCATTAGTTCCCTTCATATTCTGGACGTTTTGTTATTTCAAATGAATCCTGTTATTATTTTTTCTAACTGTATAAAATAATTTTGTGTAGTTTGATTGGTATGGCACTGAGTAAGTAAATTAGCTTAAGTAGAATTGTCATTTTTGTTATATTAGCTCAGCCTACGGATGAGGAAATGATATTTTTCCAATTATTTAGATCTGACTTTATTTGTGTGAAAAGTGTTTTGTAAATGTGTTTATTCCTGGATTTCTTTCAGTAGGTAGACTCCTAAATATTTTATAATGTCTACAGTAACTTTAAATGGAATTTCTCTTTCTATCTCTTGCTGTTAGGCTTTGCTGGTAATACATAGAAATGCCTATGATTTGTATGGGTTTATTTTATAACCTGCAACTTTGCTAAAGTTGTTTATTATTTCCAGTAGTTCTTCACTGGATTCTCTGGGATTCTCTAAGTATATCATCATGTCATCTGCATAGAGTGATAGTTTCGTTTCTTCTTTGCCTATTCTAATACCTTCAATTTCTTTTTCTTCTCTTATTGCTAAAGCTAACGTTTCCAGTATGATATTGAATAACAGTGGTGATAATGGACATCCTTGTTTCACCCCTGATCTTATTGGAAATGCTTCTAGCTAAAGGTTTTAGGTATGTGCTATTTATTATTTTAAGGAAGACTCCATTTATTCCTATACTGTCTAGTATGTTTAACAGGAATGGGTGTTGTATTTTGACAAAAGCTTTTTCTGCATCTATTGAGATAATGAGGTGGTTCCTGTTAGTTTTGGTATGGCTATGATTAATTATGCTGATAATTTTCCTGAATTCCTGGTATAAATTCTACCTGGTCATAGTGTTTTATTCTTTTGATAAGTTGCTGTAATCTATTTGCTAATATTTTATTCAAAATTTTTACATATATATTCATCAGAAAAATTGGTGTATATTTTTTTCTGTAGTTTGACTCTTCTTGGTTTATTTATTAGCACCATATTTGTATCATGAAAAGAATTTAGTAAGGCTCTTTCTTCACCTATTTTCTGAAACAGTCTATATAGTATTGAAATTAATAATTCTTTCAACTGTGAGATAGAATTGACTTCTAAATCCATCTGGCTCTTGAGATTTTTTTCTTAGGGACTCCATCAATGGCTTGTTCAATTTCCTTTTCTGACATGGGGTTATTTAAGTATTTTACTTCCTGTTCTCTTAATCTGGGCAATTTAAATTTTTGTAAATATGTATCCATTTCACTAAGATTGCAAATTTATTGGCATACAGTTGGGCAAAATAGTTCCTAATTATTGTTTTAATTTCCTCTTCATTGGTGGTATACTCACACTTTTCATTCTTGATACAAGTAATTTGGCTCTTCTGTCCAGGGGGCTCAGCCTCAGGGTCTCCTCTCTTCCTCTCCTAAGCCCCAGCCATGCTGTCCCCAAAATGTTCTATGGTACTTCACTTACCTAGCTTTTGCTTGTTCCTCCTTGCTCATAGCCACAGTCAGGGATCACATCTGGTTAGCACTGCTAGACTTGGTTTGAAGAAACAGCAGGGAGTCCTTCAATCTTCTCTCACTCAGAATCTGTTGTTCTTCAGATAAAAATTTGTAAGGTAAAAATTTGTGAGGTTAAAGTTCCTGAGGCTATGAGGTAAAAAGTTTATAAGGTAAAATTTCTTGAGGCCTAATTTCTCAGAGACTTTTTTTTTTTTGATTCAAGTGAGTCATCTTGAAGGTATTTATACTTCACTCAGACCAAACTTCAGCTCCTGGAATCTTTTCTGAGGTCTGCTCAAGATGTCTTAGGAGGACACCTGTTTTACCTCTCTAATTTTGCTCCTGTATGTTAATTTCATGGTGATTTTCTATTTGTTTGTGGAGGAAATCTGAAAAGCCTGGAAATTTCTGATTTATTCTGCCATCTTACAGAATGCTCATCAAATTTTAATATTTCTTTATGTTTCATGAATTTAAAGTCTGTTATGTAAACCATTTTAATTTTTAGGAGGTTTGTTGCTTGGCTAAGGTTTTGTACTTCTTGTACCTACCTATTTCTAGTTCTTTCTTCCATAGTTCTAATTTGTTTTCTGTTGTTTTTTTTTCCCTCAAGGGCTTTCATTTCATTTATTAAAAAAAAAATTTACTTAAGAGAAAATTCTTTCCTCATCTCTTCCAGGAATTCTAATTGAGTTTGTGACTGTTATTTTTTTTTCCTTCTGAGATATTGCTTGTAGACAATATTTTTAAAGTACTTAGCATATTGCCTGAAATAGAATAGGCATATAAATTTATAATCCCTTTCCTTACAGATATTTTGCAGTCATTCTTCTAATTTTTATGTCTTGATCATCTCTTCTGCCACAATACCTTGTTATAATGGGGTTCATTTTTATAGTTGCTGTTTGCCTTTTCTTCCAGGCTACTTTCTGAGTTTTGACATTAGTGCTATGTTCTGCAACAGTTACAGAGGGAAGGTCAGGAATGGTCTTGTTGCTGCTTGCTTGAAGTATTGAGTGTTGTGTTATTCCAGGATCTCAGGGAACAGCTGGGGACCTGCAGATTTTCCGTGTTTGCAAAGGAGTCTGATTTAGAAAAAAATCTGATTGCTGCTCCCTGGTCTGGGCTTTACACATACCTAAATTTCAACTCATTTGTAATGGCAGAACTAGTTTCCCTTTCATTCTGTGATTTTTAACTCTGTAGCATAGTCTAGATGCTGGAAAGGAGATCTACCTCTGCTCCTGGACTCTGAACAAAAGCATTGTGCTGCTGATTTCTGAACTTCCTTTTATCTCAGTGTACTTCCCATGACCCTTCCTACTGGGGACTAACACCCACTCCCCTACCTGTGTACACTTCTCCCAAGTATGCCCTAATTCTACCAAAAAGTACCAAGAACTAGCTAGCGAGTGACAAAAATGGCAATTGGTATCTGTCTCTATTTCAATGTTCTGATAAAGACTTATAGAAGTGTTCTTTTATGAGTCTGGCACTTCCTCTTGCCATAGTGCAAAGTCTTTCCTTGGACACTAAAATACTCCTTTCCCTAACATGTTCCTGCCTAGTTCTATTTCCCAGCATCAGAAGATCTCTCCATATTTTTTGCTGTGTAGACTCGGACCAGAAAAATGACTCACTGTAGCTTTTCCTGGATTTCCTCAGAAGAATTTGGTCTGGTGTATATTCTACGTCTCTTTCAAAGTTTTGTAAATAAGAGTTGGCTTCATTGCTTCCTGCTATTTTGGCTGCACTTCCTCACACGACATTTTAGTAAGTAGAGCAATATAATTATTCAAGAAAAATATTATTAATAATTATTTAAAGATAAATGATTTCTGGAAAGCATGATTAAACAGCTTTGAAACTTTGAAGTTTCCTGAAATTCTCTATTTCTGTGTCTGTTACTATAATATACAGAGTTGCCATAATGATGTGAAAATTGGCTAATGACATTTAATTCATTCTTTTTTTTGGATGCATTATTTATTTATTTTTGGCAAGGCAATTGGGGTTAGGTGACTTGCCCAGGGTCACACAGCTAGTAAGTGTTTTATTAATTCTGAGATGGAGAGAGAGAGAGAGGGAGAGAGAGAGAGAGAGAGAGAGAGAGAGAGAGAGAGAGAGAGAGATTTCCTTTTTGGGAGTTCTATCAAAGAGGTCACAGGTCTGAAAAAAATATGGAAGTGTGAGCATGTGAACTAGTACATGCACATATATACACATATATATTCATTTATATGTGATCTGAAAAACCATTGTCATCTACATATCTTTATTCTATTTTTTTTATTCTCATAAGAATTAATGTTATAGCCATTGAGACTATTGTTGAATTGTCTTTCAAATCCATCACATCATTGTTGTGTTGTACAATAATGCATATATGTACATATAAATGTTTCTAAGATATGTGGAAATTATAGTTTTTTATACTCGATGAAAGTTGATTAGCATGGAATTTAAATTGTGCTAATCAGCATGAAGATAAAGGAGCATGAAATTATTTTGACATGTTAATATCACATTTTAGAGTAGGTCACTATGTAATTAAGTAGGATTTTATTGTGAACTACACATGCTGCATTTAACTTTACATAATATGGTAAATCTTTAAAATTATGCATAATGGCATATATTCACCCAGAGAATATGATTGTCTGACACAGGTCAAATGTTTGGGCAGCCGCAAATTTTCAAATTAGAGATGATCCTAATTCCTTAAAGTTTAATATTTAGACTTGGAGAGAGAAATGAGAAACTGAGAGTATAAATGGTAAGTCAATTTCAAAATAGTAATAGTGTTTTCTAATTTAAGAGAACTTTAATAATTGTTTCTTGGTTCATTCTAAGTGACTCATCTGTGGCAATGTAAATGCTAAGATAAGTATCTGCAGTGTTACAACAAATTACAATGTGGTTATGATCATAAATGATTTTCTGGAGTGAAGATTGCTACTGAGACGATATTTAAACCCTAAAAAATGACTTCTAAACTGTTCCCTCTCCTCTTTCAATTTGTAACTATTCTGACCTAACTTTTCTTCAACTTTGTTTAAATCTCACTCTATATTGGATCATTACATTCAAATATTTGTTATGCAAAACATCAGATAGTATTTACATTAATCTACTGTTTGGATGATCTTAGAACAATATCTGCTATAAAATGTTCTCTGGTCATAACTAGAACCGTGAAAATAATGTTGACAGCTGAGTTTAATGCCGTTTTTCTTGGTTTTAATGGGTTTGTACCCAAGAAAAAAGCAATTTTTTTTAAGGTTCTAATTTTTCAAGTTCTCAGATCAATTTTCTCATGGTTTTGAAGGCTTGAACTCAACCTCACTTAAAAGAAAAAAAAGAACACTTTCTCCGAGACCTTCTATAGCAGCTCTTAGAATATTAGAGGATTGTGTGTGTGGGTGTGGGTGTGGGTCTTTAAGTATCTAGTGACTTGAAACCTTCTATGACATTTAAGAAGAACAACATAGCACTTACGCTACAATCACCATGTACATGCTTATTTTTCCCTCACAATGCAAGTGAGTAACATCTGCTTTCCTGTTATGATAGTCATATGAAAAGATTTTTTTTCTTGTAAAGTTAATGCTGTTAGAAGAAAATTACAGTATTGTAGTGCAAAGTAACTGTTTTTATTATCTCAAAGTTTTTCTCAATATTTATGAAGAGAAACAAACAAAAAACAAATCTTTAATAGCTACAAGTTACTTTGTTTTTTGGGGTTTTTTGTTTTTGTTTGTTTTTGTTTTCTGTGTTATTTTGCTCTTATCATATAGGATTATTTTCAGTAGGACACAAAATTCCCTAGGCACTTTATTACTTTTCCCCCTATGGTTTCATATACATCAGTTTATTTTCTCATGTCCTTGAAAAAATACTGTAACCGATAGAACAAAAAATATCGTCAAAGAAATGTGTGCCTGGGGGAAAATATGAGTAAAAAGTGGAAATTAAAGATAACAATTTGAATAGCCTGAATGCTACAATGGTATCCATGAAAGGTCACTACATGCATACATACAGGGGCAGTTGTGTGTGTATGTGTAAATACATATAAATACATAAATACATTTATATGCATGTTTACATATATGCACATACACATGCACATACATATAATGCCCCAACACTTGGAGTGGGTATCCAGTGAAAGACTTATGGAAGAACATGGACAAAAGTTACATAGGAGGGGAGTGGAACCAAGATGGCAGAGTAAAAGCAGAGACTTGCTAAAGGTCTCCCAGAAACCCCTCCAAATACCTATAAAAATGGCCCTAAACAAATTCTAAGGCAGAAGAACCTACAAAAAAACAGAGTGAAACAAATTTCCAACCCAAGATAATCTGTATGGTTGATCTGAAAGATCTATCATGCCTGGCTGGGAACGCAGTTCAGCTTGGGTGTGAGAGGAAAACAGGTCTCAGCAAATCTGGACCAAGCCTCAGGGGACTGAAACCTGGGCAGCTGTGGTAGTTTCCAGAATTCTCAACCCACTAACATCAAAGACAACTTCGAAGGTCAGTAGAAAAAATCTGTGACTGCAGTGAAAGAGAAGCTAGGTCGAAGTCTAATGCACCTTCTCAATGAGGATGGGTGAGGAGGGAGGAATGTAGAAAATTTGGAACCCAGGGCTTCTACTTCCAGAAGCCAAGATGCTGGAGTAAAAAGGTAGTTGTTCTCACCCTCCCCTATCAACCTCTGAAAACCCAGAAAACGTCACCCCAGAAAAAAAACCAAACAAACCTGGAACAGCTGAACTAGAAGAAAGACAAGGAACAGCAGTGGAGCAGCCCAGCAAATGGGCCTCCCAGTGCCTCAGCAAAAATAAGGGAAGCAGCACTACAAAGGGCCCAGGCAGATAACCCAGGCAGTGTACTGCCTGCAGCATTCATCTGAAAGGAGCTGAAGAAAGCAACCTAGAGTCTTCCTAAAGTCCCAGCCTTGCTGATTCCAACCCAATATCAGGTAAGCTGTCAGAACCCTACAGCCCTCAACTGTCAATGAAGCCCAGGTGGTAGAGCAGTCAAAAACCAACACCTGCACCTTTGAGTACCTCAGTGAGGGCAGGAGAAATGGTGGAAATCAGGTTAGAAAACAACCAAGTGCCTCAGCACTCTACCTCAAAGGAATCTCCCAGTGCATTGGCAGAAAGGAGGGAGGCAGCATTGCAAGGGGCCCCAGACAGATAAACACCCTGCAGCACCCATATAAAAGAAACTGAAGAAAGCTAAAGGAAAGGAAAAGCAATCAACCTAGAATTGCCTGAAAGTTCCAGCTTTGCTGATTCCAGCCAAACATGAGCTAAGCTGCCAGAACCCTACAGCCTCTAATTGCCAACATAAGAGGCACCAGCACACAAAGACCAAGACCTGGGCTTCAAACACAAGAAGCTTGGGTCAGTACCCTCTGTTCCCCAGCAGGAGAGCTCAATCTCTTTAAAGTTCAGGGAATAAAGAAGCCATGATTAAAAAGAAACATACCATAGATTCATATTACAAGAAGAGTGAAGATCAAGACAGAAATTCTGAAGAGGACACTATAGTCAACAAACCCACATCTGCAACATCAAAAGGAAATATGAACTGGTCTGAAGACCAAAAAGCTTTCTTAGAAGATCTCCAGAAGGATATTAAAAGTCAAATGAGAGAGGTTAGAAGAGTCCTTAAAAAGTACAATTGGCCAATTTGAAAAAAAAGTATACTGAAGAAAACAAGTCCCTAATAAACACAATTGGCCAACTGGAAAAAAAAAGTACGCTGAAGAAAACAAATCCCTTAAAAATACAATTGACTAATTGGAGAAGGAAGTACAAAAACTGACAGAAGAAAACAATCTGTTAAAAACTAGAATTGGACCAATGGACTAGAATTGGAAAAATGGAAACTAATGACTCTATGAGAGAGCAAGAATCAATCAAACAGAAACAAAAAATGAAAAAATAGATGAAAGCATAAAATATCTCATTGGTAAAATTTGGTAATCAAGTGGGTTAAATGGATCAAAGTGAGTGAATTAGTCTGATCTTAGAAAATGTATTGAGAAAGGAGGAGGCAGACAAGGATAAATTACATCACAGGAAAAGACAGAAAATCCTATCACAGCATAGGGAAAGAAGGAAGGGGGGTGAGCATTGTTTGAATCTTACTCTCATCAGATTTGGCTCAAGGAGGGAATAACATAATCAGTTAAGTATAGAAATCTAACATGCCCTATAGGCAGTAGTAGGAAAAAAGAGAAAGAAAAGGGAGGGCGGATAGAAGGGAGGGAAGAAGCAGTAAGGGTAAAGGGGAAGAAAAGGAAATGGGTAACAGAAGGAGGGAGAGACTGAAGGAGGCGGTGGTCAAAAGCAAAACACTAGTGAGGGGGGAAAAGGAGAAAGGATAAATAAAAGCATAAACAAGGGGGAAAAAAGGATGGAGAAGAAGACACAGGTAGTAATCATAATTGTGAATATGGAAAATATTATCCATATCCAAAGAAAGAACTATGGAAATTGATCACTATCTTTTCTTTTTCTCTTCTGTTGAGTTTTGTTTCCTCTTTCTGATGGTTCCTCCTATTGGTTTTAATTTTTACTTACAACTTGACTAATATGAAAATATCTTTAATAGGAATGTAAATGTACAGCCTATATCAGATTGTGTGCTGTCTTAGGGAAGGTGGTGGGGAGGAAGGGGGAAAAAATTTTAAACTCAAAAGCGTATGGAAGTGATTGTTGATAAATCAAAATAAATTAATAAAATGAATTTTTAAAATTTAAAAAAGGAAAAAAGTAGAAAATTTGGAACCCAAATTCCTAATCACTTGGGTCTGAATGGTGGTAAAAAGGAAATTGTATCACAATTATACATGAGAAGATAGGGACCATATTACAAAGTTGAAAGATTAACATATTATTTATTTCTTATTGGAAATTGAAATGTCAGTAAAACTTCTGTGTTCATTCAGGAACTCTGGTCTTATATTGACTGAATGCCTGGATAATGATGTCAATGAGCAGGTGGACTAAAAGATTGAAAGACTACATCTGGCTGGAAATGTAAGAAACTAACCACAAAAACTATCTAATGATGACACTATATCAGGCCACAGTGAGGGGTTGAAGGAAATATGTGAAGACAATAAGGTTAACACTGTAAAGTTTATTGAAAAAACTTGGGAATGCAGTAATAAACAGATTGCATGTGACCCTCTGTGATTTCTCACCCAAATAGCCAACATAGTGATTCAGTGTTTCTGGAGTGCCTACAAAATTAAGAGTTACATAGTATGCCTGAAACTGTTATCTAGGGAATATCAGTTTGAGACTGACATTATGTCCTCCTTTTCCCATCTCATAAAGTAAAAAGTTAAGCCAATCTGGGACCTAGGAGACCCTCCCTGAAAACCCTTTCAGGGAGAGGATATTAAAATCCAAAATATACTAGGGAGGTTAAGCATCAAGGAAATGATGTACTCATCATTGAGGAAAGTTAAATACATTCACACTTTAACTGTAGCTTTACTGGAAGGTTTGTAAAATGAAAAAAAATGGTTTCTAGGTTGAAGCTTGTAAGCATGGAAACTGTTTTGTTTTTGTTTTTGTAAAAGTCTGATGATGAAAGTTTCAAACAAAGTGAATACCAACCACCAAGTATTATATTTTTAACAATAATGTGGAGCCAAGATGGCAGAGAAAGAAATAAGTTGCTCCCACCCTCCCTTATTGTCCACTTAAAGCCTAGAAAATATCATCCCAGGAAAAAAAAAAACCTGGAAAAGCTGAGCCAGAGGAAGGCAGGGTGCAGCAGTTCTGTAGCCCAGGAACCTTGGGGGATTAACGGGAGAAGCCCCTCTTGTTCTGGGGGATGGAGAGAAGTACAGGCATCCCAGCAAGCCAGCAGCAGGCCCAACTTCCTCATGCCAGGGAAGGTCATGAGTCCCAAGGTAGCGGAGCAGGCTAGCACTAACACCAGGACCATCCAAGTGCCTCATTGAAGGTGGGGAACCAGTAAAAATCAACTCAGAAAATCACCACATGTGTTGTTATTCTCCAGGAATCAAATTTCCTCATGTTTCAGCACAACTCCAGGCTGGGAGAAATCCTCCAGTAGCCAAAGATTTGAGTGCTTAAAAAGGCTGGCTGACCAGGCATCCTCCATGGTCCAGAATCCCAACCCAGACCCATGAGAGCTCCAGGGATGCTGACTTTAGGTCAGTTCCAAGCTGTCAGACACTACAGACTCCAGTTGCCAGCAACTGAGGCCCCAACACAAATCCAATGACTAGGACCCAGGAACCCAGAACAAGAAGAAGCTTGGTTCAGTGACCCCTAGACTCCAGCAGGACAGCTCAACTTTAAAAGCCAGGAAATAGGCATGAGCAGAAAGCAGAAATGACACTGACCATAGATTCTTATTATTGGCACAGGGAAGATCAAGGCACAAATTCAGAAAAAGACATTGTTGTCAATATAACCACATACAAAACCTCAAAGGGGAATATCAATGAGTCTTAATCCCAAAAAACCTTCTTAGAAGAACTCAAGAAGAATTTTAAAAGTCAAATAAGAGAGGTAGAAGAAAAAAAAGTTGGAAAAACCGAGAAGTATGCAAGAGAGAGTCAACCATTTAGAAAAGGAAGGACACAAATTGACAGTAGAAAACAATTCCTTTAAAAATGTAATTGGCCAAATGGGAAAAAAAGTACACTGAAGAAAACTTAAAAAATAGACTTGGCCAAATGGAAAAGGAAAAACTATGACTCATTGAAGATAACTCTTTAAAAAGCAAAATGAGACAAATGAAAAAGGAGATACAAAATGTAATAGAAGAAAATAATCCATTAAAAATTAGAATTGGGCAAGTGGAAGCTAATGACTATATAAGAGATTAAGAATAATTCAAACAAAAGCACAAGAATTAAAAAATAGAAGAAAATCTTAAATAGCTCATTTGTAAAACAACTGACCTGGAAAATAAGTCCAGGAAAGATAATTTAAAATTATTGGTCTACCTGAAAACTGTGATGAAAAAAACAGCCTGGACAGCATCTTTGAGGAAATCATTGAGGAAAAGTTCCCTGAAGTCCCACAACTAGAGGATAAAATAGTCATGGAAAAAACCCACCAATCACCTCCAGAAAGAAATCCCAATTTGAAAACGCCAAGTAATATTGCAGCCAAATTCCAAAATTTCCAGATCAAAGAGAAAATATTGCAAGCAGCCAGAAAGAAACAATTTAAATGCCATGAAAGCAGAGTCAGAATTATGCAGTACCTTGTAGCTTCTACATTCAAAGATTGGAAGGCATAGGATATGATATTCTATAAGGCAAAGGAGCTTGGATTGCAAACAAAGATCAACTACCCAGTGAACCTGAGTATGATCTTTCAGGTGAGGAGATGAACATTCAAAAAAATAGGGGAATTCCAAACTTTCTTGATGAAAAGACCAGAGCTCAAGAGGAAATTTAATATACAAATACAAAACTCAAGACAGCCATACAGGTAAACAAGAAAGGAAAAAGAAATGAGGAAGGTTAAATAAGAGGTAAACAGGAAAGAAGAGAAAAGCAACAACAAAACCAACAAATTATTATTTTTTTAAATTTTTAACATGTGTTTTTAAAACTTTGGGTCACAAATTTTTCCCTTCCTCCTTCCCTACCCACCCTCATTTAGAAGACAAGCATCTTGATACAGGTTACATATGCTTAGTCATGCAAAATACTTCCATAGTAGTCATGTTGTGAAAAACTAAGTTTATTTCCCTTCATCCTATCAAACCCACCATTTATTCTATTCTCTCTTTTGACCCTGTCCCTTCTCAGAAGTGTTGGCTTTTGATTATCCACTCCTCCAATCTGTCTTCCCCTCTATCAACTCCCTGCTCTCCTATCCCCTTCCCTCATTATTTTCCTTTAGGGTAAGAAAGATTGATAGATTTCCATACCCCATTGTGTATGTTATTCCCTCCTTAAGCCAAATCCTATGAGAATAAGATTCACTCGTTCCTTCTCACCTTCCCCAATTTCCCCTCCACTGTAAAAGCCTTTTCTTGTCTGTTTCATGTGAGATAATTTACCCCAGTCTACATCTTCCTTTTTCCTTTTCCTAGTATAATCCTCTCTTACCTCTTAATTTCATTTTCCAGATATCACTCCTTAATTTTCAACTCATCCTCTGCCCTTTATCTATCTATACATACATATAATTTTTCCCCCCACTACCCTAATATTGACAAAGAACTCATGAGTTACAAATATTATATTTCCCTGCAGGAATGTGAACAGTTCAACCTTAATAAGTCTTTTATGATTTTCCTTTACTGTTTACCTCTTCCATGTTTCACTTGAGTCTTGTATTTGGAAGTCAAATTATTTTATTCAGCTCTGGATTTTCCTCAGGAATGCTTGAAAGTTCCCTATTTCATTGAGTGACCATTTTTTACCCTGAAGGATTATACTCAGTTTTGCTGGGTAGGTGATTCTTGGTTTTAGTTCTATATCCTTTGTCCTCGAGAATATCATACACCATGCCCTCTGGACCCTTAATGTTGATGCTGTTAAATCTTGTGTTATCCTCATTGTGTTTCCACAATATTTGAATTGGTTTTTTGGGGGCTGCTTGCAATATTTTCTCCTTGACCTGGGAATTCTGGAATTTGACTACAGTATTTCTAGGGGTTTTCCTTTGGTGATCTCTTTCAGGAAGATATCTGTGGATTCTTTTAGTTTCTATTTTGCCTGCTGCTTCTAAAATATCAGGACAATTTTTCTTGACAATTTCTTGAAAAATGATGTCTAGGCTCTTTTTTTGATCATGGCTTTCAGATACTGCAAGAATTCTTAAATTATCTATCCTGGATATGTTTTCCAGATCAGTTGTTTTACAATGAGATATTTCATATTCTCTTCTATTTTTTTCCCTCTTTTGGACTAGTTTTACAGTGCCTTGATTTCTCAAACTGTCACTAGCTTCCAATTGCTCCATCCTAATTTTTAAGGAATTATTTTCTTCATTAAATTTTTGGACTTCCTTTTCCATTTGGCCAATTTTGCTTTTTAGGGTATTCTTCTCCTCAAATGGCTCTTTTGCCATTTGAGTTAGGCAATTTTTTAGGTGTTATTTTCTTCAGCACTTTTTTGGTTCTCCTTTAGCATCACTCTCAGTTTTTCCTCTACTTCTCTTACTTGCTTCTCAAAATCCTTTTTGAGCTCTTCCATGGCCTGGGACCAATTCATATTTTTCTAGGAGGCTTTGGATGTAGGAGCTTTGGCTTCATTTTCTTCTTCTGGTTGTGTGTTTTCATCTTCTTTGTCACCAACATAAGAGTCTGACCCTTCTTGTGCTGCTTCCTCCTGATCACAGCCAGGTACTTGAATTATAAACTCTTTGTTAAGGTAGGGGTTTGCTTCCAGTGTAGAGAATGTACTGTCCCAAGCTTCAGTGATTTTATCCAGCTCTTTTCAGAGATACTTCTAGGGACCCGTAAATTTTCAGTTCTGCCAAGGTGGTATGATGAAGGGAGAGGTGTTTACTCCTCCTGTCCTGTGCTGTGCTCTATGAGTGACCGCAAGCACTTTTTTCTGTCTTGGAACTGTGTGGAGCATTTCTTCTCCACTGCCACTACAAGCTCCACCGTGCCAGTGCTCCTCCTTACCCCAGGATCACCCCCAGAACTGTTACCCAGATCCAAGCATGGACAAAGCAAGAGAATCCTGAACCATCAGAGAGATCCCTGCAATTCCTCTCTGATTGGCCACTTCATTCCCCCTCAGTCTGTGGGCCAGAAGCTTAGGAGGCAGCCACCATTCCAGGATCATGCTTGGGGACTGGAGCTGAGACAACAATGCTTCTCTCTGTAACCACAGAAACAGACTTTTCCCACTAACCTTCTAAGTTGTCTTTGGCATTCATGGGTTGAGAAGTCAGGAAACCACCAGTGCTGCCTGCAATTCAGTCCTCTGAAACCTGCTCCAGGTTCACTGTGACCTGTGCACCCATGCTCCTCTTCTAGCCCAGCATGACGTACCTTTCTGGTCAACCACCCAGGTTGTCTTGCACTGGAAATTTGTTTCAACTTGTCTTTTTGTGGGTTCTGCTGCTTTAGAATTTGTTTAGAGTCATTTTTATAGGTATTTGGAGGGGTTTGGGGGAGAGCTCAAGCAAGTCACTGTGTTTATTCTGCCATCTTGTCTCTGCCCCAACAAGAAATTATTAATAAGGGCAAATTGTATACATCCTTACAAGGGTAGATGACACTTGTAACCTTTTATTTCCATTTATTTATTTATTCATCTTTTTATTTATTTATTATATAAATGTATTTATTTTTACTTTTCAACATTTAGTTCCACAAGATATTGAATTCCAAATTTTCACCCCATCTTGCCCCTCCCCCACCCCAAGATGGCATACATTCTGAATACCACTTCCCCTAGTCTGCCCTCCCTTCTATCTCTCCCCGCCTTCTCTTATCCCCTTCCCCTTCTATTTTCCTGTAGGTCAGGATAGATTTCTGTACCTCATTTCCTGTATTTCTTATTTCCCAGTTGCATGTGGAAACATTTTTTTTAAACATGTGTTTTTAAAATGTTGGGTTCCAAATTATCTCCCTTCCTCCCACCCCACCCACCCTCACTGAAAAGGCAAGCAACTCAATACAGGCCATACATGTGCAGTTCTGCAAAACACTTCAATAGTAGACACGTTGTGAAAAACTAACTCTACTTCCCTTAATCCCATCCTTCCCCCCCATTTATTCTATTCTTTCTTTTGACCCTGTCCCTCCTCAGAAGTACTTCCTTCTGATTACCCCTTTCCCAATCTGCCCTTCTCTCTATCATCTCCCTGCTCTCTTGTCCCCTTCCTCCCCTATTTTCCTGTAGGGTAAGACAGATTTCAATACCCAATTGAGTGTGTATGCTATTCCCTCCTTAAGCCAAATCCTATGAGAATAAGATTCCCTCATTTCCTCTCACCTTCCTATTTCCCTTCCACTGTAAGAACCTTTTCTTGTCTGTTTTGTGCGAGATAATGCACGCCATTCTACCTCTCCCTTTCTCCTTCTCCTAGTATAATCCTTTCTCACCCCTTAATTTTATTCTCCAGATATCACCCCTTCATCTTCAACTCACCCTGTGCCATCTATCTATCTACCTATCTATCTATCTATCTATCTATCTATCTATCTATCTATCTATCTATCTATACATACATGCATACATATATTTTTCCCCTCCCACTACCCTACTATTGACAAAGGGCTCATGACTTATAAATATCATCTTTCCTTGCAGGAATGTAAACAGTTCAGCCCTAATAAGTCAATTTGATTTCTCTTTCCTGTTCACCTCTTCATGTTCCACTTGAGTCTTGTATTTGAAAGTCAAATTTTCTATTCAGCTCTGGTCTTTTCATCAAGAATGCTTGAAAGTCCTCTATTTCACTGAATGACCATTTTTTCCCCTGAAGGATTATACTCAGTTTTGCTGGGTAGGTGATTCTTGGCTGTAACCCTATCTTCTTTGCCCTCTGGAATATTATATTCTATGCCCTCTGGTCCCTTAATGTAGAAGCTGCTAAATCTTGTGTTATCCTGATTGTGTTTCCACCATACTTGAATTGTTTCTTTCTGGCTGCTTACAATATTTTCTCCTTGACCTGGGAACTCTGGAATTTGGCTACAATATTCCTAGGAGTTCTCCTTTGGGGATCTCTTTCAGGGGTAGATTGGTGGATTCTTTCTGTTTCTATTTTGCCCTGTGGTTCTGAAATATCAGGGTAGTTTTCCTAGCTCCTCAGTCAGTGCAAAAACAGGCTTTTCCCACTGACCTTCTAAGTTGTCTTTGACATTCCTGGCTTGAGGAGTCTGGAAACTGCCACAGTTGCCTGTGATTCATTCCTCTGAGGCCGGCTCCAGGTTTGCTGTGGCCAGTGCGCCCATGCCAAACTGCTCTCCTCTACCTGCCCGGTGGGAATATGCCTTTTTGATCAACCATCCAGGCTTTCTTGGGCTAGAAATTTGTTTTACTCTGTCTTTTTGTGGGTTCTGCTGCTTTAGAATTTGTTTAGGGTCGTTTTTTTGCAGATATTTGGAGAGGTTTGGGGAAGAGCTCAAACAAGGCACTGCTTTCAAGCTGCCATCTTGTCTCTGCCCCTCCCCATTTGACACTTGTAAATTTTGAGAATTATATTTTTGTTATTACATTTGAATGGGGTATCCATAGACAGAGGGCATAGTATATGTTTCCTTTGATGTGATGATAAAATATCTAATTAAGTGGTTAAAAGGGATTGTACTGGGAGAAGAAGGAAAGAGGAAGCAGGCAAGGGTAAATTATATCTTATGAAAAGCCACAAAAATGTTTTCCAATAAAGGGAAAAAAGGAGGGAGATAAGCATTATTTGAACCTTACTCTCATCTGATTTGGTTCAAAGAAGGAATAACACAATTAATTAGGTATAGAAATTTAACTTACCCTATAAGAAGTAGGAGGGGAAAGGGAAAAGAAAAGAGAGGGGGTGGATAGAAGGGAGGGAAGAAATAGTAAGGGAAGAGGGGAGAAAAGGGATGGTTAATGGAAGGGAGGTCAGACTGAAGGAGGTGGTGGTGGAAAGCAAAACTCTAGTGAGGAATGAAAGGAAGAAAGACAAGCAAAATATATAAACAGCAAGGGGAGAATATGATGGAAAGAAAGACACAGAGAGTAATCATAATTGTGAATGTTAATGGGATGAATTGTCCCTTAAAAATGGAATTGGACAACATGGTGGATTAAAAAACATAATCCTACAATATGTTGTTGAGAAGAAAGTCATTTGAAGTAGAAGGATACATCCAGAGCAAAAGTAAAAGACTGGAACAGAATATATTATGGTTTAGCTAAAGTTAAAAAACAAAGAAAGAAAGAAAGAAAAACCAAGGGATAGCAATCTTGATATCAGACAAAGCTAAAAGAAAAAGAGATCTAATTAAAAGAGAGAAGGAAGGAAATTACATCCTGCTAAAAGGTACCATAGACAATGAAGTAATGCCATTACTAAATATATACACAGCAAGTGGTATAGCATCCGGATTCTTAGAGGAAAAGTTAAGGGAGTTACAGAAAAAAAATAGCAAAATTATACTAGTGGGGGACCTCAACCTCCCTTTCTCAGAACTAGATAAATATGACCACAAAATAAACAAGAAAGAAGTTAAGAAGATGAATAACATTTTAGAAAATTTAGATATTGTCAACTTCTGGAGAAACTTGAATGGAATATACCTTTTGATCAGTGGTACATGGCACCTACACAAACATTGTCCATGTACTAGGGCATAAATACCTCACAATCCAATGCAGAAAGGCAGAAATACTAAAATACATCCTTTTCAGTTCATGATGCAATAAAAATTACGTGTAATAAAGGGCCATGGAAAGATAAACTAAAACTTAATTGAAAACTAAATAATCTAACCCTAAAGAACGAGTGGGTCAAGCAACAAATCATAGAAATAATCTATGACTTCATCCAAAAGCCTGACAATAATGAGACAACATACCAAAACTTATGGGATGCAGGAAAAGCAGTTCTTAGGAGAAATTTTATATCTCTAAACGCTTACATGAATAAAATAGGAAAGAAGAGATCAATGAATTTGGCATGCGACTAAAACATGCTAGGAAAAGAACCAATTGAAATCCCCAATTAATTATCGAATTATAAATTCTGAAAAACAAAGTAGTTTAATACAATTGAAATTGAGAAAACTATTGAACTAAAAAAACTAAAAACTGGTGTTATGGAAAAAAATAATAAATAGTTAAGCCTTTGGCAAATGGTTTTAAAAAAAGATGAAAGCCAAATTATGACCATTATAAATGAAAAGGGTGAATTCACCACAAATAAAGAGGAAATTAAAACAACAATCAGTAGGTATTTTGCCCAACCAAATGCCAATAAATTTGACAATCAGTGAAATGTATGAATATTAAAAAAAAATTTCCCAGATTAACAGAACAGGAAATAAAATACTTAAGTAGCCCCATTTCAGAAAAAAATAAATTGAGCAAGCTGTCAATGAACTCAGTAAGAAAAAATATCCAGGACCAGATGCATTTACATATGAATTCTATCAAACATTTAAAGAACAACTAAATTCAATACTATATAAACTACTTGGGATAATAGATAAAGCAACTAACAAACATCATATAATTATCTCAATAGATACAGAAAATGGCTTTGATAAAATACAACACCCATTCCAATTAAAAACACTATTGAGCATAGGAATAAATGGTGTTTTCCTTAAAATGATAATTAGCATCTATCTGAAACCATTAGCAACCATTATATGTAATGGGTATAAGCTGGAATCTTTCCCAATAAAATCAGGGATCAAACAAGGTTTTCCATTATCACCACTGTCATTCAATATCCTATTAGAAATATTAGATGTGGCAATAAGAAAAAAAAAGTAATTGAAGAACTTAGAATAGGCAATGAGGAAACAAAGCTATCTCTCTTTACAGGTAGTATGATGGTATACTTAGAAAATCCTAGATAATCAACTCAAAAATTACTTGAAATAATTAGCATTTAACAAGCTTGCAGCATATGAAATAAATCCACATAAGTCATTATCCTTTCTATATATTACTCACAAAGCCTATCAGGAAGAGATAGAAAGATAGAAAGAGATAGAAAGAGAAATTCAACTTAAAATAACTGTAAAAATATAAAATATTTGGGAGTCTACCTGCCGAAAGAAACCTACAACTATACAAATGCAATTACAAAACACTTTTCACAAAAATAATGTCAGATCCAAACAACTGGGAAAATATCAATTGTTCATGTGTAGGCCAAGCTAACATAATAAAAATGACAATTTTAAATACATTAATTTTCTTATTCAGTGCTGTACCAATCAAACTACTAAAACATATTTTATAAAGCTAAGAAAAAATAATAACAAAATTACCCCGGAGGAACAAAATGTCCAGAATATCAAGGAAATTTATGAAAAACATGCAAAGGAAAATGGCTTAGACATAATAGAGCTAAAATTAAATCTTAAAGCAGCAGAACTCAAAATTATGTGGTACTGGTTAAGAAACAGAGTGGTAGATTGTTAGTGGAATAGATTAGATACACAATACACAGTAGTCAATGAGTATAGTAGTCCATCATTTCATAACTCCCCAAACTCCAACTTTTGATATAAGAACTCACTATCTGACTGGAAAACTGAAGAATAGTCTGGCAGAAACTAGGCGTAGACCAACATCTTATACCTTATATCAAGATAAGGTACATGATTTAGACACAAAGAATGATACCATAAGTGAATTAGGACTGCACAGAATAATTTACCTGTCAGATCTATGGAGAAGGAAAGAATGTATGACTAAACAACATTTAGAGAACAATATGAAATGCCAAATGAATTATTGTAATTACAATAAGTTAAAAGGTTTTGCACAAACCAAGCCATTGCAACCAGGATTAGAAGGGAAGAAGAAAACTGGTAAATATTTTTTTTACTGCCAGTGTTTCTGATAAAGGCCTCATATATCAAATATAGAGAGAACTGAGTCAAATTCATAAGAATACAAGTCATTCCCAAATTGATGAATGGTCAAATGACTTGAACAGATAATTTTCAGATGAACAAATTAAAGCTACCTGTAGCCATATGAAAAAAAAAGTCCTAAACCAATATTGGTTACAAATATGCAAATGTCTCTGAGGTACCACATCTTACCTGTCTGATTGGCTAACATGACGAAAAAAGGAAAATGAAAAATACTGGAGAAAATATGGTAAAAATTGGAACATTAATACATTGTTGGTGGTGGTGTGAACTGATCCAACCATTCTGGAGAACTATTTGCAATTATACCCAAAGGGCAACAAATCTCTACATACCCTTTGAGTCACTACTGCTCCTAGGTCTTTATCCCAAAGACATATTAAAAGTTAAAACAATTCTCATGTTTAAAAATATTTATAACAGTTCTTTTTGTGGTGGCAAAGAATTAGAAATTAAAGGGATACCCATCCATTAAAGAATGGCTGAACAAGTTGTGGTACATGAATGTAATGGAATACTATTGTGCTATAAGAAATGAGGACAGATGGATTTCAGAAAAATCTGGAGAGACTTGGATGAAGTGTTGCTAGTGAAGTGAGCAAAACAAGGAGAACATTGTGTACCGTAACAACAACTTTGTGTGATGATCAACTTCGATAGCCTTAGCTCTTCTCAGCAATACAATGATCTAAGACAACTCCATGTGACTCATGATGGAAAATATTATCCTCATTCTGAGAAAGAACTACAAAACCTGAATTCAGATCAAAGCCTACTGTTTTCTCTCTTTGTTTTTTTTTTCTTTATTGTGTTTTTTTCCTTTTTGTTTTGATTCTTCTTTCACAGCATGACTAATGTGGAAATATGTTTAATGTGATTGTACATGTAGAGCATATATCAGATAGCTTTCCATCTTGGAGAGGGGGAAGGGAAGAAGAGAGAGAAAAATTAGAACTAAAATGAATGTTAAAAACTATCTTTACATGCAATTTGAAAAAAACATACTATTAGGTAAAAACAAATAAAATTAAGTGTTGAGAGAGGAATGTGCTGGGAGAAAGAGAAAGGTAGAGGTAGAGTAGGGTAAATTATCTCACATAAAGGAGATAAGAAATAGCTTCTATATTAGAGGTATAGAGGGTCAAGGTGAGGGGGAGTAAGTGAACCTTAATCTAAATATAATTGGACAAAAGAGGTAACAATATACAAACTCAATTGGATATAGAAATCTTTCTTAAACTCCAAGAAAGTAAGAGGGAAAGGTAAAAGAGAAGACTGATATGATGCAAGGGAGGGCAGACTGGGGGAGGGGGTATTCAGAAAGATTTTTTTAGTTGAGACATTATGAATGGAGAGAGAGAGAATAGAATTAACAGGTGAAGGAATAGGATAGATAGAAAAACAATTAACAATAGTAAATGTAAAAATAAATTGAAGCAAGTTTCTCTGATAAAAGCCTCATATCTCAAAAAGTAGCAGAACTGAGTGAAATCTGTAGAAATAAGAGCTGTTCTCAAACTCAGTAATAATAAGAAGACATGAACAATTTTCAGATGAAGTAATTGTGCTGAACTATAGCAATATAAGGTGCTCTAACTGACTTTTCATTGGAGAATTGCATATTAAATTAATTCTGAGGTAGTACTTCATATCCATTAGATTGGCTAATAGGACTGAAAAGTAAGATGACTAATATTGGAGGAGATGTGGGGAAAATGAGACATTGGTGTACTGTTGAAGTTGTGAGCTAATTCAATTATTTTGTGGGGTAATTTGGAATTTTGCCCAAAGGCTTTAGAACCATGCATACTCTTTGACTTAATAATGCCACTACTAGTTCTATATCCCCAAAGACATAAAAAAGGAAAAGCAACAATATGTACAAAAATATTTATAGCAGCTCTTTTAGTGGTGGGAAATAATTAGAATTTGAGAGGATGCCCATGAGTTTGGGAATGACTGAACATGTTGTGATACGTGATTGTGATGAAATGCTATAGTCCTATAAGACATAATGAGCATTATTTTCTTAGAAAAAAACCTGGAAAGACTTAAATGACCTGATGCAAAGTGAAATGTACTGTACATTAAGTAACATCAATATCATGCAATGATCAGCTGTAAATGACTTAGCTATTCTCAGCAGTGCAAGGATCTGAGAAAACTCTGAAAGACTTATGATGAAGAATGTTGTCCATCCACAGAGAAAGAACTGATGGTACCTGAATACAGATTGAAACACCCTTTTTAACTTTCTTTATTTTTCTTTAGTTTTTGGGTTTCTTTGGGTTTGGTTTTTTTATTTTTGTTGTTGTTGGTTTTGGTCTATGTTTTCTTTCACAACATGATTATTATGGAAATATTTTCCTTGAGTACACATATATAACCTAAATTGAATTGCTTGCTTTCTCAGTAAAGGAATCAGGTGGAGAGGGAGGAAAGGAGAGAATTTGGACCTCAAAGTTGTTTTTACATGTAACTGGGGAAAATAAAATACTAAGTAAAGAGTTCAAAGATTTATAAAAAATAAATTCCACCTGAAAAAGAAAATAAGAAAGGCAAGGAAGGGGATTGTTTTCAGTCCTTGAGGTGAATTATCAAGGGAGGAATATCATTTTGGGATTTTATAGTAAAATTGTATTTTTAACAGGAACCTATGGTGTCTTGAACATTTCTCTCTTTCTCTCTGCCTCAGTCTTTGTGTTTTTCTCCTAGAAATTTCTTGGATATTTAGATTGATGTCAAATTAATTAAATTGTGTTACTACAAAAAATATGGCCTTGAAGTCATGATTCCTTGAGTTTAAGTTCTGTTTCCTGTCTCTAATATATACCAGCTATGCTATATAATCTCTTAGTGTCTCAGATATCTCTATAAGACTATAAATAACAGATGAGCTGTCCATCTGCTTTGGTAGGAGAGGTTCCTACCAGTCATTCCTTAGGTTGGTGAAATCACAGTTCATAACCACCCTCCCATCAAAAAGTGAATAAATAAAATAATCTGGTTATCCTCAATTCAGTCACTTGATCCAGTTAACTGCCTTTATAGGCACTTTAAATATTAGAGCAATTATTGTATTGATATAACTTTTGTCAAGATTATTAATTCTAGGTTTCATAAATAGAATATGTATTCTCTTTCCTTGAAGAATAAGCAATAGAATTTGGGAGGTGCAATTTAGAATAACAGAAGGGAGTTTATAGTCAAAAACAAAATGTTGAATGGCTAACCACCATCACAGTATTATTGTTGGAAGAAACAATCAGACAATCCACAAAACAGGATATGTGAAACAGAAAGAGAAGGGAATTTCATTTCCTGCTTAACATTTTTGTTTGTGTCATCACTCTCATTTGTAGAATGACTTTCCCATTTCCATCTCCCCACCACTAATATCATCCACATAACAAATGCTACCAAGGAAAGCTAAGACTAAGAGGCCTCGGTAACATGACTGCCTCTGGTTCTGCTTCCAGGAGCTGAGATGGTGGAGTAAGAAGTAAGTTTCTCTTACTGTCCCTTGTTAAGCTCAGAAAGCCCAGAAAATATCATCCCAGGAAAAACTCTGGAACAGCCGAACCAGAAGAAACGCAGGGTGTAGCAGTCTGGTAGCCCAAGCACCTTGAAGGATTAACCAGAAAGGCACCTCTAATCCTGGGAGAAGGGAAGCAGTACAGAATGGGAGGCATCCCAGCAAGCTAGCAGAAAACACCTCAACATACCAGAAGCAGATCCTGAAACCCAGGTGGTGGAGCAGGCAAGCACCAACATCAGGAACTCTGAGTGCCTCAGTAAGAGAAGGGAAACCAGTAGAAACCAGCTCAAAAAAACCACCATGTACCTCAGAATTCTACTGCAACCAAGTCTCCTAGAGCTTCACCAAAACTCTAGGAAGTGCTCCAAGGGACCCCAGGTGAAGAAACATCCTGTAATATACATCTGAAAAGGAGCTGAAGAAGCAAAAGGAAGGAAAGGTGCAAGTGAGCAGACAACCTCCAAGGGCCACACTACCCAATCCTACCCGTAGAGTTCCAATTTTGCTGAGTAAAACCCAACACAAGGTAAACTGCCAGAACCCTACAACAGCCAACTGACAGCATCAGAGATCCCAGCACACAAAGCCAGTGATGAGGCCCAGGGCTCCCAACACAAGAATCTTGCGTCAGTGCCCCATGCTCCCCAGCAGGAGACCTCAGTATCTTCAAAGGACAGGAAATAAGCAAACACCATGAACAAAAAGAAACATACTATAGATTCTTTTTATGGGAATAGTGCAGATCAAGGCAAAAATTCTGAAGAGGATAACATTGTCATCTGACAATCAAAAGGGAATATGAACTGGTGTGAAGCCCAAAAAGCCTTCTTGGAAGAACTCAGAATGGATGTTAAAATCAAATAAGAGAGCTAAAAGAAAAACTGGGAAAAGAAATGAGAGGTATGCAAGAAACAGTCAATAGCTTAGAAAAGGAAGGACAAAAATTAACTGTAGAAAACAAGTCATTAAAAATGCAATTGACCAAATGGAAAAGGAGATACAAAATCCAATACAAGAAAACAATTTGTTAAAAATTAGAATTGGGCAAATGGAAGCTAATAGTCAAACAGAAACAAAAGAATTTAAAAAAATAGATGAAATGTGAAGTACCTCATTATTAAACACCTAACCTGGAAAATCGATCCAGCAGAGACAATTTAAAAAGTATTGGTCTACCTGAAAATCACGATGAAAAAAAGAGCCTGGACACCATCTTTCAGGAAATCATCAAGGAAAACTGTCCTGAAGTCCTAGAACCAGAGAGTAAAATAACCATAGAAAGAATCCACTGATTACTTTCTGAAACAGATCCCAAATTGACAACTCCAAGGAATGTAGAAGCCCAATTCTAAAATTACCAGACCAAAGAGAACATACTTCAAGCAGCCAGAAAGAAACAATTTAGATATCATAGAACCACAGTCAGGATTATGCAGGACCTTGCAGCTTCTACATTAAAAGATTGTAGGTGAGGCAAAGGAGCTTGGATTGCTACCAAGGATCAACTACCCAGCAAAAATTAGCATGACCTTTCATGAGAGGAGATGGTTATTCAAAAAAATAGGGGGCTTGCAAACCTTCCTGATTAAAAGACCAGAGCTCAACAGAAAATTTGATCTCAAATACAAGACTCGAAAAAGATATAAAAAGGTAAATGGAACAGAAAAAAACAACAATAACAACAACAAAATGTTATTAAAAGGGCAAACTATATACATCCCTACCAGTGAAGATGACATTTATAACTCCTGAGAACTGTACTATTATTACACCATGTTAAAGGAGAATACATAGAGTGAGTGGGTATAAGTTAACTTTCATGTAATGATAAAAAAAAATCAGATCAAGTGGGTTGAATGGATCCAAGTAAGTGGACTAATCTGATCTAACTAAGAAAATGCACTGAGAGAAAAGGAAAGGAGGAGGCAGACAAGGGTAAATTAAGTTACAGGAAAAGGCAGAAAAAACTATTGCAGTAGAGGAAAAGTGAGGAAGATGAGCATTGTTTGAACCTTACTCTCATCAGATTTAGCTCAAGGAGAGGATAACATAATCAGTTAGGTATAGAAATTTAACTTGTCCTTTAGGAAGTAGAAGGGAAAAGGAGAAAGAAAAATGAGGGGTGATAGAAGGAGGGAAGAAGTACTAAATGTAAAGGGTGAGAAAATGGAGAGAGCTAATAGAAGAGAAGCTGGACTGAGGGAGGCATTGGTTAAAAGCAAAACATGAGTGAGAAGAAAAAGGGAGAAAGGAAAAAGAAATGTATAAATGGGGGGAAATAGGATGAAGAGAAAGACACACAAAGTAATCATAACTGTGAATGTGAATGGGATGAACACTCCCATAAAACTGAAGCAGATAGAAGAATGGATTACAAAACATAATGCTACAATGTGTTGTTTACAGTAAACACATCTGAAACAGGACACACAGGGTAAAGGTAAAAACTAGAGTAGAATATATTATGCTTCAGCTGAAGTAAAAAACTGAGGGAAGAAATCATGATCTGAGACAAAGCAAAAGCAAAAATAAATCTTATCAAAAGAGATTAGGAAGGAAACTACATCCTCCTAAAAGGCAACATAGACAATGAAGTAATATCATTACTAAACTTATATACACCAAATGGTATAGCATCCAGATTCTTAGAGAAGCTCAGGGAGGTACAGGAAGAAATAGACAGCAAAACTATGCTAGTGGGAATCCTCTACCTCCCACTCTCTGAATTAGATAAATCTAACCACAAAGCAAACAATAAAGAAGTTAAGAAGCTGAATAGAATATTAGAAAAGTTAGGTAAGGTAGACCTCTGGAGAAAATTGAATGGAGATAGAAAGGAATATGTTTTTTTCTGGCAGTACATGACACACAAACAAAAATTGACCATGTACGAGGGTATAAAAACATCACAATCCAATGCAGAAAGATAGAAATATTAAATGCATCCTTTTTTAGATCATGATGAACTAAAAATTACATGTAAAAAAGGGCCAAGGAAAGATAGACTAAAGTAATTGGAAACTAAATAATCTAATACTAAAAAATAAATGGGTCAAATGACACATCATATAAACAATTAACAATTAATCCAAGAGAAAGACAATAATGGGACAACATACAAAACTTTATGAGATGCAGTGAAACCAGTTCTTGGGGGAAGTTTTATATCTCTAAATGTTTACATCAATAAAATAGAAAAAGAGGAGATCAATGAATTGGTTGCACAATAAAAAAATAGAAAAAAACAAATTAAAAATCCTCAATTAAACACCAAATGAAAAGTACAAAAAAAGAGAAATTAATAAAATTGAAATTAAGAAAACCATTGTACTAATACATAAAACAATATTTGGTTTTATGATAAAAACATTAAAATAGATAAACCTTGGGTTAATTAAATTAAAAAAAAAGAAAGAAGAAAAGCCAATTACCAGTGTCAAAAAGGAAAAGGGTGAATCCACCACTAAGGAAGAGGCAACTAAAACAATAATTAGGAACTATTCTCCCCAACCATATGCCAATAAACTTCACAATTGTACTGAAATGGATGAATGGTTACAAAAATATAAACTGCCCACATTAACAGATGAAGAAGTAAATCTCATTTTAAAAAAATATCTCAGAAAAAGAAATTGAACAAGTCATTGAGGAACTTCCTAGGATAAAATCTCCAGAATCAGGTGGATTTACAAGCTAATTCTATCAAACATTTCAAGAGCAATTAATTCCAATACTATGTAGATTATTTGAGAAAATTTGTGAAGGACTCTTACCAAATTATTTTTAAGATGCAAATAATGTGTTGATACCTAAATTGAGAAGAGTCAAAACAGAGAAAGAAAAGTATAGATCACTTTCACTAAAGAATATAGATGCAAACATTTTAAATAAAATATTAGGGAAATAGATTACGGCAACTTATAGCAACAATATTACACTATGACCAGGTAGGATTTATACCAGGAATGCAGGGCTGGTTCAATATTAGGAAAAATATCAGCAAAACTGATCTTATCAACTACAAAACTAACAGAAACCACATGGACATCTCAATAGAAACAGAAAAAAGCTTTTGACAAAATACAACACCCACTCCTATTAGAATACTAGAAGATCATAGGAATTAATGGAGTCTTCCTTAAAATAATAAGTAGCATCTACCTAAAACCTTCAGCAAGCATCATATGTAAAAGAGACAAGCTATAAGAATTTCCAATAAGATCAGGGATGAGAAAAGGATTTCTCTTATCACCACTGTTCTTCAATATGTTACTGGAAACATTAGCTTTAGCAACAAGAGAAGAAAAAGAAATTGAAAGTATTAGAATAGGCAAAGGGAAACAAAGCTATTTCTCTTTGCAGATGATGCTATGATGTACTTAGAGAATCCCAGAGAATTAAATGAAAAACTACTTGAAATGATAAACAACTTTAGAAAAGTTGCAAGTTACAAAATAAACCCACATAAATCACTGACATTTCTCTATATTAACAACAAAGCTGAATAGCTAAAGGTAGAAAGATAAATTCCATTTAAACTTCCTTTAGTCATTATAAAATAATTAGGAGTCTACCTACCAAAACAATTCCTGGAGCTATATGAGCACAATTGCAAAACACTTTTTGCACAAATAAAGTCACATCTAAATAATTGCAAAGACATCAGTTGTTCATGGGCAGGCCAAGCTAATATAATAAAAATGATAATCCTGCCTAAGCTAATTTACTTATTCAGTGCCATAACAATCAAACTACCAAAAATTATTTTTATAGTGTTGGAAAAACTAATAACAAGATTCATTTGAAATAACAAAAGGTCCAGAATACCAAGTGAACTAATGAAAGGAAATGCAGGGAAAGGAGCCTAGCCATCCCAGATCTTAAATTGTATTAAAATGCAGCAATCATCAAAACTAGTTCATACTGGCTGAGAAAAAGATTGGTGGATCAGTGGAATAGTATAAAGATGCAAGACACAGTAGTCAGTGACTATGGTAATCTATTATTTGATAAACCCAAAGACCCCAGCTTCTGGGTAAAAACTCAGTCTTGGGCAAAAACTGCTGGGAAAACTGGAAAAGAGTACGGCAGGAGCCAGGCATAGACCAAAATCTTGTGCCATACACCAAAATAAAGTCAAAATGCATTCATGATTTAGATATAAAGGCTGATACTGTAAGCAAACTGGGAGAGCAAGGAGTGGTTTGCCTATCAGATTTATGGAGAACAGAAGAATTCATGATCAAACAGGAAATAGAGAACATTAGGAAAAGCAAAATGGATAACTTTGCATTAAATTGAAAAGTTTTTGAACAAAGTCAATGCAACCAAGATTAGGAGGAAAGTAGAAAAATGGCATAGAATTTTTATAACCAGGGTCTCTGATAAGGGCCTCATTTCTAAAATTTTTAAAGAAATAAGTCAAATTTATAATATTACATGTCATTCCCCAATTGATAAGTGGTCAAAAGTTATGAAAAGGCAGTTCTCAGAAGAAATTAAAGCCATCTAGAGTAATATGGAAAAATGCAATCAAAAGAACTCTGAGGTACCGCATCACACCTATGACATTGGCCAACATGATAAAACAGGACAATGATAAATGTTGGAGAAGATGTGGGAAAATTGGAACTGTAATGAATTGTTGGTTGAGTTGTGAAATGTTCCAAACATTTTGGAGAGCAATTTGGAACTATGCCCAAAAGGCTGTAAAAATGTGCATACCCTTTGAACCAGCAATAGCACTTCTAGGGCTATATCCCAAAGAGATCATACAAATGGGAAAAGGACCTACATGTACAAAAAATATTTATAGCAGCTCTTTTTGTGGTGGCAAATAATTGGAAATTAAGAGGATGCCCATCACTTGCAGAATGGCTGAAGAAGTTGTAGCATGTGAATATAATGGAACACCATTGTGCTATAAGAAATTATGAGCAAGCTGACTTCAGAAAAACCTAGAAAGGCTTGTATGGAATGATGCTGACTGAAGTGAGCAGAACCAGGAGAACATTGTACACAGTAACAGCCATGTTGTGTGATGACTAATATTGATAGACTTAACTCTTCTCAGCAGTAAAAGGATCTAAGATATTCAAAGGCTTCAATATGGAAAATGCTATCCATATCCAAAGAAAGAACTATGAAGTTTGAGTGCAGATTAAACATACTATTTTCCATTTTTTTGTTCTTTTGTGTTTTATTTCCTCTTTGTGGTGTTTCCTGCTGTTGGTTGTAATTCTTACCTTAAACATCACTATTGTGCTTGAAATGATGAAAAGACCAGAGCTGAATAGAAAAATCTGACTTTCAAATACAGGACTCAAGTGGAACATGAAGAGGTAAACAGGAAAAAGAAATTATAGGAGACTTATTAAGATTGAACTGTTTACATTCCTGCATGGAAAGATGATATTTATAACTCATGAGACCTTTGTCAGTATTACGGTAGTTGGAGGAAAAAAATTATATGTATGTAGATAGATAGATAGATGGCTCAGGGTGAGTTGAAGATTAAGGGGTCATATTTGGAGAATAAAATTAAGTAATGAAGGAGGATTATACTTGGAGAAGAAGAAAGAGAGAGGTAGAATGGGGTAAATTATCTCACAAAGAAAAAACAGAAAAGTCTCTTACAGTGGAAGGGAAGCAGGGGAAGGTGAGAGGGAATGAGTAAATCCTATTCTCATAGGATTTGGCTTAAGGAGGGAATAACATACACATTCAATTGGGTATGAAAGTTTGTCTTACCTTACAAGAAAATAGGGGCAGAAGGGGACAAGAGAGAAGGGGATGATAGAGAGGAGGGAAGATTGGAAAAGGGTGTAATAAGAAGTAAATACTTCTGAGGAGGAACAGGGTCAAAAGAAAGAATAGAATAAAGGGGAGGGCAGAATAGGATTAAGGGAAATAGAGTTAGTTTTTCACAACATGTCTGCTATGGACAAATAAAAATAAATTAACTTAAAAAAAGAAATGAAAAAATGAGTTTTTATAAATGAAATGGGAATGCTAGAGGGGAAAATTTGAGGGAAAAAATGAGATGTATAGAATAAAGAATTGGAAAGTGAATTAGCAACTTGGTAAAAGAAGTATTAAACTTTGACCAAGCAACAACCTCCCTGAAAATTAAAATGAAGCAAATAGTAGTCAACAATCTTACAAAACAACAACAACAAAAATAAAGCAAAGTCAAAAGATTAAAAAAAAACAGAAGAAAATATAAGGTATGTCACAATAAAAACAATTGACCTGGAGAATAGCTCAAGTAGAAAAAAAAATTAAGAATTATCAGACTGCCTAAAATCCATAATGGAGAAGAGAACCTAGACACCGTATTTCAGTAAATCTTAAAAGAAAATTTGCTAGATTTGTTAGAACCAGAAAACAAAGTAGAAATAGAAAGAATCTACCAGTAACCTCCTGAAAGAACCCCCAAAGGAAAACTCCCAGAAACATTACAAGTAAAATCAAGAAATTCCAAAGCAATGAAAAAAAAATTGCAAGTATACAGAAAGAACGAATTTAAATACCAAGGAGTCCCAGTCAAGATGACACAAAATTTAATAGCTGCTGTTATAAAAGAGTGGAGAGATGGACATACAATATTCCAGAAGGCAGGGAATATGGGCTTACAGTCAAGAATTATTTGCCCAGCAGAACTGAGTATAATCGTACAAGGCAAAATGGACTTTTCATCAGTACAAATGACATGAGAGAAGATGCTTTACCATTGCATTTATAACCTAAACCTTTCTAGGTGTTGTATCCTCCATTAGAATGTGAGTTCCTTGAGAACAGGGACCTTGCTTTTCTATTTGTATGCCCAGTATTTAGGACAGTGATATGAACATAGAAAACACTTAATAAATGCATTATTTATTTTTTAAAAAATGATGAGCAGTTGCACTTGAGAAAAACCTAGAAAGACTTTTATAGACTAGTGCTGAATGAAGTGAGCAGAAACAGAAGAACATTGTACACAGTAACAGCCACTTTGTGTGATGACTAACATTGTTAGATTTAGACCTTCTCAGAAAGTCAAGGATCTAAGGCATCTCCAAAGGCCTCATTATGGAAAATGCTCGAATCCAAATCAAAGCATAGTATTTACAACTTTTTTCTTCTGTTGTGTTTTGTTTCCTCCTTCTGGTGGTTCCTCCTATTGGTTCTAATTCTTCTTCACAATATCACTAATGTGACAATATGTTTAATAGTAATGCATATGTAGAGCCTATATCAGATTGTGTGCCATTTTAGGGAAAGAGGTGGAGAGGGAGTGGGAGAAAAATTAGAAACTCAAAAGCTTATGGAAGTGATTGTTGATAAATCAAAATAAATAAATAAAAAACAACGACAACAAGAGTGCCTCTATGAGCATAGACCCTGATTCTAGCACAGGCTCACAAAGCTATTGTTGAAGGGAGCAAATCCTGTGGAAGTGTGACCTGGCAATTTTCTTTGGAGGTGCTGTAGCATCTGGCTTCTCAGTAGCCACAGCCCCTGAAGGCCCAGAAAACAAAACAGTACAAAACAAAACAAATCTTTCTCAAAACTGAAGTCCTCTCAAATTCAAATTATTCAATGTCAGAGAATATGGAGGTTTTATCAATATAAATGATAATAAAGTAGATCCATTAATATCTGCTTTGCTCCTAAATTCTAAGCACCTTTTCATATGACTTGCTGTTTTGATATCCTATGAATATTGTCTCACTCTATTAGAATGTGAGTTCCTTGTGAATCAATACTGTCATACTTTTCTAGCTTTATCTCTTATGCTTGGCACAGTACTTGGTACGTACTAACTACTTCAAAATGACTTTTTCATTATTTGCTTAATTTAAAACAAGCATTCTATGAATAGAGCAACTTAATATCTAGTATTATCACTATGGGACTGGTTTTGATTAGAAGTTCATAATGAAAATTAATTTTAGAAAAGGTAAAGAAGATACAGTTAATTGCAAAGGTCTTATCCCTCCTAGTAAGTTACGTTAGGAAAATGTTCTAATTGTCTCTGTTCTGACAATGGCAAAATGGTAGAATAGAGGACATCATTTAAAACAAATACTCTTCAATTGGTATAATCATTCTTAAGGAAGGTGTAAAAACGTGAAGCTGATTGTTGCCGTATAATCCATACCACTAACATCATAATGAGTGAGCTGAGAGATTTGCCAGAAATGGGAATAAATAATTGTGTTATTACAACACTATTTTCTTCCTATACTGCTTTCATCTTTTCTCTTTTTGTGGACCCTTGTTTGATGTGGCCTCTCACAGATTACTTGTATTGAAAGCAAATAACTCACATTACTATCTAACTAACTGGTTACATTTCTCTAATACATAGCAATAAACCATTGTGGATCATCTCTACAGTGTGCATTTTTTATGTACCCAGGTTTAAAATTGGAAGATGTAGTATGATTCATCCCTACACATACATTCTAATGAATAAGGCCTCCTTTACAGATATTTTCAAATGTCTTAAGTATGTGATGGTGTCAAGGAATGTACTATACAGTTCATTAGGAGCCTGCTCTGAATTTGCATACCTGATCTCCCTTAGTGTCTTTAGTTCGACAATGTTCTTATGAAGAAAGGGGCTTGCAGAAATGAAAAATCACAAAGATACTCATCAGGCTCTAGTAAATTCTACATTTTTTAATAAAAAAAATTAATATTGCACATGGTTGAAAAATTAGGATGCTGACATAGGCTTAATGGAAGGCAGATTTCTGATATTTAATGTACATTAGCCAAAGTTTCAGTGGTAATTATTAGCAATGGTTCATTTAACTGGTCTGAAATTAGAATACCAATGAGCCAATTCTATTAGAAATTTGTTCCTGTTATGGATAGACACCTCTGCATTTTAAATATTTTAGCCATAAAAATTTGTTCTATATTCAAGGTAACTCTTTCAGTATGAAAGTGAAATAATTTAAAATAGCACCAGAAGAAAACAGCCATGGTATCCCAATAGATCCATTATGGACCATTGACAACCTATGTTTCCTTCATTGACCATCCACCTACTTTTTGAGAAGTCTTTAGTCCGACTTTAGTTGGAAGATTAAGTTTTAAAGAAGATCAATGCAACTGAAATGGTAGAAATCCAGCTTATCAGTGTGGGGTGTGTGTGTGTGTGTGTGTGTGTGTGTGTGTGCATATATATGTATATATATAATATATATGTACATATATATATACATGTATGTGTATATATTATATACACATATGCATACATATACCTACATATTATTTAGTTGATTGTTCCAATAGAATACTTTATGTTCTGCTTTAACAGTTTATAAACATGTTTAAAAACAGGTATGGTGATAAGAGACCCTCAGAATCAGGAAAACCTTGGTTTAAATAGTATCTCTGAAACTTACTTGGGGGGTGTGATCAAGTTACTTTATTTCTCAGTGCCATAGGCAACTCTCTAAGACTATATACATTGCAGAACAGTTGCTGAATTGCATCTGAAATTCTCTAAATTAAAAAAAAAACTGACAGCTCCCAGCTCTCCTCCATTCCTTAAAGTATATTATAATATTAGCTTCTATATATTTTCTTCTAACAATTTTGCAGCATAGGTAGTGCTAATATTATTATTTGTGTTTTATCAATGAGGAAACTGAAACTGAGCCCCCTCCTACCTCGTGTCTTCCCCTCCAATGTTATTTATCATATGTTCTGCATGTATGTATGTTGTCCCTACCTTTTAGATGTGAGCTCCTTGAGAATGAAGACTGCATTTACTTTTTTTATAACAAAGAAACCCACTGTTTTCAGTAGCTGTAAAACAAATGTTCAAAATTTGTAATAATATTAAAGCAGTTCTGTGTTCTACTTCACACCCATCAGATTGGCAAAGTAGAAAAAAGAAATGAAAGGAAAATTGAATATTTAGGAGTTATAGGAAACTGACGTAACAATATAGTATTGATGGAGCTATGAATTGGTGCAGTCATTCAGGAAAGAAATTTAGATCTATGCTCCAAAAATTTAGGGCAGCTAGTTGTTACAGTGGATAGAACACTGGTCCTGAAGTCAGGAGGACCTAAGTTCAAATCCGGCCTCAGACAAAACATTTGACACTAGCTCTGTGACTCTGGGCAAGTCACTTAACCCCAATTGCCTTTTAAAAAAATTGATAAACTATGACTCCTTGACTTACCATTACCACTTACAAGGAAATCAAAGAAAGAAGGAAAAAAGGAAAAGGAACCATATGAATGTAAATATTTATACAATTTTAACAGTCATGAATAATCAACTGGGGAATAGCTGAATAAGTTATGAAATGTAATTGAATACTATTCTGCCACAAGAAGTAAATGGAGTGAGACTATGTTTCATGGTGGGTCATTTCTATTCAATGTAGTTCTAACTTTTAGGAAGTGTTTTTTTCTTGTGACAAGCCTTGTAATTCTCACTCACTGTTCTTTTTTATGGTGTTTGGGGCCGTGAAGAATAAATTCAATGCCCCTTTCCATGTGACAATGCTATAAATATTTGAATACAATTGTACCTTTACTTTGCTTTCTCTTCTTCAGGCTATACCACCAGGATTGTTTCAGTTTATTTTAATATCACATGAATTCAAGGTTCTTCATCATTCTAGTTGTATTTATTCGGACAGTTTACTGCTTTTCACTGTATGTCCAAAATTCAATGCCTAAATTGAATGTTATACTCTAAGTATGGCTAAACTGTAGTTGAGTGCAGGATGACCAAAATCTCTTTATTCTATGACTTTCAAGGAAGCCTAAGATCGCATAACCTTTCTTGGCAGCCATATAACATCTTCACTCCCTTAAGTTTTGTTTTCATAGTTACCTTGACACTTTCTTATGGAAACAAATATATAAATCATCAAGAAATCATCTAAAATATAAGTAGCTATTACAAATGGTGTCTTCTGCTTTCAGTTCATGTTTCTATATTGGAGATGTATACTTATATCTAACTTATTTCTTCAAGATCTTTTGTATATCTGAAGAAACACCATAATAATAATTATTTACTGCAAAGTTCAAATTTTCCATGAAACATGCATGCATGTATGTATGTATGTATGTATGTATGTATGTATGTGTGTCTTGTACCTGCATTTTGAATGATTTCAGTTATCTCTGGCTAATGAACAGCTCAAAGAAAATTACTGTGAAACATATTTTTTTGATTCATACCTCTGGGAAATGTTGTCCAAAAAAGTCTTTCCTTTATTAAGCAGTAGGTATAGGAAGCCTGTATACTATCTGCAGTCACAGGCAGAAAAATGTGAGAACAATAGTGCACAGCACAGCCATCTGCCTGCATGGGAAACAGGATGATCTCCATTTTTTGAAATCATTACCCATTCTAAACCTGATATATATGCTACATGAGAATACATGTTTCCTCATCATCATCATTTGAAAAACTTCTGAAGAAATTCCATAGAGGTTTTCAGTGGAATCTCAAGTATGTGTTGTTAACCTTTGTATAGCTCAGTACCTGAAAGCTTGTTAGCTACAATGCACATTGACTAAAATTCATTTTTTAAAATATGTTAATTGACTTGGGCCATGTTTCTTTTTTAATATGAATTAAAACCAGATTATTGGCAATTTTCAATTACTGTGCTTTGTCAAATCATCTATTTAGTATAATTTGTTACATTTCTAGCTTAAAATGAAGAAAGGCTATATGGTATACCTGAAGAAAGAACATCAATGGACATTTTTAGCCAGTTCAGAGGCAATGTAAAGCCTACAGAAATGAATACATTTGATAGCTCAAAAATGTGAGCTAGAAAGGCTATTATAGATCACTTTTTAAATATACCATCTTTTTTCAGTATGAGTCTAATTTTTTGTACTTACTATAACCATGGAAATTGTACATAAGGTAAACTTGTTCTCAGGCCTGCATTTGGACATTTGCTTCCATGGTAGGCTTACCTGCTATCTGGCAGTATGGGAAATTCATCCAAGACCCTCAGAATTATCCTGTCAAGCTAACTTAAGAAAGGAAAGTATTGATGTCATTATAGTGTTCTATTCCTCTACTTCCTAAAACTCTGATATAGCTGCAATTAACAATTCTGGTTGTTTATTATTTCACTTAAATGTTCTTTATTGAACATATATCATATATACAAGCATGGTAGGGATGAAAAGAAATTGAACACTAGTTTCCTGTCCTTAAGGTGTGTATAAAAGAATACAAAAAGATAAGACATGCACACATGATCAATAAAATAACAAATAAAAAGAATCTGGCAGAATTTTGTAGTGGATGTCTTTATACACTCCAGCCTTGGGTTAAAAAAAAAAACACAACTTGATTTCAAGCCTTCTCTCTAATACACATTGTACATGTGTCCTCAATGAATCACAGCTCTCAATGCCCTCTGAAATCATTCTGGAACTAGATCTATGATATACTGCTATCTCCTAATTCTATATATTCTGACAATCTTATGTATCTGGAATACATTTAGGATTCAATACATGGAAGAGATTTTAATCTCTAGGTAGATTGGTAAAAAAAAAAATACTATCTGTCCTGGACTACATTCCTAGAAACCTATACTGCCTGTCTCTTAAAGCCTGCACTAGACCGTAGTCTTTTATTTGTCTCTGACTGACTCCTCTCACACTCTCTAATAATTGTTTCTAAACATTTTCTAACATCATTCTTCAATTCTACCCCATTCCCCTTCATTCTCACTGAATGACTTCCACAACTTCCTACTTTACTGAAGGAGAGGAAACATGACAGCTCTCATCTTACAATTTTCACTCAACAAAACAACTGTACATCCTTGCCCATGGTGCACTCCCCACTTCCTCTGAGTTTCGAAAAATCCGGTAACCCTCATTCTTGCCAAGTTGCATTCCTTTATTTATTCCATTGCTACAATTTCCTCTTAAAAATCTCCTCCAAAATCTTGTTGCATCAATGATTTCTTTTTTCTCTTCACCACTCTCTTCTTCTATATTAGTTCCTTTCCCAAGTTTCCAAAAGCATTCACCAGCCATACCCAGCCTTAATTAAAAAAAATACCTTTTCATGCCTCCTCTTCAAATTGACATCAGGTATTTTTTCTTCCTTTTTGATTAACTTATACTAACTGTTTCCAGGTTTCTACCACTGATTCGTCATTCATAAGCAATTGGAAATTCAACTTCCATCCCTCCCAGGCTCCTGTGACTGTTCTCTCCATGCTCACCAATTATCTCATTTTTTATTGATAAAATTTAGTTTTACATCACTTTTATTTCCCCCTGAATCCTCACCCCTCTTCTGAGAGGTGTCTCAGGTGATTTTTTTTTTGTTTTAAAAGAAAAATAAAGAGGAAGAAAAGAAAAAAAATATTTAGCCAAACAAATAAATACATGGAAAAGACTTGACATTATATGCAATATTCTTCACCTATGGAAAGCTCCCTCCTTCACACACACACACACACATACACACACACAACCCCCCCCACACACACACTTTCCCCTCAGCAATACATACAAAAGAGTGTGGTGGTAATTAGTAATAATATTTCAGTAATACATATGAATCTATTTCCCCACAATCAGTAACCATTCTAAAGATATTTATAACACTGGCCACCTCAGTCTTTCTTTCTTCTCCTTTCCACTATACTGTCCCCTTCCTTGAATTTCCTGATAATATTCTGTTCTGGTTCTCCTCTGGTTAACCACTGTTTTATAAGTACTTTCATTGCCTCATCACTCTTCTACTACCTCCTAAGTATTGACAGATTTAACTATCACCTTCACACAGATGACTCCACAATTCATTTATATCCAAACCCAGTCTCTCTTCTGATTGTGATATTTCCAATTGCTTTCTCAGCTTATTGTCCTGCTGATAGCTGAAAATAATGTGTCCCAAAATGAACTCATCATTTCCCCTTTAAAATTAGACCTTCCTGCAAAATTTCCTCTTTCTGTCAATAACACTACCATCTAAGTTGAAAACAGGGATTTTCACTGACTTTTCAATTTCAATTTTCTTCCATATCAAATGAGATTTCTTTTTTAAATCAGTTTTTACTCTATTTCTTTAATTTCTTCCTATATATAGATCTCTTAATTTTCTACTGCCTACAATGTTTCCATCCTTTACTTGGTTGTCAAAATAATCTTCCACATGCATGTCTGTGTCATTCTCTGGATTCAAAACTTTCAGGAACTCCTTATTGTCCGTAGGGTAAAAAACAAAAGCAAACAGACAAAAAAACCCCCAACTACTTGGCCTTTAATTTCAGACTCTTCCCAGTGTAACTCCATTCTTCCTACTTTTTTATATGCTTCTGACACTATATTCTTAGCAAAGTGAACTATAGGCTGTTCTATGAGTTTTCTACTATTTGAAATGATGTGGTTGGACTAGATAGCCTCTAAGTCACTTCTGGCTCTTAATCTATGATTCTATTATCCTATGATATCAAGCTGTTAGGTTCTAATTCCATATATTTTCTCTGGCAGTCATATATCTGGAATACATTCCCCCCATTTATTGAAACACTCTCTGCCTGCATGGCCCAGATCAGATGTTACCTACTGCAAGAAAAGTTCCCTGGTCCTTCAATCTGAAAGTGATCCCCTTCCTGAAATTTTTTTAAAGGACTTCATCTGGATCCCTCCTTCACCCCTATTGCATGTTGTATTATTATGTTCCATAACACCATCATCTTCCAGACTGTAAATTCCTTGAGAAGAGAGACTATAAAGTTTTCCTCACTTTCTCATCTTCTTCAATTTACCCTTTGTCATCTATCTATCTATCTATCTATCTATCTATCTATCTATCTATCTATCCATATAATTTTTCCCTCCAAGTACCCTAACACTAACAAAGGTCTCATGAGTTACAAATATTATCTTTCCATGTATGAATGTAAACAGTTCAATGTTAGTAAGTCCCTTATAATTTCCTGTTTAACTTTTCATGCTTCTCTTGAATCTTTCATTTGAAAGTAAAATTTTCTATTAAACTCTGTTTTTTTCATCAAGAATACTTCAAAGTCCTCTATTTTATGGAATGTCTAGTTTTTCCCCTGAAGGATTATAAACAGTTTTATTAAGTGTGTAATTCTTGGTAGTAATTCTGGCTTCTTTGACCTCTAGATTATTACAGTCTAAGCCCTCAGATCCCTTAATGTAGCAGCTGCTAAATCTTGTGTTATCCTGATTGTATTTGCAAAATACTTGAATTGTTTCTTTCTGATTTCTTGAAATATTTTCTCATTGACCTGGGAACTCTGGAATTTGGCTACAATATTCCAAGAGTTTTCCTTTGGGGATCTCTTTCAAAAGGTGACTGGTGGATTCTTTCCATTTCTATTTTGCCCTCTGGTTCTAGAATATCAGGGCAGTTTTCCTTGATAATTTCTTAAAAGATGATGTCTAGGCTCTTTTTTGAACCATAGGTTTTAGGTAGTCTAATAATTTTTAAAATTATCTCTCTACATCTATTTTCCAGGTTAGCTGTTTTTCCAATAAGACATTCCAAATTGTCTTCTATTTTTTTTTCATTCTTTCAGTTTTGTTTTACAATTTTTTGATTTCTCATGAAGTCATAAGCTCCATTTACTCAATTTTGAAGGAAGTATTTTCTTCAGTGAGTTTTTGGACTTCTTTTCCATTAGGCCAATTCTGCTTTTTAAGGCATTATTTTCCTCATTGGCTTTTTTGGACCTGTTTTTCCATTTGGGTTAGTCTATTTTTAAGGTGTTATTTTCTTCAATTCTTTGAAGGTTTCCTTTAAAAAGCTATTGACTTGTTTTTCATGATTTTCCTACATCACTCTCATTTCTCTTCCCAGTTTTTCCTCTCCTTCTCTTACTTGCTTCTCAAAATAATTTTTGTGCTCTTTCATGGCACATATTCATATTTTCATATTCATACTTTTCTTGGAGGCTTTGGATGTTGGAGCTTTGACTTTGTTGTCTTCTTCTGTTTGTATATTTTGATCTCCTTTGTCTCCAAAATAAGATCCAATGGTCTGATTTTTTTTCAGCTATTTTCTCAAGTTCACAGTCAATCATTTGAGTTTTTAACTCTTTGTTAAGGTAGGGGTCTGTTTCCAGTGTGGAAATATCTCAAGTTTCAGGGGTTTTGTACAGCTGTTTTCAGAGATACTTCTAGGGACCTGTAAATTTTCAGTTTTTCCAAGGTGATATGATGAAGGACGCAGTGTTTACTCCTTTCCTGTCCTGTGTTCTGGTTTATGAGTCATGACAAGTACTCTTTTTTGCCTTGGAACTCTGAGAAGGATTTACTTTCCACTGTCACCACAAAGCTCCACCACACCAGCTCTTCTTCTTGCCCCAGGACTGCCACCCAGAGCTGCAACCCTGATATATACACAGGCCAAGCAAGATAATCTTGCCTCAGCACCAGCAAAGATATCCCTACAATACCCCTCTGATCAGCCACTTTATTCCCCCTCATTCTGTGGGCTGGGAGTTCTGCAAGTAGCTTCTGCCTTGGGACTGCACTGCTACTGAGGCAGGACAGAGTTACTCTCTCACTGTGGCCCAACATACCTTTTCTGCTGACCTTCTAATTTGTCTTTGGGGTTTGTATGTTGAGAAGTCTGGAAACTGCCACAGAATACCTTGATTCAGTTCCCTGAGGACTGCTTCAGGTTCTCTGAGGTCTGCTCTTTTTCTGTGCAGCCTACATGGCCCATGCTAAACTCCACTCATCTCCCATCCCAGCACAATAGACATTTCTAATCAACCATCCAGGTTGTCTTGGGCTGGAAATTTGTTTTACTCTGTCTTTTTGTGGGTTCTGCTCCTCTAGAATTTATTTAAAGCCATTTTTATAGTTATTTCAAGGTGTTTGGGGGAGAGCTCAAGTAAGTCACTGCTTTTACTTTGGGGTGGCACCATCCTGCCTATCTAATATTTCTTGCTTACCTACCACATGCTTTCCTCTGATACTGCCATTTCTCTGGTAAAGGCCCTCATCTCTTCAGACCTGGACAATTCCAACAGTTTGCCTACCACTCTTTTCTCTCTATTCAATCATCCATTCAACTACCAAAGTGATTTTTTTCTAAAGCACAGGTCCAAACATGTAGCTTCTTCTGCTAAAATCAATCAATCAATCAATCAATCAATCAATAAATCAACATCTATTAGGCACATACTATTCACCAAGCTACAAAAGATGAAAAAGACAGGCCCTGCCTTCAAGAAGGCTATATTTTAATGGGGGAGACAGCATGCATATATAATTTATATGTGAACACACAAACAAAGGAAATTACACACCTGATAAATAGGAAATAATTAACAGATGAAAGGTATTGGAATTAAGAAGGATGGAGAAAGAAACAGCAAAATATAGGAATTTAGTTCAGAATTAAGGGAAGAGAGGGAAATCAATAGTTTGAGAGGAGGAAGAAGAGGATTGCAAGCATAAGGGATAGTTAACAATGATTCCCAGAGCTGAGAGATGGAACAGCTTGTTTTATGCTTTGATATGCATTTTCAGTCCGTGAGTTCTTTACCTGCATATGGACAGCATTTTCCTCCGTGAGTCCTTTGTTCTTTTCTGGTATCATTGTATTGCTGAGAAGAGCTTAATCATTAATAGTTGATATTGGTGATAGTGAGCACAATGTTTTTTTTTTCTGGTTCTGCTCATTTCACCTTTCATCAGTTTGTGCAAGTTTTTTCAGGTTTATTTTTGAAATCTGCATGTTTAGCATTTTTTTTGGTAAAGTAATTATAGTTAAGTGACTTGCTCAGGCTCACACAGGTAGTAAGTGTTATGTGTCTGAAGCTGGATTTCAACTGGGATCCTTCTAACCCTAGGGCCAGTACTCTATCCACTGCACCCCAAGCTGCCCCTTTTTTGTGTTCAGCATTTCTTATGGCACAATAGTATTTTATCACATTCATATTCCACAGCTTATTCAAACATTCCATATTTGATGGGCATCTTCTCAGTTTCCAATATTTGTCCACCATGAAAAGGGCTGCTATAAATATTTTTGCACATGTAAGTCCTTTTCTCCCTTTTTTATTATCTCTTTGGGATACACATCTAGCAGTGGTAGTCCTGGATCAATGGGTATGCACAATTTACTTGCCTTTTGGGCATAGTTCAAAATTCCTCTCCAGAGTGGTAGATCAGTTCACAACTCCATCAACTATGCATTAGTGTCCAAATTTTCCCATATCCTGTCCAACATTTGTCATTTTTTTGGCCATATTAGCCAGTCTGATTGGTATGAGGTAGTATTTCAAAGTTGTTTTAATTTGCTTTTAATTTAATTTGATCTAGAGCACTATTTCATATGTCTATAAATAGCTTTGATTTCTTCATTTGAAAATTCCTTTCATAATCTTTGACCATTTATCAAATGGGGAATGCCTTCTGTTCTCATAAATTTGACTCAGTTTTCTGTATATTTGAGAAATGAGGCCATTGTCAGAGACACTTGTAAAAATTGTTTCTCTGCCTTCTGCTTTCCTTCTATACTTGGTTGCACTGGTTTTATTTCTACAAAAGCTTTTTAATTTAATACAATCAAAATTATTTATTCTGCATTTTGTAACACTGTATTTCTTGTTTGGTCATGAATTGCTCCAATCTCCATAGATCTCACAGGTAGGCAATTCCTTGGTCTTCTAATTTAATTGCTCATTGTCTATGGAACCTTTTAGCAAGATGCAGTTTCCTTCCCTATTTATTTTAATCAAGTCTATTTTTTTTTGCTTTTACTTTGTCTAAGATAATGATTGATACCTCTGCTTTTCTCTTCTTTTTTCTTTTTTTTTACTTGAGTTGAAGCATAATAGATTCTGACCCAGCCCCTTACCTTTATTCTGTGTGTGTCTCTCTGCTTCAAGTGTGTTTCTTGTAAGAAACATTTTGTAGCATTCTGGTTCTTGATCTACTCTGCTATTTATTTCTATTTTAAGAGAGAGTTCATCCCATTCACAATCACAGTTAGGATTACTACCTGTGCATTTCCCTCCATCCCATTCTTGCTCTTTTTATCCTCTCTTTCCTTTCACCCTTTCCCACATCACCAGTATTTTATTTCTGTCTACCACTTCCCCTGAAGTGTCCTCCCTTATGTCATTACCTCCACCATTAATTAATATGGTTGCCTGGAGAAGTTCATCAACATTGTAGTCAATTTCATGATGTCTTGCTTGCCTGGGTTCTGGATAATGGACAACGTTCTTGTGTTTTCCTTGTCACCAATGGAGTGAAAAAAGCTGTGTGTTTGCTCCCATGTTTTTCAGCATGATGTTTTCGACCATGTTTTCAAATGCTTTCAAAGAGGATGAACATGACATCGAGGTTAGTTATTGCATTGATGGTAAATTCTTCAAATTGAAAAGACTACAATGCAAGACCAAAGTGGGGGGAGTGTTGGTGCATGATTTTTTCCCCCCACTTGTTCATTGAATACTTTTATTCTGCACATAGCAGCCACTAAGTATGTGGAACTGTGGGCTCATTGGGGCTGCATCATAAATACATGGCTCCACACATCAACACCAGGATTGGGGATGAAAAGAGGCCATTCTATCCCAGTCACAAGATGATAAGGGACTTCAGATAGAGTGACAGATGATGAGGTAGTTTTTGGTAAGACAATTCTAACAAAGTAGTGAGAACATCACAGAAAGTCATAGGGGAGAGGGAAGATAAGCAGCCAGGACCCATGCTCCCAAAACAAAACTGGTCTAGTATTTAACGCTGTGCATTCTTAGGACAGGAGCAGATGTTTACAGAGGTGACTGTTGCCTAGAATCTCGGCCACAGAGCTTACTTGGCATGAGGGTTTCTGAAATTTCTTCCATCAAATTTAGCCTTGGTGTCCAGCTCTTCCTCAGTTCTGAGAAGATGGTTATACTTGGCCAGATGATCAGATTGACAGGGGGCACCACTCTTGATCTGCCCAATGCAGAGACCTATAACCAGGTATGTAATGAAGGTATCTTCAGTCTGCTCACAATGATGGGAAAGCATTACTCCCCAACCATTGGACTGGGACAACTTACACACTTAGACTGATTCAGTCATGCAGCCAATCTGGTTGACTTTGAGTAGGAGACAATTGCAGGCTTTCTCTCTCACAGACTTTTCAATGTGTTTGGGAGTGGTCACTGTGAGATCATCCCCTACCACCTGGATGTCTGCAGTAGCAGTGATATCTTCCAAGCTTCCAAATCATCCTGGTCAAAGGGATCTTCAATAGACACCATTGGATAATCTTTGATGAAGCTCTTGTAGAGGTCCCCAAACTCAGAAGTGGAGATGTATGTGCTGGAATCATAAGAAAACTTGAAATCCAAGTCATATTTCCCAGATCAGGAGAATTCTGAGGCAGCAACATCCATGCCAATTGCAAGCTTATCAGTATACCCAGCCTTATCAACAGGATTCTTAAAAAAAAAATTATTTTTAGTTTTCAACATTCACTTCCACAAGACTTAGAGTTCCAAATGTTTACCCCATCTCACCCTTACCCACACCCCAACATGGCATGCATTCTGAATACCTCTTCCTAGAGTCTGCCCTCCCTGCTTTCTCTCCTTATCCCCATCTCTTATCCCCTTCCCATTCTATTTTCCTGTGGATTTACGTACCCCATTTCCTATATTTCTTATTTCCCAGTTGCCCGTGAAAACATTTTTAACATGTGTTTTTGAAACTTTGAGTTCCAAATCTTCTCACTTCCTCCCTCCACACCCACCCTTATTGAAAAGGCAAGCAACTCAATACAGATTATACATGTGCAGTTGTGCAGATCACTTCCATAGTAGTCATGTTGTGAAAAACTAACTCTATTTCCCTTAATCCTATTCTGCCCCCCCATTTATTCTATTCTTTCTTTTGACCCTGTCCCTCCTCAGAAATATATGCTTCTGATTACCCCCTCTCTCAATCTTCCCTCCCCTCTGTCATCTCCCTGCTCTCTTGTTCCCTTTCCTCCCAATTTAATATAGGGTAAGGTAGATTTCCATACCCAATTGAGTGTGTATGTTATTCCCTCCTTAAGCCAAATCCTATGAGAGTAATATTCACTCATTCCCTCTCACCTTCCTCCATTTCCCGTCCATTGTAAAGAGACTTTTCCCTTCTGTTTTTTTTTTTTCTTTTTTGTTAGAAAATTTACCTGGTTCTACTTTTCCCTTTCTCCTTCTCCCAGGATAATCCTCTCTCATCACTTAATATTTTTTCTCCAGATATCACCCCTTCATTTCAACTCACCCTGTTCCCTCCATCCATCCATCCATCCATCCATTCATCTATCTATCTATCTATCTATCTATCTATCTATCTACCTATCTATCCATTTATCTACATACATATAATTTTTCCCTCCAACTACCCTAAAACTGATGAGTTACAAATATCTTCTTTCCATGCAGGAATGTAAACAGTTCAACCTTAATAAGTCTCTTATGATTTCTCTTTCCTGTTTACCTCTATCTGTTTCTCTTGAGTCTTGTATTTGAAATTCAAATTCAGCTCTTTTCTTTTCATTAAGAATCCTTGAAAGTCCTCTATTTCATGGAATGACCATATTTTCCCCTGAGGGATTATACTCAGTTTTGCTGGGTAGGTAATTTTTGGTTGTAATCCTATCTCCTTTGCCCTCCATTATATTATATTCCATGCACTCTGGTCACTTAATGCAGAAACTGCTAAATCTTATGTTATCCTGATTGTATTTCCACAATACTTAAATTGTTTCTTTCTGGCTGCTTGCAATATTTTCTCCTTGACCTGGGAACTCTGGAATTTGGCTGCAATATTCCTAGAAATTTTCCTTTGGGGATCTCTTTCCAGAGGACATCGGTGGGTTATTTCCATTTCCATTTTGTCCTCTGGTACTAAAATATCAGGGCAGTTTTCCTTGATAATTTCTTGAAAGATGATGTCTAGGCTCTTTTTTTGATCATGGCTTTCAGACAGTACAATAATTTTTAAATTATCTCTCCTGGATCTATTTTCCAGGTCAATTGTTTTTCCAATGAGATATTTTACATGGTTTTCTAGTTTTGAATTCTTTTGGATTTGTTTTACAATGTCTTGATTTCTCATAAAGTGACTAGCTTCAGTTGCTGTATTCTAATTTTTAAGGAAAGTTTCTTCAGTAAGCTTTTGGACTTCCTTTTCTATTTGCCCAATTTTTCTTTTTAGAGCGTTTTTCTCCCCATTGGCTTTTTGGACCTCTTTTGCCATTTGGGTTAGGCTATTTTTTAAGGTTTTATTTTCATCAGTATTTCTTGGGGTCTCCTTTAGCAAGCTGTTGACTTGTTTTTCATGATTTTTTTACATCACTCTCATTTCTCTTCCAAGTTTTTCCTCTACTTCTCTTACTTCCTTCTCAAAATCATTTTTGAGCTCTTCTAAGGCCTGGGACTGATTCATATTTTTCTTGGAGGCTTTGGATGTAGGAGGTTTGACTTTGTTGTCTTCTGATTGTGTGTTTGATCTTCTTAGTTACAAAAAAAAAAGATTCTGTGATCTGACTCTTTTTGCGAGGTTTGTGCATGATTCCAGCCAATTACTTGAATTATCAACTCTTTGATATGGTAGAGGACTGCTTCCAATGTGGAGAATGTACTGTCTCAAGCTTTGGGGGGTTGTACAGCTATTTTCAAAGATACTTCTGGGGACCTGTAACTTTTTAGTTCTTCCAAGGTGGTATGATAAGGGGCAGGATGTTTACTACTTTCCTGGCCTGTGCTCTGATCTATGAGTGACTGGAAGCCCTTTTTTTTGGTCTTAGAACTGTGAGGAGTATTTCCTTTGCTCACCACTACATGCCCTGTCATGCCAGCACTCCTCCTCGCCCCAGGACCACCACCCAGAACTGTATCCCAGATCCAAGCACTGGCAAAGCAAGTGAATTCTGCACCAACAAAGAGATCCCTGCAATTCATCTCTGATCAGACACTAGATTCCTCCTCAGTCTGTGGGCTGGAAGCTCAGGAAGTAGCCACAGTGGTGGGGTCACACTTGGGAACTGGGGCTGGGACCTATCTTCTCTCTCTCACCACAGAAACAGACTTTTCCCACTACCCCTCTAAGTTGTCTTTGACATTTTTGGTTGAGAAGTCTAGAAACCACCACACCTGCCCTTGATTCAGTCCTCTGAGGCTTGCTCCAGGTTCACTGCATCCTGTGTGCCCACACCAAATTGCTTTCCTCTCCTAGCATGGAGTGATATGACTTTCCAGCTTGTCTTGAGCTGGAAAATTTGTTTCACTTTGTTTTTTTTGCAGGTTCTTCTGCTTTAGAATTTATTTAGAGACATTTTTTACAGGAATTTGGAGGGGTTTGGGGTAGAGCTCAAGCAAGTCACTGCTTTCACTCTGTCATCTTGGCTCTGCCCACTCTATCAACAGGATTCTTTAGCAGCTCCCAATATTATTTATTTTCTATGATGTCAGGAGCAAAGCCACCCTTATCCCCTGTATTGGTAGCATCCTTTCCCTATTTCTGCTTAATCACATTCTTCAGGTTGTGGTAGACCTCGACTCTATTGTTCATGGCCTCCTTAAAGTTTGCTGCACCAACAGGAAGGATCAGAAAGCATTGCCAGCTTGTTACCAACATGGGATCCACCACTGCTGAAGGCTGGAATGGGCAGGATGACTTCATCCTTGCCTGCAAGGTCAGCAATATGATGGAACAAGTAGACACCTTTCTCAGCAGTGCCAACCTTACAAACTCCCAGTACCACATTCACACCAAATTTAGATTTATTCTCAGTGCCATCCATCTCTATCATCAACTTGTAAATCTTTTCCTGCTCCATAAAATTCAGTTTCTTGCTAATCAGGGACAGGGCAATAATTTATTGATGTGCTCAATTGCTTTTGAGACACCTTTGCCCACGTTTTGGGTCTTATCATTGTCTCAAATCTCCAGGAATTCCTGGATACTGGGAGAAGCACCACTGGGCACAGCAGCTCAGAAGAGACCATTTTCAATGTAGAGATCAACTTCAACAGTGGAGTTTCTATTAGAGTCGATGATCTCTCTTGCCTGGATCTTGAAAATAGACATGTTGAGTTCCTAGTTGGGGCTTCCTCCACTGGGATCAGAGAACAATGGCTGTGGGGTATACCCAAGGGGTCACTCAAGGGAAACCCTACTTCTCCTGGTGCATGATTTTTTGTTTGCAGATGATTGTGCACTCAATGCAGCCTCTGAAGTTGAGATGCAACAAAGTATGGATTGATTCTCTGCTGCCTGTGCTAATTTTGTCCTAACAATTAACACCAAGAAAAAACAGATGCTCCATCAGCCACCACACCATTCCTGTGTGAACATTCAGTTACAGCATATGGAGAAGTTTTGAATGCTGTGGATAAGTTCGCTTACCTTGGTAGTGTACTTTTTGGGGATGTACACATTGAATGGGTTGATGAACACATTGCCAGAGGTAGCTCAGTGTTTGGGAGGCTCCGAAGGAAACTATTGGAGAGAATAGATATTAGACTGACTACCAAACTGAAGGTCTACAGAGCCATTGTGCTGACCACATTGCTGTATATCTGTGAAACCTGGACAGTATATCAGCATCATGCCAGGAAACTAAATTGCTTCCATTTGGATTATCTTAGGAAGATTCTGAAGATCACCTGGCAGGATAAGATATCAGGCACTGAGTCTTTTCTTGAACAAAATTGCCAAGTATTCAAACTCTGCTTCAGACAGCACACCTCCAATGTGCTGACCATTTTGTAAAATGCAAAATGTATGCTTGTCAAAAAGATTATTTCATGGAGAACTCACACAGGGCAAGCACTCATATAGTGGTCAGAAGAAGGACATTCTGAAGGTCTCTCTAAAGAATTTTGGAACTGATTGTATGACATGGGAGTCACTGGCCTAGTACTCCTCAGCATGACATGCCCATATCAGAAAAATTGTTGTTCTTATGAGCAAAGCAGAATTGAAATAGCACAAGAGAAATACAAAATACGTAAACTTAGAGAATCCTCCCCAAAGGTTCACACAGACTATTTGTGCCTGACCTGTGGTAGAGCCTTCTGACCTCATATTGGTATGATCAGCCATATTCAGACACACTAAAATTTGACTCTAGTGTAGTGATGTCATTTTGGTCCTCTTTGAAAATGAAGGACAACCACCACCAACTTAATCTCCTCCCCTTTTACTTCCGTGTTGATAAAAGAAATTTCTATAGTCAACTGATTGTGTGTATTATCCCCTCTTTTATCCAATACTGATAAGAGTAGGGTTCAAGCAATGCCTATTACCCTCCCTACCATCTTCCCCTCCACTTTAATAGTTATTTCTCACCTCTTCATGTGAGATGAGTTACCCTATTCTACACCTCCCTAACTTCTGCAACCAATGTACTTCTCTTTCTCATCCCTTAATTTTTTAATGTCGTTTCACCAAATTTACCTTATATCCATATACTCTGTCTATATGTATGTGTGTGTATGTGTATGTGTGTGTGTGTGTGTGTGTGTGTATGTGTTGTGAATCGCAGGGATGGAGGACAACCAGGCAAATGCATGAATTTGGGATCTCTCTCTCTCTCTCTCTCTCTCTCTCTCTCTCTCTCTCTCTCTCCTCCTCCTCCTCCTCCTCCTCCTCCCCTCCTCCCCTTTCTTCCTTCCTTAAGATCTCCTTTGATTTTGTTTCTTTCTTTTTTTTAAAGTATTACTGTGACTATTGTAATTTGATGCTTTTGCACTTAAAACATTTTTGTATCTGAAAAAAATGTTCTTCAATTTTTCAATAGCTATTTCGAATAAACATTCTGATGAAACAATGCAATAGGTATTATGCAGAACACTAAATGAAAAGTATTCCTTTCCCAATAGTTTTGCAATATGATGTTGTGAACAGACCTCATGCTAAAAAGAAGTGAAGGAAAGGAGCACAATTTTCAAAGGGTTCCTGGTAACAACAACAACAAAAAGGTGTTAAATAGTTTTGCCATCTGTTATTGTAGAAAAGTAAAAGGCAACCCTAATAATTATTTAATTTTATTGTTCATGGTACCTGGCACATAGTAAACATTTAAGAAATATGTCTTTTGATTAATTGATCAAATTTGAAAGAACTCTGCACACTGACTTTAAATAATTTAAGATGAGGGAGGAGATGGAATAGTGAATGTTATCTTTTCACTGAGTATATATCTATTATATTCTGTCCTTTGTGGTCAAATTATATTGATTTGGAAGATGATTGTGCCATCATTCTTTTTTGTTTGCTTGTTTGCTTTTTACTTTTCTATTACTTTAATTATTTTTAGTTTTCAACATTCATTTCCACAAGATTTTGAGTTCCAAATTTTCTCCCCATCTTGTCCTGCCATCCACATCGAGATGGTGTGCATTCTGAATACCCCTTCTCCTAATGTTCCCTCCCTTCTATCTACCCCTCCCATTCTCTTATAGCTTTACCTTTCTATTTTCCTATAGTGCAGGAAAAATTTCTATACAACATTGCCTGTATATCTTGTTTCCCAGTTGCATATGGAAACAATTTTTAACATTTGTTTTTAAAACGATGGGTTCCAAATTTACTCCCTCCCTCTCCCCAACCCATTCTCATTGAGAAGGCAAGCAACTCAATGCAGGTTATACTTGGGTAGTCATGCAAAACATTGCCATAGTAGTAGTGTTGTAAAATGTAACTATATTTCCGTTCATCCTATCCTGCCCCCTGTTTATCCTATTCTCTCTTTTGACCCTGTCCTTCCTCAGAAACGTTTGCTTCTGATTACCCCTCTCACAATCTGCCTTTCCCTCTATCATTCCCTTGTGCTCTTATCCCCTTCCCACTTATTTTTCTGTAGTTTAAGATGGATTAACACACCCAATTGAATGTGTATATTATTCCCTCCTTAAGCTAAATCCAATGAGAATAAAATTCCCTCATTCCTTCTTGCCTTCCCACACCTCCCCTCCACTGTAAAAGCCTTTTATTGTCTGTTTTATGTGAAATAATTTACACCACTCTACCTCTCCCTTTCTGCATCTCACAGTATGATCCTCTCTCATGCTTTAATTTTATTTCCAGATATCTCTCCTTCATCTTCGACTCACCCTGTGCCCTCTATGTATATATCTATTCATCTATCATATATATAATATATATATATATATATATTTGACTTTTTTTCCCTCCAGCTACCCTAATGGTGATAAAGGTCTCACGAGTTATGAATATCATCTTTCCATGCGGAAATGTAAACAGTGCAACCTTAATAAGTGTTTACTTCTTCATGCTTCTCTTGGATCTTGTATCTGAAAGTCAGATTTTCTATTCAGCTTTGGTCTTTTCATCAAGAATGATTGAAAATCCTCTATTTCACTGAACTTCCATTTTTTCGTCTGATAGATTATACTCAGTTTTGATGGGTAGGTGATTCTTTGCTGTAATCCTATCTCTCTTGCCCTCCAGAATGTCATATTCCAAGCCCTCTGTTCCCTTAATGTAGAAAATGCTAATTCCTGTGTTTTCCTGATTGTGTTTCCACAAAACTTGTATTGTTTCTTTCTGGGAAATCTGGAATTTGGCTACAATATTCATAGGAGTTTTCCTGTGGGGAATCTCTTTCAGGAGGTGATCAGTGGATTCTTTCAATTTCTATTTTGCCCTCTGGTTCTAAAATATCAGGGCAGTTTTCCTTGATAATTTCTTGAAAGATGATGTTTAGGCTATTTTTTTGATCATGCCTTTTAGATAGTCCAATAATTATAAAATTATGTCTTCTGGATCTATTTTCCAGGTCAGCTGTTTTCCCAATGAGATACTCCAGATTCTCTTCCATTTTTTCATTCTTTTGGATTAGTTTTACAGTGTCTTGATGTCTCAGATTGTCACTAGCTTATAATTGCTCCATTCTAACTTTTAAGGAAGTATTTTCTCCAGTAAGCTTTTGGATTTCCTTTTCCCTTTGGTCAATTTTGCTTTTTAGGGCATTCTTCTCCTCATTGTCTTTTTGGATTCTTTCGCCATTTGGTTTAGGCTATTTTTTCAGGTTTTATTTTCTTCAGTATTTTTTTGGGTTTCCTTTAGAATCACTCTCAGTTTTTCCTCTGCTTCTCTTACTTGCTTCTCAAAATCCTTTTTGAGCTCTTCCATGGCCTGGGACCAAATCATATTTTTCTTGGAGGCTTTGGATGTAAGGGCTTTGGCTTCATTGTCTTCTTCTGGTTTTATGTTTTGATCTTTTTTGTCACCAAAATAAGATTATATTGTCTGACTCTTTTTGAGCTGCTTCCTCATAATCCCAGCCAACTACTTGAGTTTTAGACTCTCGGTTAAGGGAAAAGTCTGCTTCCAGTGTGGAGAATGTACTGTCCCAAGCGTCAGGAATTTTGTGTGCCTGTTTTCAGAGATACTTCTAGGGACCTGTAAATTTTCAGTTCTTCCAAGGTGGTAAGATCAAGGGTCAGGTGTTTACTCCTTTCCTGTCCTGTGCTCTGGTCTATGAATGATCACAAGCACTCTTTTCTGTCTTGGAACTGTGAGAAGGATTTACTCTTCAAAGCCACTACAAGATCCACCATGCCAGCACTCCTTCTCACCTCAAGACCTCCACCCATAACTGTGAAGTTAGGAGTTAGGAAGAGATTCCTAACTCTGCACCAGTAAAGGGACTCCTGCAATCCCCCTTTTATCAGGTGCTGTGGAAATTCCCCCAGTCTGTGCTTCAGGGGCACTGGAAGCAGCTACTGCCCTGGGGTTGTGCCGGGACTGGGGCTGGGATCAAGCTTTTCTCTCACCATCATCACAGACCTTTCCTACTGACCTTCTAATTTGTCTTTGGTGTTCATAGACTGAGAAGTCTGGAAACCACCACAGCTGCTTGTGATTCAGGCCCCAAGCACTGTTCTAGGTTTTCTGAGGCCTGGTCTTTGCCTGTGTGCCCACACTGAGTTGCACTTGTTTACTATCCTAGCACAGTAGACCTTTCCAATCAACCATCCAGGCTGTCTTGGGCTGAAAACTTGTTTCACTTCTTTTTTTGTGAGTTCTGCTGCACTACAATTTGTCCAGAGCCAATTTTTACAGGTATTTGGAGGAGTTTGGGGGACAGCTTAAGCAACTCACTGCTTTTAATCCAGAATCTTCGCTCTGTTCCCTGTCTGAGCTTCAGTTTCACAATTGCCTATTAGATATTTCAAAGTGGATGCTCCAGAGACAGCTCACACTCAATAATTCTAAAACTAAACTCATTTCTTTGAAAACCTCCTTTCCCAAAACTTTCCCATTTGTTAAAAGCATTTACTATTGCTTCTAGTTTCTGAAATTTATCACCTTGGAATTATCCTTGACTCCTCAGTATAACCCTCACACCACATCTAATCAGTTGCTAAATCTCATCATTTTTACCTCCACAACATTTCTTCTTTACATATGATATCTTTTCCCTGTTCCTACAGATACTAATTTGGTCCAGATTTCCTTCACCTCTCAACTAGATTATTGTGATATCCTGCTAATTCTTCTCCTTGCTGAAAATTCATCACTATGCCAGTACATCCTACACAACACTACCAAAGTCATTCCCTTTTAGCTCATATCTGACCACTTGTCTCTCTTACTCAGTCACCTTCAGAACTTTCCTGTTGCCTCTCAGATAAAATAAGATCTTCAGCTTGGTTTTAAAGCTCTTCAAAACCAACTTCAATCTATCTTTTTTCTACTTCATTTGACATTAGTCTCCCTATTGATTTAACTATATTAGACTTTTATCTCTAAGGCTCTCAGAACTCTCCACTTTGTATCTTTGATCCCATCCATCCCAAGTAATTTGATTCTGTTTACTCCTTACCTTTGACACAAAGAGTTCCTGCATTCTGTAGCTCAAACATCATCTTTGATATGAAGCCTTTCCCTCCCTGCAAATACTAGTGCCTTCCTCTATTGTATATTTAACTTCTTTATATTTATTTTCACATGTTAATTTTATATTTAGGCTTTATCTAAATACGTGTGTATTTTTTGTCTCCTCCATTAGAATACAAGCTTCTTGAAAATGTTTTTTTTTAATTTTCTGTACTTATGTACACAACACCTAGCTTAATGAGTAGAAAATTGGAGAGACTTAATAAATGCTTGTTGACTGATTAATCCATTTCTCTGAGAGCATCCAGTTTATTTCTTTATTTTTATTTTGCAAATAATAATTTTATCAGTGTGATAAAGATATCTTCTAATTTTATGTCAGTAACTCAATATTTAAATTCCTCATCCTTAATTCTCATTCCAGTAATGTTTCACAACCTCTTCAAAAATTGTCAGCACACTTTCAGCCATCAGTCCTGCCTGGAAGACACACATTTTTCAATGGCATACGGTTAGCAACAATTAAGTCTATCCTAATAATCATCCTAGTGCAATATGTAGAGTTGTAAGTTTGCTCATTAATATCAGCTAGTGTTATTTAGCTATTCATTTCTGACTCCTAGTGATGAGGGGGAAGTCATTATGTAAGAACATTGCTTTTTAAACTTTTGATTCTTCCTAAGAATTCCTATAAACATTTTTCTCCCTTTTATTTATCTTATTGTCTATCTCTCAAACAAACTGCCAACATACAAAAATATAAAACTCATTTTTTCCCTCTCTAAGTTGGAGAGAAAAGAAAGGGTGGAAAGAATAATTTGGGGAGATAATATCTACTCCATTGCTATGCACATGATAAAGGACTGGATAATATGGAAGTGCTCAGTTGTTCCATCATGTCTGATTCTTCAAAAATCCAAGTAGGCTTTTCTTGGCAAAGATACTGGAGTGATTTGCCACTTCTTTCTCCAGCTTATTTTACAGATGAGGAAACTGAGGCAAACAGGGTTAAGTGTTTTGCCCAGGGTCACATAGGGAGTAAGTAGCTGAGGTGAAATTTGACTCAAGAAAATGAGTCTTCTTGACTACAGGCCCAGCACTCTATCTACTGTGCCACCTGTCTGCCTTGACAATTTAATATTTCTGCCCCACCTCCCAACTTTGAAAATGAAGAGGAGTTGTTTTGATACATTTTATTGTATCATCAAAATAACTCTTAGGATTTTAATGAATTTTGAAAACAAAATAATCTTGGAATTTTCCAGAGAATTATACTACTTCTCTAAGAAATGCACATCTAGCCTATATGCTGACCTAATCTTGACAATCTATCACAATTCTATGGTTTCTTTTATTTTCAGTCTTTCTTATATCTCAAGTTGACACTGGATGAAGGTATAAATTTTCAGACAACACCAAAATCAAAATAATCAGTGAGATTAATTGATTTCAAACTTTCTCCATTTGTGACTTCTTCTTGTTTTTTTTCTTTTTCTTGTTTTTTTTTCTTTGAGAACTTTTTTTAAGCTGTTCTTGCACCTACTCATCTGAAATCACAAAACATGATCATATTGAGAATTACTTAGTAAATATTTCTTTGTCTAAAGTGAAATTCTAGTAAAATTATCTCTAATAAGATGATGGAAAAGTAAGTATCTGCATGATGAAAACTTCAAGTAGTTGACTTTTTCTTTATTCTGGAGTTTCAGGGTAGTTATATAGAAGAAAAAAAGCATTCATAATGAAGGAGGAATTTCTGGGTTAGAAAGCACTGAAAGAAGGCAGAGGAAAGAGGGGGGAAAAAAACCTTCCATGAGGGCCATTGCAAGATTTTTGTTTTTTGAGGTTTGATGTTGCTGAATAGAAGAAAAAGTGTACATGATGAAGGAGGAACATCTGGGTTAGAGGAGGACCATTAAAGACACATATAGCCTGCATTCAGAAAAAATAATGACAGGATTTTTTTTAGACTTTTGAATCAATGCATTGCTAATGATTTGCCCTACACAAGAACCTTTCACCTACAGCTGTTTTCAAATCCTTTTGCTGGAAGCAAGATCACTACTAATAACATCCACCATATCCTTTAACATGTATATACATATATACACATATACATACACATATGCATATAAATATACATGCACATACACATACACACACACATACGTGTTGTGTGTGTGTGTGTGTGTGTTTATTCCCCTTGAAAATATGCTATGTGTCTGCAGAGACAAAGTTTGAGACATGACTTTTGGCACATTTTTCTCTTTAATTGAAAATACAGAATTCAATATTTTTATTGTGCATCATAGGAAGAGATAGAAATTATCTAGTCAAAGTCTGGAGAAAGTTTGTGTGTAAATATATATATTAAGATGACTTCAAATATAATCCTTTAAGAGCAAAAACAAAACAAAACAAAATAACATAGATAATGAAATGCTTTCCTAAAATGAAAATATTGTAATCCAAGTTATATGTATTTACCATCCAGGGGTGTGAACATAACATAACTAGAACCCTTAGATTCAATTATATTCTCATATTGCCTAACTGCAATGAAATAATATGAAGTGGCATATGATTTTTAAGTGGAATCATTACCATTATAGAAACTATTATAAAGATATATTAATGAATTTTCAACTATACACAAGCATGTGACCGTATTATTTTGTGGATACCAGGATAATTTTATTTTAAAAAAAGGCATGCTGATGACATAATTGTCTTACCTTATTGTTAGAAATTTATTGTTTCTGACTACAAAAATTATGTCTGATAATAGATGGTGTCATTTTTTTCACAGCATCACAAATTTTTTTTAATAAGTCAATTAGTTCAATTAATTTAAATAAAAATGAACTCTACAATATCCCTAAGAAGTGGCTATTCACCTCTTGTTAGCCTCACCTCAAGTGGTAAGGAAGGGAAAAAATAATGATTCTAAGCACCTATTATATATTAGGCAATATGCTAAGAACTTTACAAATATTATCTCATTAAATACTTCACAACAATTCTAGGTTCTATTATTATTGTCACTAGAAAATTGAGGAAACCCTCAGACTGAGGTTCAGTGACTTGTCCAGGGTCAACTAGCTAGTGTCTAAGACCACATTTGAACTGAGGTTTTCCTGATTCCCCTCCTAGGTCTTTATCCACTGACCATCTGATTTCCTTTACATGACAATTATGTGTTAAGGCAAATTATTCCACTAATTGCTCATTTGAACTGAAATCATTTTGAACTGAAATCTCCATTTCTGTGTCTGTCACTCATTGTTCCTTGTTCTGCCTATTTGGGATCAAGTGAAACAAGCCTAACACTTATTTCAAATGACAAGTTTCACACACCATACAAGAGCCATATTGTATTCTTCTAAGTCGTCTCTTCTTCAGGCTAAACACTCAAATACCATTTAAAATATATGTCATATGCAATATGAACATACACACACACACATACATACATACATACATACATACATACTTACATACATACACACATATGGGATTACCTCACTATTCTGGTAATACCCTGATGGGATGACTCCATTTTATCAGTACTTTTCCTAAAATGAGTTTTGAAGAATTGAAGAGGAACTTTTTCATTTAAGACCTAACTAGTAGTCCTGTTACATCTCTATTCAGACAACAGGTCAAATGGCTACTTGATTGAATTTATGTTCCAAGAATGTTTGTAAAGATATATTCAATCATTTATTGTTTTCTTTAGCATCTTTTTTGTTCTTTTTTTTCCCAAAGGAGTTTGAATATAATTTGTGGCCTTTATTATTTTATTCATTGTCATTTAAATTTTGAATAGAGAAGGTAATGGATATGAGTCAATTTAACTGATGTGCTACATCTGGAATCTGACCTTTCCTTGAAATAAAGGTTTTGGGTTGATAGAGAACATTATTAGTTTCTTTTTGAACATACCCTGAATTAGTTAATCTTGTTTAATTCTAAAGTTCACTGCTACAAAATATGTCAGCACTTTCATAATTACTTTAGAACATTCCTGCAGAACAAAATAAGAAAATATGATTCAGATATTATTTGATATTGTGTGGGGAAAGCCTGATAATGCTTCAGAACTCCCCCAAAAAGCTTAGGTGTACATGGGTTTATGTTGGTTTACTCTTCCAGTACACTACATTAAAGTCATCTCTCTATTTAATACAGCCTGAGGATTGCTAAGTCCTCAGATGCTTGCTTCTTGATTATGAGGAAGCCATTAGTAATGCGATCTAATTTTGCATTTCTTGAGATGAAGGAATGAAAACTCTATGGGAGAAATTGTGCGAGTTATATTTCAAGGATAAGTATACCTACAATAGCAACAGCCTCTAATACACACATATGCATACTACAGAGACAGAAAGGGAGATATTATAGTTGTTGTTTTATCAATCACCAGTACTATTCTTAAGGATTTATTTATGTTTCCCCATTATTTTTCTAGAATGTTCCAAGGAATCACATTGGGTACAATTTAAATTATGAATTTTTTGTTGCCATATTTTTTTATAAATGTTGATTGTATATATGTAAATATATTTTGAGAAAAAGATGGGGAATACTTTAGTTGTATAAACTATTAGATTTCTCCTTATTTAAACCTGATTATATTAGGAAATAAGTTGTCTCTGAAATAAGGTTGTGTGGCCCAGAGTAAAACTCTCAATGATAAGTGATGAAATTGACACATTAGAAATACAAACTGAGGAAAAAGCATGAGAAAATATAAGCACCTGAAAGAAAAGTTAATTATTTAATTCATCAAGTAAATAGGTCTTTTCTCCATTCTGAATTAACTACTTTTTCCATTTGCACGTTCTTCAATAATTTACCTGTTTCTTTATAGGTGCAAGATACCTTTTGAAGACTATTTAGTGAGTTTCAGACAATTATACATTGGCACTTGACAATGAAATATTCTTTAAACATTTCACTAGAGATTATTTATGTCAATGCTTTCAAGAATCTGTGAATGCATGTGGTGTTGGCACTTTCCTTACAGACATGGACCACATCTCTATTTTTCTCAATTCCTCCAATGATTCTCCCATAAAATAATTACACAATATTTTATTGATGGAGTTCTTAACCATTTTTGTTTCATAAACAACTTTGATTATTAGGTGATGCTAATGGACCTCTTCTCAACATAATCTTTTTAAATGCATAAAATCAAACACAGGATGACAATAGAACTAATTGTATTAAATAGTATAAATAAAATGTATTTAAAAACACAAGTTCATGGACCCAAGGTTAAGAACCCATATTCTTCCTTTATTTCTCATAATTTGGGTTGTCTGTTATATTTTATTTTTAATATATCTCCAAAATATCTCCTTTTCCAATCACATATGTCTGAAATGATGTGTTTTAAGGCATTTGTCTTTATAAGTCATCCTTATTAACATTGTGATCAACTTTACCAGTTATAGATTGTTTCATATCCTTTCAGTCAATAACAGTTTTGGTTCCCATATTTTGTCTTAGGAGATGTAGCAATACAGAACTACTGAGAAAATATTGGTGTTTAAAAGTAGACTTCTCTTCATGAATATTCTAAAATTGTCCATAATTCCATGTCACATGTAATCAGTATGATAACTTTGTTCAACCAGCCTCTGACTAGAAAGATCAATTGTGGCATAAAACAGGAGTATATTTAGTAACACAGAATCAAATACTTTTGGAGCTAAAAGGAATCACTGATTATAGTGGATATTTCCTCAATTTCATAGGTGCTAGAACGCAGAAACAGAGAAATGAAGAGATATGTCCAAGATTACTCAACAAGAAAAGGAGAAATAGGCTCAAATCTAGACCTTACAACTGCAAGTTAGGTGTGTCCCTTATGACAAGCTTTCAAAGTCCCTTCCTACAAGATATATGACAGTGCCTTGAATGATCACCTTCATTCAGTGCAAATCAAAAAAAAATTGATTCTTTAACAGTGACAAATTTCTTCAGATGTTCCTAATTGAGGATAACTTTATTTTGATTACATAGCACACTGGAAAGCTAATCAGTCTTTGCAATGAGATATATAGTCATTACAAAGATCTTCATTCTAATAGGAAAAGTTATGTGTGTATACACACACACACATGCACACACACGCACGTATATGTATTTTAAAAGTAGGGGAAGCTAGGTGGAGCAGTGGACAGAGCACCGGGCCTGGATTCAGGAGGACCAGAGTTCAAATTTGGCCTCAGACACATGATACTTATTAGCTGTGTGACCCTGGGCAAGTCACTTAACCCCATTGCCTAGCCAAAAAAAAAAGGAATGAATGGATCCTTGCTAATGATTTCATACATCTTTACTCAGACTCTTATAAATCTAATCTTTAAATTCAAAACTGAGTACGTGAAAGAAAAATCTATCATCTATAAACATATAATTACATGTACATATACACATACAATGCATAAACACATACATATATCTTTCCACTCCCTCCAATTATAAACTTGATCTACATAAATCAGATGTCGGACCATATCATCTTTCTATTCAATGAACTTTATGGGCTCCCTATTACTTCCAGGATCACATATAAAGTATTGTGTTTGGCTTTTAAAATCCTTGGTGGAGCCAAGATGGTGAAGTAAAAGCATTGACTTGCTTCAGGTCTACCCCAAACTCCTCCAGATACTGATAAAATGACTCTAAAAAAATTATTGAGCAGCAGAACCCACAAAAAGAGTGAAACAACTTTCCAGCCCAAGACAATCTGGATGGTACAAAGGAAGGTTTGTTCACCTGGCTGGGAAAGGAGCACAAGTTAATGTAGGCCATGCAGGCAAATGAGAGGTCTCAACAAACATGGAGCAGGCCTCAGGAGAGAAAATCATGGGCAGCTGTGGTGGTTTCCAAACTTTTCAACCCACAAACACCAAAGACAACTTAGCAGGTCAGCGAGAAAGGTCCATAGAACCTCCATGAGAGAGGAGCACAGTCCAGCCCTGGCCCTAGGACAGGCCTGAGGCTGTGGCCGCAGCAGCAGCAGTTGCTTCCAGAGTCCTTGGCCAACAGATGGTGAGGGGATCGAGTAGCTGATGAGAGGGAGATTGCAGGGATTTCTTTGATGGTTCTGAGGGAGGATTCTTTTCCTTTGCTCGTGCTTGGATCTGAGTCACAATCCTGAGTGGTGGTCCTGGGGCAAGGAGGATAGCTGGTGTGGTCAAAGGATGTGAACAGGCAGTTCTGAGATGAAGAAATTAAACCACCTATAGCCATATGGAAAAAATGCTCCAAATCACTATTGCTTAGAGAAATGCAAATCAAAACAACTCTGAACTACCACATCACACCTATCAGATTGACCAACATGACAAAACAGGAAAATGATGAATGTTGACAAAGATGTGGGAAAATTGAAACACTTACACATTGTTGGTGGAGTTGAAGAACAATTTGTAACTATACAAAAAGGTCATTGATCCAGCAATAGCACTTCTAGGGCTGTATCCCAGAGAGATAATACAAAAGGGAAAAGGATCTACATATACAAAAATATTTATAATAGCCCTTTTTGTGGGAAAAGAATTGGAAATTGAGAGCATGCCCGTGAATTGGTGAATGGCTTTACAAGTTGTGGTATATAGATGTAATAGAATACTATTGTGCTGGAAGAAATAATGAACAGGCTGACTTCTAAAAAATCTGGAAAGACTGGTATGATCTGATGCTAAGAGAAGTGAGTGGAACCAGGAAAACATTGCACACAATAATAGCCACATTGTGTGATGACTAATATTGATAGACTTAACCCTTCTCAACAAAACAAGGATAAAAGACATCTCCAAAGGCCTCATGATGGAAAATGCTATACACAAAAAAGAAAGAACTATGAAGTTTGAATACTGTTTGAAGCATACTACTGGCTATTTTTTTCTTCTATTGTGTTTTGTTTCCTCTTTCTGGTGGTTCCTCCTATTGGTTCTAATTCTTACTTACGATATCACTAATGTGAAAATATGTTTAATAGGAATGTATATGTATAGCCTATATCAGATTGCGCACCATCTTGGGGAGGGAGGTGAGGATGGAAGAGGAGAAAAATTTTAATTCAAAAACTTAAAGAAGTGATTGTTGATAATTCAAAATAAATTAATTGAAAAAAAGCAATTATCAAGGAAAACGGCCCATCATTTTAGAACTAGAGCACAAAATAGAAATTGAAAGATTCCCCCAATCACCTCCTGAAAGAGATCCTCAAAGGAAAACTCCTAGGAATATTGTAGCCAAATTCCAGATTTCCCAGGTCAAGGAGAAAATATTGCAAGCAGCCCAAAAGAAACAATTAAATATTATGGAAACACAATAAAGATAAGACAAGATTTAGCAGCTTCTACATTCAGGGAGCAGAGGGCTTGGATTATGACATTCTGCAAGCAAAGGAGACTGCATTATAGCCCAGAATCACCTACCCTGTAAAACTAAGCATAATCCTTCAGGGGAAAAAGGGACATTCAGTAAAACAGAGTACTTTCAAGCATTCTTGATGAAAAGACCAGAGATGAATAGAAAATTTGACTTTCAAATACAAGACTCTAGAGAAATATGTACAGGCAAACAGAAAGGAGAAATCATGAGACTTATTAAGGTTGAAATGTTTACATTCCTGCATGGAAAGATAATATTTGTAACTTATGAGACCTTTATCAGTATTGGGATAGTTGGAGGGGAAAAAATATATGTATGTATATAGACAGATAGATAGATAGATAGATAGATAGATAGATAGATAGATAGAGGGCACAGGGTGAGTTGAAGATGAAGGGGTGATATCTGGAAAATAAAATTAAGGGGTGAGAGAGGATTGTACTGGGAAAAGGAGAAAGGAAGAGGTAGAATGGGGTAAATTATCCCACATAAAACAGAAGCAAAGGCTTTTATACTGGAGGGGAAATGGGGGAAGATGAGAGGTAATGAGTGAATCTAATTCTCATTGGATTTATTTTAAGGAGGAAATAACACATTCAGTTGGTTATGGCAATCTATCTTACTCTTCAGAAAAATGGGGGGGGAAGGAGAAAATAAAGCAGGGGGATGATAGAGGGAGGGACAGATTGGATGAGGGAGTAATCAGAAGCAAACACTTTTGAGAAGCCACAGGGTCAAAAGAGAGAATCAAATAAATGGAAGGCAGCATAGGATTAATGGAAATACACTCACTTTCCACCACATGACTACTATGGAAGTGTTTTGCATGACTACACTTATATAATCTGTACTGAGTTGCTTGTCTTTTCAATGGGGGTGGGTAGAGAGCGAGGAAGGGAGAAAATTTGGATCCCAAGTTTTAAAAACAAATGTTAAAAAATTCTGTTTCCACATGCAACTAGGAAATAAGATATATAGGAAATGAGGTATAGAAATCTATCCTGCCCTACAAGAAAATTGAAGGGGAAGGGTGAAGAGAATGGGGAGGGTGGGAGATAGAAGGGAGGACAGATTAGGAGAAGGGGTATTTAAAATGCATGCCTTCTTAGGGAAGGGGGAGGGATGAGATGGGGAAAAAATTTGAACTCAAGTCTCGTGAAAGTGAATGTTGAAAACTGAAAATAAATAAGTTAATAAGTAAAAAATGCAAAATCTTTTACTGCAGCATGATCTGAAAAGGATGCATTTAATATTCCTTCCTTTCTGCATTGAATTGTGAGGTTTTTATGCCCTACTACATGGTCAACTTTTTTTGTAGGTGCCATAAACCACCAAGAAAAAAGTATATTCCTTTCTCTCCCAATTACGTTTTCTTCAGAGTTCTACCATATCTATTTCTGAAAATTCTATTCACCTCCTTAACTTATTTTGGTTTTGGTTTTGGTTTATTTTGTTTTGTTTCATTTAATTTTTCTCATCATATTTATCTAGTTCTGAGATGGAGAGGTTCTGGTCCCCACTACTATAGTTTTGCTTTCTATTTCTTCCTGTAAATCATTCAACCTCTCTAATAATTTGGATGCTATTTCACTTGCTGCATTTTTATTTAGTATTGATATTACTTCATGACTGATGCTACATTTTAGTAAGATGTAGATTCCTTCCATATATCTTTCAATTAGTTCTATTTTGCTTTTGCTTTTTCTGACATCAAAATTGCTACCCCTGATTTTTTTTTAACTTCAGATAAAACCCAATGTATTGTAACCCAGCCTTTTATCTTTACTCTGTGTGTATCTATCTGCTTCAAATGTGTTTCTTTTAAAGAATATGTTGCAGGATTACGGTTTTTAATCCACTCTGCTATCCACTTCCCCATTCACATTCACAATTATGATTACTAACTGTGTATTCCCTCCATATTATTCCCCCTGTTTATACTTTTCTTTCTTTTCACCCTATTTCCCTTCACTAGAGTTTTGCTTCTGACCACTGTCTCCCTTACTGTGTCCTCCATTGTATCAACTCCTCTCCCTTTTCTTTCCCCTTTCTCCTACTACTTATTCCCTCCCTTCTGCCTTCCTTTCCATCTTTCCTTTTCTTCCACCTTTCCACTCCTGCTTCCCTCTAGGGTAACCTAAATTTCTATATCCAACTTAGAGTATGTACTCTTCTCTCTTTATGCCAAATATGAAGAGAGTAAGGTTCAAAATGTTCATGTCCCCTCTTCCCTTCTTTCCCTCTGCTGAAATATTTCTTTCCTCTTCATGTGGTGCAGTTTATTCTATTTCGCCTTCCCTTTCCTTTTCTCCCAGTACAATATTTTTTTTACCACTTAACTTTTTTTATATATCATCACATCACAACTTATTCTTACCTACTCTATGTATACCCCTTTTAACTGCCTTAAAAAAGGTACAATTCACAAAATTTTGAAGTTTCACATTTCCAAATGGGGATGTAAACAATTTAACCATATTGAATAACATCTTTTATTTTTTCCTGTCTACCCTTTTTATAGTTCTCTTAAGTCTTGTATTTGAAGATTTAATCTTCTGTTCAGTTCTGGTGTTTTCATCAGGAATGACTGAAAGTCTCCTGTTTTATTGAATGTCCAATTTTTCTCCTGAAAGTTTATGCTCATTTTTGCTGAGTAGTTGATTCTTGGTTATAATCCAAACTCCTTAGCCTTTCAGAATATCATATTCCTAGCCCTCTAATCCTTTAATGTTGAAGCTGTTAAGTCCTGTGTAATCCTGACTGTGGATCCATTATGTGTGTGTGTGTGTGTGTGTGTGTGTGTGTGTGTGTGTGTGTGTAGGTATATGTATGTATGTGTGCATATATATGTTTGTATATATGTGTGTATATGCATACATGTACATGCACATGTGTAGATGTATATATGTATATGTTTTTTTTTTCCTGGCTGCACGTAGTATTTTCTACTTGACTTCATAATTCTGGATTTGGTTACAATATTGGGAGAAAAAAATCAAGTCAGAGAATTTTTCAGATTAGTGGGATGACAATAAGTGAGAAAAAAAGACAGGGATGTTCAATTCATATATTGCTTCTTTTTACTCTGTTAGAAATGGAGGAACAAAAATGAGTAATAAGGAGTTACCATCCAAGAAAAATAGGAATGGTTGCAAAAGAATATCTAGCTGTCTCTGATGAATTTAGGTAACATTGCTTATTTAAAGTACATACTTAGATCAAAAAAGAAAATAAAAAATACAGATGTACTAGCTGAACTATTGTCAATGATATTTGAAAGATAACTTTAAATAAAGAGGCACCCCAGAAGATTGGAGAAGACCAATTGTCACAATTTCGAAGAGAGAAAGAAAAAAAAAAAGAAAGAAATCAGAAAAGTAAAAGCCAGTCAACTTGACTTTGGTTTCTGAAAAGTTCTACAACTGATCATTAAAGAGATGGTTGAAGAAGTGTAGATTGCAAAAAGTCAATCTGGTTTCATGAAGAGCAAATAATAGCATACTAATCTAACTACTTTTTGTAAATATTCATCAATTTCACTTAGATTGTCAGATTTTTTGGCATACAGTTGGGCAAAATAGCTCCTAATTGTTATAATTTCGTCTTCGTTGGTGGTGAATTCAAATTCATCCTTTACATTTTCAACACTGGTAATTTGGTTTTCTTTTTTTTTTTTTATCAAAATGTTTATTTATTTTACTGTTTTATTCATAAAACCAGATCTCAATTTTATCTATTAGTTCAATAGTTTTATTAATTTCTATTAATCTTTCTTTGATTTCCAGAATTTCTAATTTGGTATTTAATTGGGAATCATTAATTTGTTCTTTCTCTAGCTTTTTCAATTGTATGCCAAATTCATTGATCTCTTTATCATACACACATAAGCATTTAGAGCTATAAAATTTGCCTTCAGCAATGTTTTGGCTGCATCCCATAAGTTTTGGTACATTGTATTATTATTGTCATTCTCTGTAATAAAATTATTAATTGTTTCTATGATTCATTCTTTGACTCATTCATTCTTTAGGCTTAATTATTATATATATATATATAATATATATATATATATATATATATATATACACCATTTAATTTTTGTCTTTCTTTTTTTTCAATTTTATTAATTTGTTGAGTTGTTTTGATGTGCATTTCTCTAATCAATAACGATTTAGAACATTTTTTCATATGACTATAGATGGCTTTAATTTCTTCATCTGAGAACTGTCTGTTCATATCCTTTGACCATTTATCAATTGGGGAATGACTTCTGTTCTTATAAATTTGTCTTAATTCTCTATGTATTTTAGAAATGAGGCCTTTACCAGAAAGACTGGTTGTAAAAATTCTTTCCCAATTTTCTACCTTCCTGCCAATCTTAGTTGCATTGGCTTTGTTTGTGCAAAGACTTTTCAATTTAATGTAATATTATTTCATTGTCTATGGTGCCTTTTAGCAGGATGTAGTTTCCTTCCTTGTCTCTTTTGATTAGATCTTTTTTTTGCTTTTGTTTTATCAGAGATCATGATTGCTACCCCTGCTTTTTTTACTTCAGCTGCAGTATAATATATTCTGCTCCAGCCTTTTATCTTTACCCTGTATGTGTCACTCTTTTTCAAATGTGTTTCCTGTAAACAATATACTGTAGGATTATGGTTCTTAATACATTCGGCAATCATTTTCCATTTTATGGGAGAGTTCATCCCATTCACATTCACAGTTATGATTACCATCTGTGTCTTTTTCCCCATCCATTTTCCCCCATTTATGCTTTTCTTTCTCCTTTTTCTTTGCCTCTCTTCACTAGTGTTTTGCTTTAGACCACCACCTCCTTTAGTCCCTCCTCCCTTTTATTACCCTTTCCCTTTTCTTCACATTTCCTCTTACTGCTTCTTCCCTGCCTTCTTTGCCCCCCTCCCTTTTCTTCCCACTCTCCTTTTTCTTTCCCCTTTTTCCTCTTACTGCCTACAGGGCAAGTTAGATTTCTATACCTAACTGAATATGTTATGCTCTTGAGCCAAATCTGATGAGAGTAAGGTACAAACAATGCTCACCCCCTCCCTTCTTTCCCTCTGCTGTAATAGGATTTTGTGCCTTTTCCTCTAATGTAATTTACCCTTGTCTGCCTCCTTCTTTCTCAGTACCTTTTCTAATATCAGATTGATCCACTCATTTGCATCCATTTAAACCACTTGATTACATTTTTTTATCATCACACCAAAGTCAACTAATATCCACCCTCTTTATGTATACTCCTTTAACATGGTGTAATAACAATACAGTTCTCAAGGGTTGCAAGTGTGATATTCCCTTATAAGGGTTTAAACACCTCCCCTGTCATTAACAACATATTGTATCTTTCTGTCCCATTTACCTTTTTATGACCTTCTCGAGTCCTGTAATTAAAGATCAAATTTTTTGTTGAGCTCAGCTCTTTTTATTAGGAAAGTTTGGAAGTCTCCTATTTCATTGAATACCATCTCCTCCTCTGAAAAATAATGCTCATTTTTGCTGGTTAATTGATCCTTGGCTGCTTTTCAAGCTCCTTTGCCTTATGGAATATCATGTTCCATGCCCTGAGATCTTTTAATGTAGAAGCTTCAAGGTCCTGTGCAATCCTGACTGTGGTTCCATGATATTTAAATTGTTTCTTTCTGGCTGCTTGCTGCACCTGCTCTTTCATCTGGTAATTTTGAAACTTTGCTATTATATTCCTTGGACTTCTCAATTTGGGATCTCTTTCACTTGGTGATTGGTGGATTCTTTCTATGGTTATTTTCCCTTCTGGTTCTAGGACTTCTGGGCAGTTTTCCCTTATGATTTCCTGAAAGGTATTGTCCAGGCTCTTTTTTTCATCATGATTTTCAGGTAGTTCAATAATTTTTAAATTGTCTCTCCTGAATCAATTTTCCAGGTCGGTTGTTTTACCGATGACGTATTTTATGTTTTCATCAATTTTTTAATTTTTTTTTTGTTTCTGTTTGACTGATTCTTGCTCTCTCATAGAGACATTAGTTTCCATTTGTCCAATTCTAGTTTTTAACAGATTGGTTTCTTCTCTTAGTTTTTGTCCTTCCTTCTTCAGTTGGCCAATTGTGTTTTTTAGTGGCTTATTTTCTTCAGTGTATTTTTTTTCCAGTTGTCCAATTGTATTTTTGAAGGACTCTTCTACCTCTCTCATTTGACTTTTAAAATCCTTCTTGAGCTCTTCTAAGAAGACTTTTTGGGCTTCAGACCAGTTCATATTTTCTTTTGTTGTTGCAGATGTGGGTTTGTTGACAGTGTTGTCCTCTTCAGAATTTCTGTCTTGATCTTCACTCTTTTTATAATATGAATCTATGGTATGTTTCTTTTTACTCATGATGTTTCTTTATTCCCTGACTTTTAAAGAGATTGAGTTCTTCTACTGGGCATCAGAGGTCACTGACCCAATCTTCTTGTGTTTGGAGCCTAGGTCTTGGTCACTGGCTTTGTGTGCTGGGGCCTCTTAGGTTGGCAATTGTAGTCTGTAGGGTTCTGGCAGCTTACCTCGTGTTGGGCTGGAATCAGCAAGGCTGCAACTTTAAGGCAATTCTAGGTTGTTTACTTTTCCTTTCCTTTAGCTTTCTTCAACTCCTTTCAGATGGGTGCTGCAGGGTGTTTATCTGCCTGGGGCTCCCTGCAGTGTTGTCTCCCTCATTTCTGCTAATGTACTGGGACATTCCTATGCTGTAGAGTGCTGAGGCACCTGGTGTTTTCTGAGCTGCTTTCCACCAGTTCCCCCTGCCCTCACTGAGGCACTCGGAGGTCCAGGTGCTGGTGTTTGCCTGTTTTATCACCTGTGCTTCAGGATTTCTTCACAATTGGAGGCTGCAGAGCTCTGACAGCTCACCTAGTGTTGGGCTGGAACCAGCAAGGCCAGGGCTTTAGGAAGCCTTTAGGTTGTTTTCTTCACCTCCTTTCAGAATGCCACAGGGTACTTGTCTGCCTGGGCTCCTTGTAGTTCTGCCTCCCTTATTTTTGCAGAGGCACTGGGAGACCCATTTCCAGGACTGCTGCACTGCTGCTCCCCCTCTTTCTTCTAATTCAGCTGTTCCAGGGTTTTTTTCTGGGGTGATATTTTCTGGGTTTTCAGAGGTTGATAGGGGAGAGTAAGAGCGGCTACCTTTTCACTCCGCCATCTTGGCTCCTGGAAGTGGAAGTCTTGTCTGTCTTTCCATGGTCCTTTATAACATGCAATTTTTATTGTATCATGATCTGAAAAGGATGCATTTAATATTCCTGTCCTTCACTGGATTGTGAGGTTTTTTATGTCCTAGTACATGATGAAATTTGTATAGGTACCATGTAACACTGAGAAAAACATGTATTCCTTTTTGTCCTCATTAAATTTTCTCCAGATGTCTGTCATATGCAACTTTTTGAAAATTCACTTGCACTTGGTCCATATATGTCTACTCCATTGTTAATGGTACCTTTTAGCAAGGTATGGTTTTTTCCTTTATCTCTTTTAATTAAGTCTGTTCTTGCTTTTGCTTTGTCTGAGGTCAGGATGACCTGCTGTGCTACTAGCTTGCTGAGCCAGGACCAAGGGGTTTCTGATCTGGACTGTGGGTATGAGCCTCCTGCTCACTGTATGCCCTGGGTTGCACTCCCCTTTTACTGAAGGGAGTTGGACCTTTCCTGAAGTTCTTCTAAGTTAATCCTAAACTAGAGAATGATTTCATTTATTCTTTTTTTTTCTCACTCCGGAATCCATCTAGAGACTTGATTTAACATTGTTTCTAAGGTAAGCTGGGGGAAGCTCAGTCACCTTCCTAGAATCTCTCCACTATCTTGGATCCACCTGCTATCAAAGTGACTTCACTACTTTTTACAGGTTTACTATCATAGTAGATGAAGCAAATGTTGTAAATGTAGAAATCTATGTCTTAATCATAGAAAATATTTATTTCCTTTTGATTTAGAATCTCATTTTACTCTTGTGAGGAAATTTGGAGATATGTACTAGATAATGACACATTTAGATAGACTCACAACTTGTTTGATGATGAAACTCAAAGTATAACTGCTAATGCTTTAAAATCAATATAAAAGGAGGTCTCTGATAAATTATATAAGGTCTATGCTGTTTTATTTTTCCCATCATTAGATGACAGCATAAATAGTATGCTCATGAGAGTCATAGACCACATAAAGCTGAGAAATATGTCTAACACAATGGACAGTAGAATTAAAATCTGAAAGAATATTGATAAAATATAGAACATTACACCAAATTTAATAACATGAAATTCAAATAAAGATAAATGTTTTCTTGCATTTGGACACTAAAAACCTCCACATACTTAAGACATAAGGAACATGGATACAGAATGTTTGTTCTTAAAAAAGATTTTATAATTTTAGTGAAATAAAAGTTCAATATACATCAACAATATGGTAGGAAGCAAAAAGAGCTACTGCAATCCTGGGCTGCCTTGAGAGGGCATAGATTGCAGGAAAAGAGAGGTGACAGTCCTAATATACTCTATCTTCATCAGATCACATTTGCAATATATGCTATTTAGTACCACCAACTCCATATTAGATATTTTGAATGTAATATCCTGTAGATATCTCAACCTCAATATGCCCAAAACAGAATTTATTGTTTTTTTCCCTCTTCACACTCTCCTCTTCCAAAACCCACCATTTTTATTAAGAACAGTATCATGCTTCCAGAAATATTGGCAACCAAGTTGTCTTTCTCTATTTCTCACTTATACTTATGTCTCACCAAATCCCATTGTTTCTCTACCTTTAGAACATTGCTTGTATATGTTAATTTTGTTCACTCACATAGCTTCATGATGATGAACATTATTTCATTTTTTTCTTAATTTTTTTCCAATTTCATGAAAAAAATCAACATTCACTTTTATAAGATTTTGAGTTCTAAACTATTTCCTCCCTCTCTCATTAGTTCACCCCTCCTCCAGATGGCAAGTGATCTGCTACAGGTTATACATGTGCAATCATATTAAACATATTTCCACATTAGTCATATTAGAATCATAACAAAATGGAAAAACTACAAGAAATAAAAACAAAACAAAACAAAATATGAAAATACTGTGCTTCAATCTTCATTCAAGCTCCACAGTTCTTTCTGGGAATTTGGATGGTATTTTTTAACTTTGTTTATTTGTTTTTAGTTTTCAACATTCACTTCCATAAGATATTGAGTTCCAAATTTTCCCCCCATCTCTCTTCTCCCTTCCCAAGACAATGAGCAATTTGATATAGATTCTACCTAAAAATTCATATTTAACTTATTTTCACATTAGTCATGTTGTAAAGAAGAACTAGAACCAGTGGGAGAAAGCAAGAAATAGAAGAAACAAAGAAAATGAAAACAAAAAAAAGTTGTCATTTTTATTATATTAGCTCAGCCTACCCATGAGCAACTTATGTTTTTCCAATTATTCAGATTTTACTTTATTTTTGTGAAAAGTGTCTTTTAATTGTGTTCATATAGTTCCTGGGTTTGTTTTGGTAAGTAGGCTACTAAATATTTTATAATGTCTACAGTAAGTTTAAATGGAATTTCTGTTTCTATCTCTTGCTGTTGGACTTTGTTGGTAATATATATAAATGCCAATGATTTATGTGGATTTATTTTATAGCCTACAAAACTTTGCTAACATTGTTTATTATTTCAAGTAGTTTTTTACTTGATTCTCTAGGACTCTCTGAGTATATCATTATATCATCTGCAAAGAGCTATAGCTTTGTTTCTTCTTTGCCTATTCCACTACCTTCAATTTCTTTTTCTTCCCTTGTTGCTAAAGCTAAAATTTTCAGTATGATATTGAAAAACAGTGGTAATAATGGACATTCTTGCTTCACTCCCAATCGTATTAGAAATGCTTCTAGCTTGTCCCCATTACATATGATGCTTGGTGAAGGTTTTATATAGGTGCTATTTATTACTTTAAGGAATAAACCACTTATTCCTATGCTGTCTAGTGTTTTTAATAGTAATGGGTGTTATACTTTGACAAAAGCTTTTTCTGCCTATATTGACATGATCAAGTGGTTTTTGTTAGTTTTGGTGCTGATATGATCAATTATGATGATAATTTTCCTAATATTGAACCAGCCCTGTGTAAGGTACTATAATCTATGTACTACTATTTTATTTAAAATTTTTGAATCTATATTTTTTAGGGAAATTGGCCTATAGTTGTCTTTCTCTGTTTTGACTTTTCCTGGTTTAGGTATGTACAAATTGGCAGCAATATTTGTATTATAAAAAGAATTTGGTAAGACCCCTTCTTCACCAATTTTCCCAAATAGTCTCCATAGAATTGGAATTAATTGTTCTTTAAATGTTTCATAGAATTCACTTGTAAATCCATCTAGCCCTAGAGACTTTTTCCCAGGAAGTTAATCAATGGCATGTTCAATTACTTTTTCTGAGATGGGCTTATTTAAGTATTTTAGTTCATCTTCTGTTAATTTGTTAATACATGCAGGCAGACTTCAGAAAAACCCGGAGACTTTTATGGTTTAATGCTGAGTGAAGTGAGCAAAATGAGGAAAATATTGTATACAGTGGCAGCCATGTTGTGCAATGATTAATATTGATAGACTTAGCCCTTCTCAGCAATGCAAGGATCTAAGACATCTTCACAGGCCTCATGATGGAAAATGCTATCCACATCCAAAGAAAGAATTATTGAGCTTGAATGCAGATCGAAGCAAACTATTTCCTATTTTTTTTTCTTCCATTGTGTTTTGTTTCCTCTTTCTGGTGGTTCCTCCTATTGGTTCGAATTCTTACTTACAACATCACTAATGCGAAAATATGTTTAATAGGAATGTATATGTATAGTCTATATCAGATTGCACACCGTCTTTGGGAAGGGAGGAGGGGAAAGAAGGGGAGAAAAATTTAAAACACAAAAGCTTATGGAAGTGATTGTTGATAAATGAAACAAATTAATAAAAAAAGAAAAAAAAGAAAAAAGAGAGAGAGAGCAAATAATACGCTTCCATTTGCATAGTTCTTTTTCCTGGCTGTGGATAATATTTTCCATCATGAGTCCTTGGGAGTTCTCTTGGATCCTTGCATTGCTAAGAAAAGATGAGTCTATCAAAGTTAGTCCTCTCACATTGTGTCGGTTACTATGTGTAATATTCTCTTGGTTCTGCTCACTTCACTCAGCATCAGTCCATTCAGGACTTTTGAAATTCTGGTTTTTTTGAAGTCTGCCTGCTCATCATTTATAGGACAATCGAATTACATTACATTCATATACCACAACTCGTTAAGTCATTCCCTAATCAATGGGCATCCCTTCAATTTCCAATTCTTTGCCACTGCAAAAAGAAGTGTCAGAAATATTTTTCTATATGTGAGTCCTTTTCCCATGCATATGATCTCCTTGGGACACAGACCTAGAAGTACTATTCCTGGGTTAAAGGGTATGCACAGTTTTATAGCCCTTTGGGCATAGTTCCAAATTCCTCTCCAGAATGGTTAGATCAGTTCATAACTCCACCAACCATGCATTTGTGTTCCAATTTCAACACACCTTCTTCAGCATTAATAATTTTCCTTTTTTGTCATGTTAGCCATTCTGATAGGTGTGATACCTCAGTTATTTTGATTTGTATTTTCCTAATCAATAGTGATTTAGAGCATTTTTTCATATGACTATATAGTTTTAATTCCTTCATCTGAAAACTTCCTGTTCACATCCTTTGACCATTTAGCAATTGGGGAATGACTTGTGTTGTTTTAAATCTGACTCAGTTATCTACATATTTTAGAAAGTATGCCTTTATTAGAGACACTTGTCATAAAAAAAATTTGTCTTCTGCTTCCCATCTCATCTTGGCTTCACTGGCTTTCTTTGTGAAAAAAAAAATTTCAACTTAATGTAATCAAAATTACCCATTTTGCATTTCATAATGTCTTCTTCTTTCTATCTATTCTTTTGACATAAATTATTCTGTTCTCCATAAATCTGACAGGTAAACTATTTCATGCTCTCCCAGAGTGCTTATAAAATCAAACTTTATATCTAACTATTTTGTGGTGTAAGATGTTGGTCTATGCCTAGTTTCTGCCATATTCTTTTCCAGTTTTTCCTAGCAGTTTTTGTCAAATAGTGAGTTCTTATCCCAGAAGCTGGGTTCTCTGGGTTTAACAATCTCCAAGGAGTGATCAATTCCTTGGACAGTTACACACCTTTCTCAAGAAAAACGTTTCTTGAGATGAATTGCTTTCCTAGGTAACGTAGTTTATTGGGTATTTAATGTTCTGTCTCCTTAGTCCGGGCCATGCATTGGTAACTCCAATTTATCTTTATGTCAGGTCATGAAGCTGTTACACCAGGGGGCTGGGGAGGATCTATCCTCCTCAGTTTCTATTACATGGACATCCTTGTTTCACCCCTGATCTTATTGAAAATGCTTCTACTGTGTCACCATTACATGTAATGCTTGCTGAAAGTTTTAGGTAGATGCTATTTATGATTTTAAGGAAGATTCCATTTATTCCTATGCTCTTTAATGTTTTTAATAGTAAAGGGTATTGCATTTTGTCAAAAAGCTCTTACTGCACCTATTGAGATAAACAAGTCATTTCTGTTACTTTCGCTGTTGATATGGTTAATTATACTGATAATTTTCCTAATATTGAACCATTTCTGTATTCCTGATATAAATCCTACCTGGTCATAGTGTATTCTTCTTGTGAGAAGTTGCTGTAATATTTTTACTAGTATTTCATTCAAATTTTTTTTTTGGTCTATATCAATTATGGAAATGGTTCTATAATTTTCTTTCTCTGTTTTGGCTCTTCCTAGGTTAAGTATCAGTACTGTATTTGCCTCATAAAAATAATTTAGAAGAACTCAGTCTGTTTTCCCAAATATTCTACATAGTATTGAAATTAATTGTTCTTTAAATGTTTTATGGAACTCTCTTAGAAATCCATCTGGCCCTGGAGATTTTTTTCCCCCTAGGGAATTCTTTTGTAGTTTGTTCTTTTTCTTTTTTTCTGAAAGGGACGTATTCCTTGCTCTCCTAATTTGATTGCTTCATTATCTATGGTAACTTTTAGCAAGATGTGGTTTCCTTCCTTATCTTTTTTAATGAGGTCTATTTTTGATTTCAATTTGTCTAAGATGAGGATTCTTACTCCTGCTTTTTTTCTTCTAATTTCAGTTGAAACATAATAGATTCTCCTCCAGCCCTTTGTTTTCCCTCTGTGTTTCTCCCTGTTTCAAGTGCATTTCTTGTAAGCAACATATTGTAGGGTTCTGGTTTTTGATCCATACTTCTATCTCTTTCTGTTTTACAGGATAGTTCATCCCACTCACACTCACAGTTATGATCATTACCTTTGTATTTCCCTCTATCCTATTCTTCCTCCTGTTTATGTCCTTTCTCTCCTGTTTATATCATATCATATCTATCTGTCTATCTATCTATCTATCTATCTATCTATCTACCTCTATATATCTACATATCACCTTAATAGTGTATTACTTCTGTCTACCACCTCCCCTGATCTTCCCTCCTTTCTGTCACTGCCCCCCCCACACACAGCTTTTATCTACTCTCCCCTCCTACTTCCCTGTTGGGTAAGACAGGTTTCTATATTCAACTTATTGTGCATATCCTTCCCTCTTTGAGCCAATACTAATAAGAGTAAAGTTCAATCAATGCCCATCACCCCCCCATTGAAATAGATCTTTTTCAAGTTGGTCTTCACTCCCTTCTATCCCCCACCCCACATACACAGTGTAATAGGTTTTTCTCCCTCTGAATGCAGCAGCAACCATGGTGGGATGAATTAAAGTGACCAAGCAGTGCCAGTCACTTCTAGGACCCCAGGCTGGAGGACTCGGGGTGGCAGGGCAGCCTGACTGAGCTTGACCTCTCTGCAGTGCAGCTGAAATTGAAGTACAAATGGTGATGCTGCAAGAATCGCAATTTTATTATGAGACTAGCAATCAGCAGTTCTGCTATAAGAACACTCTTGTCCCAAAGTGGCATCAATTATGGACCAGCTCCAGAGTGGTGAGAGTTACAGAAGTGGAAAATGAGGGAAAATGGAAAGAACTGGAGCAGTTCAGGCTCTGGAACTTGTTCTTGTCCTTCCTGAAGGAGATGCTGAATGACATCTATGTCATGGGGAACTCTACAGCACCAAGGTCTGCCTCAAAGTCTAGGTCCTTGAGAAGGCCATGGAGTACAGCATAAGCCTGTCCTGAAGATTTGACCCAAAACTCTTCCTAATTTTCCTCCTTTGACTTTTATTTTTCATTTCTGGGGACTTATTAAGCAGGAGTCAGATTTTCTACTACTCCACTTGGATGAACCTGGGGATTTTGGCCTCTTTGCTAATTTTAATTTTCCTGATGTCCAAGTTCATGCTCAAGAAAACTCCTGTCTACATCATCCTAGTTGGAGAATAGTCTTTTTTTTCTATGTACCTAATACAGCTCTTTTTTTTTAACTTACAATAAATCTATAGTTTTTGTTGGCAGTATCTTTAAAGTTAGGTCCTCATAGTTGGATTCATCAGTTTTGCTGTGTGTTACAAGTATGGATCCTTGGAGAATACACACAGCATCAACCTGCTGACCTGAGTCTTGCAGCTTTACACTCGAGTTATTGCTCATGTATTCTGATGGCAGATTGCCTTTTCCTTTGTGAGGATGTATTTGAATTCAGGTCTTCCTGATTCCAAGGGTGGAGCTCTATCCACTGTACCACCTAACTGCCCCTAAAGAAAAGACCTGTTTCAGAAGGGGAGAGAGAGAGAGAGAGAGAGAGAGAGAGAAGAGAGAGAGAGAGAGAGAGAGAGAGAGAGAGAGAGAGAGAGAGAGAGAGAGAGAGAGAGAGAGAGAGAGAGAGAGAGAGAGAGAGAGAGAGGACCATGACAGGCTTGATGGCATGCATGGTGAGTAAGAGTGCCCTGTGTCAGACTGGTAGGAGGAGTACCAGAAGAGAGAAGAGTCGTGAAACTATAAATAGGAGAGAATATTCAGGAAAGAATTATTGACAGTACAAAAGCTGCAGAGAAGTTAAGAAAGATGCAGACTGAGAAAAGTCCATTAGATCTGACAATTGAAAGATAATTCGAGATTTTGAAGTAATTTCTTTTGAATAAAGACATCAGAAATGAGACAATAGAGGTTAGAAGAGAATATAGGAAAGGAAATTAAGGAAGACATTTAGGTGGCTTTTTCATATAGGTTAGCTATGTAAGATGATAAGTAAAGGGGAGACCCTTTAGAGAATTCTTTTTAAAGATGTTGGAGATATTTGCATATTTATAGACAGCAGAGCAGTAGCCAGTAGACTGAGAGAGGTTGAAGATTTCTGTGAGAGTAGGGATGACAGAAGGTGCAATTTATTAGACAATACAGAATGGAATGGAATGGGATTTCTTAAGCATCTAGAGGAGTATTACTTGGTAAGAAGGGTCATCTTTTCAAAAGAGTCAGTAATGAAGGAAGAAACATCCAAATGGTGTTAGTTGAGGATGAAGAAATAATAGGGAGTTCTTAGTGAATGGATTCAATTTCAGGGGTAAAGCAGGAGGTAGGTTTTTCAGCTGAAATTTTGAAGGGGAAATGGAACATTTAAGAAAGGAAAAAATGATTTAGAATAACAGCTAAAATAAGTGGGATAGTGGATCAATTAATGAAGTATAAAAAGATTGTAATGCTAATAATAAACATTTATTTATTATTTTAAGGTTTGTAAAGATCCTTAAATATTATCTCATTTTATCCTCACAACAACCCTGGGAGGTGAATAGTATGTTTATCCTCATTTTACACATAAAGAAAACAGTGAAGGCAGAGTCCACTTAGATTTGCCCAGGGAGATATAGCTGGTAAGTTTCTGAGCAAAATTTGAAGTCAGCTCTTCCTATTCTAGTTCCAGAAGTCTACCCACTGAGCAACCTAGCTGTCTGAAGTGAAGGCCTTCTTGAGATCATATAACATGAATTTCTAGTCTACTGAGACAGCATGATTTTGTGATTTCTCCAGCTCTGTGAAAAGAGAAGAGAATGACTAGTACCAGAAGTAATGGCCTGAGTGAGAACTGAAGATTAAGGGGCACAGTGTGAACAAAGGGCTGAGCTTGTAAGGGAAGGCTCTCAATCTTATTTTAAAAAAAGTCTATAAAAGTCATCATTTCATTGAGAGGTTTCGGCACCTAACAAAATTATTCTTATATTTATGTATTAATTTTGTGTGGTTTAATAATTATGCCTTCTATAAGCTACCACTTTGCTATTCAGTCCTCTATGATTCTTCATGATCCTATGACCACAGTATGCCAGTACTTTCCATTTTGTTTTTCTTGTTTTGTTTTGTTTTGGTTTTGGTTTTGGCAAAGATACTGGAGTGGTTTGACATTTCCTTCTGCAATGAATTCAATTAAACCGAGGTTAAATGACTTGTCAATATCACAAAGTTAGTGTTTGAGGTCTGATTTGAATTCAGGTGTCCAGTTATATATCCACTGAGACACCTAGCTGACCCCAACAAATCAGCCCTATATTTAATAAACAATACATTTTAAAAATGGAACAGTGAAAAAAAATTATAAATGCACAGGGCTCAGGTTGTTTTTTGACCATGATGTTGCAAAGCTTTTTTTTTTTTTGGTGAGGAGGGAAACCTGATATTATTAAAAATAACTGGAAAGCATCACAAAAACACCCAGATATAAGTGTCATGAAATTGTTTTCATGTAAATGCATTGACTTTCATTAGCACACTAATAATAAACAGAAATAAAATTTAAATGTTATTTTCACTTCCTATCAATACCTTATTGTGAAAAACGAAACATGATACATGGGAAAAGTTAATTTTAAAGATTTCTTTCTTTAAAATCCTCAGACATATTCAATTACTTCTGCCTGATACATAGGGCTGAAATTCATATTTTAAGTATTTTTGGAGAGCTGTTAAATATATATTTTGTTGGAGAATGGAGAAGTAGAAAGAAACTTTTTTTATAATAACTCTTCTTTTAATTGAATAGCTGAGAATATAATTTAGCTCTCATGTTGTTGTTTGCAAATGGCATAAATTCTAAGTATTTTAAATGAGAAAGTAGTTCTGCAGTGATTCTCTTTTTGACCAGTCAATGCTGGCTAATGGCCACAGGGAGAAAAGAAAAATTAGCAAACTTCTGAATGGTTGTTGTGCAGCTCTTGATTGCAAAGGATGATTCTTCATTTAAGAAAGAACTTCTACATTGATTGTCCATTAATAAATATAATATCTGTGTGTATGTGTTTGAATTTTATAAGTATTTCATTTAATATCATGTCAATTATTAGATTCCAAAAAGTAAGTCTACCACTAGTCATTCAAATAATTTATCCAAATAATTCTGCAATCAATGTAGATACATTTGGCTAACTGATGAGTCCTGGTAGAAAAAGTCTATACATAAAAAAAAATCAAGAATTCTCTAACAGTTGTCTCCACTTTTGATAATCATATTTTTAAAAAGAAAATTAACATTTAAATGGTATTCATTTATAAATACTCAATAGCATTCATGACACTTGTGCATTATTTAAAAAGAGTAACAAGGAACATTCACAAATAAGACTTTTATATACCTCAGTCTCAGATCACTGACATACATAATCACTGATTAATTCATTTCCCTCTCTCCTCAGTCAATTTGAAAAGCAATTTCTTCACAAAATTAGCCACTCACTTATGTAGTTATCCTAAATACTATTTGATTTTTTTAATCTGTTTTTCAATCCTTTTTGTATAGGTTTATCAGTTTGCATTTATATGATCAATTCTAAGATTTTTAAAATGTACTTTTCTATTTCCAAAAGACATTTTAAAAAACTTTTGATTTCCAGTTTTTCTCCTTTCAGCCTGTTCTTACCCCACAAATGTAGAAGTTAAATAATGTTTCAACTATACCTGTGAAATCATGCAAAACATATTTTGATATTAGCCATTTTATGAAATAAAACACACAAACGTTAACATATACACAATAATAACAAAGAAACTAAAAAAAGTATGCTTCAATCTGTACTCAGAGTTTATGAGTTCTTTTTCTGGAGGCTGATAGCCTTTTTCAACATGAATCTTTTGCATTTGCCTTGGATCATTATCTTGATCAGACTAGATCATCCTTCCCAGTTGTTTCTCCTTATGATATACTGTGTAAAATATTCTCCAGGTATTGCTCACTTCACTTTACATCACTTCATATAAGTCTTCCCAGATTTTTCTGAAACCATCCTCCTCATGATTTCTGATAACTTAAAAGAATTCAATCAAGCATATACCACTACGTGTTCAGCCGTTCCTCAGTTGATGGACAACTCCTCAATTTTCAATTCTTTTCCATTACAAAAGGAACGGCTATTAAAAAAAATTGTACAAATTTGTATTTGCCCATTTCTTTGATGATTTTTCCTTTTTGGTGAGGTGATCAGGGTTAAGTGACTTGCCCAGGGTAGTAAGTGTCAAGTGTCTGAGGCTGGATTGGAACTCAGATCTTCCTGACTCCAAGGCCAGAGCTCTTTTCACTGCAACACTTAGTTGCCCTCTTTGATGATTTTGAGATACAGATATAGTAGGGATGTTGCTGGATCAAAAGTTAAGCACAGCTTTATGTCCCTTTGGGCATAACTCCAAATTGATCTCTACAATGGCTGAACCAGTTCACGACTCCAAATTAAAGAAAAGTGCAGGTTTTTCTTTTACATACCACTTAGCATCAGTAATTTTCCTTTTCTGTCATGTTAGACAATCTGATAGGTATGAGGTGATATCTCAGAGTTGGTTAATTTTCATTTTTCTCATCTAGAATGATTTAATCACTTTTGTTGTCATTATTAATAGCTTTGATTTTTATTCTGAAAACTGCCTGTTAATAATATCCTTTAACAATTTATCAATGGAGGAATGGCTTATATTTTTTATAAATTTATCCTACTTACCTATTATTTTGAAAAATGAGGCCTTTATCAGAAGAACTTGTTGTAAATTTTTTTCTCCACTTTTCTATTTTTCCTTTTAATTTTAGTTATATTAATTTTACATATGCAAAAGCTTTTAAATTAGGTATAATAAAATCAATCCTGTTTACTGTCCATACTACTTTCTACCTCTTATATGGTCATAAACTCTTCTCTTAGACATAGATATGACAATTATATTTTTTCCATACTCACCTAATTTACTGAGAATATTACTCTTTATGTGCAAATAATTTTTAAAATTTTTCATCTTATCTTGTAAGATTTTGGTCTGGGACAAGTTTTTTTTTTTTTTTTTGCCAAAATGCTTTCCAGTTTTCCCAGCAATTTTTGTCAAATGATGCGTTTTTAACCCCCAAAATTCAGATTTCCTAAAAACTACATTATTATGGTTACTTACTGCTGTGTATTGTGTCCATAATCTATTCAATCTATCCATCATTACATTCCTAACTTAATGGTTGTGATGATTACCATTTTTAAAATTAATTTGTTTTGAATTGTCAAGATTCACTTCCATAGGCTTCTGAGTTTTAAATTTTTCTCCCCCTACCTCCCCAGCTCCCTCCTTAAGATGGCAGTAATATGATTTGGCTATACAAATATATTCCTATTAAAAATATTTTCATATTAGTGATGTTATAAATAAGAATTAGAACTAATAGGAGGAACCCACCAAAAATAGGAAACAAAACACAACAGAAGGAAACAGTAGCAAAATTTGCTTCAATCTGCATTCAAGTTCCATAGTTCTTTCTATGTGGACAGCATTTTCCATCACGAGACTTTTGGAGATGGCTTAGTTCCTTGTACTGTTGGGAAGTGTTAAGTCTATCAATATTAGTAATTGCATAACATGGTTGTTACGGTGTACAATGCTCTCTTGGTTCTGCTCACTTCACTCACTTCAGACCATACAAGTCTTTCCAGGTTTTTCTGAAGTCAGCCTATTCATCATTTCTTATAGCACGATAGTATTCCATTACATTTGTATACCACAACTTGTTCAGCCATTCCTCAATTGATGAGAATACTCTCACTTTCCAATTCTTTGACACCACAAAAAGAACTGTTATAAATATTTTTGTACATGTGGATCCTTTACCCATTTGTACAATCTCTTTGGGATATAGCCCTAGAAGCGCTATTGCTGGATTAAAGGGTATGCACATTTTAGTGCCCTTTGGGCATAATTCCAAATTGCTCTCCAAAATGGTTGGATCACTTCACAACTCCACCAACAATGCATTACTGTTCAAATTTCCCCACATGTTCTCCAGCATTTCTCTTTCTCCCGTTTTATCACTTTGGCCAATCTGATAAGTGTGATGTGGTACCTCAGAGCAGCTTTGATTTGTATTTCTCTAATCAATAGGGATTTGCAGCATTTTTTCATGTGGCTATAGATGGCTTCAATTTCCTCATCTCAAAACTGCCTACTCATATCCTTTGTACATTTACAAATTAGGGAATGACTTATATTCTTATAAATTTTGACTAAATTCTCTATATATTTTAGAAATTAGGCCCTTGTCAGAGACACTGGTTATAAAAATTATTTCCTAATTTTCTACTTTCCTTCTAATCTTGGTTCTGTTGGCTTTCTTTGTGCAAAACCTTTTTATTTTATTTACTTTTAATTTTTTTTTAATTTTTAATATAAATTTATTTATTTGTAGTTTTCAACATTCATTTTCACAAGTTTTTGAGTTCCAAATTTTCACTCCATCTCACCCTCTCCCCACCCTAACATGGCATGCATTCTGAATATCCCTTCCCCTAGTCCGTCCTCTTTTCTTCTTCTGCTCCTTTCTCTTATCCCCTTCCCCTTCTATTTTCTTGTAGGGCAGGATAGACTTCTGTAACCCATTTCCTGTATTCCTTATTTCCCGATAGCATGTGAAAACTTTTTTTTGAAACATACATTTTTAAAATGTTAGGTTTCAAATTTTCTCTCTTCCTCCCTCCCCACCCACCCTCATTGAAAAGGCAAGCAACTTAATATAGGTTGTACATGTGCAGTTATGCAAAACACTTCCATTGTAGACATGTTGTGAAAAACTAACTCTATTTCCCTTAATCCTATCTGCCCTCCCATTTATTCTATTCTTTTTTTGACCCTGTCCTCCTCAGAAGTATTTACTTCTGATTACACCCCTTTCCAATCTGCCCTCCTCTCTATCATCCCCCTGCTCTCTTGTCCTCTTCTCCCCCTATTTTCTGTAGGGTAACACAAACCTCCATACCCAACTGAATTTGTATGTTATTCCCTCCTTAAGCCAAATCCTATGAGAATAAGATTCACTCATTCCCTCTCACCTTCCCCTTTCCCCTCCACTGTAAGAGACTTTTCTTTTCTGTTTTTTTTGTGAGATAATTTACCCCATTCTACCTCTCCCTTTTTCTTCTCTGAGTATAATCCTCCCTAACCCCTTAATTTTATCTCCAGGTACGACCCCTTAATCTTCAACTCACCCTGTGCCTTCTATCTCTCTATCTATCTATATCTGTCTATCTATCTATACACATACATATAATTTTTTTCCTCCAACTACTGTAATACTGACAAAGGTCTCATGAGTTATAAATATCATCTTTCCATGCAGGAATGTCAACAGTTCAATTTTAATAAGTATCTTATGATTTCTCTTTCCTATTTACCTCTTCATGTTCCACTTGAGTCCTTTATTTGAAAGTCAAATTTTCTTTTCAGTTCTGGTCTTTTCAACAGGAATGCTTGAAAGTCCTCTATTTCACTGAATGACCATTTTTTCCCCTTGAAGGATTATGCTCAGTTTTGTTGGGTAGGTGATTCTTGGTTGTAATCCCATCTCCTTTTGCCCTCCAGAATATTATATTCCATGCCCTGCTGTCCTTTAATGTAGAAGTTGCTAAATCTTGTGTTATCCTGATTGTGTTTCCACAGTACTTGAATTGTTTCCTTCTGGCAGCTTGTAATATTTTCTCCTTGACCTGGGAACTCTGGAATTTGGCTACAATATTCCTAGGAGTTTTCCTTTGGGGATCTCTTTCAGGAGGAGATCTGTGGATTCTTTCAATTTCTATTTTGCCCTCTGGTTCTAAAATCAGGGCAGTTTTCCTTGATAATTTCTTGAAAGATGATGTCTAGGCTCTTTTTTTGATCATGGCTTTCAGATAGTCCAATAATTTTTAAATTCTCTCTCCTGGATCTATTTTCCAGGTCAGTTGTTTTTCCAATGAGATATTTCACATTGTTTTCTAATTTTTCATTCTTTTGGATTTGTTTTACAGTGTCTTGATTTCTCATAAAGTCACTAGCTTCCAATTGCTCTATTCTAATTTTTAAGGAAGTATTTTCTTCAGTAATCTTTTGGACTTCCTTTTCCATTTGGCCAATTTTTCTTTTTAGGGCATTTTTCTCCTCATTGGCTTTTTGGACCTCTTTTGCCATTTGGGTTAGGCTATTTTTTAAGGTGTTATTTTCTTCAGTATTTTTTGGGTCTCCTTTAGCAAGCTGTTGACTTGTTTTTCATGATTTTCTTGCATCACTCTCATTTCTCTTCCCAGTTTTTCCTCTACTTCCCTTACTTGCTTCTCAAAATCCCTTTTGAGCTCTTCCAAGGCCTGGGACTGATTCATATTTTTCTTGGAGGCTTTGGATGTAGGAGCTTTGACTTTGTTGTCTTCTTCTGGTTGTATATTTTGATCTTCTTTGTCACCAAAGTAAGATAATATAGTCTGACTCTTTTTGCACTGCTTGCTCATGATCCCAGCCAATTACTTGAGTTTTAAACTCTTTGTTAAGGTAAGAGTCTGCTTCCAATGTGAGAATGTACTGTCCCAAGCTTCAGGGGTTTGTACAGCTGTTTTCAGAGATACTTGTAGGGACCTGTAAATTTTCAGTTCTTCAAGGTGGTATGATAAGGGGCGAGGTGTTTACTCCTTTCCTGGCCTGTGACCACAAGTATTCCTTTCTGTCCTGTAACTGTGAGGAGGGTTCCTCTCACAGCCACTACAAGCTCCACCACACCAGCATTCTCCTCACCCCAGCACCGCCACCCAGAACTGTGACCCAGATCCAAACACGGGCAAAGCAAGAGATTCCTGCTTCAGCAGTGGCAAAGAGATCCCTGCAATCCCTCTCTGATCAGCCACTGGATTCCCCCTCAGTCTGTGGGCCAGAAGCTCAGGAAGCAGCTGCCCTCCCCAGGGCCACGCTTTTGGGGAATGAAGCTGAGACCCTGCCTTCCTTTCTCAGCACTGACAGAAACAGAGTTTTCCCACTGACCTTCTAAGTTATCTTTGGCGTTAGTGGGTTGAGGAGTCTGGAAACCTCCACAGCTGCCCGTGATTCACTCCTTGGAGGCCTGCTCCAGGTTAGCTGCAGCCTGCGCTCCAATTCTGAGCTGTTCTGTGCTCCCAGCCCGGGGCAATACACCTTTCTGATCAATCATCCAGGTTGTCTTGGGTGGAAATTTGTTTCACTCTGTCTTTTTGTGGGTTCTGCTGCTTCAGAATTTGTTTAGATCCGTTTTTTACGAGTATTTGGAGATGTTTGGGGGAGAGCTCAAGCAAGTCAAGGCTTTCACTCCACCATCTTGGCTCCACCCCCAAAACCTTTTTAATGTAATGTGATCAAAGTTACCCATTTTGCAGTTTGCAATGTTCTCTATCTCTTGTTTGATCATGAATTCCTCTGTTCTCCATAAATCTGACGAGTAAACTATTCCTTGCTCTCCCAGTTTGCTTACAGTATAAGCCTTTATATCTTTATATTTTTATAATGAATCCATTTTGACTTTATTTTGGTGTATGTTGTGAGATTTTGATTTATGGCTTTTTGCTGCAATATTTTTTTCCAGTTTTCCCAGCATTTTTTGTCAAAGAGTGAGTTCTTATCCCAAAAGCTGGGTTTTTTTGTTTTATCAAATAATATATTGCCACAGTTATGGACTACTGTGTCAAGCATACTTAACCTATTCCATTGATCTATCACTTTATTTCTTAGCCAGTGCAAAGCAGTTTTGAAAATTACTACTTAATATTACAATTTAAGATGTGGAATGGCTATGGCATCTTCCCCTGCATTTCTTTTCATTAGTATCCTTCATATTCTGGACCTCTTTTTATTCCAAATGAATCTTGTTATTTTTTTTTCTAATTTTATGAAATAATTTGGCAGTTTGATTTGTATGGTGCTAAATAAGTAAATTAGCTTAGGCAGAACTGTCATTTTTATTATATTAGTTTGGCCTACCCATGAGCAACTGAAGATTTTCCATTTATTTAAATCTGACTTTATTGGTGTAACAAGTGTTTGCTAATTGCATGTGAATATTTCCTGGGTTTGTTTTGGAAGGTAGACTCCTAAATATATTATAATGCCTACAGGAAGTTTCAATGGAATTTCTCGTTCTATATATTGCTGTTGGGCTTTGTTGGTAATGTATAGAAATGTGAGTGATTATTCTAATACCTTCAATTTCTTTTTCTTCTCTTATTGCCAAAGCTAACATTTCCAGTATGATATTGAACAACAGTGGTGATAGTGGGCATCCTTGTTTCACCCCCTATCTTATTGGAAATGTTTCTAGCTTGTCACCTTTACATTTGATGCTTGCTGAAGGTTTTAGATAAATGCTATTTATTATTTTAAGGAAGACACCATTTATTCCTATGGTCTTTGGTGTTTTTAATAGAAATGGGTGTTGTATTTTGTCAATAGCCTTTTCTGAATCTTATGAGATGGTCACGTGGTTTCTGTTAGTTTGGTGTTGACATAATCAATTATGTTGATAGTTTTCCTAGTATTGAACTATCCCTTCATTCCTGGTATAAGTCCTAACTGGTCACAGTGTATTATTCTTGTGATAAGTTGCTGTAATCTATTTGGTAATATTTTATTCAAAATTTTTGCATCTATATTCATTAGGGAAATTGTTCTATAATTTTCTTTTTCCATTTTGACTCTTCCCAACAGCATATTTGTATCACATTTGTATATATTTGGTAAGACTCCTTCTTCACCTATTGTCCCAAATAGGCTCTATAATATTGAAATTAATTGTTCTTTAAATGTTTGATTATAATTCACTTGTAAATCCATTTGGCTCTGGAGATTTTTTCCTTGGGAGTTCATCAATGGCTTCTTCAATTTCTTCTTCTGAGATGTGGTCATTTAGGTATTACATTTCCCCTCCTGTTAATCTGAGCAATTTATATTTTTTGTAAATATTCATCCATTTTCCAAAGATTGTCAAATTCATTGGCATACAGTTGGACAAAATAGTTCCTAATTATTGTTTTAATTTCCAGGTCCTTGGTGGTGAATTGACCCTTTTCATTTTTGATACTGGCAATTTGGTTTTCTTCTTCCTTTTTTTAAATTAAATTAACCAAAGTTTTATCTATTTTATTGTTTTTTTCCCCATAAAACCAGATATAAGTTTTCTTTATTAGTTCAATAGTTTTCTTTCAATTTTCTTAATTTCTCCTTTAGTTTTCAATATTTCTAATTTGGTGTTTAAATGAATATTTTAAATTTTTTCTTTTTCCAGTTGTTTTAGTTGGGTTCCCAATTCATTGATCTCCTCTTTTTCTATTTTATTCATGTAAGCTTTTAGAGGTATAAAGCTTCCCCTAAGACTGCTTTTGCTACATTTGTTGCAAGTTTTCATATGTTATCTTGTTATTGTCATTCTCTTTAATGAGGTTATTGATTTTTTCTATGATTTGTTGGTTGATTCAATCATTTTTTAGGAATGGATTATTTTGTTTCCATTTTTTTTTTACTCTATCTTTCCATGGACCTTTATAACATATAATTTTTATTGCACAATGTCCTGAAAAGGATGCATTTAATATTTCTGCTCCTCTGCATTGGATTGTGAGTTTTTTATGCCATAGTACATGGTCAATTTTTGTGTATGTGCCATGTACTGCCAAGAAAAAAGTATATTCCATTCTATTCGCATTCAATTTTCTCCAGAGGTCTAGCATACCTAACTTTTCTAGTATTCTATTCACCTCCTTAACTTTTTCAATATTTATTTTGTGGTTAGATTTATCTAGTTCAGAGAAGGGGAAGTTGAAGTCCCCCATGATTATAGTTTTGCTGTGTATTTCTTCCTGTAACTACCTGAACTTCTCCTGTAAGAATTTGGCTGCTATACCATTTGATGCATATATGTTTATTAATTATATTATTTCATTTGTCTATGGTGCATTTAATCAGAATGTAGTTTCCTTCCTTATCTCTTTTGATAAGATCTATTTTTGTTTCTGCTTTGAGATCTGGACTGCTACCCCTGCTTTTTTTCTTTTTTACTTCAGCTAAAGGATAATATATTCTGCTCCTGCCTTTTACCTTTACTGTGTATCTGTCCCTCTGTTTCATATGTGTTTCCTGTAAATAACATATTGTAAGAGTATGGTTTTTAAACCATTCTGCTATCTGCTTCCATTTTATGGGAGAGTTCATCCCCTTCATATTCATTATGATTTCTATCTGTTTCTTCCTATCCATTCTCTCTGCCCTATTTATGCTTTCTTTCTCCTTTCTCCTTTTCCCTCCTCAGTAGTGTTTTGTTTTTGACCACTGCCTCCCTCAGTCCCACCTCTCTTTGATTAGCCCCTCACCTTTTCTTCCCCTTTACCTTTCTGCTTCTTCCCTCCCTTCTTTCCCACCTCATTTTCTTTCCTCATTTCCCTCCTACTGCCTATAAAGCAAGTTAGAGTTCTATACCTAACTGATTAGGTATATGTGCCTATGTATACACACACCTATATATTATTCCCTTCCTGAGTCAAATTTGATGAGAGTAAGGTTCAAGCAATGTTCATCTCCCTCCCTTCTATCCCTCTGCTGTAATAGCATATTTTTTGCCTTTTACTGTACATTTTCATCAATTTTTTTTCATTTTATTGTTTTTGTTTGACTGATTCTTCCTCTGTCATAGAATCATTAGCTTCCATACACCCAATTCTAATTTTTAACAAATTGTTTTCTTCTATTAAACTTTGTACCTCCTTCCCCATTTGGCCAATTGTATTTTTTAAGGACTTGTTTTCTTCAGTGTCTTTTCCAGTTGGCCAATTGTATTTTTTAAGGACTTGTTTTCTATAGCTAATTTTTGTCCTTCCTTTTCCAAGCTATTGACCCTCTCTTGCATATCTCTCATTTCTTTTCCCACTTTTTCTTCTACCTTTCTCATTTGACTTTTAAATTCCTTCTTGAGCTCTTCTAAGAAGGTTTTTGGCTTCAGACCAGTTCATATTCCTTTTTGAGGTTCCTGATGTGGGTTTGCTGACATTGTTATCCTCTTCAGAATTTCTGTCTTGATCTTCAATGTTCTCATAATATAAATGTCTTGTACATTTCTTTTAGGTTGTGGTGTTTACTTATTTCCTGTCCTTAAAAGATTAAGCTCTCCTGCTAGGGATCAGAGGGCACTTACCCCAGCTTCTCATGTTGGGAGCCTAGTGCTTGATCACTGGCTTTGTGTGCTTGGGTCTCTGATGTTGGCAGTTGGAGGCTGTAGGGTTCTGGCAGCTTACCTGATGTTGGGCTGGAATCAGCAATGCTGCAACTCTAGGGGTAAGATTAGGTAGTGTCACCCTCGGAGATTTCCTGCTCACCTGGGCCTTTTCTTCCTTTAGCTATCTTCACCTCCTTTCAGATGAATGTTGCAGGATATTTACCTGCCTGGGGCCCCTTAAAGCACTGCTTTCCTTAATTTGGCTGATGTACTGGGAGATGTGGTTGCTGTAGAATGCTGGGGTACTTAGTGGTTTTTCAAGGTGGTTTCCACTGGCTCCCCCACCCTCACTGTGGCACTCAGGGGTCCAGGTGTTTGTGTTTGCCTGTTCCACCAGCTGGGTTTCAGGATCTGCTCCTGGTATGTTCAGGTGGGCCTTTCCACTAACTTGTTGGGACACCTCCTGTTCTGTACTGCTCCCCTTCCCTCAGGGCAAGAAGGGCCTTTTCCATTAATCCCTCAATCTACCTGGGCTACTGGACTGCTGCACCCCATCTTCCTTCTGGTTCAGCTGTTCCAGGGTTTTTCCTTTGGTGATATTTTCTGGGCTTTCAGAGGTTGATAAGGAAAGGTAAGAGTGACTTACTTCTTACTCCACCATCTTGATTTCCAGAAGCAGAAGTCCTGATTACCACTTTTTAATATAGTTTGAAGTTCAGTTCTGCTAAGCTATCTTCTTTCACATTTTTTAATTGATTCCCTTGATATTTTTGACCTTTTGATTTTCCAGATGGATTGTATTACTATATTTTCTTGTTTTATGTAGTAATTCTTTGGTATTTTGTTTAGTATGGCATTAAACAAGTGAATTAACTTATGGAGAATTGTCATTTTTATTACATTGGTCAGAACTACACATGAACAAGTAAAATTTCTACAATTATTTAAATCTTTCTGTATTCATGTGAAAAATAATTTGTAATTATATTTATATAGTCCATGGGTTTATATTGACAAGTAGAATCATAAGTATTATATACTGTCTGAAGTTATATTAAATAGCATTTCTCTTTTCCTGCCAGGGTATATTGATATTATATTGAAATGCTGATCATTTATGTGGATTTATTTTCTATCTTTCAACTTTGCTAAAGTTGTTAATTGTTTCAACTAGATTTATACTGGATTCCCTGGAATTATTTAAATATACCTTCATATCATCAAAAAAGAGTAATAGTTTTGTTTCCTCGAGGTCTATTTTTATTCTTTCAGTTAATTTTTCATATTATCTTGATATATCCAATATTTCTAATACCACACAGAATAATAATGATAATAATGAATTTCCTTGCTTTGTCCCTGATCACACTGGGAAGGCTTCAATTTTATCTCCATTACTGATAATGCTTGTTTTCAATTTTATTTTTTTTAACTTTGATCAAGAAAACATTTACTATGTGTAAAATACTGGGATAGGTGGGAGTGAATACATTAGGAGGAAGTTTGAGATACAGTGATTCCATAAACTCCATTCCTTATGGAGTTTACAATCTAGTAGGATCTTGGACAGAGTAGAGAGACAAATTGATCTTTGCTCCTCAGATCTGAAGAAGCAACGAGTGCACATATGAGGTATATGATATTTGAATAGCCCCCAAACCTTTTAACTATTCTCAGTGCTAAAGAGACTATCAAAATCACTCTGCATTTTTGTGAGTTCTGCTGCTTTAGAATTTGCTTGTAGCCATTTTTTATAGGTATTTGGAGTGGTTTAGGAGAGAGCTCAAGCAAGTCACTGCTTTCACTCAGCCATCTTGGCTCTGCCCTCCTTGTTTTCAATTTTAGATGGATACTATTTATGATTTTAAGAAAGGCTTCAATGATTCCTTTGCTTTCTACTCATTCATTGTTTTTCCTTCATTCTTGAAGAGGACCATGGCATTAGGAAGGTTCTGGAATGATTTCTAAGTGAATCAGATTTAAATAAGGGAGGTGCCTCGGGAGCCATCTAGATCAGTGGCAAGATATAGATCAAGATGCCTAGAGATAGTACCAGATGTGTTGGGACACCTTGGGTTTTTTTGAGCTAAGGTCTTTTCCAGCTCTCAGTTTGACTGAGGCAAGTGCCATTCAATTACAAAGGCTAGGTAAGAAAAAGGCAAAAATGACTTGTTTTACTTAGTAAAAAAAATCAATTTGGGAGGGGAAAACCTTCAAGGTTTCTGACCAAAACAGAAATAGTTGCTTTTTGCACTCACTCTAAGCATTTGTTGCACAAACTGTGACCATGTGAGGCTAGGGCTGGCATGTATTGTTGGCCAATCAATGAAAAGCAGAGTAATCTGGGTTTAAGGACTTGGTCCTTCAAAAAGGAATTTAGTCCTTAAACCCCAACATATCTTGAAAGGTTCCAGTGGTCAAAATTTGAATGCCTTCCACTGTCTTTAACAGGAATGGGTAAGTTGTGTTGTCAGACTTTCTGAATCTGTTGATACGATCATATGATTTTCATTGTTTTGTTACTGATAACAGTCAATTAGGGTGACAATGTTCCTAATATTCAAGAAGCCCTGCATTCCTGGTATAAATTATTGCCTCCTCACCTAAGTAATAGTGTATGACTTTCCTGATATATTGCTGTAATCCCTTGTATTTAATCATTTTTTTTCACATTGATATTCACTAAGAAAATGGGCAGGAGCCAAGATGGCAGAGTAAAAGCAGTGACTTAATTGAGCTCTCCTCCAAAGCCCTCCAAATACTCATAAAAAATGGTTCTACACAAATTCTGAAGCAGCAGAACCCACAAAAAGACAGAGTGAAATAAATTTCCAGCCCAGGACAACCTGGATGATTGGTCAGAAAGGTGTATTGCCCTGGGCTGGGAGCACAGCGCAGTACGGTGTGTGTGCACAGGCCACAGTGTGGCTGCACAGGCTGCAGCATGGGTGTGCAGGCCTAAGCGAACCTGGAGCAGGCCTCAGAGGACTGAATCTTGGGCAGCTGTGGAAGTTTCCAGAATCCTCAATCCACCAATGTAAAAGACAACTTAGAAGGTCAGTGGGAAAAATCTTTTTCTGTCAGTGCTGAGAAAGGAAGGCAGGGTCTCAGCTTCATTCCCCAAGAGCTGGCCCTGGGGAGGGCAGCTGCTTCCCGAGCTTCTGGCCCACAGACTGAGGGGGAATCCAGTGGCTGATCAGAGAGGGATCACAGGGATCTCTTTGCCAGTGCTGAGGCAGGAATCTCTTGATTTGCCCATTTTTAGATCTGGGCCACAGTTCTGGGTGGTGGTGCTGGGGTGAGGAGGAATGCTGGTGTGGTGGAGCTTGCAGTGGCTGTGGAAAGGAACCCCCCCCCTCACAGTTACAGGACAGAAAGGAATACTTGTGGTCACAGGACAGGAAAGGGGTAAACACCTTGACCCTTATCATACCAACTTGGAAGAACTGAAAATTTACAGGGCCCTACAAGTATCTTTGAAAACAGCTGTACAACCCCCCTGAAGTTTGGGATAGTACATTCTCCACATTGGAAGCAGATTTATACCTTAACAAAGAGTTTAAAACTCAAGTAATTGGCCAGGATAATGAGCAAGCAGTGCAAAAAGAGTCAGACTATATTATCTTACCTTGGTGACAAAGAAGATTAAAATATACAACCAGAAGAAGACAACAAAATCAAAGCTCCTACATACAAAGCCTCCAAGAAAAATATGAAGAGCTCACAAGGGATCTTGAGAAGCACGTAAGGGAAGTAGAGGAAAAACTGAGAGTGATGCAAGAAAATCACAAAAAACAAATCAACAGCTTGCTAAAGGAGACCCAAAAAAATACTGAAGAAAATAACACCTTAAAAAATAGCCTAACCCAAATGGCAAAAGAGGTCCAAAAAACCATTGAGGAAAAAAATGCCCTAAAAAGGAAAACTGGCCAAATGAAAAAGGGAGTCCAAAAGCTTACTGAAGAAAACACTTCCTTAAAAGTTAGAATAGAGCAATTGGAAGCTAGTCACTTTATGAGAAATCAAGACACAGTAAACAAATCCAAAAGAATGAAAAATTAGAAAACAATGTGAAATATCTCATTGGAAAAACAACTGACCTGGAAAATAGATCCAGGAGAGAGAATTTAAAAATTATTGGACTATCTGAAAGCCATGATTAAAAAAAGAGCCTAGACATCATCTTTCAAGAAATTATCAAGGAAAACTGCCCTGATGTTTTAGAACCAGAGGGCAAAATAGAAATTGAAAGAATCCACAGATCTCCTCCTGAAAGAGATCCCCAAAGGAAAACTCCTAGGAATATTGTAGCCAAATTCCAGAGTTCCCAGGTCAAGGAGAAAATATTACAAGCTGCCAGAAGGAAAATTCAAGTACTGTGGAAACACAATCAGGATAACACAAGATTTAGCAGCTTCTACATTAAAGGACAGCAGGGCATGGAATATAATATTCTGGAGGGCAAAGGAGATAGGATTACAACCAAGAATCACCTACCCAGCAAAACTGAGTATAATCCTTCAGGGGAAAAAAATGGCTATTCAGTGAAATAGAGGACTTTCAAGCATTCTTGATGAAAAGACCAGAGCTGAATAGAAAATTTGACTTTCAAATACAGGACTCCAGTGGAACATGAAGAGGTAAATAGGAAAGAGAAATCATAAGATACTTATTAAGATTGAACTGTTTACATTCCTGCATGGAAAGATGATATTTATAACTCATGAGACCTTTGTCAGTATCAGGGCAGTTGGAGGAAAGAAATTATATGTATGTATAGGTAGATAGATAGATAGAGGGCACAGGATGAGTTGAAGATTGAGGGGTCATGTCTGAAGAAGAAAATTATGGGTTGAGAGAGGATTATACTTGGAGAAGAAGAAAGGGAGAGGTAGAATGGGGTAAATTATCTCACAAAAAAAAGCAGAAAAGAAAAGTCTCTTACACTGGAAAGGTAAATGGGGGAAGGTGAGAGGGAATGAGTGAATCTTATTCTCATAGGATTTGGCTTAAGGAGGGAATAACATACAAATTCAGTTGGGTATGGAAATCTGTCTTGCCCTACATAAAAATGGGGGGATAAGGGGACAAGAGAGAAGGGTGATGATAGAGAGGAGGGCAGATTGGGAAAGGGAGTAATCAGAAGTAAATACTTCTGAGGAGGAACAGGGTCAAAAGAAAGAGTAGAATAAATGGGAGGGTAGAGTAGGATTAAAGAAAATAGAGTTAGTTTTTCACAACATGTCTACTATGGATGTGTTTTGCATAACTGCACATGTGCAACCTATATTGAGTTGCTTGCCTTTTCAATGAGGGTGGGTGGGGAGGGAGGAAGAGAGAAAATTTGAAACCTTACGTTTTAAAAACATATGTTTAAAAAAATGTTTTCACATGCTACTTTGAAATAAGAAATATAGGAAATGGGGTACAGAAGTCTATCCTGCCCTTTAGGAAAATAGAAGGGGAAGGGGATAAAAGAAGGGGAGAGAGAAAGAAGAGAGGACAGACTAGGGGAAGGGATATTCAGAATGCATGACATCTTGGGGCGGGTGGAAGGTGGAGATAGGGTGAAAATGTGGAACTCAAAAACTTGTGAAAATGAATGTTGAAAACTAAAAATAAATAAATTTATATTTTAAAAAAAGAAGAAAGAAAATTGGCCTATAGTTTTATAAACTGAAGCAAATACTCTCTCAAAGAAATTTAGATCACTCTTTGCAAAGGGGAAAGATAATTGGATGACACAAAATCCAATTCCCCAGATTTAAATTCCACTTCTCTTTAAAAGAAAACAAGAAGAAGATAATGCCTGTGAAATTAAAGAAAGGTTTTTTTGAGCAGGGAAGAAGAAAAATAACATGTATATGGATGTTTTCCGGACTGTACTGAATAGGATGCAAGGTAATGTATGGGAAATTTTTTAAACAAAGGAAAGTAAGGAATTTTATAGGGGAGGGCGAAAGGTGGGCTTAGAGAGGAATAAATCAGTGGCCCCCATCCCCTGGGGGAGTGTGAGTGAGGAATCCTAGGTGTGAAGGCTGTGCCCTTGATGAGTAGTTCATAGTTCAAGGCTCAATAAGGATGTGTCTCCAAAAACAGGGTATTCCAAAAGCCCTCTAACCAAAGCTTGGAGAGTTTCTGGAGATGGGGTTGTCTCCAAACCCCATGAAATCTTTGAAGATAGGGATTTCACTTGAAGGTATATTAGCCACCAAATGGCTTAGGGTCTACTTCAAAACTGGTACTAGCTTAACTGGCTTCAGAGTTGCTGATTTTCTGCAAGTTCAGTTATGTTTACTCTTGGTCACCATAAAGGGTGGTTGAGCCAGTCCTCATACAATTCTTCAGGTTACCTGAATAATTGGGAGGGGATGGGCAGCTTAAGCAAATCAAGATATCTATTTTCATAATTATTCCATCCTCTTGGACAAAAGGGTTGCCAGAATGCATTAATGTCAATAAGAGTTGATCATGTTTGCTAGAGATTAGTATCCTAAAGAGGCAGGGGACACAATGAAAAGTTCAGTGGCTTTAAGGCTATAGAACAAGCATAAGCAAGGGGAAGATGTACAACAAAGTCACCAAGAAACTTAATAAGCAAATAACATGAAACAAAAGACTAACGCAATACACGAATGATGAGCTAGCCATATAACCCATGTTCAGTCAGTAAGCACGTTTCTTTTTGAGTTCTAGAATGTCCTTGCAGTTGTCTGGTCCCTGGAAACAAATGGGACAGTCTGGATAATTTCATGTCTTCAGAGTCACCACTTCAGTAGATTCACTTCTGTGGTTTCAAATAACTTGTAGAGACTCAATGTTTCTGCTAAAACCCTTTGCAAAATAGGTCTTAATACAGGAGTTTGATACTAGTCATAAAATTCACTTGTCCAATAACTAATTAACATTGTGAAAACAAGCTCAAGTCTTATAGTAATAATTTTATTAATAAGAGAGTTATAAGGGAGACATCAAAATTAAGGACCCATAGCTCACCTGATCCTTAAAAGAATTTAGGTTATAAATGCCCCATGCTGTTTGCCTCTTTATTTAAACTCTGTGCCTAACATAAACATTCTTAACAGCAAAATAAAGGATTACTGATACATTGGTCCATACGAGACATTCAAATACAAACTAAATATTTCAAAATACCACTGAAAGAAGTACTCTTAAACCCTTCCAAATTACATATATATTCATTTGATCTTGTTTTCTCAAAATTTTCACTTATATTTTTATAATTTTTATTTAACATTTAATTGTTAAGTATTTTAGAACTCCAAATCTAAATACTACTTAATTTAAATTAATTTCAATTCAATCTAACTAATGAATGCCCTGCTCAGGAGGAAAATAAACACCTAGGGATTTAATCCTTACATAAAAATAGGTTATAGAACACTTTTTTAAGAAGATAATCTATAATACACAAATGAATTTACATGAAAGTTACCAAGTTAACTTCAATTGTAGCAAAGGATTTGGGATGATCCTTAAGTAGTCATTTGCAAAACAATGGTTATCAAATAAGTTGTTTATAGTACAACATGTTTGTACCACAGTATATGCTCTACTACTACTATCAGAATCCCTTTAAACAATCAGAACATTTTTAAGATGGTTCTTAAGTGGTCTGCATATATTTCAGGACATACTTTACACAAAATTTCTAATCCTAGATAAAATACCAAACATAACTAAAATCAGATTTCCATAAAGATAACATAAGATAGCTCATAAGTTACTACTCTTCAGTAATATAACCTAATGTAATGAAATCCTGTTCTTTAAAATACAAACAAAAGAGGTTCTTTATTTTAACCTCAAAACTTAATAGATTTACAACTTTGTTTCACAAACTTCTCTTATCTTTTTCTAATTATTTTCATATCATTTAGAAAGAGTGAGGTACTGTAGGGTTTTAATCTTATACTTAGATATGTAAGCATTAGCAGACCAATAGCAAACCTGAGTATTAATTTACCCTAGTTGTTTGGGATATGGAATAACTACACATTTGAACTAAAAACCGTATGATCGTACATACTTGTGTTGCGCTCATACCTTCTACTGATCACTTGCTCTAATTACAGAAATTTGCTATAAAAGGAAAAAAAATCAGGGATATGATTAGAACAGCAACAAACTGGTCCTTCAAGCCCAGATCTAAAGGTAAAAAATAGCAACACATATATGCCAGCATGAAGCAGCCTTAACTCTCATTTCAGATAAAATTTCAATCACAGTTGATCCATCAAACAACATTACCTGAATTCAAAACTCAAAACAATATCAGTTATAGTCCCAAGAACTTTTACCTCAAATGGCAAGTTTCACTAATCACAGCTTAGAAATAGATAAAGTTTTTTTTCATCTCATGAAGTTGTAATAAACAATAAATATTTACTAGGATTCATATATACATGATCCATCCACCCTCAGAGCTGCTATGGGCTGTGCTCTTTGACATGCCACATGCAAAGAGTAAAAGACTGATCGTACTGCACCCTCTTTTATCCCAAGATAGTCTGCTCTGAACAAACAAAACCATTCTAGATAAGGCGTTCACCTCATTATTTCCTACTTTTTACAAACTTTTTTTACGCACACTTTGTACAACACATGGTTAGCAGAGTTGATAAAATAACCTAACAGTTTTCAGCCATTTTTAAAAATACATGATAATTCCGAACTCCCAATAGCCTTTTTTTCCCTTCCTATTTGCTCAAAATTTGAATCAATTATTTGTCCCCAGACTTCTTTACCTATTTCTGAGTCTTTAAAGCTGCCTTAAATAGTCAGTTTCCCAGTCCCATCCCTCCTGGTAGTAAGCTGCATATCAAGAAGAATGGCATAAAATTTCTTATATTCCTCTATATTTTTAGTGCATAGTGTTGTTAAACAAATTAAACAAACCAAACAACTTATAGAAACCTTACTTTTCAAGATGTAGAGTAAAATTAAATTGAAATGACTTTTTTCACTAATTTACTTATCACACCATATTTTTTCTCAATTTTTTTTCACAATTCAAGTATTCCTTAAAAGATAGACACATCAAGAACCCCTTAAAAGGTGCCAAGCTCCCCTCCATGGTTGAGGCTATTGGTCCCAGGACCCATAATCAAAGCCCCGTAAGGGGCACCAAAATGTAAACTGATAAAAACACTCTATTGAAGGAATTTAGATTTCTCTCCCAAAGGGGAAGACAATTGAAAAACACAAAGGCCTCTTCTCAAGATTTAAATTCTACTTTTCTCTAAAAGGGAAGAAAATGAGAGGAAGACAATGAAACTAAAGAAAATTATTTTTTTTAATTAAGCAGAGAAGAAAAGATATAATAAATGTGCATAGGTGTTATCCAGCCTGTGCTGAATAGGATGCCAGATAATGGGAGGAAATAGTTTATAAACCTTTTAAACAAGGAAAGGGAAGGAATTGGGATGGGGAGGTTAGGGAGGTGGGCTTAGAAAGCAATGAGTCAGTGGGCCCCATCCCCAAGGGAAGAGGATGAGGAATCCCAGGTGTCAAGACTGTGGCTTTTGATACACAAATCAGAAGACATCTTTGGTGAGTAATTCATAGGTCAAAGCTAGATAAGGAGATGTCTCCAAAAACAGGATAATTTTAAGAGCCCCCTAACCACAGTTAGGGAATCTATGGAGATAAGGTTATCTCTAAAACCCATAAAGTCTTTGAAGATAGGAATGTCCCTTAAAGGTCCATAAACCACCAAATGGCTCAGGGTCTGCTTCCAAGCTGGCATGAGCTTAATTGGCTTCAGAGTTGATGGTTTTCTGCAAGTCCAGCTAGGTTTACTCCTGGTCACTTGAAAGGATTGTTGGTATGTCAACCAATATAGCCAGTCTTCATACATTCATAATTGGGGAGGGTGACAGCTCGAGCATATCAAGGTATCAATTTTCACAGTTTTCTTTCCCTTTTTTTCTCTCCTTGGTTTACCTATCAAAACTATATTTGTGTCATAACGTAAGTTTGGTAGGATACCTGCTTTACCTATTTTTTTCAAATTATTTTTATAGTATTGGAATTAATTCCTTAAATCTTTGTTTGAATTCATTTGTAAATCCATCTAGTACTGCCCACTCCCCCCCCTCCACCTTAGTAAGCTCATAGTAAGCTTGTTCTATTTCTTTGTTTTAAACATTTTATTTTTCAAATTGCACACAAAACACTTTTAACAGTGTATTTTAGAATTTTTAATTCAAAATTATCTCCCTCCCTCCCTATCCTTATGCCTGATTAAGAAGGAAAACAATTTGACACAGGTTATATATGTACAGTCATTAAAATAAAACATATTTCCAGATTAGTCATGTTATGAAATAAAACAAAAAACAGAAAAAAATAAGAAAAATGTAGGAAAAATATATTTCTATCTGTATTTAGACTGCAGCAGTCTTTCCTCTAGAGGTGGATAGCATTTTTCTTCATAAAGCCTTTGGATTTGTCTTGGATCATTACATTTCTGAGAAAATCCAGGTCATTCACAGTTGATCATTGCACAATATTGCTCTTAGTGTGTACACTGTTCTGGTTCTATACCTTCATGCTAGTTATTTTGTACTTTTGCACGGGAGTATTCCATCACAATCATATACCACAACTTGTTCAACCATTCCCATTGATGGGCATTCCTTTAATTTCCAATTCTTTGCCACCACAACAAGGCTGTCATAAATATTTTTGTACATACGGTCCTTTTCCTTTTTTTAAATCTTATTTGGGATAAAGATGCAGTGGTGTGATTGTTGGGTCAAAAGGCATGCAAAATTTTATAGCACTTTGAACATAGCTCCAAATTTCTTTCCAGAATGGTTGGATCATTTCAAAACTCCACCAACAGTGCTTTAGTGTCCCTTATCCCCATGAATATTTCTCATTTTTCTTTTCTCTAATATGAGCCAATCTGATGTGTGGGAAGTGGTACCTTAAATTTATTTTAATTTGCCTTTCTCTAAACAATAGTTGTTTTTTCCCCCGCAAAGATCCATATTCCCAGGCTACCACACACTCAGTTGTGCTAGTTTTTCTTCTTGCCTTAGGACTATGACACAGAACTATATATGGGCAATGCAACAGAATCTTGTACCCAATGACAATCAAAAGTCCTCTGTAATCTTCTTCTACCCCGTTGTCTGAACTCCTTACTGTCCATGGTTTGAGACCTCCAGAGTCTCCACTGAAGATTCAGTTGCCCCCAAACCCTGCTGTCGGCTTGCAGGAGTGCAGCCTACACTGTACTGTACTTCATTCTTACACTAGTGAGACAGATCTTTTCTGCCAATTTTCTAAATTGCTACAAGCTGGAAATTTTTTTCACCTTGTCCTTTGGTTGGTTCTCTTGCTTCAGATTTTGTTTGAGATAGTATTAGAGTTGTTTGGTATTTGGGAGAGCTTAGGTGATTTCCTGCCTTTATTCTTGCTTCTTGGTGCATTCCACTTTTCTTTTTTCTATAAGATGGTTATATTATTTTTTTCTATTTTTTTAATCTGGGATATTTGTATTTTTAAAATATTCACCTATTTCACTTGGATTGTCTCTTTTACAGAGGAAAATAATCAGGCAAAGTAACAATAATTGCTTTAATATCATCTTCACTGATAGTGTATTTACATTTTATATTTTTGGTATTGATTATTTGCTTGTCTTCTTTCTTTTTCTTAATTAAATTGAATAATGGCCTTTTTTTTGGGTTGTGTTTTATTTTCACATAACCAGCTTCTAGTTTTATTAATTCAATGTTTGTTGTCTACTTTCAAATTTTTTTAATCTCTCCTTTTATTTTCAGGAATTTCAGTACTATTCAGTTTTAATACTTCCAAACTAGTGTGCTGTGGGAAAACTTATGGTCACTGTTCTCCTTTTCTGTATTCTGGTACTTGTTACAAAAGGTCCCTGATCCCTTGGGAATATATTTGATATTATTCCTCAAGGTCTCCGCTTTCCTATGACAGGAAAACATACTGCTCCTGAGTTTTCCTGCTCCCTGGCAAACAAAAGTGTTCCTCCCTGCTCTTCTCCTGTGACTCAGAATTGGGAGAAGAAATGGAGTTTCCAAAGAACATCTGATCCTGCATCCAGTGTTTGCACATTGGTCTCCTGTAATCTCTTTCTGTCAGTTCCCAGGTGCCCTTACAATTTTAAGCTTGCTCATGTACATCAACTACTTCCACCACTTGTTTTTCATCCATGTGGTCTCTGGGCTACCCTCTATCCATGTATTACAGATCTCTCCTTCCAAACTCCTAAGTTGTCTTGGGCTGCTGGAAGAATATTTCACTTAAATTTTTTTTGGCTCTGCAATTTTAGAATTTGATTTGAGGTGTTATTTTAAAGGTGTTTGAAGGGGAATGTTGGGAAAGCCTGACTGAGTTCTTTTTCTTCTATGCCATCTTGGCTCCATCGATTCTAATATAATAAAATGGTTCTTTAATTTTTTTTTCCTCTTCAGTGAGAAAAGTATATAATAAATATGGTGATTTCTGTATAACAAAGGCTGAAAGGATGATAAATCTGAATTGTTTGCAGTGAAACATAATATTGATTCTTAAATCTAAATTTCAATAATTCAAAGATGGATAATATGATAAATTGTGTTCTCAAGTCTAAAAATGTCTCAACTACCTCACTTCAATAGATAATTATAAATACCTTATTTTGTTATTATAGGATTTTTAGAGTCAGAAAGTCTTAATATCATAGGATTCTAGATTAAGAAAGGACTGAAGATTTAGTCTAAACTCTGCATTTTAAAAGAAAACAAAAGGTAAGTCTAGAGGCATTAACCAACTTGGCCATGTGATATAACATAAAATGCAAGTTGCAAAGTCCACGGTCAAAGATTGTTCTTCTGAATGCAGAGGCAATACTCATTCCATGTACTAAGCTATATAAAAAGGAAGAGAGAGGTAGCATAGGATACATACTGGCTGTGTGATCCTATGGAACTCACAGCACCCAGGTTACCTTATAAGACTATGTGTTTAAAATAAGAATAATATCATTCACAATCCCAAAAAAGCAGGAGTCATGAGGAGTATTATGAATTGTAATTCCAAGGGGTCACAAGTTTTTCCTGGGTAAGGACTAGAGAAGTGACCACACCCCTCTCCAGATTATTCTATATTGGAAGCATTGAAAATTTCCAAATCACCAGAATCAGTTCCGAAAACAGCAGTTTAGAGGGGGAAGAGCCAAGATGGCTGAGTAAAAGCAGTGACTTCCTTGAGCTCATCCCCAAACCCCTCCAAATACCTATAAAAAATGGCTGTAAACAAATTCTAAAGCAGCAGAACACACAAAAAGACAGAGTGAAATTTACAGCCCAAGACAACCTGGATGGTTGATCAGAAATACATATCATGCTGGGCTGGGAGAGGAACGTGGTTTGGTGTGGGCAGGCAGGCTGCAGCAAACCTGGAGCAGGCCTTAGAGGACTGAATCACGGGCAGCTGTGGCAGTTTCCAGACTTCTCAACCCATAAATGCCCAAGACAACTTAGAAGGTCAGTGGGAAAAGTCTGTGTCTGATGAGAGAAAGAAGCATGGGGCCCCAGGCCCATCCCCCCAATTTGGCCCCAAGGTGGTGGCTGCCTCCTGAGCTTCTGGCCCATATACTGAGGGGGGATCAAGTGGCTGATCAGAGGGGAATTTCAGGGATCTCTCTGCTGGTGCAGAATTCTCTTGCTTTTCTCCTGATTGGATCTTTGTCACAGTTCTGGGTGGTGGTCTTAGGGAGAGGAGGAGTGCCATCATGGTGGAACTTGTAGTGGCTGTGCAGAGAAAATCCTACTCACAGTTCCAAGAGAGAAAATAGTGCTTGTGGTAACTCATAGAGCACAGCATAGTACAGGAAAGGCGTAAACACCTCACTCTTGATCATAGCACCTTGGAAAAAACTGAAAATTTACAGGTCCCTAGAAGTATCTCTGAAAACAGCTGTACAAAACCCCTGAAACTTGGAACAGAGAGTTTAAAACTCAAGTAATTAGCTGGAATTATGATAAAGCAGCATAAAAAGAGTCAGACTGTATGACCTTACTTTGGTGACAAAGAAGATCAAAACATACAACCAGAAGAAGACAATGAAGCCAAAGCTCATACATCCAAAGCCTCCAAGAAAATTATGAATTGGTCCCATGCCATGGAAGAGCTCAAAAAGGATTTTGAGAAGCGTGTAAGAAAAGTAGAGGAAAAACTGAAAATGATGCTAAAGGAGACCCAAAAACATACTGAAGAAAATAACACCTTAAAAAATAGCCTAACCCAAATGGCAAAGGAGGTCCAAAAAGACAATGAAGAGAAGAATGCCCTAAAAAGCAAAATTGGCCAAGTGAAAAGGAAGTTCAAAAGATTGCTGAAGAAAATAATTCCTTAAAAATTAGAATGGAGCAATTGGAAGTGAGTGACTATTTCAGAAATCAAGGCACTGTAAAACTAATCCAAAAGAATGAAAAAATAGAAGAGAATGTGAAATATCCCATTGGAAGAACAACTGACCTGGAAAATAGACTCAGGAGAGAAAATTTAAAAATTATTGCACTATCTGAAAGCCATGATCAGAAAAAGAGACTAGACATCATCTTTAAAGAAATTATCAAGGAAAATTGCTTTTAGATGCTTTAGAATCACAGGGCAAAGCAGAAATGGAAAGAATCCACCAATCACCTCCTGAAAGAGATTCCCAAAGGAAAACTCTTAGCAATATAGTATCCAAATTCCAGAATTCCTGGGTCAAGGAGAAAATATTGCAGGCAACCAGAAAGAAACAATTCAAGTATTGTGGAAACACAATCAAGATAACACAAGATTTAGCTGGTTCTACATTAAGGGACCACAGGGGCATGGAGTATGATATTTCAGAGGGCAAAGGAGATAGGATTACAACCAAGAATCCCCTACCCAGCAAAGCTGAGTATAATCCTTCAGGGGAAAAAATGGTCATTCAATGAAATAGGCAACTTTCAAGTATCCTTGAGGAAAACATCGGAGCTGAATATAAAATTTAAGTTTCAAATACAGGACTCAAATGAAACATGGAAGAGGTAAACAGGAAAGAGAAATCATAAGAGACAAATTAAAGTTGAACTGTTTACATTCCAGTGTGAAAAGATATATATATATATATATATATATATATAAAACACATGAGTCCTTAGTCAGTATTATGGTACTGGGAGGGAAAAAATAATATGCATGTATGGATACATATGGATAGATAGAGGGCACACGGTGAGTTGAAGATGAAAGGGGTAATATCTGGAAAATAAAATTAAGGGGTGAGAGAGGATTATTCTGGGAGAAGGAGAGAGGGAGAAGTAGAATGGGGTAAATTATCTCACATGAAACAGACAAAAAAAGACTTTTGCAATGGAGGAGAAATGGGGGAAGGTGAGAGTGAATGAGTGAATCTTATTCTCATAGCATTTGGCTTAAGGAAGTAATAACATACACAATGGGCTATGGAAATCTATCTTACCCTACAGGAAAATAAGGGGAGAAGGGGACAAGAGGGCAGGAAGTTGATAGAGGGCAGGGCAGATTGGGGGGAGAGAATAATCAGAAGCAAACACTTCTGATGACGGACAGGGTCAAAAGAGAGAATAGAGTAAATGGGAGTAGAATAGGATGAAGGGAAATATACTTAGTTTTTCACAACATGACTACTATGGAAGTGTTTTACCTGACTGCACATCTATAACCTGTATCGAGATGCTTCCTTTTCAATGGGGATGGGTGGGGAGGGAGGAAGGGAGAAAATTTGTAACCCAAAGTTTTGAAAACACATGTTAAAAATAAAAAAGAAAGAAACAAAAAGAAAACAGCAGTTCAAAACATGCAAAAACCTAAGACATTATCACTCTGTTACCAAGACTGGATGAGAGATTAAATTTAACATAAAATCTAAAGAAATAGGATAAAAAATGGACTACAACAACAACAAAAGAACCTGACCATAAAACCAACTATGGTGACAAGGAAGATCAAGACAAAAACTTAGAGGAATAAAATAAAGTAAATCAGCAACAAGAAAAGCCTCAAAGAAAAAAGAAAGTCAGTTAGATACAAATCCAAAAAGAATTCCTGGCAGAGCTAAAATAATAATTTTCAAAAACAAATAAGAGTGGCAAAAGGAAAAGAAAAGTAATGAAATGAGAGCTAAGGAAGAAAATATAAAAAAAATAATTAGCAGCTTGATAAAAAAATTCACAAAATTACTGAAGAAAGGAGCATAAAAAAACACAAACAAACCAAAATGACAATAAAACACATGTGCACACACACACACACACACACACACACGCACACACCCCAGAATTGGCCAAATGGAAAAAGAGGCACAAGATTCATCAAAGAAAATAATTCCTTAAAAATTATATTTAGGGGAGGCAGAGCCAAGATGTCTGAGTAAAAGCAGGGACTTGACTGATTTTCCACCCCAAGTCTCTTCAAATACTTCTAAAAAGAGACTCTGAACAAATTCTAGAGTGGCAGAACCCAGAAAGAGACAGAGTGAGGTAGATTTCCAGCAAAAGACAACCCAGAAGGTTGAAAGGAAAGGTCTGTTGCACTGGCCTGAGAGATGAGCATCCAGCATGCAGGGTGAAGTGCAGACCTGGCATAATTTGAAAAGGTGGAGCAGGCTTGGGGACAGAATCACCAGGAGAAATGGTGGGTTCCAGTATTCTCAGCCAATAGATGTCCCAGATAAATTAAAAGACAAGTGGGAGCAGTCTATCAGAACTAGATGAGAGAAAAGCTCAGTCCCACTCAGGGCTGCAGGGCATGCCAACACAGCTCCTACACCAGGAAATCAGGAACAGACAATGGCTGCTCCTGGAGCTATGAGCTCACAGAAGGAATCTTTGAAAGTCACTTTTTAGACTTCTGGAAGGCAAGATGGCAGAGTAAGCAGTAAGTCACTCTTACCTTCCCTTATTCACCTTGAAAAAACCAGGTAACATTGCCCTATGAAAAATTCTGAAACAGTACAGTCAGCAGAAGGACTAGATACAGCAGTCTTTCAGCTTCTGAGGCTAGGGGGGTTAACAGGAAAAGTACCTCTTGCTGTCACTGAAGGGGTCCAGTAGAGGAAGGGAGACATCCCAGCAAGCCAGTGGCAAGCCCTACCTCAGCACAACAATAACCAGAACCACTAGCCCTCAGCACAAGAAGCCTGAGACAGTGCCCCCTGTGTCCCAGAAGGAGATCAACTTTAAAATCAAGAAAAATGGTAAACAATATGAGCAAGAGGGAAAATAGAAAAACAATGACCATAAAATGGAATATCTTGGTGACATGGAAGATCAAATCATAAATTCAGCAGAGGATAACATTGTCCATATACCAACATCTGAAATCTCAGAGGGGAATATTAACTGTTCACAAGTCCAAAAAGCCTTCTTGGAAAAGCTCAAGAAGGATTTTTAAAGTTAAATAAAGGAGGTAGGAGAAAAATTGGACAATTCATTTAAAACCATAGTTGACAGAATGGAAAAAAAAGGTAGAATAAAGAAAACAACTGCTCAAAAAGTGAAATTGGCCAGATGGAAAAGGAGGTACAAAAGCTAACTGAATAAAATAATTCATTAAAAATTGGAAGTGGGCAGTTGGAAGCTAATGACTCTATGAGAAATCAAGAATAAATCAAGCAATATTAAAAGAAAGAAAAAAATAGGAAAAATTTTAAATTTCTCATTGGAAAAACAAGTGACCTGGTAAACAGATCCAGGAGATATAACTTAAGAATTATTGGTCTACTTGAAATCCAAGATCAAAACATAAAAGAGCCTGGACAGTATCTTTTAGGAGATCATCAAGAGAAATTGCTCTGAAACCCTAGAACCAGAGGGTAAAATAATCATATAATAATCAAAAGGAAAATGCAACCATCACATCTTTTTTTTTTTTGTGAGGCAATTGAAGCTGAGTGACTTGCCCAGAGTGACACAACTAGTAAGTATTATGTGTCTGAGACCAGATTTGAACTCAGGTCCTCCTGACTTCATGGCCAGTGCTCTATTCACTGCACCACCTAGCTGCCCCAACACCAATAACCTCCTAAAAGAGGTCCCCAATTGAAACTGCCAGGGAATACTATAGCTAAATTCCAAAATTATCAGATCAGGGAGAAAATACTGCAAGCATCCAGAAACAATTCAAATAGCATGGAATCACATCAGGATTACTTAGGACTTTGTACCTTCTATATCAAAAAATTGGAGGGCTTGGAACATGATATTCTGTAATACAAAGGAACTTGGATAGCAACCAAGGATCACCTATCCACAAAATTGAGCAAAAATTTTATGGGAGGAGATGGACATTCAATGAAATAGAGGACTTTCAGACTTTTCCAATGAAAAGATGAGAGCTCAATGGAAAATTTGATCTTCAAATACAAGACTCAAGAGAGGCATAAAAAGGTAAAGAGGAAAGGGGAAAAAAATGTTATTCAATAAAGGTAAACTGCTTACATCCCTGCATGGGAAAATGATGCTTATAATTCTTGAAAACTTTATCTTTAACATAACATTAAGAAGGGATATACATACATAGAGGGGGTGGTTTTAAGTTGACTTTGATGTGATGATAAAAAAATCTAAAGAAGTGATGAAAAGAAACTGTAATGGGAGAAGAGGAAAGGAGGAAGCAGTAAAGGGTAAATTATATCACATGAAGAGGCACAAGGACATATTTCAGTTGAGGGAAAGAAAGGAGGGAGATGAACATTGTTTGAATGCTACACTCATTAGATTTGGCTCGAGGAGGGAATAACAAGCTCAGTTATGACAAGATTTATCTGGAAGGACAAAAAGCTCAGAAGATCAAGGGAACAAATGAAAAGAAATGCTAGGGAACATGGCCTAGCCATGCCAGATCTTAAATTGTATTATAAAGCAGCAATCATCAAAACTACTTGATACTGGCTGGGAAATAGAGAGGTGGACTAGTGTAATAGGTTAAGTACACAAGACACAGTAGTCAATAACTATAGTAATCTACTGTTTGATAAACCCAAAGACCCCAGCTTCTAGGATAAGAAATAAATATTTGACAAAAACTGTTGAGAAAACTGTAAAAGAGTATCACAGAAACTAGGCATAGACCAAAATCTTACACCATATGCCAAAATAAAGTCAAAATGGGTACACAATTTAGATATAAAGGCTAATTTTATGAACAAACTCAGAGAGGATGGAGTAGTTTACCTGTCAGATTTATGGAGAACAGACAAATTTATGAGCAAACAAGAGATAGAGAACAGTATGTAATGCAAAACGGATCTTTTTTTTATTACATTAAACTGAAAAAAAAGTTTTTGCACAAACAAAGCCAATGTAACCAAGGTGAAGAGGTAAGCAGAAAACTGGGAAAGATTTTTTTTACAACCAATGTCTTTGTTAACTGAATGAACAGGCAGTTTTCAGATGAAGAAATTAAAGCTATGTATAGATATAAAAAAATGCTCTGAATTACTATTAATTAGAGAAATGCAAGTCAAAACAACTCTGAGGCACTACATCACACCTATCAGATTGGCTAATGTGACAAAACAGGAAAATGATAAATGTTGGGAAAGATGGGGGGAAATTGGAACATGAATACATTGATGTGAAGCCATTTTTGAGAATAAATCGGAACTATGTTCAAAGGGATGTAAAAATGTGCATATCCTTTGACCCAGCAATAGCACTTCTAGGGCTGTATACCAAAGAAATCATACAAATGGTAAGATTCCCTATATGTACAAAAATATATATAGCACCTCTTTATGTGCTGGTAAAGAATTGGAAATTGATGGGATGCCCATAAATTGGGGAATGCCTGAACAAGTTGTGGTGTATGAATGTAATGGAATACTACTGTACTATAAGAAATGATGAGCAGTCTAAGAGAGGGATGTGGAGAGGGAGGAGAAAATTTAAAATTCAAAAGCTTTTGGAAATGGTTGTTGAAAACTGAAACTAAATTCATTGAATAAAAGAAATAATGAGCAAGTGGACTTAAGAAAAATCTAAAAAGACTTGTATGGACTGATATTGAGAGAAGTGGGAAGAGCCAGAAGAACATTGTATATAATAACAGTCATGTTGTGTGATGACTAACTTTGATAAACTTAACTTTTCCCAGCCCTGTAGGGATCTAAGATATCTTCACAAGTTTCAGGATGGAAAACTCTATCCACATCCAGAGAAAGAACTATGGAGTTTGAATACAGATTGATGCATATTATTTGTTTTGTTTTATTTTTTCCCCCGTCTTCTGTTTTGTTTTGTGTGTTCTTTCTTGTGGTTCCTCCTTGTGGTTCTAATTCTTCCACACAACATGACTAATGTGAAAATGTGTTTAATAAGAATGTGTATAGAGAGCCTCTATCAGATTCCATGCCATCTTGGGGAAAGAGGCGGGGAGGGAGGGGGAAAAATTTAAAATTCAAAAGCTGATGGATGGGGGCAGAGCCAAGATGACAGCGTAAAAGTACTGACCTGAGTTTTCCCCTAAATCTTTCCAAATACCTGTAAAAATGCCTCTAAACAAATTCTAAAGCAGCAGAATCCACCAAAAGAGAGAGAAACGAATTTCCAAACCAAGACAGCCTGGATGGTTGATTGGAAAGGTCTATCACACTAAGCTGCAAGAGAAACACAGTTCAATTTGGGCACACAGGCAAGACAGGCTTCAGCAAACCTGGAGCAAGACTCAGAGCTTGAGACAGCATATTCTCCACACTGGAAGCAGACCAATGCCTTAAAAAAGAGTTTATAACTCAAGTAGTTGGCTGGGATCATAAGCAAACTGTGCAAAAAACATCAGACCACAGAATCTTTCTTTGGTGATGAAGAAGATCAAAACACACAACCAGAAGAAGACAAGAAAGTCAAAGCTATTTCATAAAATTCCTCCAAAAAAATATAAATTGTTCACAGGCCATGGTAAAGCTCAAAAAGGATTATGAATAGCAAGTAAGAGAAGTAGAGGAAAAACTGGGAAGAAAAAAGAGAGTGCTACAATAAAATGATGAAAAACAAGTCAATAGATTGCAAAAGAAGACCCCAAAAATACAGAAGAAAATAACACCTTAAAAAATATCCTAACCCAAATGACAAAAGGGGCCCAAAAAAACCAATGAGGAAAAGGATACCTTTAAAAGCAAAATTGGCCAAATGGAAAAGGAAGTCCAAAAGCTCACTGAAGAATATACTTCCTTAAAAACTATAATGGAGCAATTGGAATCTGTTGATTTTATGAGAAATCAGGATGCTGTAAAAGAAAACCAAAAGAATGAAAAAATAGAGAAGATGTGAAATACCTCATTGGAAAAACAACTGACCTGGAAAATAGATCCAGGAGAGAGAATTTAAAAATTATTGGACTATTTGAAAGACATGATCAAAAAAAGAGCTAGACATCATCTTTCAAGAAACTACCAAGGAAAACTGCCCTGACATTCTTGAACCATAGGGCAAAATAGAAATTGAAAGAATCTACCAATCATGTCCTGAAAGAGATCCCCAAAAGCAAAGTCCTAGGAATATTGTAGCCAAATTCCAGAGTTCCCAGGACAAGGAGAGAATATTGCAAGCTGCCAGAAAGAAACAATTCAAGTATTGTAAAAACACAATGAGGATAACACAACATTTAACACCTTCTATGTTAAGGGACTGGAGAGCTTGGAATATAGTATTCCAGAGGTCAAAGGAGAAAGAATTACAACCAAGAAAACCTACCCAGCAAAACTGATTCAGGGGAAAAATGGACTTTCAGTGAAATAAGGGACTTTCAAGCATTCTTGATGAAAAGACCAAAGCTGAATAGAAAACTTTACTTTCAAATTAAGATTCAAGAGAAGCATGAAGAGGTAAATGGGAAAGAGAAGTCATAACAGACTTATTAATGTTTAACTGTTTACATTCCTTCATGGAAAGATGATATTTGTAGCTGACGAGGCCTTTGTCAGCATCATGGTATTTAGAGGGGGAAAATTATATGTATGTATATAGAGATATTTAGATAAATAAAGGGCACCAAGTGAGTTGAAGATGAAGGGGTAATATCTGGAGAATAAAATTAAGGGGTGAGAGAGGATTATATTGGGAGAAGATGAAAGGGAGAAGTAGAATGGGGTAAATGATCTCACATAAAAACAGACAAGAAAAGGCTTTCACAGTGGAGGGAAAATGGGTGAAGGTGAGAAGGAATGAGTGAATCTTATTTTCATTGGATTTGGCCTAAGAAGGGAATAATATACACACTCAATTTGGTATGGGAATCTATCTTATACTACAGGAAGGTAAGGTGGAAAGGGACAAGAGAGCAGGTGGAAGATATAGAGGAGGTCAGATTGGGGGAGAGGGAAATGACAAACAACACATCTAAGCAAGGAAAGGGTCCAAAGAGAGAATAGAATAAATGGGATGTGGGATAGGATTAAAGGAAATACACCTTTTTTTTTTCACAACTTAACTACTATGGAAGTGTTTTGCATGACTACACATGTATAACCTGTATGGAGGTGTGGCTGGGGAGTGAGGGAGTGAGAAAATTTGGAACCCAGAGTTTTAAAAATAAATGTTAAAAAATTGTTTTCACATGCAACTGGGGAATACGACATACAGGCAATGGGGCATAGAAATCTATTCTGCCCTTCAGAAAAATTAAAGGGGAAGGGGATAAGAGAAGTGGGGGAGAGATAGAAGGGAGGGCAGATTAGGGGAGGGGGTATTCAGAATGCATGCCAACCTGGGTTTGGGGAAAGGAATAAGATGGGGAGAAAATTTGGAACTCAAAATCTTGTGGAAGTGAATGTTGCAAACTAAAAATAAATACATTAATAAAAAAAGCTTATGGAAATGATTGTTGAAAACCAAAATTAAATTTAAAAAATTAGAATTGGGCAAGTAGAAGCTAGTGGCTCTGTGAGACATAAAAAATGGAATAAAGGTAAAATAATGAAAAAAATATGAAATATCATAAAAACCCCACAAAAATAGATCAATGAGAGGTAACTTACTGACTGTTGGACTACCAGAAAGTCATGATTAAAGAAAGACCTTAGAAGTCTTCTGGTAATTATCATGAAGATAGCCAAGAAACAAAAGATGAAATTGAAATACAAAGATATCCCCATCATCAACTGAAAGAGATCCACAAATATTAACTCCAGAGACCATTATAGCCAAATTCCAGAGTTCAAATTTCAAAGAAAAAATTCTTTAAGCAGCCAGGAATAAACCATTCAAATATTGTGGAGTGACATTAAAGATCACATGAGACCTAGCAGTTACCACAGTAAAGTTAAGACTGCACGCTCTTTTATCCAGCAATACAATCCTAGATCTTTATCCCAAAGAGATCATTAAACAGGGAAAAGGACCCTCATGTAAAAAAATATTTATAAAGGCTTTTTCATGCTGGCAAAAAATTGGAAATTGAGAGAAAGGCTATCAATTGGGGAATAGCTAAACAAGTTGTGGTGCTTGAATATAACGAAATACTATTATTCCATAAGAAAAGGTGAGCAGGTGGACTTCAGAAAAACCTGGAAAGACTTGCATGAACTGATGCTTACTGACATGGAGAAGCACATGTAACATGCAACATGCTATTACACAGTATTGACAATATTGTATGATTACCAGCTTTGTTAGATTTAGCTCTTTAGAGCAATGCAATGATTTAAGGCAGTGCCAAAAGACCCACAGTGAAAAATGCTATCCACACGTCTGAATGCAGATCGAAGCATACTATTTTCTCATTTGTTGTTGTTTTTGTTGTTTTTCTTTCTCATTTTTATTTTCATTTTGGTTGGATTCTTCTTTCACAACATGACCAAAGTGGATTTATATTTAACTGACCAAATATTGTAAAGGATGTGGGGAAATGAGACATTGATGAATTGTTGATGGAGTTATTAACTTATTAAACCATTCAGCTCTGTGTTTTCTTTTTTGTATTTTATTTTTCCCCTGTTACATATAAAAATTATTTTCAGCCTTCATTTTTAAAATTTTGGTTTCTTAATTTCCTTCCTTCCTCCCATCCCAAGCCCCCATTAAAAAGGATTGCATTTTCACCTATTTGTATTTGATATAGGTTATACATCTGTAGTCATACAAAACATATACATAGTAATTATGTTCTGAAAGAAAACATGGACCAAACACAAAACAAAACAAAACTCAAGAAAAATACATAAATTTTAAAAAATTGTTCAAACTGCATTCAGAAACCTTCAGTGCTTTTTTTGGGAAATGCATAGGATTTTTCATCATAAATCCTTCAGACTTTTCTTGGATGTCGTGTTGCTGAGAATAGCTAAGTCACTCACAGATCATCATCTTAAAATATTGCAGCTTCTTTGTACACGGTACATTTCACTTTGCATCAGGCAATGCAAGTCTTTCAAGGTTTTTCTGAGAGCATATTGTTCATCAATTCTTATAATAAAATAGTATTCCATCATAATCACATACCATGACTTGTTCAGTCATTCCCCAATTGATAGGCATCTCCTCACTCTCTAATTCTTTTCTACCAGAAAGGAGCTGCTGTAAATATTTGTGTACATGTAAGTCCTTTTTTCTTTCTTTTTCCTTTTTATCTTTTTGGGATATAGACACAATAGTGGTATGACTAGGTCAAAGGGTATTCATGGCTTTGAAGCCCTTTGTGCATAGCTCCAAATTGTTCTACAGAACAGTTTAAACAGTTCACAACTCTACCAATAGTACTTAATGTCTCATTTTTCCTACATCCCTTCCAACATTTCTCATTTACCTTTTCTCTCCTATTAGGCAATCTAATAGGTATGAGGTAATTCCTCAGAATTGTTTTAATTTGCATTTATTTATTCAATAGTGACTTAGAGTATTTTTCATACGGCTATGGAGAACTTCCCTTCATCTGAAAACTGATTATATCTTTTAATTATTTATTAATTGTGGAATGGCTCTTCTTTTTTTGGTAAACTTGACTCAGTTCTCCATATGTTTGAAAAATGAGGTCTTTTTCAGAGAAACATGCTTCAAAAAATTTTAACAGTTACTATTGCTAACCATATTTTCCTCCACCCTATCCCCTCCATTTATTCTATTCTCTCTTTCCTTTCACCTTGTCCAAAGTGTTTTGCTTCTGTCTACTGTGATGAATGAATTCAAAAAAGATATTCTGACTCACTCAGTGTGTCTGCAATTTGACTCTGACTCTTTTTTTTCCACATTAATATTATTCCTAACTGGATGTTGAAGGACTGTTTATGGTATTTGCTCCCAGGAAGGGCTGGCCACCCTTCCAGGTACTGAATATTCATAAACAAGAATAACATCAAGGATAGTTTTCAGAACAGGTCCTTTCTCACACATTATGTATTTGTTTTGGCAACCTACCTCCTTTATTAGAAGAAACTACTAAAAGCAGGTATTTCTTATTTCCCGGTTGCATGTGAAAACTTTTTTTTAAACATGTGTTTTTAAAACTTTGGGTTCCAAATTTTCTCCCTTCCTCCTTCCCCACCCACCCTCATTGAAAAGGCAAGCAACTCAATATAGGTTATACTTGTGCAGTTACGCAAAACACTTCCATAGTAGACATGTTGTGAAAAACTAACTCTATTTCCTTTAATCCTATCCTGCCCCCCCATTTATTCTATTCTTTCATTTGACCCTCTCCCTCCTCAGAATATTTGCTTCTGATTACCCCCTTTCCCAATCTGCCCTCATCTCTATAATCCCCCTGCTCTCTTGTCCCCTTCCCCCACCCCCCATTTTCTGGTAGGGTAAGACAGATTTCCATACCCAATTGAATGTGTATGTTACTCCCTCCTTCAGCCAAATCTTATGAGAAGAAGATTCACTCATTCCCTCTCACCTTCCCCCATTTTCCCTCCACTGTAAGAGCCTTTTCTGTTTTTGTGAGATAATTTACCCCATTCTACCTCTCCCTTTCTTCTTTTCCTAGTATAATCCTCTCTCATCCTTTAATTTTATTCTCCAGATATGACCCCTTCATCTTCAAGTCATCCTGTGCTCTCTATCTATCTATCTATCTATCTATCTATCTATCTATCTATCTGTCTATCTACATACATATATTTTTCCCCCTCCAACTGCCCTAATACGGAGAAAGGTCTCATGAGTTATAAATATTGTCTTTCCATGCAGGAATTTAAACAGTTCAACCTTAATAAATCTTTTATGATTTCCCTTTCCTGTTTACCTCTTCATGTTCCACTTGAGTCTTGCATTTGAAAGTCCAATTTTCTATTCATCTCTGGTCTTTTCATAAAGAATGCTTGAAAGTCTTCTATTTCACTGCACGACCATTTTTTTTCCCCTGAAGGATTATACTCAGTTTTCTGGGTAGGTTGTAATCCTATCTCCTTTGCCTCCAGAATATTATATTCCATGCCCTGTGGTCCTTTAATTTAGAAGCTGCTAAATCTTGTGTTATCCTAATTGTGTTTCCACAATACTTGAAATGTTTTTTTTTTTCTGGCAGCTTGTAATATTTTATCCTTGACCTGGGAACTCTGGAATTTGGCTACAATATTCCTAGGAGTTTTCCTTTGGGGATCTCTTTCAGGAGGTGATTCAATTTCTATTTTGCTCTCTGGTTCTAAAATATCAGCACAGTTTTCCTTGATAATTTCTTGAAAGATGATGTCTTGGCTCTTTTTTTTGATCATGGCTTTCAGATAGTCCAAAAATTTTTAAATTCTCCCTCTTGGATCTATTTTCCAGGTCAGTTTTTCCAATGGGATATTTCATACTGTCTTCTATTTTTTTCATTCTTTTGGATTTGTTTTGCAGTTTCCTGATTTCTCATAAAGTCACTAGCTTCCAATTGCTCTATTCTAATTTTTAAGGAAGAATTTTCTTCAGTAAACTTCTGGACTTCCTTTTCCATTTGGTCAATTTTGCATTTTAGGGCATTCTTCTCCTTTGTAGCTTTTTGGACCTCTTTTGCCATTTGTGTTAGGTTATTTTTTAAGGTGCTATTTTCTTCAGTATTTCTTTGGGTCTCCTTTAACAAGCTGTTTACTAGTTTTTCATGATTTTCTTACATCACTCTCATTTCTCTTCCCAGTTTATCATCTGCTTCTCTTACATGCTTCTCAAAATCCTTTTTGAGTTCTTCTGTGGCCTGGGACAAATTTATATATATATATATATATATATATATATATATATATATATATATATATATTGGAGTATTTGGATGTAGAATCTTTGACTTTGTTGTCTTCTTCTGGTTGCATGTTTTGATCTTCTTTGTTACCAAAGAAAGATTCTATGGTCTGACTTTTTTTGAGCCTTTGTTTGTTTATGACCTCAGTCAATTGCTTGAGTTACAAACTCTTTGGTAAGGTGGGGGTCTGCTTCCAATGTGGAGAATGTGCTGTTCCAAGCTTTGGGGGTTTTGCGCAGCTGTTTTAGGAGATATTTCTAGGTACCTGTAAGTTTTCACTTCTCCCAAGGTGGTATGATCATGGGCAAAGGGGTTTATTCCTTTCTTGGCCTGTGCTCTGGCCTATGAGTGACAACAAGCATTTTCTGCCTTGGAAGTGTGAGGAGGATTCTCTCTACACTTCCACTAGAAGCTCTACCACGTCAGCACTCCTCCTTGCCCCAGGACCGTCACCCAGAACTGTGACCCAGATGCAAGCATAGACAAACAAAAGAATCCTGCCTCAGCACCAGCAAAAGATCCCTGCTATCCCTCTTTGGTCAGCCACTTGAATCACTCTCAATCTGTGTGCTGGAAACTCAGGAAGCAGCTGCATCCCTGGGGCTGCAGCCAGGGCTAGGGCTGGGACTGCGCTTTTGTTATACCACAGTCACAGACTTTTCCCACTGACCTAGGTTTTCTTTGGCGTTTGTAGGTTGAGAAGTCTAGAAACTGCCATAGCTGCCTGTGATTCAATCCTCTGAGGCCTGCTCCAACTTTTCTGAGGCCTGTTTTGCCTGCACGCCCATGCTGAACTGCACTCCTCTCCCATCTGGGCGCAATAGATATTTCCAATCAAACATCTAGGTTGTATTGGGGTGGAAATTTGTTTCACTCTATCTTTTTGTGAGCTCTGCTGCTCTACAATTTGTTTAGAGCCATTCTTTTACAGGTATTTGGAGGGGTTTGGGAGAGAACTCAAGCAAGTTGCTGTTTTTACTCTGCCATCTTGGCTCTGTCCCTTTAGGCTATTTTTTAAGGTGTAATTATTTTCAGTATTTTTGAAGCCTCCTTTAGCAAGCTGTTAATTTGTTTTTCATTATTTTCTTGAATTACTCTCATGTCTCTTCCCAGTTTTTCCTCTACTTCACTTGGATCTCTTCTCTGACCTGGGACCAATTCATATCTTTCTTGGAGGCTTTGGATGGCTCCTAAGCTTTGACTTTGTTGTCTTCTGGTTGTATATTTTGATCTTTTTTGTCACCAAAGAAAGATTCTATGGTCTGACTTTTTTTTTTTTTGGCATTTACTCATGATCCCAGCTAATTACTTGAGTTATAGACTCTTTGTTAAGGTTGGGCTCTGCTTCCAGTGTGTAGAATGTATACTCCAAAGCTTTCAGGGTTTTGTGCAGTTGTTTTCAGAGATACTTTTAGGTACCCATAAATTTTCAGTTCTTCCAAGGTGGTATGATCAAGGGAGAAGTGTTTACTCCTTTCCTAGCCTATGCTCTATTTTCTGCATGGCCACAAGCACTGTTTTCTGCCTTAGAAGCTCCACCAGGCCAGTGTTCCTCCTTGCCCGAGGACTGACACTCACAACTATGACTCAGATACAAGCACAGGCAAAGCAAAAAATTCCTGCCTCAGCACCAGCAAAGAGAACCCTGCAATCTCCTTCAGATCAGCCACTTGATTCCCCCTCCATTTGTGGTTGGGGAACTCCAGAAGCAGCCACATACCCAGGCTTGGCCAGGTCTTGGCCTGGGACTGAACTTCTCTCTCTTTGTGGTCACAGACCTTTTCTACTGACCTTCTAATTTGTCTTTTGTATATGTGGGCTAAGAAGTCTGGAAACCATCACAGCTGCCCATGATTCAATCCTCTGAGGCCTACTCCAAGTTTGCTGAGGCCTGTTTTGCCTGCACACCCATGCCAAACTGCTCTCCTCTCCTCTGTGGTGGACAAATGTAAAAGATTATTAAAAAACCCTTCCCTTTGTGCCCTATTTAAGCATAAGATCACTATGATGATAATACTATAACAGAAATATATTCCACTTATTTGGAATTTAGTTTGTATTATCTTGTGTATTGTATGAAAATTAAGAAATGAAAGGGGAGATACCATAATGAATATAAAAAAAGCAGCATGTTTTTTAAGAACATCAAAAACACACAAAAAAATCAAATAAGCTGAAAATTAATGTTGAATATTAAAAGGTATTGGGGGGATTAAGCAATGTTGTGGATTAAAAAAAAAAAACAAAGAAATGACCCCTTCTCTGATCCCCTGGAACAAAGAGAAAGGGCAACAAGCTTTCTTCAGATGAAGTCAATTAACTATTTCCTAAAGAAGTCCATCTCGTGAATGGGAAGGATTCCATTGGCATTCCATGGCAAACATCCTGATTTACCAAAAGAGGCAAAAGAAGAAACTCCAGTCTGTGGGCTGGTGAACTTAATGTGTGTGTTACTGGAAAATATGTGGAATGTAATATTAAACATATGAACAATTTGAAGAGGGTGTTGTGATCATTAAAAATCTCCATGAGTTCATCAATAATAAGGCACATAAAATTACCCATATTTATTTTTTGACAGTTTACTATCCTTAAATATCAGAGAAATGCCATAGATGTAATATGTGGTTTTCAGCAAGACATTTAATTTTTCCATCACTGCTACAAAATTGGATTAAAATCTTTGAAGATTGAATTTAGCAATGAAAAATATACAGTCCAGATTTTTTTTAGCTTCAAAGAGAAAATGATCAAGTTAGGAGGTGAAACATATGAACAGTTCATATGGAAAAAGAAATCTGAGGTTTCAGTCGACTCTAATGTTAGTTAGTAGTATGCCATGGAAGCCAAAAACTCAAGCAAGCTTAGCATACTTTTGAATCACAGGGTACAAAAGGAAGGGTACTCTAATATGTTAGATTATACGGTCACTTTTTTAAAGGGATCACTAAGTTAGAACACTGAGTCATATAATTAGAGATGAAATTTATTTTTATACATTTATGAATCCATGACCTTATTGGTTTTGGTTATCTCTCCAACAATGTAGATGACAACTCACCCACACTTTCAGTCTCTCTTTAGGTTTTTCTGTTGTGGAAGTTTTCTATTTCTTTAAATATTTTGTAGATACTGGCATGCTACTCAGAACATTATCTGTCTCTCTCCCTAAATTCTTGAGTGATGAGTCTCATTTTTCAAACTTACAAGTTCTTCATAGAATCTTTTATAACTACCTCTTTTTATGAATTATTATTGAAAATATGGGATATCCTACTTGTACACCTAAGGTTTTGTTTTTTTTAATTGCCCTTGGTAATGATCTCCATGACTGAAAAAATGAATTGAAACACCTTCTCTTAATTTTTAAAAATCAGTCATACAATTACAGGATGTCAGAGGTACAAAACAGCATGGGATAGTTGGTTGAGTACTGAATACTAAGTCAATAAGACCTGGGATAATATTCTGCCTCAGATGAGTGCCCTGTGTAAGTCACTTAACTTCATTGTGTTTCAGTTTCCATACCTGTAAAGTGAAGGTGATTGGACAAGTTGGACTCTAAGCTTCTTTCCAACACTATGTCCATAATCCTATCAATAGTTGGTGCAATAAAAAGAAAAGAAAGCTGGAGATTCTTTTGAATTTATAAATTCAATATTTACCAACAAAGAAGCCTAGCAGCAAAAAATAATTAGTTAATATGAATATAATCTTAGATGATCTTAATAAAGCTGTGTTACACAGAACAAGAGAGGCAATAATTTCTGTTTAGTCTCCTGAAGTAAGACCAAATTTCAAGTATTTATGAGTTTCACATTATAAGAAGGCCTTTGATAAACTGGAGTATATGCAAAAGACAGATGCTAACAGAATTGTCAGAAGATTTTTTAAATTGTGAGATGACTCTGTTCTCTCCTGCTTTTCTTCCTACCTGTCTCTCAAACTCAACATGTTCAAAAGAGAATTAATTATTTCCTCCCATATTTACACATCCCCTAGAACCCACTATTTCTAGTGAAGGCATTACAATGCTTCCAGTAACCCTTCAGTATTGCACTGTCATTATGCTAACCTCCTCACTCTTATTCATCCCACATATACAATCAGTTGTCAAATTTTGTTGTCTCTAGTTCTACAATCCTTGCATTTGATTTTTCTCTTTTAATGTAAGTGCTACCATAGTTCAAACCCTCATCACTTCTCACTTGCTCTAATGTCATACTAATTAGTCTCACTGTCCATGAGACAATAATAATTTTTTTAACAAGTAAAAAAAAATGGAAAAAAGGTAAGACATTTCAAAATAGAAATAACTATCCTGGGAAGCAAGTTAAAATTAAAAAAAAATAATAAAGTGTTTAACTACTTGAAAGTCATGACCAAAAACAGGGACTGAACATAATATTTCACAAAATCTTAAAAAGAGAAATGCCAAGATCTTTTAAAAGCAGAGGACATGGTGGAAATAGAAAAAGTCTGCTCCATATCTCCTAAAAGAAACTCCAAAATTAAAACTCTAAGGAACAATTGCTTTTAGATCAAATAAAATATACTTAAAGAAGCCAGGGAGAAAATTTCAAATATCCATGAACCAAAGTTAAGATCAGACATGATTTAGCAGCCACAAATATAAGGGAATAGAGAGCTTGGGGTATGCTATTCTAGAAGACAAGGGGCATAGGGATATAGCCAAAAATCTCTTAACCAGTAAAAATGACTATAATTCTACAGGAGGAAAAATGTATATTTAATAAAATGGAGGACTTCCAAGCATTTATGATGAAAAGACTAGCAATAGCAACTTTGAAATTCAAACACAGGGCTTAAGAGAAGCAGAAAAAATAAATATCAATGAACAATAAAGTATTATACAAGGATAGACTTTTATATTCAAACATAAGGAGATGATACTTGTGTCTCCTGTGAAACCTGTCATTAGAAGTCAGAGGACTTCTAATTAGACAGAAAGCCTATGAGTAGTTTTTTTTTTAATTTCTTGATAAACTTCAGAGAAAAACAGAAAGAGAGGGGAAGATTAATATACAGGGGAGGGAGAAAATAAGGTTAAGGAAGATTATCTTACAAAATGAGGGTATGCAAGGGTATCCACATAAACAAAGAATCAGAAGAAACTGACTCTTTAATATCACTCTAATCTGAACTGGTCAAAGCAGGAAAGAATGCACAGAGAGTTAGGTATAGAAATATATTTCACTCAAAAGGGAAATGAGAGAAGATGGAGGGAAAATTAGAGAGAAGGTAGCTTAATACTAAAGATATAAAAACATAAAACATTTTGGAGAATGAAGGAGTGGTCATCAACAGGAAAATGGTAGAATAAGCTATGGCATATAGATACAATCAAATAACATTGTACTAAAAGAAATAATGACAGAGATAATTTCAGAGAAAGGTACAAAAATTTATATGGAACAATATAGCATGAAGTGATTAGAATAAAAAAAAATTATATAATGAATGACTTAGGAACTCTGATCAGCATAATGACCAAGCATAACTTGAGATGAATGATGATAAAAAGATTCTGCCTAACTTCTGATAGAATTGAGTTGGTGAGACTCAAGAAATGAGAGAACAACAGATCAAGAATATAAATATAATGATGTGAAATCTGGAAAAAGAGAAGCAAAAGCCATTAATATGGTTTCTATAGAAGGAAAAACTATCTTGATAGTAAAACACACAAAGAAAAGTTAAGAATGCTAGGTCTCACCAAAGGACATTATAAAAAATAATGGTGGTAGTGTTGGTAGTAGTAGTAGTAGTAATAGTAGTAGTAGTAGTAGTAGTAGTAGGTAGTAGTAGTAGTAGCAGCAGCAGCAGCAGCAGCAGCAGTAGTAGTAGTAGTAGTAGTAGTAGTAGTAATGTTTAAAATAACAACACTAATAATAAAATTGGAACACCATAAAGTAGGAATTAATATAAAAACTTACCCACAACTTCTAAATTCATATATATATATATATATATATATATATACACACACACATATACATATATATACACACATATACATATATATATACACACTCATATGTATAGATACACATATGCATATATATGTATATATGTACACATATATATTTATATCTATGTATATATATCTACCCCCCCACACGCACCATATATATGGTATATATATGGTGTGTGTATGTATGTGTGTGTGTGTGTATGTATGATATATATGTGGTATATATATGGTGTGTATGTATGTATATATATAAATGACCATAGTAATCTAATGTTTGCTAAACCCCAAAACACCAGCTTCTGAGATAAGAACTCACTGTTTGACAAAAATTGCTGGGAGAACTGGAAAAGAGTGTGGCAAAACTAGACAGAGGATAATATCTAATACTGTATACCAAAATAAGATCAACATATGTACATGATGCAAAGTGTAATTTACACTTGCTGTACAGATTATTTCCCAGCTTTTTGCTTTCCTTCTAATCTCATAATATCCTCTATCTCTTGTTTAAAAATTCTACCAGAGAAGAACTATGATCTGACAAATAAACCATTTCTCAGTCTCCTAATTTACTTATATTGTAGCCAAATTGCAGAATTCTCAGGTCAAGGAGAAAATATTGCAAGCAGCCAGAAAGAAATAATTCAAGTATTGTGGAAATGCAATCAGGATAACACAAGATTTGGCAGATTCCACATTAAGGAATCAGGAGGGCATGGAATATACTATCCCAGAGAACAAATGAGATAGGTCAGAACCAGGAATCACCTACCCAGCAAAACTGAGAATAATCCTTCAGGGGAAAAAATGAAATAAGAGACTTTCAAACATTCTTGATGAAAAGACCAGCTTAATAGAAAATTTGACTTTCAAATACAAGAATCAAGTGAAACAAGTTTCATGGAATTATTAGCTACCACTTGCCCAATTCTCATTTTAAGAAATTCTTTTCTTCACTGAGCTATGGTACCTCTTTTTTCCATTTGGCCAATTCTACTTTTAAAAGGTTCTTCTAACCATTATTGTTTAATCTTGCATTAGAAATATTAGCAACAGCAATAAGAGAAGAGAAAATTGAAGGAATTAGAATATGTGATGAAATAAAACTATCACTTTTTGCAGATAAGATGATGCTATACTTAGGGAATCCTTGAAAAACAAGTAAACATGAATTAAAACAAGCAGCAACTTCAGGAAAGCAGCAGTATATAAAATAATCCATACAAATCATGAGCATTTCCATATATTGCCAAGTAAGTCCAGCAGGAAGAGGTAGAAATAGAAATTCCATTTAACATAATTGTATAAAAAATAAAATATTCAGAATTTACCTGCCAAGAATAAACTAAGAACTGCATGAACATAATTACAAAACATTTTTCACACAAATAAAGTCAGATCCAAACAATTAGAGAAATATAAATTGCTCATGGGTAGTCTAATCCAATATAAATAAAATGATAATTTTACAAAAAAATACTTATTTGTTTCCATACTGATCAAACTAAAAAATATTTTATAGAGCTAGAAAAAATAATGACAAAATTCATCTGGAAGAACCAAATCAATATCAAGGGAATCAATTAAAAATATGTAAAGGAGAGTGGTCTAGCAGTTCACGACTTCAAATTGTATTACAAAGTGGCAATCAAAAAAAAACTAATCTGGTACTCACTAAGAAATAGAAGGATGGATTAGGAGAATGGATTAGGTGTACAATATATAGTAGTAAATGACTACCATAATCTGGTATTTAATAAGCATAAAGACTCAAACATTTTGGTTAAGAAATCACTCCTAGAGGGAAAAAATGCTAGTTAAATTAGAAAAAAAAGTTTGGCTGAAACTATATATAGAAAAACATCTCATACTGCATCCCAAGATAAAGTAAAAAAGCATACATGATTTAGATATACAGGGTGATATAATAAGTAAATTAGGAGAGCATGGGATAGTTTGCCTGTTAAATCTGTGGATAAGGGAAGAATTTATGATGAGACAAGAGTTGAAGAGCATTAGCAGATGCAAAATGGATAATTATTGTTATATTAAATTATTATTTTTTTGCATAAACACAATCAACGTAGACAAGATAAGAAAGAAAAATGTGGGGAAAATGGTACACTAATGCACTGTTGGTGGAGTTTTAAACTGGATACCATCATTCCAGAGAACAATTTGTAATTATGTTGAAAGGGCTATAAAACTTGGCATACACTTTGACCCAGAAATACCACTACTATGTGTCTGAAGTAAAATGGAAAAGGACCTCTCTGTTTTAAAAATGTTATAGGAGGTCTTTTTTTGTGGTGGGAAAGAATTGGAAACTTAGAGGATGTCCATCAACTGAGGTATCACTAACCAATTTGTGATTCATGGTTGAGTGTATACTATTGTGCTATAAGAAATGATGAACAGGATTTTTTTTTAATGAGAAGGTATATATGATTTGATGAAAAGTGAAAATGGAAGAACTCGAAGAACACTATACATAGTAACAGCAATATCATAAAATAATGAACCCTTAAGAACTATTCTAAGCAATACAAAATTCAATAGTTCTGAAGGACATATGCTGAAAAAGCTATCCACCTGCAGATAAAGTATAGATGGAATCTGAATTCAGCTTACAGCATTTTTTGTTTTACTACCTTTATTTTTCTTCTTTTTTGCGGGGGGAGTTCAATTTATTTTCTTTTGAAACAAGGTTGATATGGAAATATAAAATTACTTACCTCTTCAAAGAGAGGGGAGAAGAGGTAGGTAGGAAGGCAGCCTGGAATTTAAAATAATAAAAAAAAAGTATGATAAAAGGTGTTTTTAAATGTAATTAAGAAAAATGAATAATTTTAAAAGTGTTAGAGACACAAATAGAAAAATACAAATTAATATAACTCTCATGACATTAAACCTGACACCAAACAATCCAATAAAAAAGAATTACAGGTTGGATAAAATAAATTCTTATAATTTGCTTATGGAGAGTTAATTTTGTTTTCTTTTTCATTGTTTTGTTTAAAGGAAGTGGTTTCTCTAAGATCAGTAGTGCATAATTTAACCATGTAGCTAGATAATGAAGGAACAGAGCACTTGGACTGGAGTCAGAAATATTTTAATTCAAATCCTGCCCCAGACACCTAATAGCAGATAACTCTGGGAAAGTCCCTTAATATTATTCTACCTCAGTTTCCTTGTCAACAAAATAGGAATAATAATAGTATCCACCTTCCAAGGTTGTGAATAAAATGAGATAATATTTAATATTTAAAATATTTAAAATGCAACACAATTGTAACTATTATTATATTGTCATTATTGTTATTGATTTGTGATTATTGTTGCAGTAAATGCAATTTGGTTTAGTATTTTATTTACCTCCAATTAAATGTTAAAACAATTTTAACATTCATTTTTAAAACTTTCAGTTCCAAATTCTCTCCCTTCTTCCCCACTTCCCTCACTGAGAAGGCAAGCAATTTGATATAGGTTAAACATGCAGTCATGCAAAACATATTTCTGTATTAGTAATGATGAGAAAGAAAGCATAGACAAAAAAATACCAAGAAAAATAAAGAAAAAAAAGATGCTTCAATCTGTATTCATATATAGTGAGTTCTTTCACTGCAGATGGATAGCATTTTTTACCATATTCCTTCAGAGTTGTCTTGTATCATTGTATTGCTAAGAATAGCTAAGCCATTCAAAGCTGATCATCTTACTATATTGCTGTTTCTTTGTACATAGTGGGCATCACGTTTCATCAGCTTCTGTAAGTCTTTCCAGGTTTTTCTGAGAGCATCTGGCTCATCATTTGTTATGAACAATAACATTCCATCAGAATCATACACCACAGCTTGTTTAACCATTTTCTAATTGATGGGCATCCCCTCAATTTCTAATTTTTTGCTACCAGAAAAGAGCCGCTATAAAAATTTTGTATATATATATATGTCCTTTTATTCTATTTTTTTCATCCTTTTTGGGTCACAGACCTAGTAGTGGTATTGCTAGGTCAAAGGATATGCATGGTTTTACAGACATTTGGACATAATTCCAAATTGTTGTTAACAATTATAGAATCAGATCACAACTCCACTAAAAGTGCATTAATATCTCATTTTTCCCACACCCACTCCAACCCTTTCCTTTTTCGTCCTATTAGCCAATATAATATGTATGAGTACTTCAGAATTGTTTCAATTCATATTTCTCCAATACATAGTAACTTAGAACACTTTTTCATATGGTTATAGATAGCTTTAATTACTTCATCAGAAAAAAAATTATATTTTTTGATCATTTATCAATTGGAGAATATATGTTTTTTATCAATTTAATTCAGTTCTCTATATGTTTGAGAAATGAAACCTTTATCAGAGAAACTTCCTTTATATTTCTTTTCACAGTTACTATTACTAACTATATATCAATCAATCCTATTGCCCTCTGCTCATTCTATTGTGTTTCTCCTTTTACTCTGTCCCTCTTCAAAAGTGTTTGCTTCTGATTATCACTTCCTCAACTTACTTCTGCCTTCTTTCAGCCCCTACCTTCTCTTATCCCCTTCCCTTCCTACTTTCCTGTAGGGTAAGACAAATTTCTTTACCCAACTGAGTTTGTATGTTTTTTTTTCTCTTTGAGGCATTTCCAATGAGAATAAGGTTCACTCACTCTTCAGCTCCACTGTAAATGCTTTTTCTTGCCTCTTTTATGTGAAATTATTTGCCCTATTCTACCACTACCTTACCCTTTCTGTCAGTGAACCCATTAATTTTATTTTTTTTACATATCATCCTTTTATATTCAACTCACACCTGTGCCCTCTGTCTATATATACTCCTGCTAATTGCCCTAATAATGAGAAAGTTCTTATGAATTACAAGTAGGTAGAAAGAGGAAGAAAAAAATGCATTAATTTATGTAATCCATATTAATGAAATGCTTCTTCTATTCATTTTTTGTTGTTGTTGTTGTTGCTGTTTCCATTCCACATTCCATGTAGGAATGTGAACAGTTTAATCTTACTAAGGACCTTATCATTTTCCTTTCCTGTTTACCTTTTTTAAGCTTCTCTTGAGTATAGTATTTCATAGTCAAATTTTCTATACAGCTTTGGTCTTTTCATCAAGAATGCTTGAAAGTCCTCTGTTTCATTGAATATCCATTTTCTCCCCTGAAGGATAATATTCAGCTTTGCTGGGTAGGTAATTCTTCATTGTTATCCTACCTCATTTGCCCTCTGCAATACCGTATTCTAAACCCTCTGATTCTTTAAAGTAGAAGTTACAAAATCTTGTGTTTTCCTGACTGTGGCTTCCATGATACTTGAATTGTTTCTGTTTGGCTGCTTGCAATATTTTCTTGTTAAACTGGGAGTTCTGGAATTTGGCTATAATTTTCCTGGGAGCTTGCATTTTGGAATATCTTTCAGGAGATAATTGGTGTATTCTTTCAATTTCTATTTTAGCCTCTGGTTCTAGAATATCAGGGCAGTTTTACTTCTTAATTCCTTAAAAGATGGTATCTAGGATCTTTTTTTTTTTATTTTGGCTTTCAGGTAGTGCAATAATTTTAAAATTATCTCTCCTGAATCTATTTTCCAGATCAGATATTTTTCTCCAATGAGATATTTCACATTATCTTCTTTTTTCCCCATTCCTTTGGTTTTGTTTTTTCGTTACTTGATTTCATATAAAGTTATTAGCTTCCACTTGTTAATTCTACTTTTAAGGGATTATTTTCTTCAGTGAGCTTTTGTTCCTACTTTTTGATTTGGACAAGTCTCCTTTTTAAAGAGTTATTTTTTTCTCAGTGAATTTTTATGTCTCTTTTTTTTTCCATTTGGACAATTCTGCTTTTCGATGTATTCTTCTCCTCGTTGATTTTTTTTTAAATCTCTTTTAACAATTGGCTTAGCCTGTTTTTTCAAGTGTTATTTTCTTCAGGATTTTTGTGTCTCTTTTGCCAAGCTGTTGACTACATTTTTCTTGATTTTTGTTTTGCATCACTTTTGGTTTTTCCCCAAATTTTTCCTATAACCCTCTTACTTGATTTTCAAAATCATTTCTGAGCTCTTCTGTGACATGAGACCAATTCATATTTTGCTTGATGGCTTGGAATGTAAGAGCTTTAAATATTTTTTATCTTCTTCTGAATGTGTGTGTTTTTTTTTTTTTTGGTTAGGCAATGGGGTTAAGTGACTTGCCCAGGGTCACACAGCTAGTATATGTTATGTGCCTGAGGCCCGATTTGAACTCAGGTTCTCCTGAATCCAGGGCCACTTAGCTGTCCCTGAATGTGTGTTTTGATCTTCCTTGTCACATAGTAACTTTCTACATTCAGATTTTTTTTTTGCTTTCTTTTGCTCACATTTCCAGCCTCATATTTAATGTTTAACTCTTCATTGAAGTGGGGTTCTGCTTCCAGGGTGCAGGGTGCAGTGTCCCAAGTATCCAAATTTTTGTGCAGCTGTTTTCAGGACACAAACTTCCAGGATCTGTAAATTGTTCACTTCTTCCAACGTGGTATGATCTAAGGAGAAGTGTTTACTACCCTCCTGGATTGTGAATGCCTTTAAGCACTCTTTTCTGCCCTGGTCCTCCTCTATTGTGGCTACAAGCTCTGCTATGCCAGCCAGTGCTCCTTCTTGCTTTACGACTGCTACCCAGGACTACAACCCAGATCTGAGCATGTGCAGAGAGACAGAGTTTTTCCCCTTGTGCCAAAAAAGAGACCCCTGTAATCTCCTGACTAGTTTTTTGATCCTTTGCCAATTGTGGGCTGAGAGCTAAGGAAACAGTTACTGCCACTGCAGATCCAGTACTTCCCAAGGCCTGCTCTTGGTTTTCTGGGCTTCAGTTTATGCTGCCACAGCAATCTCTAGACTGTGCTCTACTCTCACCCAGGTGCAGCAGATCTTTCTAGCTAATCTTATGAGTTGTCTTTGGCTGGAAAATTATTTCACCCTTTCCTTCTGTGGGTTCTGTTGCTTCATAAATTGTTTTATGACATTATTTAAAGTTGTTTAGAGAGTTTTGGGGGAGAGCTCAGGTGAGTCACTGCCTTTTCACTGCCACCTTTGCTTCTCCTGCAGTGAATGTATTAAAGAGAAAAAAAGCATATGAGACAAAATGGTAGGTTTTAAATATATGTGCATGTATATATTCAATATTTACATTTATACATACACACAGACCAGCACATATCTATATCTATATCTATATCTATATCTATATCTATATCTATATCTATATCTATATCTATATCTATATCTATATCTATATCTATATCTATATCTATATCTATATCTATATCTATGAACATTCTCCAGAGAGATATAAGCTTTCCATATGATTATATAATCACTGGGACTTTGAGCAGGAAAGGAAAAAATAAGATTTCATTGATTTGTATCTTTTTTGTTTCCCAAAAGAAGAGTACCTTCTTATAGTTAACATAAAAGCAACTGTTCTTGACTAATACAAAGTAAATAAGCTGTTTTTTTTCATTATTAACTCAGATTCTTGGTACTTAGTGACATTGCTCAGTCATTAATAGTAATCAATCAATAATCAATCTATTTGCAGACTTTATAAAAAAAACAAACACATTCCTAATTATTTCTCTTAGTTTTTAAAGTTCTAGTCGGATGATAATTATATTTTCTTTGCCAATTGGAAGTATTATACAATTATTTAGTTCATAGTTCATCTTTGAGCATGATGCTAAGTAACAACTATTATTACCCTGAGAATTCCAATAATGTGTTTATACTCTACAATTGTCTTTACAAAGAGAAAGTATATGAATCAGTACCTTTATCTAAAGAAAATAAAAGCTAGTATTTTTGTTTGGGAGTAACTGCTACTGCCACATGAGTTGGCACCTCATGGATTTTTACTTTTATTACCTTCCCTAAGGAGATTTACTGGGAAAGTTCTTTCTTCAAAGGGATAGTTATTGATGTTGAATATTATAAAGATGTCACTCAAAGGGAGGATATTGGACAGAACTGTTCACACTGAGGTAGAAGCTGTTCATCACCTTTTTACCATCGACTCTACAAACTGCCAGAAATATATCATGGAGGGGAGGCTAGAGGCAATCTTGGCAAAAATTTTATGAGATTTAGAAGACAGAGACCATTGTTCATATATAATTTTTAAACATAATTGTTAGTGTTACACATCTATAAATTCAGTGACAGTTTTTAAACCTTTTTGATTTCTAAATATCTAGAAGTTTTACATGAAAAAATTTGACAACTTAATTCAATGCTTAAAATAACATGAATGCATTCAATTAAAAGCATATGTGATATGCACGTATCTGAATAATATGTAATGTATATATCATATAATATGTCATAGTAATTGTAAGTAAAACAGTATGTATACAATACTTCTGATAATATAATTATGTATGGTACCTACATATTTCATAAATACAGGTTTTTTGGACCTATATAACACCTATGGTCCTACAGAACTTGTTTTGTATTTTTTTTAATTTTTTTGTTCTTGTTTTTATTTATTTAGTTAGTTTCAGTTTTATTTTTTAACATTCACTTCCACAAAATTTTGAGTTCTAAATTTTCTCCCCATATTGCCCCACCTCCACCCCAAGATAGCATGCATTCTGAATACCCCTTCCCCTAGTCTGCCCTCTCTTCTTTCTCCACTTCTCTTATCCCCTTCCCCTTCCATTTTCATGTAGGGCAGGATAGACTTCTGTACCCCATTTCCTGTATTTCTTATTTCCCAGTTGCATGTGAAAACATTTTTTCAAAAGTGTGTTTTTAAAACTTTGAGTTCCAAATTGTCTCCCTTCCTCCCTCCCCACCCACGCTCGTTGAAAAGGCAAGCAACTCAATATAGGTTATACATGTGCAGTTATGCAAAACACTTCCATAGTAGACCTGTTGTGAAAAACTAATTCTATTTCCCTTAATCCTATCCTGCCCTCTCATTTATTCCATTCTTTCTTTTGACCCTGTCCCTCCTCAGAAGTATTTGCTTCTGATTACCCCCTTTCCCAATCTGCCCTCCTCTCCATCATCCCCTGCTCTCTTGTCCCTTTCTCCCCCTATTTTCCAGTAGGGTAACACAGATTTTCATACTCAATTGAGTGAGTATGTTATTCCCTCATTAAGCCAAATCCTATGAGAATAAGATTCCCTCATTCCCTCTCACCTTCCCCCATTTCTCCTCCACTGTAAGAGTCTTTTCTTTTCTGTTTTTTTTGTGAGATAATTGATCCCATTCTACCTCTCCCTTTCTTCTTTTCCTAGTATAATCCTGTCTTATCCTTTAATCTTATTCTCCATATATGACCCTTTCATCTTCAAGTCAACCTGTCCCTTTTACCTTTCTGTCTGTCTGTCTATCTATCTATCTATCTATCTATCTATCTATCTATCTATCCATCTATCTATCTGTCTGTCTATCTGTCTATCTGTCTGTCTGTCTGTCTATACATACATATGATTTTTTCCATCCAACTACCCTAATACTGATAAAAAGTCTCATCAGTTATAAATATAATCTTTCCATGCAGGAATATAAACAGTTCAACCTTAATAAGTCTCTTATGATTTCTCTTTCATGTTTACTTCTTCATGTTCCTCTTGCACCTTGTATCTGATGTCAAACTTTCTATTGACCTCTGGTCTTTTCATCAAGAATTCTTGGAAGTCCTCTAATTCACTAAATGATAATTTTTTTTCCCCTGAAGGATTACACTCAGTTTTGCTGGGTAGGTGATTCTTGGTTGTAATCCTATCTCCTTTGCCCTCCAGCATATTATTTTCCACGCCCTAGGGTCCCTTAATGTAGATGCTGCTAAATCTTGTGTTATCCTGATAGTATTTCCACAGTACTTCAATTGTTTCTTTCTGGAAGCTTGCAATATTTTCTCCTTCACCTGGGAACTCTGAAACTTGGCTACAGTATTCCTAGCACTTTTCCTTTGGGGATCTCCTTCAGGAGGAGATTGGCAGATTCTTTCCATTTCTATTTTACCCTGTGGTTCTAAAATGTCAGGGCAGTTTTCCTTGATAATTTCTTGAAAGATGATGTGTATGCTCTTTTTTTTGATTATGGCTTTCAGATAGTCCAATAATTTTTAAATTCTCTCTAACTGGATCTATTTTCCAGGTCAGTTGTTTTTCCAGTGAGATATTTCACATTGTCTTCTATTGTTTCATTCTTTTGGATTTGTTTTACAGTATCTTGATTTCTCATAAAGTCACTAGCTTCCAATTGCTCTATTCTAATTTTTAAGGAAGTATTTTCTTCAGTAAGCTTTTGGACTTCTTTTTCCATTTGGCTAATTTTTCTTTTAAGGGCATTCTTCTCCTCATTGGCTTTTTGGACCTCTTTCACCATTTGGGTTAGGCTATTTTTTTAAGGTGTTATTTTCTTCAGTATTTTTTTGGGTCTCCCTTAGCTAGCTGCTGACTTGTTTTTCGTGATTTTCTTGCATCACTCTTATTTCTATTGCCAGTTTTTCCTCTACTTCTCTTATTTGCTTCTCAAAATCCTTTTTGAGCTCTTCCAAGGTCTGGGACTGACTCATATTTTTCTTGGAGGTTTTGGATGTAGGAGCTTTGATTTTGTTGTCTTCTTCTGGTTGTATATTTTAATCTTCTTTGTCACCAAGGCAAGATAATATAGTCTGACTCTTTTTGCACTGCTTGCTCATTATCCTGGCCAATTGCTTGAGTTTTAAACTCTTTGTTAAGGTAAGAATCTGCTTCCAATGTGGAGAATGTACTGTCCCAAGCTTTGGGGGTTTTTACAGGTGTTTTCAGAGAAACTTGTAGGGACCTGTAAATTTTCGGTTCTTCCAAGGTGGTATGATAAGAGGTGAGGTGTTTACTCCTTTCCTGGCCTTTGCTCTGGTCTGTTAGTGACCACAAGCACTCCTTTCTCTCCTGGAACTGTGAGGAATGTTTGCTTTGTACAGCCAGTACAAAATCCACCATGTCAGTGCTCCTCCTCACCCCAGGATTGCCACCCCAAAACTGTGACCCAGATACAACCATAGGAAAAGCAAGAGAATCCTGCCTCAGTACTGGCAAAGAGATCCCTGCAATCCTTCTCTGATCAGCCAATTGATGCCCCCTCAGTCTGTGGGCCAGCATTTCAGGAGGCAGCTCCCACCCCAGGCCACACTCAGGAAACAGAGCTGAGACCCTGCGCTTCTTTCTCAACACCACAGAAACAGAATTTTCCCAATGACATTTTAAGTTGTTTGGGTGTTTTTGGGTTGAGAAATCTGGAAACCACCACAGCTGCCCATGATTCAGGCCTCTGTGACCTGCTCCAGGTTCGCTGTGGCCTGCACTCCCATGGTGAATTGTGCTCTTCTTCTAGCCTTGTGTGATGTAACTTTCTGATCAATCATCCAGGTTGTCTTGGGCTGGAAATTTGCTTCACTCTGTCTTTTTGTGGGTTCTGCTGCTTTAGAATTTGTTCAGAGCCATTTTTTATAGGTATTTGGAGTGGTTTGGGGGAGAGCTCAAGCAAGTCACTGCTTTCACTCTGCCATCTTGACTCTGCCCCCCATTTTGTAGATAAGCAGCTTAAAATCAAAAAAATCTGATAATTCTTTTAATTCATGACATTAAGTGGAAGACGTAAAAATGCTGTATCTTCTGAATATCAACCGAGATTCTTGGTACTTAATAGCATTTTTATCAGTAAAGCAATCAACAAGTCAATCAGAATTTATTCTGGAGTTAATATGTTCAAGATACTATGCTAGATGAAAAGGGGAAAAAATGACAAAAATAAAACCTCTATCCTCAAGGCCTTTGCATTCTTCCTCAGAGTCAAAATAAAAACCACCATTCATATTACATTAATTAGAGATTTATAATAATTCAAGTACTTCCCATCATAATTTTTGTTTAAAAATTTAGTTAGGTAGCTGGATGACACATTATGTGGGGACCTGTCAGTGGAGTCAGGAAGACCTTAGTTCAATTCTAGCCTCAGATAGTTCCTATCTATATTTTCCTGGGCTAGCCATTTAACCATTTTACCTCAATTTTGTCAAATGTAAAATGAAATAATAACACTATATTGTGAGGATGAAATGAAATAATAGTTATAAAGTGTTTATCACAGTGCTGGCACGTAGCAGGTGCTATACAAATTTTCATTTCCTTTTCAACTCCTGGATCTGGTCAGGATGAAATTATATTTATTAGTATATCCTATTGGGAATTGTATTTTTTCCTGAACTCACCTTATCTTACTTATTTCACCTTTACTTTAATTTTAAAACAAATATGAAGCATATTTTAAATATTAATTTTATGACCTCTATATATTTTACAATGCAGATTATTTTTCTATAATTCAAATGCCTTATGTAAGATTTTCAGAATTAGTAAGCTTTGTTGCTTTACATTGATCATTCTGCCCCTACGAATTAATATCCATTAAATAAGGGTGTGTAAAGCATTTCGCTATTGCACTTTAGCCTATGCCACCCAACTTTATTAATATTGTATCTATACTTAAATATAGATATCATTTAAATATATTGCTACCCTCTACATATACAGAAATAAAAGTATTTTTATGTATGTAAAGGTATAGATATGTATACACATTCATAGACATACATTCATATGTTCCTGAGGATAATATTGAGTACTTTCTAATAGAAGGTTAAAAAAAAGGTGGACTGAGAATGCTTTGTATAGTGTGTGTGTGTGTGTGTGTGTGTGTGTGTGTGCGCACACACACACAGGTGGTAGATAAAAGAAGACTCTGAATGCTTGACATAATATAAATATACATAAAAATAATAAAACTGTATATTCACATTATTTTTATCTACCATTAATTAGAAAGATAAATAAATATATATGTATATATGTGTATATATGTTTATATGTGTATTTTGTATGCGTGTATGTGCATACATATATAGATATATATGAATCGATCTATCTCTATCTATGTATCTATGTATTTGTATCACACTTGGATAATATTAAGCATTTTCTATAAATGTTAGATGAAGGAGAACTGTTAAATTTCTCTATTTTTTCCACTGGAAATTATGGTCTAGCTCATAAGAATTTCTGGAAATATAAAGGCGCTAAATAATTTTCCTAGTGTAACAAAATTAGTAAATGTTAGGGGTTAGATTGTGTCCTATTTTTTCTACTCACAAGGTCAATACTCAGTATGCTATATTATGCTACCCCTAAAAGTAACATTATATAGAAACGGATGGATAAATACATCTATAAGTAGATAAGTGATATAAATAAAACAACACATATATGCATACATATACATACATACATACGTGTGTGTGTGTGTGTGTGTTTGCATATCAGAAGAGGGCTAAGGAAATTGTAGCTCTTTTGGTTCTGTTCAGTCCAATTAAACTACACAAATATTTATTAAATACTTGTTGGGTACATAGTTCTACCTGAGACCTCAAGGAAAAATGATCTTTTTCAAAAATGAAACAATCAGGAAAAAAAATTAGATGATCACATGTAAGGCAATTAAGCATTACATGTTTCATAGACATGTCTAAATTTCCATATTTTTTATATATTAGTTCTACACAGGATTAATTGCCTGTCTAATTTAGATTTCATATTCAAGGAACAGCAGAAAAAGCATAGAAAGAGTTTGTAAGAGAATCTCAGGATAGCTCAATCACACCATTTCTTATTGTAGAAGGATTGGTTGACATGTAGAACAAGTATGAGAAGATTAAAAAAATGTATTCAGAAAATAAATAATTTAAACATGTAGTATATAGTATGAGAAATTTTGTCTCAAGTAAGTAACATTCCAGTTTTATGCTCTCACAAGTATATTCAATTGCATGAAACTATTAGTGTGTGTGTGTATGTGTAAGAGAGAGAGAGAGAGAGAGAGAGAGAGAGAGAGAGAGAGAGAGAGAGAGAGAGAATAAGAAAAACGTCCAACATGTAAATCTCTTTTCTTTGTTCTTATTAGTAAAGAATTTTAAATCTTTCAAAGTACTCCTCCTTGTTCTTATTATTTTTTCATGAAGTAAGGTTTCCTAATTTATTTCTATAGAGCTTCCTAGACCTGTATTTAGAACATTTTATCCAATAAAATTAAAATTCCTAGCAAGGAAATTAACCTTTCTTGTCTTTATAGATTCAGCAAAAAGAGCAGTGGACTGCTAAGAAGCTTTCTAATAGATTATGTCTTTTTAAGATCATCAGAAAAAACATTCCTGTTTGTTTTTAGGCTAGGTTGAAAGGTGTTCTTCGATGTTGAGCACTACCAGTATTCTGCAAACAAGAGTAAGTAACTTGAGAGGTTTTGCTTAAAGCACCATTTTCAGGGCCTGACAAGGCACATTACAGAGTAGATGTGAGAAAGACATTTAATCAGTGTGTCGAAAGAATTGAGGGTCACCTTAGTGACTCAAAACAACCTAGAAAACAGCCCTAGCTGTGTACTTAGTACACAATGTGTACTAAAATCGATGAGAACTTTGTGGAGTTGTCCCTGATCAGGATAAGAACTGAAACTTTGTGCATTCAGTACTTCATGATGATCTCAATAACTCTTACATAGTATTCTAAAGGCTACAATGAGTTAATGTGAAATGTCCATTCCAATAAAATGAAATCTTTGGGCAACCAAAAGGTGAAAAAGTATAGCTAAAGAATTTAGACATTCCCATAAAACTCTGTTCCTATTTAAGAAAAGCCAAAGAGGAGAAGAATACCTTAGAAAAGCAGAATTGGCCAACTGGAAAAGGAAGTCCTGAGGCTCACTGAAGAAAATACTTCCTTTAACTTTGATTACATTTAAATTGAAAAGTTTTTGCACAAACAAAGCTAATGCAACTAAGATTAGAAAGAAGGTAGAAAATTGGGAATAATTTTTACAGCCAGTCTCTCTGATAAGGGCCTCATTTCTAAAAGATACAGAGAATTAAGTCAAATTTATAAAAATACAAGTAATTCCCCAATTGATAAATTGTCAAAGGATATGAACAGGCAGTTCTCAGATGAAGAAATTAAAGCCATCTATAGTCATATAAAAAATGCTCTAAATCACTATTTATTACAGAAATACAAATCAAAACAACTCTGAGGTACCACATCACACTTGTCAGATTGGCCAATATGACAAAACAGGAAAATGAGAAATGTCGGAGAACATGTGGGAAAATTGGAACACTAATGCATTGTTGGTGGAGTTGTGAAGTGATCCAACCATTTTGGAGAGCGATTTGGAACTATACCCAAAGGGCCATAAAAAAGTGCACACCCTTTGACTCAGCAATAGCACTTCTGGGGCTATATTCCAAAGACATCATACAAATGGGAAAAGGACTCATATGTACAAAAATGCTCATAGCACTTCTTTTTGTGGTGACAAAGGATTAGAAATTGAGAGGATGCTCATCAATTGGGGAATGGCTGAGCAAGTTGTGGTATATGACTGTAAAGGAATACTATTGTGGTGTAAAAAAAAATGATGAACAGGCTGACTTCAGAAAAACCTGGAAAGACTTGTACGGTCTGATGCTGATTGAAGTCATCAGAATCAAGGGAACGTTGTACACAATGAGAGCCGTATTGTACAATGAGTAATATTGCTAAACTTAATCCTTCCCAGCAATACAAGGATCTAAGACTTGTCCAAAAGCCTTGTGATGGAAAAATATTATCCACATCCAAAGAAAGATTTGTGGAATTAGAATATAGATTGAAGCATACTTTTTGCTATTTTTTCTCGTCTTCTATTGAGGTTTGGTTCCTCTTTCTGGTGATTCCTTCTGTTGGTTCTAATTCTTACTCACAACATCACTAATGTGAAAGTATGCTTAATAGGAATATATATGTTAGCCTATATTAGATTGCATGCTGTCTTGGGGAGGGAGGAGGAGAAAAATTTAAATCTCAGAAGCTTATGGAAGTGATGGCTACAATTCAAAATTAATTAATTAATAAAAATTAGAATGGAGCAAATGAAAGCTAGTGATTTTCTGAGCAATTATTTTATTGTAAAACAAAACAAAAGAATGAAAAAAAATAGAAGAAAATGTGAAATATCTCATTGGAAGTACAACTGACCTGGAAAATAGATACAGGAGAGAGAATTTTAAAATTATTGGACTATCTGAAAGCCATGATCAAAAAAAAAAAGAGCCTAGACATCATCTTTCAAGAAATTTTCAAGGAAAACTGCCCTGATATTCTAGAACCAGAGTGCAAAATAGAAATTGAAACAACCCACTGATCAACTCTTGAAAGATATTCCCAAAGAAAACTCCTAGGAATATTGTAGTCAAATTCCATGGTTACCAGGTCAAGGAGAAAATATTGCATACACCCAGAAAGAAACAATTGAAATATTGTGGAAACACAGTCAAGGCAAGATAGGATTTAGCAGCTTCTACTTTAAGGGACCAGAGGTCTTAGAATATGATATTCCAGAGGTCAAAGGAGATAGGATTACAGCCAAGAACCACCTAGCCAGCAAAGCTGAATATAATTTTTCAGGAGAAAAAATGGAAATTTAATGAAATAGAGGACTTTCAAGCATTCTTGATGGAAAGACCAGAGTTGAATAGAAAATTTGACTTTCAAATACAAGACTTAAGAGAAGCATGAAGAGGTAAACAGGAAAGGGAAATCATAAGGGACGTATTAATGTTGAACTGTTTACATTCCAGCATGAAAAGATGATATTTGTAGCTCATGAGTCTTTTGCCAGTATTAGGGTAGTGGGAGGGAAAAAATTTTTGTATGTGTATATAGATAGATACATAGAGTGCACAGGGTGAGTTGAAGAAGAAGGGATGATATCTGGAGAATAAAATTAAGGGATGACAGAGGATTATAATGGAAGAAGGAGAAAGGTAAAGGTAGAGTGAAGTACATTATTTCACATAAAACAAACAAGAAAAGACTTTTACAGTAGAGGAGATATGGGAGAAGGTGAGAGGGAATGAGTTAATCTTATTCTCATCAGATTTGGCTTAAGGAAAGAATAACATATACACTCAATTGGGTATGGAAATCTATCTTACCCTACAAGAAAAAAAGGGGGGGGAAGGGGACAAGAGAGCAAGGGGTTGATAGAGAGGAGAGCATTCTGGGGGAGTGGATAATCAGAATCAAACACCTCTGAGGAGGGACAGAGTCAAAAGAGAGAATATAATAAATGGGGAGCAGGGTAGGGTGAAGGGAAATATACTTAGTTTTTCATAAAACTACTACTATGGAAGTATTTTGCGTGACTACATATGTATAACCTCATCGAGTTGCTTGTCTTCTCAGTAAGGGTCAGTGGGGAGTGAGGAAGAGAGAACATATGGAATTCAAAGTTTTAAAAAAATGTAAAAATTAATTTCACATGCAAATGGGAGATAAGATTTATAGGCAAAGGGGTATAGAAATCTATCCTGCCCTATAGAAAATATATGGGGAAGGGGATAATGGAAATGGGGAAAGGTAGAAAGGAGGGTATTAGGGGATGAGTATTCAGAATGCTCACCATCTAAAGGTTGGGGGAGGGTGAGATGGGGAGAACTCAAAATCTTGTGGAAGTGAATGTTGAAAACTACAATTTAATAAATTCGGGCAGCTAGGTGGCACAGTGGATAGAGCCCCAGCCCTGAAGTTAGGAGGACCTGAGTTCAAATCTGACCTTAGACCAAGCACTTGACACTTACTAGCTGTGTGACCCTGGGCAAGTCACTTAACCCCAATTGCCCCCCCAATATAATTAATTAATATTAAAATAAAAGATAATATTCGTTTAATGTTAATCAAATTACTTTTTTTGCTGAAGCAAGCTAATGTTCAAAATAGTTTAATTCTGTTAATTTACCTTTTTCAGTAAATGTTAATCATATAAGTTAAAATCTGAAAGGATTATTCCACTCAGCACTACCACTTCAAAAATGAGGAAGTCAAGACACAAAATGTTTAAATTGTCAAAAATAAAAAGATTAATCAGTGACAGCTGGGATTGGTGACTCCTAATTTTATGTTGTCTCTGTGGCCTTTGTTTTCAGGATTTGCCTTTTTTCATCTAATTTTATAAACAAATCCAAAATCTTAAAATGTAGCAAAAATGAATGAACATGTAGATAAATGTTTAAAGAGATTCTTTTTAAATTATCAAATACGAGCTTATTTCTCACACTCTCTATCTTCCATTCAATATGATGCTTCAAACAAACAGTGTGAACTACTATTCAAAATGTTAATGTATTGTGGAGCCAGAAGATCTGGATCTTTTACTGAACTCTAGAAAAAATTTAGCTTAGTGAGCTGAGGAAAATTATTTGAATAACTATTGAAAAATAAATGTGCTTATAAAATGACTGAAAGATCAATTATGCCATAAGCTCAGATATTAAAATGCATAGGAAATCTCATTGATATTATCTCCAGAATTATAGATCAGAATCTATTCATGCCTGTCCATTGTGTTAGTGTGTCATGGGAGGAAATAGACAAGATAAGTTTAGCCATTGTTTTAGAACTCTTTAGTTACTTTTTTCCAACAATATAAGTTTACTAATGGAGTCTTAGTTATCTTTCACTCATTATGACCACCTTATCTCTCTTCTCATTCATTTCTTTAATGATGCCATTTACTCATCTACTATATAATTCCTGTTTATAATGTGTTGAAGCCTACTCTTAAATACCACATGTCTCTCCATTGCCCTTTACATGCTAATCAATTTCAATTCTTCAAAAGCAATACGCTATGATTCACATTTAATTATTATCCCATAACAATACCTAATGAGTCTTTTTATTACAAAGATGGGTCTTTGTTTCAGGGAAAAGCTTTGAATTCATTTAAGCAATTTTACAGTTTCACAAGAGTGATACAGTTTTTTCTTCTCCTGTTCAGTCTTGTATCCAAATTAGAGAAAGTGTGGTACCGTGAAAGGAAAACTGGCTTTGGAGTCATAGAACCTTGGTTCAAATCCTGCCTACTTCATTATCTATATAACCTGTCACTCACTACTTAACCTCTATGAATTTCAACTTCTGGATCTATTAAATGAGAACTCTGGATTTAATAACTTTTCATTCTCCTTTCCTTGAAACATGCTTTAAAATTGTGAATTCAGTATTCATTTGAAATTTGTGCTCAACAAATAGGTACTAATGCATGAGTACTCGAAGTTATTCTTCCAAATGTATATATCAAAGACTAAACAAAAATAATTCTTCATCTATTTCATTTTTACTGTACAAACAACTTGACTAAATATTTTAGAGTGATTTTTAATTATATCTAGCAGGCTTTGACATATTTTGTAGTGAGATGCAATCAACATGAAACCCACAAAAAGGAGCATCTTCAGGACATCACTATATAGAACGAATACATGCTTTTTGAAGTGACTTCAAGTCAAGCTTCTTGACATGAATTCTACAGTTTCCATTTCTATAGTTTAGGCTACTTTGGGTGAGTTTGTCTTTTCTTTTTATTACTGACTTGATCTGAATGATTGGAAGAGCTGCAACAAATCTGTTTCTTCTGTTGTGACTTCCAAGGAATTTATTGTTCCATGTGCAATATAAAATTTTGTTAAAGTCATTCTTAGAAATAAATATTTATTGAGTACAACGAAAAGCATTCTCTGACAAATAATTATTGAACAAGTTAAACAGTTCTGACTGAAAATGTTCATGAGTACATATATTAAATGAGTTAAAGTTAACTGAATTATTACTGAATTTTAAAAGCTACTCATTCTGTCTTGTTTCCCCAGAGTATTGTCTAAAAATAACCTTTCTTATTCATTGTCACTATCTTAAACACAAATTATGTTAATTCTAAAAATATACATACAGAATGAATGTTAGGCCAATATTAGTTTTACAGATGAGTGCAGGAAACAACTGTCTATATGAGGTAATTTCAGAAATGTTGGTCCTATACACCTCTCCTGCACTTCCATTAACCAATGTCTGAAGGTTCACAATTTTTGATTCATACCTTTGGTCTAAGGTTGTATTTCCTGTGGAATTCAGATACTGACAAATAGACCTCTACCAATGGGGCATTTATATATTACTATCTGGCAGTACAGGTACAGGATAGAGAGCTGACCTCCAAGGCAGAGAGATGAAATTAATTCCTACCTCTTACACATACTGGCTCCTTAACCCTTGGCAAGTCATTAACTACCCAGTTTATAGTTAAAGAATTCCTACTAATCTGGACTGATAAATATAATTTCTCACCAAGGGCTGTTTACACTGATGAAATAAAAGGTCTGGACAAAAAAAAATCACTCAATGTATTAGTTTCCTTCCTTACTGTCAGATTTTGTTTGAGAGGTAGGTGAAGGGGGCATGAGTATATAGAGCATCTGGGGAAATGAAGGCATTGCAGAGGTAATAAAGAGTTGAGAAATAAATCTGGAAATGTGAAGTGTTGCACTTACTCTGCATATGCTATTCATCACTAGAAATTGAATATATATATATATATATATATATATATATATATATATACACACATACATACATACGTACATACACACACACATATAAATAGAGGACACAGTGAGTTGAAGATGAAGGGGTGATATCTAGAGAATAAAATTAAGGGGTGAGAGAGGATTATAATGGGGGAAGAAAGGGAGAGGCAGAATGGGGTAAATTATCTCACATAAAACAGACAAAAAAAGGCTTTTACAGTGGAGGGGAAATGGGGGAAGGTGAGAGGGAATCAGTGAATCTTATTCTCATCATATTTTGCTTAAGTAGGGAACAACATACACACTCAATTGGGTGTGGAAATCTGTCTTACTCTACAGGAAAATAGGGGGTAAGAGGACAAGAGAGTAGGGGGATGATAGAGAGGAGGGCAGATTGGGAGGAGTATTCAGAAGCAAACACTAAGGAGGGAAACGGTGAAAAGAGAGAATAGAATAAAAGGGGGTTGGGTGGGATAAAATTAAGGGAAATATACTTAGTTTTTCACAACATGACCACTATAGAAGTGTTTTGCATGACTACACATGTATAACCTGTATGGAGTTGGTTGCCTTCTTAATGAGGGTGGGTGGGGAGTGAGAAAAGGAGAAAATTTGGAACCCGAAGTTTTAAAAACAAATGCTAAAAAAAAAAAAGCTGTTTTCATATGCAACTGGGAAATAAGATATAGAGGAAATGGGATATAGAGAACTATCCTGTCCTACAGGAAAAGTGAAGGGGAAGAAAATAAGAGATAGGGAGAGATAGAAGGGAGGGCAGATTAGAGGAATGGGTAGTCAGAACGCATGCCTTGTTGGGGTTGGGAGGGGACTATATGGGGAGAAAATTTGGAACTCAAAATCTTGTGGAAGTGAACTTTGAAAACTAAAAATGAATAAATTAATAAAATCTAATAAAAAAGCAAAAGAATTTTTTAAAAATACAAAATATGAACTATCCCATTGGAAAAACAGTTGACCTGGAAAGTAGATCTAGGAGAGACCATTTAAAAATTATGGAACTTCCTAAAAGCCATGATCAGAAAAATAGTATAGACATCATTTTTTAAAGAAATTATTGAGAGTCAAGATGGTGGAGTAAAAGCAGTGACTTGCTTGAACTCTCCCCCAAAACCCTCCAGATACCTGTAAAAAGAATATCTCTAAACAAATTCCAAAACAGAAGGACCCACGAAAAGCAGAGCAAAACAAATTTCTAGCTCAAGACAACCTGGATGGTTGATTGTAAAGGTCTATCACACCAGGAAGGGAGAGGAGCACAGTTCCAGTGGGCATGCAGAAAAACCAGGTCTCAGCAAACCTGGAGCAGGGATTAGAGGACTGGATCACAGGCAGCTATGGTGGTTTCCAGACTTCTCAACCCATGACTATGAAAGACAACTTAGAAGGTCAGTAGGAAAAGTCTGTGTCTGTGGTGATAGAGAAGTGCAGTCTCAGCCCCAGTTTCCAAATTCAGCTGTAAGGCAATGGTTGCTTTCTGAGCTTCCTGCCCACAGACTGAAGGGAATCTGGTGTCTAGTTAGAGGAGGATTACAGGGATCTCTTTGCTGGTGCAGAATACTCTTGCTTTGCCCATGCTTGGATCTGGGTCAGAGTTCTGGGTGGCTATCGTGATGAGGAGGAGGACTGGAATATTGGAGCTTGTAAAGGCAGTAAGAGGAAATCCTCCTCACAGTTCTAAAAGACAAAAGATAGCTTGTGGTCACTCAAATACCAGAGCACAGGCCAGGAAAGGAGGAAAAACCTCACTCTTGATCATATCACCTTGGAAAAACTGAAAATTTAAAGGTCCTTAAAAGTATCTCTGAAAAGAGCTGCACAAAACCCTTGAAGCTTGTGACAGTACATTCTCCAAATTGGAAGCAAAGAGTTTATAACTCAAGTAATTGGCTGAGATCATAAGCAAACTTCACAAAAAAGTCAGACCACAGAATCTTTCTTAGAGACAAAGAAGATGAAAAATACAACCAGAAGAAGACAACAAGATCAAAGCTCCTACATCTAAAGCCTCCAAGAAAAATATGAATTGGTCCCAGGCCATGGAAGAACTCAAAAAGGATTTTGAGAAGCAAGTAAGAGAGGTAGAGTAAAAACTGGGAAGAAAATTGAGAGTGATGGAAGAAAATCATGAAAAACAAGCCAACAGCTTGCTAAAGCAAACCCCAAAAAATACTGAAGAAAATGACACCTTAAAAAATAGCCTAACCCAAATGGCAAAAAAAGTTCAAAAGGTCAAAAAGGAGAACAATGTCTTAAAAAGCGAAATTGACCAAATGAAAGTCCAAAAGCTCACTGAAGAAAATACTTCCTTAAGAATTAGAATGGAGCAATTGGAACCTAGTGACTTTATGAGAAATCAAGACACTGTAAAACAAATTCAGAAGAATGAAAAGATAGAAAACAATGGGAAATATCTACTTGGAAAAACAACTGACCTCGATAACAGATCCAAGAGAGAGAACTTAAAAATTATTGGACTATCTGAAAGCCATGATCAAAAAAAGAGCCTAGATATCATCTTTCTAGAAATTCTCAAAGAAAACTGACCTGATATTCTAGAACCAGAGGGCAAAATAGAAATTGAAAGATTACACTGACCACCTCCTGAAAAAGATCCCCGAAGGAAAACTCCTAGAAAATATTGTAGCCAAATTTGAGAGTTTGCAGGTCAAAGAGAAAATATTGTAAGCAGCCAGAAAAAAAAATTCAAGTATTGTGGAAACACAATCATGATAACACAAGGTTTAGCAGCTTCTACATTAAAGGAACAAGGGGCTTGGAATAGAATATTCTGGAGAGCAAAGGAGATAGGATTGCAACCAAGAATCACCCAGGCAGCAAAAATGAGTATAATCCTTCTGAAAAAAATGTCTTTCATTGAAATAGAGGACTTTCAAGCATTCTTGATGAAAAGAGCAGAGCTGAAATTTGACTTTCAAACATGAGACTCAAGTGAAACATGAAAAGGTAAACAGGAAAGAGAAATCATAAGAGACTTATTAAGGTTAAACTGTTTACATTCTGCATGGAAAGATGATGTTTGTAACTCATGAGTCCTTTCTCACTACTAGAGTAGTTGGAGGGGGAAAATTATATGTATGTATGTATGTATGTATAAATAGATAGATGGATAGATAGATAGATAGATGGCACAGGATGAGTGGAAGATGAAGGGGTCATATCTGGAAAAGAAAATCAAGGTATGTGAGAGGAATATACTAGGAGAAGGAGAAAGGGAGAGGTAGAACAGGGTAAATTATCTCACACAAAAAAAAACAGAAAAGAAAAGGCTCTTACAGTGGAGGGGAAATGGAGGAAGGTGAGAGGTAATGAGTGAATCTTATTCTCATAGGATTTGGCTTAAGGAGGGAATAACATACACACTCAATGGGGTATGTAAATCTGTCTCACCTTACAGGAAAATAGGGTGGAAGGAGGCAAGACAGCAGGAAGGTGATAGAGGGGAGGGCCGATTGGGGAGGGGTACTCAGAAGCAAACACTTCTGAGGAGGGACAGCTTCAAAAGAGAAAATAGAATAAATAAGGGGCGGGATAGGATGACTACTACAGAAGTGTTTTGCATGACTATACATGCATAACCTGTATGGAGTTGCTTGCCTTCTCAATGAGTGTGGGTGAGGAGGGAGGAAGGGAGAAAAATTGGAGCCCGAAGTTTTAAAATAAAAGTTAAGACAAAATTGTTTTCACATACAACAGAGAAATAATATATACAGGAAATGGGGTATTGAAATCTATCCTGCCCTACAGGCAAATTGAAGAGGAAGGGGATAAGAGAAGTGGGGAGAGATAGAAGGGAGGGCAGATTAGGAGAAGAGATATTCAGAATGCATGCCATCTTGGGGTGGGTGGAGGGATGAGATGGGGAGAAAATTTGGAACTCAAAATCTTCTGGAAGTGAATGTTGAAAAATAAAAATAAATTAAAAAATAAACACAAAGGAAAGCATTCAGATCAGATAAAAGGGAATTTTCCCGCTAAAAAAATAAATGAATTAGAATGAAAGAATTGATGAAGATAGTGAATGTATAAAGGATATTTTAGAGGTGCAAAAATACATTTAGGAAATAAGTGATGAGCCTATTTCTAAACATGTCAGACTGGTGAAGTATTCAGAAAAAAAATGCTTCATATAAAATTGAAAAAAAAACTTAGAATATCAAACCAGTCTGAATCACACCTAGAAATAAAAATTAAGTCACCTGCAGAGAGGTGATGGTTGAAGTCATGGAGATAAATGAGATCATAAAGAGAGAATGTTGATGGAAGAGAATATTCCTAAGAATACAGCTTTGGGGAACAAAGAAGACGAGACATTAAATGATTCCAAGATGGTATAACTACATTATGAGATTAATATTTCATGGCAACGAAAGAATAAATATAATCACAGAGGAGGTTTTTATCAATAGCGTTACATTCTATACTGATTACAGTGAAAATGAAAACTGAAAAAAACAATTCATTAGGTAATTAAAATGTTATCAGAGAACTTTAAAAAGGTTTCCGCCTCAGTGGAGTAACACAACTGTGAAGCAGATATCGAAAGGTTAAATGAAAGATAGCTATGGTGGTGAGAGTGTAGGCTATGTTTTTTTCAACACATTTAGCAATGAAAGAAGATAGGTTGAGTACTATTATACTCAAGTTGTGTTTAAGTGTGGAAGAGACTTAAATTACTTTTGGACAAAGGTAAAGGAATCACTTGAAAAGGGAAAGATACAAGAAAGCAATAGAAAATACATAAATAAGTCCTGGATATGAATTAAAGGGATTGAACTAGATACAAGTGAAAAGGTAATTAGCTTTGACATCATCCATCTTTAGAGGACAAGAGAAAAGTACAAGGGGATAATGAAAAAACATGATTTCTGAGGTAAGGAGCATGGAAGTGGGAGAAGATCCTGTCAAATGAGTTCAATCTACTCAGTTAAATTGAAAGATGTGTGTGTGTGTGTGTGTGTGTGTGTGTGTATGTGCACGTGTATTATATATGATTTTAAAAGATATGTGATCCAAGGGTCAGTTTAAATTATTCTTATCAAAACATAGTTGTCAAGTAAGAAAGGAGGTCTGACTATGCATAAGTTAAATAACAAAATAAAACACACATTCATGCCACTCTACTCTGATTTCTTCCAAGGAAGCTTCCTAAGTAAGAGCATTGATTTTTATTCCGTAGTGTCAAAAACATAAACTAAGTATTCCAATGATAACTTTTGTGCAAGTAATTCATTCACAGGATGAAAGGAAATTGGCAGAAGAGATTAAATTCATGAAATAATGAGAAGACAAGGAATTTCAATTCTGCCTCAAGTAACTAAAAAACACTGGTTGGAAATCTGCCATTAAGATAGTTTAAAGTTAATTCAAGGTTTCCTTAGGGGTAGCCAAGATGGCAGAGTAAAAAGGTAGTTGCTATCACTCTCCACTATCAACCTCTGAAAACCCAGAAAATATCACCCCAGGAAAAAAACCTGGAACAGCTGAACTAGAAGAAAGACAAGGAGCAGCAGTGAAGGAGCCCAGCATGTGGGTCTGCCAGTGCCACAGCAAAAATCAGGGAGGCAGAACTACAAGGTAGCCTGGGAAGATAAGTACCTTGTGGCATTCATCTGAAAGGAGCTGAAGGATAAAACCTAAAGTCTTCCTAAAGCCTTGCCTTGCTGGTTCCAGCCCAACACCAGGTGAGCTGTCTGACCACTACAGCATCCAATTGGCAACTAGGAAGAAATCCTGAAGCCCAGGTGGTAGAGCAGGCAAACACCAACACCTGGACCTCAAGTGCCTCAGTGATGGCAGGGGAACTGGTGGAGGACAGCTCAAAAAAACCCCGGGTGCCTCGGCACTCTACTGCAAAGGAATCTCCCAGTGCATTAGCAGAAACAAAGGAGGTAGCACTGCAAGGGTCCCCAGGCAGATAAACACCCTGCACCACCCATCTAAAAGGAGCTGAAGAAAGCTAAATGAAAGGGAAAGCAAGCAACTTAGTATTGCCTGAAAGTTCCAGCCTTGCTGACTCCAGTCCAACCCGAGGTAAGCTGCCAAAACCCTACAGCCTCCAAGTGCCAACATAAGAGGCCCCAGCACACAAAGCCAGGCACCAAGACCTAGGCTCCCAACACAAGAAGCTTGGGTCGGTGCTCTCTGTTCTCCAGGAGGAGAGCTCAATCTCTTTAAAGGCCAGGGAATAAAGAAACACCATGAGTAAAAAGAAACATACCATAGATTCATATAATGAGAAGAGTAAAGATCAAGAAAGAAATTCTGAACAGGACAAAATTGTCAACAAACCCACATCTGCAACATCAAAAGGACATATGAACTGGTCAAAAGCCCAAAAAGCCTTCTTAGAAGAGCTCAAGAAGGATTTTCAAAGTCATATGAGGGAGGTAGAAGAGTCCTTAAAAAATACAATTGGCCAACTGGAAAAAAAGTACACTGAAGAAAACAAGTCCCTAAAAACACAATTGTCCAATTGAAGAAGGAAGTACAAAAACTAACAGAAGAAAACTGTTAAAAACTAGAATTGGAAATACAGAAACTAATGACTCTATGAGAGAGCAAGAATCAGTCAAACAGAAACAAAAAATGAAAAAATAGATGAAAACATAAAATACTCATCATAAAACAACCGACCTGGAAAATCAATTCAGGAGAGACAATTTAAAAATTATTGGACTACCTGAAAATCATGATGAAAAAAAGAGCCTGGACAGTATCTTTCAGGAAATCATAAAGGAAAACTGCCCTGAAGTCCAAGAACCAGAAGGTAAAATAACCATAGAAAGAATACACTCACCACCTGAAAGAGATCCCAAATTGAAATGCCAAGGAATATAATAGCAAAATTCCAAAATTACCAGATGAAAGAGAAGGTGTTGCAAGCAGCCAGAAAGAAACAGTTTATATATAATGGAACCACAGCAAGGATTACACAGGACCTTGCAGCTTCTACATAAAAAGACGCTAAGGCACGGAACATGATATTGTGTAAGGCAAAGAAGCTTGGATTGCAGCCAAGGATCAACTACCCAGCAAAAATGAACATGATTTTTCAAGGGAGGAGATGGATATTCAATGACATAGGAGACTTTCAAATCTTCCTGATAAAAATCCCAGAGCACAACAAAAAATTTGATCTTCAAGTACAAGACTCAAGAAAGACATAAAAAGGTAAATGGGACAGAAAGATGCAATACGTTGTTAATAAGGGCATATTGTTTACGTCCCTACAAGGGAAGATGACACTTGCAGCTCTTGAGAACTATATTGTTATTTCACCATGTTAAAGGAGTATACATAAAGGGGGTGAATATTAGTTGACTTTGAGTAATGATAAAGAAAAACTCTAATCAAGTGGATTAAATGTATCCAAATAAGTGTATTGGAATGATCTTAGAAAAGGTACTGAGAAAGGAGAAGGCAGACAAGGGTAAATTACATTACAGGAAAAGACACAAAATCCTGTTACAGCAGAGGGAACGAAGGGGGGGGGAGAGCACTGTTTGAACCTTACTCTCATCAGATTTGGCTCCAGAAGGGAATAACATAATCAGTCAGGTATAGAAATCTAACTTCCCTATTGGCATTAGAAGGGAAAAGGGGAAAGAAAAGGAAGGGGGGAGGGAAAGGAGAAAGGAAAGCATAAACAGGGGGGAAAAGAGGATGGAGAAAAAGACACAGAGAGTAATCATAACTGTGAATGTGAATGGGATGAACTCTCCCATAACATGGAAGCAAATAGCAGAATGGATTAAAAACTATAATCCTAAAATACGTTGTTTACAGGAAACTCATTTGAAAAAGAGTGACACATTAAGGGTAAAGGTAAAAGGCTGGTGCAGAATATATTATGCTTCAGCTGAAGTAAAAAAAAAAGCAGGGGTAGCAATCCTGATCTCAGACAAAGCAAAAGCAAAAATAGATCTTATCAGAAGAGATAAGAAAGGAAACTACATCCTGCTAAAAGTAATGAAGTAATATCACTACCAAACATATATGCAACAAATGGTATAGCATTCAAATTCTTAGAGGAGAAGTTCAGGGAGTTACAAGAAGAAATGGACAGCAAAACTATGCAAGTGAGGGACCTCAACCTCGCTCTCTCTGTAATAGATAAATCTAACCACAAAACAAACAACAAAGACATTAAGGAGGTGAAAAGAACATTAGAAAAGTTAGGTATGATAGACCTCTGGAGAAAACTGCATGGGAATAGAAAGGAATATACTTTTTTTTTCTCAGTGGTACATGGCACATACACAAAAATTGACCATGTACTAGGGCATAAAAACCTCACAGTCCAATTCAGAAAGGCAGAAATATTAAATGAATCCTTTTCAGATCATGATGCAATAAAAATTTTATGTGGTAAAGGGCCATGGAAAGATAGACTAAAAAATAATTGGAAATGAATAATCTAATCGTAAAAAAAGATTGGGTCAAACAACAAATCATAGAAAAAATCAACAATTTCATTCAACAGAATGACAATAATGAGACAACATACCAAAACTTATGAGATGCAGCGAAAGCACTTCTTAGGGGAAGTTTTATATCGCTAAATGCTTACATAAGTAAAATAGAAAAAGAGGAGATCATGAATTGGGCACACAACTCAAAAATCTAGAAAACAAACAAATTAAAAATCCTCAGTTAAACACCAAATTAGAAATATTGAAAACCAAATTGAAAATGTAAATTGAAATTAATAAAACTATTGGACTAATAAATAAAACTAAGAGTTGGTTTTATTTAAAAAAAACAATTAAATAGATAAATCTTTTGTTAATTTAATTACAAAAAAAGAAAGAAGAAAACCAAAATACTATTATGAAGAATGAAAAGGGTGAAGCTACCACCAAGGAAGAGGAAATTAAAACAATAATTAGAAATCATTTTGCCCAAGTGTATGCCAACAAATTTGATAATCTTAGTGAAATGGATATGTATTTACAAAAATATAAATTGCCCAGTTTAACAGAAGAGGAGGTGAAATACTTAAGTAACCCCATTTCAGAAAAAGAAATTGAACAAGTCATTGATGAACTCCCTAGGAAAAAATCTCCAGGGCCAGACAGATTTACATGTGAATTCTATCAAACATTTGAAGAACAATTAATTGCAATACTATATAGACTATTTGGGAAGATAGGTGAAGAAGGAGTCTTACCAAATTCTTTTTATGATACAAATATGGTGCTGACATCCAAACCAGGAAGAGTCAAAACAGAGAAAGAAAATTAAAGACCAATTTCTCTAATGAATATAGATGCAAAAATTTTAAACAAAATATTAGCAAATAAATTACAGAAACTTATCACAAGAATAATACACTATGACCAGGTAGGATTTATACCAGGAATGCAGGGTTGGTTGAGTATTAGGGAAACTATTAGCATAATTGAGCATATTAACACCAAAACCACCAGAAACTACATGATCATCTCAATAGATGCAGACAAAGCTTTTGAAAAAATACAACACTCAATTTCCAGGAGCTACGGTGGTGGAGTGAAAAGGTAGTCACTCTCACTCTCCCCTATCAACCTCTGAAAACCCAGAAAATATCATCCCAGAAAAAAAAAAACCCTGGAACACCTGAACTAGAAGAAAGACTTGGAGCAGCAGTGCAGTAGCCCAGCAAACAGGTCTCCCTGTGCCTCAGCAAAAACAAGGGGCCGCAGGCAGATAAGTACCCTGGCATTCATCTGAAAGGAGGTGAAGAAAACAACCTAAAGGCTTCCTAAAGCCCGGACCTTGCTGATTCCAACCCTACACCAGGTGAGCTGTAGGAGCCCTGAAGCCCCCAATTGTGAAGAGACCTGAAGCCCAGGTGGTAAAGCAGGCAAACACCAACACCTGGATCTCCGAGTGCAAGATTCAGTCAAACAGAAACAAAAAAATGAAAAAAATCGATGAAAATGTAAAATACCTCATCAGTAAAACGACCGACCTGGAAAACTGACTCAAGAGAGACAAGTTAAAAATTATTTGACTACCTGAAAATCACGATGAAAAAAAGAGCCTGGACAGTGTCGTTCAGGAAATCATAAAGGAAAACTGCCCAGAAGTCCTAGAACCAGAAGGGAAAATAACCATAGAAAGAATCCACCGATCACCACCTGAAAGAGATCCCAAATTGACAAAGCCAAGAAATGTAATAGCAAAATTCCAAAATTACCAGATGAAAGAGAAGGTGATGCAAGCAGCCAGAAAGAAAAAATTTAAATATCATGCAACCACAGTCAGGATTACAGGACCTTGCAGCTTCTACATTAAAAGACCTCAGGGCATGGAACATGATATTCTGTAAGGCAAAGGAGCTTTGAATGCAGCAAAAATGAGCATCATTTTCCGAAGGAGGAGGTGGATATTCAACGAAATAGGAGACTTCCAAACTTTCCTGATAAAAAGACCAGAGCTCGGGAAAAAATTTGATCTTCAAGTACAGGACTCAAGAAGAACTTAAAAAGGGAAATGGGACAGAAGGATAAAATATGTTGTTAATGGGGGGGGTGTTTAAACCCCTACAAGGGAATATGAGACTTGCAACCCTTGAGAACTGTATTGTTATCACATCTTGTTAAAGGAGAATACATAACGAGGGTGGATATTAGTTTGATGTAATGATAAAAAAAACTAATCAAGTGGGTTAAATGGATCCAAATAAGTGGATCAATCTAATCTTAGAAAATATGCTGAGAAAGGAGAAGGCAGACAAGGGTAAATTACATTACAAGAAAAGACACAAAATCCTATTACAGCAGAGGGAAAGAAGGGGGGGGAGCACTGTTTGAACCTTACTCTCATCAGATTTGGCTCCAGAAGGGAATAACATAATCAGTTAGGTATAGAAATCTAACTTGCCCTATAGGCAGTAGGAGGGAAAAGGGGAAAGAAAAGGAAGGGGGGAAAGAAAAGGGAGGGGGGAAATAAGGGAGGGAAGCAGCAGTAAGACTAAAGGGGAAGAAAAGGGAAAGGGATAATAAAAGGGGGAAGGGACTAAAGGAGGTGGTAGTCAAAAGCAAAACACTAGTGAAGGGGAGAAAGGAATAAAGAGAAAGAAAAGCATAAATAGGGTGAAAAAAGGATGGAGAAAAAGACACAGATAGTAATCATAACTGTGAATGTGAATGGGATGAACTCTCCTATAAATGGAAACGGATTTCAGAATGGATTAAACACCATAATCCTACAATATGTTGTTTACAGGAAACACATTTGAAAAGAGTGAACCATACAGGGTAAAGGTAAAAGGCTGGAGCAGAATATATATGCATCGCTGAAGTAAAAAAAACAGGGGTAGCAATCCTGATCTCTGATAAAGCAAAAGCAAAAATAGATCTAATCAAAAGAGATAAGGAAGGAAACTACATCCTGCTAAAAGGCACCATAGACAATGAAATAATATTACATTAAATTGAAAAGTTTTTGCACAAACAAAGCCAATGCAACTAAGATTAGCAGGAAGGTAGAAAATTGGGAAAGAATTTTTACAACCAGACTTTCTGATAAAAGCCTCATTTCTAAAATATATAGAGAATTAAGACAAATTTATAAGAACACAAGCCATTCCCCAATTGGTAAATGGTCAAAGGATATGAACAGGCAGTTCTCAGATGAAGAAATTAAAGCCATCTATAGTCATATGAAAAAATGCTCTAAATTGTTATTGATTAGAGAAATGCAAATCAAAGGAACTCTGAGGTACCACATCACACCTATCAGATTGGCCAACATGACAAAACAGGAAAAGGATAAATGTTGGAGAAGATGTGGGAAAACTGGAACACTAATGCATTGTTGGTGGAGTTGAGAAATGATCCAACCATTTTGGAGAACAATTTGGAACTATGCCCAATGGGGTATAAAATTGTGCATATCCTCTGATCCAGCAATAGCACATCTAGGGCCATATCCCAAAGAGATCATACTAATGGGAAAAGGACCTTCATATACAAAAATATTCTTAGCAGCTCTTTTTGTAGTGGCAAAGAATTGGAAATTGAGAGGATGCCCATGAATTGTGGAATGGCTGAGCAAGTTGTGGTATATGACTGTAAAGGAATACTATTGTGGTATAAAAAAAATGATGAACAGGCTGACTTCAGAAAAATCTGGAAAGACTTGTATGATCTGATGCTGAGTGAGTTATGTAGAACCAAGAGAATGTTGTACACAATAACAGCCACATTGTGTGATGACTAATATTGATAAACTTAACCCTTCTCAGTAATACAAGGATCTAAGACATCCCTAGATGCCTCGTGATGGAAAATGTTATCCACATCCAAAGAAAGAACAATGGAAGTTGAATTGCTATCGTTTTTTTTGTCTTCTGTTGAGTTTTATTTCCTCTTTCGAATGATTCCTTGTATTGCTTTTAATTTTTACTTACAACTTCACTAATGTGGAAATATGTTTAATAGGAATATAAATGTATAACCTATATCAGATTGTGTGCTGTCTTGGAGAGGGTATTGGGAAGGAAGGGGGAGAAAAATTTTAAACTCAAGAACATATGGAAGTGTTTGTTCATAAATCAAAATCAAAATTAAAAAAAAAGTTTCCTTAGGAAAGTGTCGACCATTCTATAAGTTGCTCCCACTATCTGATTATTGATGAGTTTGAGTGCCAAACTCAGATTCTCTGGAGATTTCTTCTATGAATACTAAAATTTTATTCTTTATGACATTTCACATACTTTCTGGGATTCAAGGAGCTTATTTCTTATGAATTTTATTATATGTAGGGTTTTTAAACCATTTACATGTCTTGTAACTTAATTAGGTTTAACTAATCACAGTTACATTCATTTTAAAATTACACAAAAATAAATTTAATTGCCACAGGGCAGAAAGAGAATTTATGGAGTATTGTGGCTAGGTCCAACTTCTAGAATCAAGTAGGACTATATATACATTTCTTTATCAGTTAATGACTATTATTTTCAAAACTCATTTCTTTTATTGTTTATTAATTTATTTATTTTTAGCTTTCATCACTCACTTCCACAAGACTTTAAGTTCTAAATTTGCTCCCCATCTCATCCCTCTTCCCACCCCAAGATGGCATGCATTCTGAATACTACTTCCCCTAATCTGCCTTCCCTTCTATCTCCTTGCCCCTTCTCTTATCGCATTTACCTTCAGTTTTTCCTGTGGGGCAGGATAGAGTTCTATGCCCCATTGTCGGTATATCTTATTTCCCATTTGCAGGTGAAAACAATATTTAATTTTTTTTTAACTTTGGGTTCCAAATTTTCTCCCTTCCTCCCCCTCCATACAACCTCATTGAAAAGGCAAGGAACTCCATATAGGTTATACATGTTTAATCATGCAAAACACTTCCATAGTAGTCAGGTTGTGAAAAACTAAGTGTATTGTCCTTAATCTTATCCCCTCCCCCATTTATTCTAGTCTCTCTTTTGACCCTGTCTTTTGTTAGACATTTCTTGTTTCTGATTACCCCATTCCCCAATCTGCCCTCCCCTATATCATCCTCTTTCTTTCTTGTCCCCTTCCCCCCCAACTATTTTCCTGTAGGGTAAGATAGATTTCCATACCAAATTGAGTGTATATGTTATTCCCTCCTTAAGCCAAATCCGATGAGAATAAGATTCACTCATTCCCTCTCACCTTCCCCCACTTCCCCTCCACTGTAAAAGCCTTTTACTGTCTGTATTATGTGAGACAATTTACCCATTTCTACTTCTTCTTTTCCCCTTCTCCCAGTATACTACTTTCTCACCCTTTACTTTTTATTCTCCAGATATCACCCCTTCATCTTCAACTCACGCTGTGCCATCTAGCTATCTATCTACATACATAATATAATTTTTCCTCTACACATACCCTAATACCGACAAAGGTCTCATGAGTCACAAATATGACCTTCACACACAGGAATGTAAAGAGTTCAACCATAACAAGTCCCTTATGATTTCTCTTTCCCTCTTCATGTTTCACTTGAGTCTTGTATTTAAAAGTAAAATTTTTTTATTCAGCTCTGGTCTTTTCATGAAGAATGCTTGAAAGCCCTCTAATTACTAAGTTTCTTCTGAAGGATTGTACTCAGTTTTGCTGAGTAGGTGATTCTTGTTTGTGATCCTATCTCCTCTGACCTCTGGAATATTGTGTTCCAAGACCCCAGGTTCCTTGATGTAGAAGCTGCTAAATCTTGTGTTGTCCTGATTCTGTTTCCACAATACTTGAATTGTTTCTTTCTGGCAGCTTGCAATATTTTCTCCTTGGCCTGGGAACTCTGAAATTTGGGTACAATATTCCTAGTTTACTTTTGGGAATCTCTTTCAGGAGGTGATCAGTATATTCTTTCAATTTCTGTTTTATGCTGTGGTTCTAGAATTATCAGCTCAGTTTTCCTTGATAATTTCTTGAAAGGTTATATCTAGGCTCTTTTTCTGATCCTGGCTTTCAGATAGTCCAATAATTTTTAAAGTATCTCTCCTGGATCTATTTTCCAGATCAGTTGTTTTTCCAGTGAGATATTTCTCATTGTTTTCTATTTTTTTCACCCTTTTGGATTTGTTTCACAGTGTCTTGATTTCTCATAAAGTCACTAGCTTCCAATTGCTCCATTCCAATTTTTAAGGAAGTATTTTCTTCAGTAAGCTTTTGGACTTTCATTTGGTCAATTTTGATTTTTAAAGCGTTCTTCTCCTCATTGGCTTTTTGGACCTCTCTTGCCATTTGGGTTAGGCTATTTTTTAAGGTATTATTTTCTTCGGTATTTTTTGGGGTCTGCCTTAGCAAGCTGTTGACTTGTTTTTCATGATTTTCTTGAATCACTCTCATTTCTTTTCCCAGTTTTTCCTCTATTTCTCTTACTTGCTTCTCAAAATCCTTTTTGAGCTCTTCCATGCCCTCAAACTGATTTATATATATGAATATGTGTATACATATTTGGAGGCTTTGGATGTAGAAGCTTTGACTTCATTGTCTTCTTCTGGTTGTATGCTTTGATCTTCTTTGTTACCAAAGAAAGATTCTATGGTCTGCCTTTTTTTTTTTTTGCAGGGTTTGCTCATGATACTAACCAATTACTTGAGTTATAGACTCTTTATTAAAGTAGGGGTCTGCTTCCACTGTGGAGAATGTTCTGTCACAAGCTTTGGGAGTTTTGTGCAACTGTCTTCAGAGATACTGTCAGGGACCTGTAAATTTTCAGTTCTTCTAAGGTGGTACGATCAGGGCCAAGGTGTTTACTCCTTTTCTTGTCTGTGCTCTGTCTATGAGAGACCATAATAACTCTTTTCTGCCTTTGACCTTTCAGGAGGATTTTCTCTTTACCTCCAATACAAGCTCTACCAAGACAGTGCTCCTTCTAGCCCCAGGACCAAAACCCAGAATTGTTACTCAGAACCAAGCACAGGCAAAGCCAGGGAATCCTTCCTCAGCACCAGAGATCCCTACTATCCCCCTCTGATCAGTGCACCCACCCTGAACTGCATTCCTCCCCCAGCCTGATGTGATAATTTTTTTTGATCAATCATCCAGGCTATCTTAGGCTGGAAATTTGTTTCACTTTGTCTTTTTCTGGGTTCTGCTGCTTTAAAATTTGTTTAGAGCCATTTTTACAGGTATTTTGAGGGGTTTGAGGGGAGCTCAAGGAAGTCAGTGCTTTTACACCACCATATTGGCTCTGCCCCAAAACTTTTTCTTTTTTAAAGAGATTCCATCCTATTTGTTAGTGATGAATTTTAGTGTCCTAATGTTCATGCTGAGAAAGTATTTGTGTTTAATTTAAGTTTCTTTCCCTCCATTTTAAAGTTCTTTTGATTTGTCCTTTGCTCCAAAAATTTAGAGTAGAAAGCCTATCTTGAATTTTCCATCCCAAGTATAAATCACTCTTCATATATGTTTATAATTTAGTAAATAATATTGATTTTTAATATATTTAATTGGTAACATTTCAAAGATTTTTTCTTAAGTCTATATTATTTGAATTACAAGTTGATAAAATTGTAAGATGAAGCCCTAATAGATTTGCTTATATCAGTTTTGCTAATGTACTAAATTTGAAAATATTTTGACTTCTTTTACTCTTTTATACTATGCTCTTTTTTGTTAGTTTGGTGTGATGTTTGCTATTTTAGTAATAACAATACCAATAACAATAATAGTGCTTTTGAAACAAGGTGAGGTCATGGTTCACAGTGACCACCTGTTCGTTTCTTCTTATAAAAGACACAGTCAATTCTTTGTCCTCTTCCTGCAGGCTAAATTTTTTATTATTTAAATGATTTCTTCTTAATCAAATAATATTGGGGTAGGGAATCTCTGTTTCTTCCAACATAAAATGAAGCGATCATCTAGTACTTACCTAAAATTATGATATTCCATAAGTTTCTCATTTTATTTTCTTTTGTTTTATTTTCCTTGACTAATGGTTTGATCAGTGTAGCTCCTAGGGGTGGAACTCCCTCTGCACACCAGGTCAACAACTGTTATGAGACTTATAGCTTTAGAGTTACCTGAGAAGCAAAGTTTTCAAGGCCAGCCATGTACAAAATATGCTAGTCTACCTTTTACTCCCAAAGTTATTCTTATTTCTTTTAAAGATTCTGCTAATAAAAAACTGTTTTGAATTTCAATCACTAACAGAAAAACTTGATGTTATCAGTAGAGTTATATATACTCACCACATCATTATTGAAACTGTTGATTAAATATGAAAAAGTACCAGGCCAGTAACTAAATTCTGCTGGATGCAATTCAGTATTACTTCTCTATCCTAACAGTCTTTGATCCAATCATAACTACTTCTTGAGTATATTTTTATCCTCATCTGTGTGCTCAGCTAATAATTTTCTCATCTCTATTTTATCTCCATTGGAACACTGAGTATTTTTTCTATATGATAATGTTTAATAAGTCCTATAGTTATAACATATTCAATTGAGCTGACAGGTTATTCTGCCATTTTGTAGAATCCCTTATTATGCTTCATTTTCAGTCCATGGTCTGGTGAGCACTGAGGAGGTTTTGCCTAATATTAATCACAGAGTTAAGAATGACCATTGGGAAATTGTTGGTTTAATGAAAAAAAAAACATGCATGTGCCAAAAGAAATTTTAGCTATTTCTGGGACATTTAAATATCAATGACAACTGTATCTCAAAATAAGTCCCCCTGTGTATCTATCTGGTCTATTTGTCATACATCTACAAATCTGTCCATATGTGCAGATAGAAGTAGAGGAGCGGATCAATATTTCATGCTATAGAAAGTCTTGCCTCAGTGACTTTTGAAAGTAACTAAAAATTTTGACAACATTTTCTCAAAGTTATCTGTAATATTTAATAATTTAGTTTCTATCTTAACACTCTATTTCCTACTTCTGTGAGTTTCATTTAGATCCTTAACATCATCTTAGGAAAAAAAATGTGTTTCAGGGCTTTCTCACAATACATCATTACAGTCAGAGTCCCTGTAGGCTCCTCTATGGTGGATGCATTGATAGTCTTCTGTGATAAATGAGTTTCTAGTAAGTGTGCCTTGTATGTAAAATGCATACTTTTGTGTGGATTACATCATCTCATATCAAAAGACATAAAATTGAAATGATAGCTAATAACATGTCATTTAGTATTATATTAGTCCTTTTGCTCTTTTGAAGCTAATGTTGTGAGAGTATTTCCATTAAAATTGATTTTCAGAGGATTGAAACTTAACTGTAAATGCTATTTTTCTATGAAAGATGAAAACTGATATATGCATCCCTTAGGAAGAGTATGTAATTAAATTAATGTTTTTTTTAAGTTAAACTATGTTAGGTTAAAAGTTTTGGATTATAAGATTATAGAAAATTACACTCAGTTTGGATAGTTTTATTTTGTTGTTTCAATTAAAATAATTTTTATGTTCATAGTCATTTATTAATCAATTGACAATGAAAAGTACCTAATCAGAAAGCTTATAAGAATTCTTGCACAAAGGATTAACAGAATGATATTTTTACTTCAATGATCAACATTTCTGTTAACTTATGTTAGTAAGTGCTTGCAATATTGTTTCTGCTAATGATTTTGCATTAAATAAAGCTGTTATTTTTCAGATAATAACTCTCTTTGTAATACTGTCCTTTCACTAATCATTCATTCATTCATTCAACAAATACTTATTGAATACTTAATGATGTTCAGAATATACTACCAGAATTGTGGAGATAGCATAAGGCACAGTCCAAGTTCTTAGAGCTTATTATATGCATTAATCTGTGCTCTCGTTGCTGTAGTTATTCCCTCCGGTAAAATAGATTGGATCCAATCTATTCTAGTTCATTCACTGTGTCTCTTGGGCAAATAGTACTAGAAATATACAATAGGAAGTACACCAAATGTCAGTCAATAAATATTTCATTAAACACCTGCTATGCACCACAGTGCCCGGCACATTGTAGGCATTCAATAAATGCTTATTATTTACTAATAAGTTAAGATATTTCACTAATTAAATTAAATAATACTAAGCACTGTGATAAGTACTGGAGATACAAAGAAAGGGAAAAGATAGTTCATGCCCTCAAAGAGCATTTAATGTACATGGAGCCTTTCTCTAGATCTCCTGACATCGTGTGAGTAGTTGTAGAACAAGTGAGCTATCCATTACTACACCACACTCCTGTTATATAAATGTCACATTCTACCATGCTGGAAAAGATTTTACTTCATTCTTGCCAATAAACTATATTTTCTTTTTGTACTTATTTAAGTACAGAGGGATTATCACTAAATTACAAAGTGCATTGGTTAAGCGTGTGGTTATTATTTTTATCAATATTATTATAGTTATTATTATTATTCTGTCTATGACAATTAGTGAAACAAAGACAAATACAAAATGACACTGAGTCCTTTGTAGCTCTTCTGTTTCCGCAGTTGCCATGTCAGAATAAAAGTAAAGGGGCAGAGGGTACATAGAATCATAGTATTAAAATAATCTGCTCTGAATATATCACCCTTTACTGACCATACTGCTGGGAGAAATATCAATCTTGACATTCTTATTACAAATTAAAACAGAAGGCAAAAAATGTTGCAGTTAAAGAAATATAAGTAAAGGTAACAGCAATGTTGATAGTATAGTGTGTTCAGAAGCAAAAAATGGAATTTCATGAGATGTTGGGTCATGATTAAAATTTGCACCTAGATTACATTGAAATGACAACCAATATCTGAGGAGAAAGAAGAGTTCTATAGATGAATTAATAATTTAATAAATTCCTTCATATTAAATCAATATGAATTTAAATTATCAAACTCATACCTCCTGCCCCTGAAGCCTTTCCTTCTCATAGGGCAGTATAGAGGGCAATATTTTGATACTTCAAAATTACACTGAAAAGGTGGATATGGGAGTCACATTGGAAAATTCATGAAACAAATAATTTAAAGTATACTAGAAAGAATAAAATCTAGCATAACAGATGATACCACATGTTAAGTCTCTGTGTGTGTGTATAGGTATGTATATATATATATATATATATATATATATATATATATATATATGTGTGTGTGTGTGTGTGTGCGCGTGTGTGTGTGTATACGTACATATACATGTATATATATATATATATATATATATATATATATATATATATATATATATATATATGGAGAGAGAGAGAGAGAGAGAGACAGAGAGAGAGAGAGAGAGAGACAGAGAGAGAGAGAGAGAGAAAATGTTCAAATATAGGACTGATCACACTCTGATTACAGTTTCCTCATCTATAAAAGGAGCTGTAGAAGAAAATGGAAAACCACTCCAATATCTTTCCCAAGTAAACCCCAAATGTGTCATGAAGGAGTGGACGTGAATCAAATGACTGAAAAACAACAGCAATGGAAAGAATAATAGAAAAGGAAATCATTTGCATCATATCAAATCAGACTCAAGATCTATGTAAAATTGAATACAAAATGCTCCTTAAAGGAATAAAGATTGAATTGAACAACTGGAGATGAGAAAATAACTATGACTAGGCCTTTCCAATATAACAAAAATGTCTATTCTATCAAAGTTATTTAGCAGTTTTAATACTATACAAATCAAACTATAAATGGAATGTTTCATAAAGCTAGACAAAATAAAAACAAATTTAATTTAGAGGAATTAAATGCACACACATATACATACATAGCTGTATGACTGAAAAGAGAATGTTATTTTGAGATGTCTGGTTGTGGAACACACTTTCTTAATAACCCTTGTTCTTTGGCCCCCTCCTTCCTATTGAAGAATGGGAAGGGTCACAGACAGATACCTGAACATTACACACCTTTATTACAGGACTTTATCATACCTCCCTACCAGGTATGCTCCATGTGACCTTTTTGGCTTCTCTTTGTGTCTTGCCATTCCCCATTTGATTGGGAGCTCTTTGTAGGACTTTTTTTTTCTTTCTTTTTAATCTCCAGTGCTTATAACAGTGCCTAACACTTGCTAAATATTTACTTCATGAATGAATAAAATATGTTACAAAATAAATATCATAAAACTACTTGATTATGGTTAATTTTAATGGATAACTGTGAAAACATAAGAAAGAAAAAAATTAAATAAAAAAGTTAAATCTAAAAACATAACATATAGGAAAGAAATGCTTATCTTATAAAACAAGTTCATAGAAAATAAGTTTTGAAGACTATCTTACAATTTGAATTAGATATAGGATCTACAGATAATGTGAGGTCAAAAAAATAAGCAAATAAGTAGATGAGAAATTAACCAGAAATTATAAAAGATAGAGGTAAATAAAGAAGAAAAGGACAGACATAATTTTGATTACATGAAATAGATCATCTTTTGTAAAAAAACAATGATCATTCCACTAAGATAAGAAATGGAAGTGTCAACTGGCAGAATACAATTGTATCAGATATTTCTGATATACAAACTATATAGTAAACTAGTAGAAATAAATAAGACCAAAAGTCATTCCTCAATAAGCAAGTGCTTAATGGTTATGAGCAAACAGTTCTAAATATAAATCGCAAACTGTTAAATTAACAATGAAATAAAAGCTGTAATATTGAGAGTAATGCAAAATATTTTGTAACAATCTTTAATATTTAATTTTATAACAAGAAAATGATGAATAATGAGAAAAGATAAGAGTAATCAGTGCTGAAGTGTTTGTGGAAATATGGGTATAATAATGTATTGGTGGTAGAGATGTTAATTGTTCCCAAAATTTTATTTTAATTTACTTTAGGCTGTTATTTCATTAGCTTTTATCTTTGGAAGGGTGACTTCCTCACAGTAAATAAATAGTTTTAATATTATTTTTTTAAATCAACTAATAAAATATGCAAAGTGACCCAATTGACTTCTTGAGATGATGTTTGGAGATTGACTTTGAGAGTACTGTGTTGGAAATATTGGTTGTCATATGAACTCAATTTCAGTTCTAAGAATATAAATTAGGGGTACATATGTATATGTGTATACAGACATACACATTCATGTATGCGTGTGTACACAACATATACATATATAGATGTACATGTGCATATTTGTATAATGCATTCATAATATGAATATGTATAATATCTCTTCCTCCTCCGCTCTGACTACTGGTTTCCCTGGAATTCTTTAAGTCACAAAGACAACCCCACCAGTCCTTCTACATTCTAGTGCCCTCCCTCTCTTAATTGATTCTTATTTGTTTTCTATATGTTGTTTTAAATATGTTAACTTGCATGTAGTCTTCCCTATCAAATTGTAAATCTCCCTGAGGGCAGAGACTTTTTTTTTAATGTGTTTGCTATAATGTCTGACACAAAGCACTTAATAAATGTTTATTTATTGATTGTATATGATACATAATGTGTACAATACAATATAGATGTGCATATACACACACATATATGTATATACGCACATATGACAACAAAACAAAAGTAAAGAATCATGAGAAAGGAAAGAAAAAGAAAGGAAAAGTGAATATAGTATGCTTTGATCTGCATTCAGACTCCATAGTTCTTTCTCTAGATGTGGATAGTATTTTCCATCATGAGACTTCTGGAATTGTCTAATATCATTGAATTGCTAAAAAGAGCTAAGTGGATCATTGTACAATGTTGCTGTTATTGTGTACAGTGTTTTTCTGCTACTGCTCATTCATGCAGCATCAATTTATGTAAGTCTTAGTGTTACATTGCATTCATATCCACAACTTGTTCTGCTCTACCCCAAATGATGGGCAGCCTCTCAAAATATGATTCTTTGCCACCACAAAAAGAGCTGTTAGAAGCATTTTTGTACATGTGGCTCCTTTTTTTTTATTTTTTAAGATCTCTTTGGGATACTGACCCATTAGTGGTATTGGTGGTTTAAAGGGAATTCCCAGTTTTATAGCCTTTTGACCATAGTTCCAAATTGCTATTCAGAATGGTTGGATCAGTTCACACCAACAATGCATTAGTGTTCTACTTTTCCCACATCTTTTCCTTCATTGTCATACTAGTCAATCTGTTAGGTGTGAGGTGGTAGCTCAGACTGTTTTAATTTTCATGTATCTGATTAATAGTAATGTAAATCATTATTTTCATATGATTATAGATAGTTTTAATTTCTTCATATGAAAATTGCCTGTTCATATCCTTTGACCACTTATATTTGGTGAATGACTTATGTTCTTATAAATTTCACTAATTCTCCATATATTTTAGAAATGTCTCTTTCAAATAAAAGACTATAAAAATTGTTTCCTAGCTTTTTCATTTCCTTCTAATCTTGGATATATTGGCTTTGTTTGTGCAAAGACTTTTAAATTTAATGTAATAAAATGATACATTTTGCAGTTTATAATGTTCTATATCTCTTGTTTGATCATAAATCCTCCCCTTTTCCATAGATCTGGCAGGCAAACTATTCCTTGTTCTCCTAATTTGATTGTGATATCACTCTTTATGTCTATATCGTGTACCCATTTTAATCTTATCTTGGTATTTGGAATGAGATGTTGGCCTATATCTGGTTTCTGCCATGCTATTTTGTAGTTTTATGAACAGTTTTTTTTTTTGTAAAATCAAATTGTGAGTTCTTATTGCAGAAGCTGGAGTCTTTGGGTTTATCAAATAGATTACCATAGTCAATGACTACTGTGTCTTCTCTATCTATCCTATTCCACTTATCCACTACTGTATTTCTTAGCCAGTACCAAATAATTATGATGATTGTTTAAAATACAGTTTTATATCCGGCATCCTAGGCCACCTTTTTTGTAATTTTTTCATTAATTCCCTTGATATTCTTCACCTTTTGTTCTTCCAAATGAAATGTTTTTTTTCTAGTCATATGGACCTTTGTCTCTATTCCAAAACAGCAATTGTGAGCACTAGTAATTGTGCCTATAGCAGACATGGGGACCTCCCAGGGCTAGGAAGAGTGCTTGAAATAATGACTATCCAGGAAGGACCTTTCTTCCCTGTAAAGATGCCTTAGGCTGGAAAAATGTTTCACTCTAACTTTTGTTGTTGTTGTTGTTTTTCACTCTAGAATTTGACTTGAGGCTTTAATTTAAAGTTTGCTGGAGAGAGATATTGGGAGAACTCGGGTGAGTGTTTTGAAATAGGAGAAAACAGATGTGAACTGATGCAGAATGAAGTAAGTAGAACCAAGAAGACAAAATACATATTGACTTAAACACTGCAAATGAATGTAAAAAACCTAGGAGAGATGAAATTGAATATTGTGCCTTTATCATTATCAATCATGACTTACAGAATTGAGAACATGTACCTCCATCTCCTCTTACACAGGTGAATGACTATGGAAGTAGAACAATTTTATGCCAGATACAGCAGATACTTTGGTTTGTTTTACCAAACTGCTTTTCTAAACTTTGTTTGAAAGAATTATTTATTGAAAGAGAGGGAGAGAAGGATATAGTCAAAATTGAAAATAAAATAAAAACATAAGGTAAAATATAAATTTAAAGTTATACACACATATATAGTAAAATACATTATTACATTACCGTACAAATGACATGTAAAAACTATTTCAAATTCTCTATGGACATTCATAAGTTCTTTATAATTTTCTAAATATTTTACCATTGATTCTCTTTTCCCACTGTTTCATTTTCCCATCATTTGCCCTTTGGTCAATGCTATATAAATTTCAAGTTATTGATTACAATTAAAAGACATTTCTATTTGGACACATCTTTCAAATTTTCTGCATATTACCTTTCCATAAAATAGTGAGGTATACTTGACTTGCTTTAAGGGATAAGAGGTTTATTTGACTTCATAAAGTTATTTTAGGTCCTTGAATGCAAAAAGAAAATTGAAATCCAGGCTATTATTGCTGTTATTATGTTAAAAATATTAAAATACAACTGTCTTTGTATTCCCTGGGCCATTGTCATTTATGTTTTCATTTTATCCACTCTTCTGTATGTTAGACTGCTGTGAATATACATTTCATGGAGATCAAAAGCCTCTGAGTACAATGCATGCTCTTGAAACACCCCCTGCAAGGCTAGAATTAGCTAGGCTTCTTGTTCTCCTTCTCCAGTATTTCCATAAAGGTCTATGCCTTTGGTAAGTGCATTTCATTTTCATGGGAGCATTTCTTGGTTGGTGTATGTGTAGTTATACAGAGATGCTGAATGTTTTAAAAAGATAAAATATGTTAGCTTAAAATCTAATTTTTCACATGAATTGCTTGCCTTAATGGAGTAGACAGTACTTTACTAAATCATCCATGGCAGAATTTTATTTAGTCTTGCCAGCCATTTTCAGTAAATATTTTGTCCAGAAAGGTCTTAATGTCACTTTTTCTATATTCAAATGAAATTAAAAATATTTTGGAAAGATAGGCATGTATTTGTGGTGGATTTTTATGGCACATTTTATTTGCTTCATACTTTATGGAGATGTGTTACTCAATATGTTGATCCCCTAATTTACACTGGTTTCTTATTACCCAAAACAGAATAATTAGAATTCATTTAAAAGTGGGTTAACATATTGCAGGTATGTGGACAGTCATCTCTTAAGCTTTGTGGCTCCCACAAATGAGGATAAATCATGCCTGCAGATAAAAAAGGATAAAAGAGAGAAGTGATGGTAGATGAAAATAGAAAAAAAAACAGTGAGAAAACTGAGAATATTAAAAGCTATATAAGGTGAAAGGTTATATTGAAGGAATTGTCATAATAAATTGTTTTGGTCACCACAGCTGTGACAAATCTTAAATAAAAATAGCCTTTGGAATTGAAGCTCAACATGAAAATCCCCTATTATGTTTAACAGCTAATGTTTCATAATTTGGTAACAGAGTCACTTGTCCCTCTTCTAAAAGTTAGGAAAATTATAATCATTTCATGCAATTGATGTTTTGTATTTATTAATTTTTAATCAAACATCTTTGCACAAGGTTGAGATAAATGTTTTGTCTGTTTAGTAGAGTGAGATTTCTACTCTGCTCTCATTTAGCATAACCATTTAAATAATATTTCAGAGGTATGGGTGTTTTGTTGTTCTTGTGAGCTTTAAAATCTGTTTTTTTCCCAAATAACGGAGAAGAAAGTATTGATTCAAAATCAAAGATTCTACCTATTAGTGCTACAAAACATTGCTTTGTTAGGGTAGATCATTACCAGTTTTTTCAAAGGGTACTGGTATTTTTCTTTCTTGCTATTTGTTTATTCATGTATAATTATAGTATAAAATGTCTCCATTGGTGGAAGAACTTGCAAAACTCCTAGTAATAGTTGTTAGCATAATTTAGCAGTTGGTGAGTTGATACAGTGACACATGGGCTAGCTTTTACTGTCAGATGCCTCTTTTCAATTTTTTATAATTCAGTTTTGGAAAGAGATTAGACTGGTCAATCTTAGAAAGCCATTGCTTAGCACTTCTATCTCTCTCACAGCATTCAGCAAATTAGTCTCTTGGGAGATTCCCAACCCTCTAATGCCTTCCTCCCACTGCCAGCACGTCAGAAGAAAAACTTAGACTCTTTACACCAGTGATTACAAATGTAATTAGAAATGAGGCCACTAAACTGTACATGGAGATCTCTATGGGATGCATATTTACTTGCAACACAGTATTGTTATCTATGTGTTATTGTATTTTCTTTTATTAAATATTTCCTAATTAAGTTTTAATCTGGTTAAGGTAGCAATCAGGAGTGTTGAGACTTACTATGACCTGCAACTAAGTATTTGACATTTCTGCTTTATGCGACACTTTCAAAAGTTTGTCAAGCCCAGGATTAATTTTAAAAAAAGACAATATTTATATGGTTTGCAAAGCAATATATACCCATTTTATTCCAATAATCCTATAAGTATTTATTTCCATTTATTATTTTCATTTTTATATGTAATTAAACTGAGACTAAAGGTGATTAAGTGACTTGCCCAGGATTAAACAGCTAGTAAATATCTAAGACAGTATTTGAACTCAGGGCTTCCTGACTCCATGAAGAATGAATAGAATCCATTGTACCCATTAACTATCTAGCTGCCCTGACAGTTATACTTGTAATAGCAGTTATAATAGGAGTAGGACTTTGCAGAGTTATGAAATAGATCAAATAAATGACACATAAAATAGTTTATTTTGGATTTCAAAATGGAAGTGAGACTATATAAAGTGTGTCCAATCAAATAAAATTTAACTCGTATAATATCAGTGAATACATTCCGCTATACAGAAGCAGATTTTTTCCCCTCAAACAAGAGCTACAAATTAACAATAGATGTTCTTTTAAAAAAAATTGTTACTATCAAATAATGATTTCATTGTATTTCATTTATGCAGCAAAACTCATTTTATTTTGCTTAAGGTGTTTTATCGAATGGCAGGAGGTAGAACAAGTAATCATTAATGTGACCACTTTCCCTTTAAAGTTCTTTTTTAAGTGAAAAGTGAAATCTCAATAATAGGTGCAAATATGCAAATTTTACGTGATGATTGGAAGTTTTCTATTTAAGTATTCCTATCTATAAAACATTAGATTTGCACATTTGCTTTATGCAGGCATTTTGAAGTAGCACAATGAGAGACACATTTTCCAGGCAGTGTAATACAAAGTAATATCAGATAAACAACACCTAAATGGTCACAAAGTGACACTATAATATCTTCAAATAGCACATAAAACTTGAAATAAATGTTCAAAAATGTTTTAAAACTTTCAAATAGAACATAAATTTCTGGGAGGAAAAAGGATTTTTACCCTGAACTATACTCTGAAGCAAATGACAACTGTCAGCCAGATCATAATCAAATGAGCATCTGTGTGGGCAAGAATCTTTCAAGGAGGTGATGCTATTTCACTACTTTTATAGCAGAAGGCATAAAACTTGTGGGTATTTTAACATTTCAAGAATAGTAGAGAACATATTTTCAGTTACAGGATAAGAAAATGTCCTGCTGAAAGAACTTATTCGAGCTGCTCCATTTCCCAGGTAGGTAATTCTCTTAAGACAAGCATCATTTTAACTTCTCTAAAATGTTGTTCAGTAAGGCTAGTTAACTGTGAGGAATCAGGAGACTCTGATTTTAGTTAAAAAAATAAGTCATATACAAAGGGAAATACAGAAACATCTTGGATGACTTCTAGTTTAATCTCTGAGAGATAAATCTGCAATTATAATTAATATTAGTAACAATAACAACTAGAATTTATATAGTTTTTAAAATATATGAAGCACAATATAAGTATCCTATTATATTATCTGCATAACAACCTTTGGCAGTGGCACTACTATCTTCCTTTTAAAGATGAAGACACTAAGGCAAATAGAGGTTAGGTTATTTCCTCAGGGTCATACAGCTACTAAGCATACGAATCCATAGCATACTCTTGAATCTTCAAGTGGGAGTTCCCAATGATAAACTTTTGAATTTCTATTTACATTTGGCTCCACCATAATTGGTTCTTTTCATTCTTCCTGTGCCAGCTGGAATATATTCTTCTATCTGAATACATTCTGTGGGTATGGAGGAATCCTCTCTTATCAAGTCTGTCAATTTTTGCCTTCTCTCTTTTTAGTTGCACTTGTTAGTTACTTTTCCTTTTGCTTTTAGTTACTTAAGGCATGCCACTCATTCAGCAGATACATTGACAGATATTTGACTGATGTACATATTTATTCAGAGGGGAGAAATGAACATTTTTTTCCTGACACTTTATTTTTATCTTTGTGTGCCATCATTATGTGACAGATCATAAAATCCAATTCATATTTTTAAATGCATCTTTAAATAAAGAGCAATTTATTACATTACAGTTGGGTTATCAGCTCTTTTATTTTCAGGGTCTACAAGAAATGATGAAAATAAAATATCTCTGATATAATCATAATGCAAAAAAAAGCAACTTCACCTCCATTTTCATAGTTGTTCTTTCATTAAATCAACTCAGGTGAAATATGACACCCTCCTTTGTTATGCAGGCAGAAAATGAGTATCTGCTTTTCTTAATTCTCTTCTGAAATGCCTGAACTGACTGGATCCAACTGACAACATGCAATGACTGAAATCAAGTAAAGCTACTCAATAATAGGAGTTCAAGACAGAAAAAAGGAGAGCACACTCTCTCTCACACACACACCCCTTTTCTACTACTTAATTAACAGCAGATCCCATACATCTAATATAAGTAAGCAGGTCAAATAATCATTTACATCATCCTTGGCTTCATGACACTAATAATACCAGTAATTATAATGTAATTTATATTTGTTGAAATATAAGATTTTAAATTTAAATTATAATTTTCTTTTAAAATACTACCATTCTTCTTGGCACAAAATCATGTTTTGAAAAATGTATCTTAGTCCTAGTGTTATAACTATACTCCAATTTCTTAGGAGGAGGCGTAGTGTAACTTCCTCCCCCATATCAAGAAACAATCACACACACATACACACACACACACTCAAACACACACACACACACACACATACGTCCTGTATAATACAGAATGTTGAATAAAAACCAATAATTTATTACATAAATTACCACAATAATCTATAAAATTAAAGTAAATTATTTTCCATCTTCTGATCTTACCTACAGGAACATTCCTAAAAAAAATAAAGATGCCCAATTTCTTGATTCAAATGAAATTAAAATAAATTCTGATCCAGAAATATACAGAAGTGACATGTCTTTAGCAGAACTATAGAAAAAACAAATCATGAACCATGCGCCAGCACAGGTCTTGGTCAGACTAATAAAATATCCCAATGCTCTCCAAAATAACATTGAGGAAAGGAGGAAAAAAATGATTACATAGTGCAGATGAATGGATTTTTCACTTAGGCAAAGTTTTAACAAGGAAGTTTCTACTACTGTGTGCTTTAAATGATTGCTCCTTGGATCATTCACAGTACTTGGTATACTTGTATATAGATAAATAGATACATGATAGATAGACAGATAGATAGATAGAAAGATAGATAGATAGATAGATAGATATACCATATAGATGGATAGACAGTTAAATGTATGTGTACATATGTGTGCATAAATGCACATAAAAGAAAATGATTGATTTTATATGTGAAATGTCAGTGTGGTATGTACTCATACCAAGTTAGAAGGTACCTGTGTATCATTTATCTGACTCCCTAGTGGTTTTGGATATTACTAGGCCAAACAACATAGCTATGAGATGTAGTTGTTTTTCTCCAAAGATACATATACTTCAATGGTCCCTTAAAAGAAGAGTTGCTCCTATTGAATTATTCCTGTCCTTCACAGAGGTGGATCATTTTCATATAGTGGACTGCCTTGATCTTAAGGATCTGTTAATATCAGGATATGGGTCTCTTTAAGACTTTGGAAACATGAGTCCTTTCAGACATCAGAGAGATTGAGTACAACATATTCAGCCCTATAACCAGAGTTTCCCACATTGTCTCATCCTTAAAAATTCCCCTTTAGCCCTATCATGATTCTGACCTCTGATACTTCTGGTTCCATTTCCTTTTTGTTCTGCCCCTTCCTGATTTAGTCTTTTAATTCAACACAACTAGGCTCAACTTAATTCAGCAAAGTTAATAAGTATGTATTAAGTGTCAGTTATGTATTATAGCAGGCCTGAAGATTTTTTTAAAAGATATGAAATGATTTCTGCCCTCAAGGCATTTACCTTTTCATCTTGATACTTTATGCTTTCAACAATCTGCTTTCTAGAATTCAGATCAGAAATTTAAGCTGTCAGATAGTTTTCATCCTGCTTTCCTTGGTTATTTTGCAGGACAATGAATTTGATTTTCTTGTGTTTTTCTTGTACTTCCCCAGCAGCCAGCCCTAAGACTTACTGAAAACTCCCAGTGAGTCAGCACGACCTCTTACCTACTACTTACTGCTATGATGGTTCCAAGTTGTATTAAGTCCCTCGTTTTGAATTCCTGTCTGAAACAGAACAATTGAACCTCTGACTCTGAAATATAAATTTGTGCATAACATGATAGACTATTGACAGAGTTGACATATGACCATTTCCTTCATAGTTAGTAAAGCAGAAATTTTAGTGCAGACAATTTTGATCAAATTTAGCCCACAGGACTAAAAATATTTTATTTGAAGGCATATTTATTTAATCATTTTTGAATCCCTTCTGACAATATTTTTTTTTAAATCAAGGATGATACAAGCTTCCAAATAAATAATGTTTAGAGGATTATGGGAAGATGGTGGAAAAGGTCACAAAATTCAGAGCTCTCCAGATTTTCCCTTCAAACAAGAAAAAATTATGTTTCAGGGTTAGCATATAGCAGTAAAAATGAACAAGAGTTGGAGCAGAACAGTGGGCCTCCTGGAACAATCAGAGAAGATCTGAAGAAAATCCCTGGACTGAGATTTGGTCCCAGTGAAGTGTAAACACTTCCTGGTTAGTTCCCATTAAACAGTAAGTGGAGAGCCCCGGGGCAAGCTGGAGTAGGAGCTAGTCTTGGTCTTAGCCACAGAAATTTACACACACACCATGCCCCTCCAGTACTGGTATCTCAGTGGCAAAAGATTAATGGAACCTCTCCTGATGAGGGACTCCAGACCCAGCTGTACTGCCAAGATGTGGCCCTGGGAGTGAAGGAGCCAGCACACACACAGGGAGTACAGAAGCAGTGGGGCAGGGACAACCCTGGTTGTGAGCTCTTACAGGAGGACAGAGTTCTGGTTTTCAGTTCCAGGCCTGGGGGACAATTGAAAAGGATGTGAGGCCAGAGGCACCATCCCTTGAACCCCTAGGCCCCTAGGTTATTACAATAATAGGCTGCTACAAATTAAAAAAAAATGAGCAGGAAAAGGAGAAAAAATCCAAGTACAGAAAATTACTATGGGAATAGAGAAAAACAGGATTCATCCTCAGAGGAGGATACTGAAGCAATAAAAAACCTCTCCTACCCCAAAGACTAATATCAAATACTCACTTGCCTAAAAAAGAATTTATAAAAGAACTTTAAAAAGATTTTAAAAATGTAATAAGATTTCTGAACACTCAAAAAAACAAGAAGATTGTGAAAAGGAAGTTAACTGATTGAAAAAGGAGACCCAAAATCTTAAGGAAGAAAATAACTCCTTGAAAATTTGAATTGGGTAAGATGAAGTAGTGAAGTTAAAAGACACCAAGTAATAAAAAAAAGTTTTTTAAAAGAATGGAAAAAATGAAAGAGAATTTGAAGTATCTCAGAAGAAAAACAACTCATCAGGAAAAACAAATCAAGAAGGGAAAACATAAGAATAATGAGACAACTTGAAAGCTATGATTTAAAAAAGATTATTGATACAATAATACAAAAAAATTTTAAAAAATTATCCTGAAGTGTTAGAACAAGAAGGGACAGTAGAAATTCTTTTAAAAACCCACCAGTCAGCACCCTAAAGAGATCCTACAAAAAAACCTTTCAGGAATATCATACTAAAATCATAAATTCCCTGGATCAAGAAGGAATATTATAAGCAACAAGAAAAAAAATCAAATATGGTAGAGACACAGTTATAGTCACGCAAGATCTAACAGCAGTGACACTAAAAGGCCACGTGTCTTAGAACACTATATATAAAAGAGCAGAAGAGCTGGGATTGCAGCCAAAAATTTCATACCCAACAAAGTTAAGCATAATCCTGAATAAAAATGAAAAAAGACATTAAATGAAAAGCCAAATTTTCAGGATTTTCTTGTTAAAAAAAACTATACTTAATAGAAAATTTGACATAAAAGATCCAAGAGAAATATAATTGGGTAGTTCAAAAGAAAGATTAGGGTAGACATAAGTATGATATGATTCTTAAAATAAAACATTTTAGGAAAAGGTAAAAAAGAGTAAATATAGAAATGAAGTGTGAGAGGAAGAACTGACACAGGTGAATTAGATGAAAAAGGGAGGTTATTAGTTCCAAAATCTATTCTCAAAGGCAATGGTGTAAAGAGGGAATGATATGTACATATTTAGAAGGATATAAATGTCTTCTACACTTATAAAAAATAAGAGAGTGAGGAAACAGTATGGGGCAGGGTCTATACTAATGGGAATGGGATGAAGAGGCCTTTAAAAGTCTAAATTTAGATACGAACAAGAGGAAAGGGTGAGGAGGAAGAGGATAAAGGAAGGATCTTTGGGTTTTTAGATTAAGTAATAGAAGGAAAGGTAGAAGTTAAAAGTAAAGTAGAGGAGTTAGGAGGAATAGGAAAGAAAAGAAATACACAACATAAAATAAAGATCAGTAATATAATTTATTTTTTTAATAATTTTTAGTAATCTATTTTGATTTATCAGCAATCACTTCCATATGCTTTGGGTTTAAAAATTTTCTCCCCCTTCCTCCCTATCAGCCTACCCAAGATAGCACAAAGTTTCACATAAGTTATCTATCTTCTATTATCTATCTATCTGTCTATCTATCTATCTATCTATCTATCTATCTATCTATCTATATTCCTGTCAAACATATTTTGGCATTAGTGATGTAAGTAAGAATTAGAAACAACAGGAGGAACCACCAGAAAGAGGAACCAAAATGCAACAGAAGAGAAAAGAAAAATAGCAAATTGTATGCTTCAACCTGCAATCAAATTCCATAGTTCTTTCTATGGATGTGGATAACATTTTCCATCATGAAGTGTTTGGAGAAGTTTTAGATTCTTGCATTGCTAGGAAGGGTTAAGCTTATCAATATTAGTGATAGCACAAAGTGGTTGTTATTGTTTACAATGTTCTCTCAGTTCTGCTCACTTCACCCAGCATCACACCATACAAGTCTTTCCAGATTTTTCTGAAGTCATCCTGCTGATCATTTCTTATAGCACAATACTTTCCTATTACATGCATATACCACAACTTGCTCAGCCATTTCCCAATTCATGGGCATCCTCTCAATTTCCAATTCTTTGTCACCACAGAAAGAGCTGCTATGAATATTTTTATACATGTGGGTCCTTTCCCCATTTGTATAATCTCTTTGGGATATAGCCCTAGAAGGGTATTGCTGGGTCAAAAGGGTATGGACATTTTTGTAACCCTTTGGCCATAGTTTCAAATTGCTCCCCAAAATGGTTGGATCATTTCACAACTCCATCAACAATGCATTAGTTTTCCAATTTTCCCACATCTTCACCAACATTTACCATTTTCTTGTTTTGTCATGTTGGCCATTCTGATAGGTGTGATGTCATACCTCAGTTATTTTGATTTGCATTTCTCTAATCAAAAGTGATTTAGAGCATTTTTTCATATGACTATAGATGGATATAATTTCTGCATCTGAGAACTACCTGTTCACATACTTTGACTATTTATCATTTGGGGAACAATTTGTATTCTTATAAATTTGACTTAATTCTCTATACATTTTAGAAATGAGACCCTTATCAGAGAGACTGGTTGTAAAAATTCTTTCCCAATTTTCTACTTTCTTACTAATCTTAGTTGCGTTGGCTTGTTTGTGCAAAAACTTTTCAGTTTAATGTAATAAAAGTTATGCATTTGTTTTTTTGTAATGTTTTCTGTCTCCTGTTTGGTCACGAATTCCTCTGTTTTCCATAAATCTGAAAGGTAAACTATTCCTTCTCTCCCAGTTTGCTTATAGTATCAGCCTTTATATATAAATCATGAACCCATTTTGACTTTATTTTGGTATATGGTGTGAGATTTTGATCAAAGTCAAGTTTCTGCCATACTCTTTTCCAGTTTTCCTAGCAGTTTTTTCAGAGTGGTTTCTTATGCCAGAAGATGGGGTCTTTGGGTTTATCAAATAATAGATTACTATAGACAATGACTACTGTGTCTTCCATACTTAACCTGTTCCATTGATCCACCACTCTATTTCTTAGCCAGTACCAAGCAATTTTGATACCAATACAATTTAAGATCTGGAATGGCTAGGCCTCCTTCCCCTGCAATTCTTTTCATTAGTCCCCTTGATATTCTGAACCTTTTGTTCTTCCAAATGAACCTTGTTATTATTTTTTCTAACTCTATAAATTAATTTTTTTGGTACTTCTATTGGTATGACACTGAATAAGTAAATTACTTTAGGTAACACTTTCATTTTTATTATATTAGCTAGGCCTACCCATGAGCAACTGTTGTTTTTCCAATTTTTTAGGTCTGACTTTATTTTTGTGAAAAGTGTTTTCTAATTGTGTTCATATAGTGCCTGGCTTTGTTTCATTAGGTAGATTCCTAAATATTTTATTATGTCTGCAGTAACTTCAAATGGAATTTACCTTTCTATTTCTTGCTGTTGGTCTTTGTTGGTAATATATAAAAATGCCAATGATTTATATGGCTTTATTTTATAACCTGCAACTTTGCTGAAGTTGTGTATTACTTGAAGTAGTTTTTTTTTTACTTGATTCTCTAGGTTTCTCTAAGTATACCATCATGTCAACTGCAAAGAGTGATAGCTTTGTTTATTCTTTGCCTATTTTAATGTCTAATTTTTTTTTCTTTTATTGCTAAAGTTAACATTTCGAGTAGGAAATTTAACAACAATGGTGATGAAGGACATCCTTGTTTCACCTCCTATCTTATTGGAAATGCTTCTAGCTTGTCCCCATTACATAAGCTGCTTGCTGAAGGTTTTAGGTCGATGCTCCTTATTATTTTAAAGAAGACTCCATTTATTCCTCTGCTCTCTAGTGTATTTTAATAGAAATGGGTGTTGTATTTTGTCAAAAGCTTTTTATGCATTGATTGAGATGATCATGTGATTTCTGTTAGTTTTGGTGTTGATATGATCAATTATGCTGATAGTTTTCCTAATATTGAACCAGACCTGCATTCTTGGTATAAATCCTGCCTGTTCATAGTGTATTATTCTTGTGATAAGTTGCTGTAATATATTTGGTAATATTTTGTTTAAATTTTTTGCATCTATATTCATTAAAGGAATTGTTCTATAATTTTCTTTCTCTGTTTTGACTCTGCCTGGTTTAGGGATCAGCACCATATCTGTATCATTAAAAGAATTTCGTAAGACTCTTTCTTCACCTATTTTCCCAAATAGTCTGTATAGTATTGTAATTAATTGGTCTTTAAATGTTTGATAGAATTTGCATGTAAATCCATCTACCCCGGAGATTTTTTTCCTAGGGACTTCATCAATGGCTTGTTCAATTTCTGTTTCTGAGATGGGGTTATTGAAATACTGTACTTACTCTTCTGTTAATCTGGGCAATTTATATTTTTGTAAATATGTATCCATTTCACTAAGATTGTCAAATTTATTGGCATACAGTTGGGCAAAATAGTTCCTAATTATTGCTTTAATTTCCTGTTCCTTGGTGGGAGATTCCCCTTTTTCATTCTTGATACTAGTAATTTGGTTTTCTTTTTTTTTCTTTTTTTAAAAATTAAATTAACCAAAGGTTTATGTATTCTACTGTTTTTTTCATAAAACTATTAGTTTGATTTATTAGTTAAATAGTTTTCTTCATTCTGATTTTACTAATTTTTCCTTTCATTTTCAATATTCCTAATTCAGTGTTTAATTGAGGATTTTTAATTTGTTTTTTTCATGATTTTTTTAGTTGTATGCCCAATTCATTGATCTCCTCTTTTTCTATTTTATTTATTTAAGCATTTAGAGATATAAAACTTCCCCTATATCTCATACATTTTGTTATGTTGTCTCATTATTGTGATTCTCTTGAATGAAGTTATTGGTTGCTTGTATGATTTGCTGTTTGACCCAGTCATTTTTTAGGAGTAGATTATTCAGTTTCCAATTACTTTTTAGGCTACCTTTCCATAATCCTTTATTAAATATAAATCTTATTGCATCATGATATTAAAAAGATGCATTTAATGTTTCTGTGTTTTTGCATTGGATTGTGAGGTTTTTATGCCCTACTACATAGTCAACTTTTGTGTATGCACCATGTACTGCCTAGAAAAAAGTATATTCCTTTCTATCCTCATTCAGTTTTCTCCAGAGTTCTATCATACCTAACTTTTCTAATGTTCTCTTCACCTCCTTAACTTCTTTCTTGTTTATTATGTGTTTAGATTTATCCAGTTGAAAGAGAGGGAGGTTAAGGTTTCCCACTAGTATAGTTTTGCTCTCTATTTCTTCCTGTAACTCCCTGAACTTCAATTCTAAGAATTTGGATGCTACACCATTTCGTCTATATATGTTCAGTAATGATATTACTGCATTGTCTGGTGCCTTTAAGCAGGATGTAGTTTCCTTCCTTATCTCTTTTGAGAAGATCACTTTTTTGCTTTTTTAGGATTGCTACCTCTGCTTTTCTTACTTCAGCTGAAGCCTAATATATTCTGCTCCAGCCTTTTACCTTTACCCTGTGCATGTAACTCTTTTTTAAACGTGTTTTCTATAAATAGCATGTCGTAGGACAATGGATTTTAATCCATTCCATTACCTGCTTCAATTTTGTGGGAGAGTTCATCCCATTCACATTCACAGCTAGGATTACTATCTGTCTTTTTCTCCATCCTTTTTCCTTCTGTTTATACTTTTCTTTCTCCTTTCTCCTTTTCCCTCCTAGCTTGTGTTTTGCTTTGAAGTGTGAGAGACCACCTCCCTCCCTCCTCCTTTGTATTAGACCCTTCCTTTTCTTCCCCTTAACCCTTACTGCTTCTTCCCTCCCTTCTATCCTCCCTTGCTTTTCTTTCCCCTTTTCCCTCCTACTGCCTATAGGGCAAGTTAGAGTTCTATAACTAACTGATTATATTATTCCCTTCTTGAGCCAAATCTGATGAGAATAAGTTTCAAACAATGCTTATCTCCCTCTCTTCTTTCCCTCTGCTGTACTAGGTTTCTGTGTCCTTTCCCGTAATGTAATTTAGCCTTGTCTGCCTCCTCCTTTCTCAGTACATTTTCTTAGATCAAACTAATCCACTAACTTAGACCCATTTAACCCACTTGATTAGATTTTCTTTTATCATTACATCAACCTCAACATATATCCACACCCATTATGTATACTCCTTTAACATGGTGTAATAACAATACAGTTCTCAAGAGCTGCAAGTGTCATCTTCCCTTGGAGGAAATTTTGCCCTTATTAACAACATGTATCTTTCTGTCCCATTTACCTTTTTATGTCTCTCTTGAATATTGTACTAGAAGATCACATTTTCTGTAGAGCTCTAGTCTTTTTATCAGGAAGGTTTGGAAGGCCCCTATTTCATTGAATATCCATCTCCTCCCCTGAGAGATCATGCTCATTTTCACTGGGTAGTTGATCCTTTATTGTAATCCAAGCTCCTTTGCCTTATGCAATATCATGTTCTATGCCCTATGGTCTTTTAATGTAGAAGTTGCAAGGTCTTTTGTAACCCTGACTGTATTTCCATGATATTTAAATTGTTTCTTTCTGGCTGCTTGCAGTATTTTCTCTTTGACCTGGCAATTTTGGAATTTAGCTACTATATTCCTTGACATTTTCAATTTGGGATCTCTTTCAGGAGGTGATTGGTGAATTCTTTCTGTGGCTATTTTACCTTCTGGTTCTAGTACTTCAGGGCAGTTTTCCTTTATGATTTCCTGAAAGATACTGTCCAGGCTCTTTTTTTTTCCATCGTGATTTTCAGGTAGATCATTAATTTTTAAATTTTTTCTCCTCAATCAATTTTCCAAGTCAGTTGTTTTACCAGTGAGGTTGCATATGTTTTCATTGATTTTTTTCATTTTTTGGTTTCTCTTTGACTGATTCTTGCTCTCTCATACAATCATTAGCTTCCATTTGCCCAATTCTAATATTTAACAAATTGTTTTCTTCTATTGGATTTTGTAACTCCTTCCCCATTTGGCCAGTTGTATTTTTCAGGGATTGATTTCCCTCAGTGTACTTTTTTTTTTTCCAGTTGGCCAATGGTATTTTAAGGACTCTTTTACCTGTCTCATTTGACTTTTAAAATCCTTCTTGGGTTTCAGACCAGTTCATATTTCCTTTTGATGTTGCAGACGTGGGTTTGTTTACAATGTTGTCCTCTTCAGAATTTCAGCCTTGACCTTCACTCTTCTCATAATATCAATCTATGGTACATTTCTTTTTACTCATGGTGCTTATTTATTCCCTAGCCTTTAATGAAGTTGAGCTCTCCTGCTGGGGAGCATATGGCACTAACCCAACCTTCTTGTGTTGGGAGCCTAAGTCTTGATCACTGGCTTTGTATACTGAGGCCTCTGATGTTGGCAATTGGAGGCTGCAGAGTTCTGGCAGCTTATCTGGTGTTGAGCTGGAATCAGCAAGGCTGGATCTCTAGGGCAACTTTAGGTTGCCTGCTTTTTCTTTCCTTTGGCTTTCTTCAGCTCCTTTCTGATGGTTGTTGTATGGTGTTAATCTTCTTGGTGCCCTTTGTAGCGCTGCTTCCTTTATTTTTGCTGAGGCACTCATAGACCCATTTGCTGTAAAATGCTGAGGCACCTGGTGGCTTTCTAAGCTGGTTTTATCCAGTTCCCCCACCCTCACTGAGGCACTCATAGGTTCAGGTGTTGGTGTTTACTTGCTTCATCACTTGAGTTTCAGGATCTCCTTCTGGTGTGGTAAAGTGTGACTTTCTGCTAGCTTGCTGGGATGCTTCCTGTTCTGTACTGTTCCCCTTCCCCCAGGGCAAGAGGGGCTTTTCCTGTTAAGCCCTCAAGCTACCTGGGCTACTGCACTGCTGCTCTCCAACTTTCTTCTAGTACAGCTGTTCCAGGGTTCTTCCTGGGATGACATTTTCTGGGCTTTCAGAGGTTGATAAGGGAGGGTGAGAGCAGCTACATTTTTACTCCACCATCTTGTCTCCCAGAAGCAAAAGTCCAGCAAAAGAATTTATTAGGAAAAAATGGCAGTAATCATAATCTCAAACAAAGTTAAAGTAAATTATGTTTAATGAAAATAGAAAAATAGGAAAACTATACTAAATATCTGTCATTAATATTGTTTTAGATTATTTAAAATAACTGCAACATAATGTTGGAATATTGCTGTGGTGTAGAAATGATGAGTTGATGGACTTAGAAAAACATGGAAAACTTAGACTTATGAAGGAAGATGTCATCCACCATCAGAGAAACAGATGACAAACAAGTACAGTATGGTCTTATATAGATGGATATGCATGTATATGTCTATATATGAGTATGATTACAGATATCTAAGTATATATGTATATATGTATATGTTTGTGTGTATATGTAAATATATGTGTGTGTGTGTGTATCTATATCTCTTCATCTCTATCTATCTATCTATCGATCCATCTGTCTATCCACACTTAATTGTAGTTTTCTTGTGAAGGGATGAGGGAAGAACAAAGTAAAAGGTACACAGCAAAGAACAGAAGAAAATTTACAAGGAAGCAAAGAAAAGATGGAAAGCTCTGAATGCAACATGTAATATTTATACATAGGCTTTCTTGAAATGGAAATTTATCACTGTATATATTTTATATCCTCTCTTACATTCTATTGTGCATGTGCAATGCTTTTTACTATTCTTATTGTATATTTATGTTTAAAACAAATTAATAAAAAATAAATACCCTTCATTAAAGATAAATAAGATGTATGATATAGAAGATTGGAAACAAAAAAGGAAATATTAATAAATAAATTACTTAAAATGATGATTGTCATGTAGTAGATGATGGACTGTTCTTGGTGTCAGGAAGGTCAAATCCCGCCTGTGACATTAATTATTTTTGTGATCACAGGAGAACCACTTATCTTCTCTGACACTAGTTTCTTCACTGATAAAATAGAGATAATAATGTCAATAGTACCTAATAAGCAGGGCTGATGAGACTTAGATGAAATAATTTATGTAAAACACATTAATAAAATTATTGCATTATATAAATGTACATTATTATTATCATGTAATATATTGGCTTGACACCATCTCCACCTCTCCATTTTCTACTCCCCTGAGAAAACATGACACTGAAGGGAAAGAATGCATTACCTTGAATCAGGAAATCTGAACATGACTGGATCTTCCTGACATATAGTATGTGTATGACAATGGGAAAGTCACATAATCTTTGTGTGCCCCTTAGATTATAAGCTATAGTATTCCAGTGAAATTATGATCTCACCACAATATTGAGTTTATCTTTTTGTGTCTGTCTGTCTCTTTCTTTCTCTGTTTCTCCCCTTCTCCCTCACCTCCCCCCTTCTCTCTCTACCCTCCCTCTAGTTCAAGGAGTTTGTCATGTTCTTGAACATGAGTTATATATTCTTATCTTAGCTCATTCAGACTACCACATTCAGTCTTAGATGAATTTGGTTGAAGTAGTCTCTGAAGGGAGGAGTCAGGGAAAGCTTAAGTTTGTCTCTTGCCTTGGTTCTCATTAAAAGATATAGTAATGATATTTTATAGAAGGATACTCAATTTACAATTTAGCTCAGGTAAAGGAGAGCTATTTATTTTTTCCACATGAAAGAAATGCTTAAAACACCAAAGACTCATAAGCATGTTCAGGCAAAGGTTTAAACTATGAAACAGTAACTCTCACACTCTCCCAGAAGTTTAATATTGAAAATATGAAGACATCAGACACTTAGAAGGACTGCTGAACAGCCATTTCTCCCTCACTTCAGGTATCCATTTTCTGAACACTTTCAAAGTCCATATCTTCTGACAAGCTAGTATGTGAATTAGGACACTTCCTCCTATCTGTTCACCTTCATTGTGAAGAATGTAGTGGCAGAAAATCCCTCCTGATTCCAATACACTCCAACTATGGAACATAGGTAACTGAAAAGATAACCTCATAAGGTTACCTCCAAAGTTGAAAATGTCCTTCGTGGACTCAGTTTGTTCATGGATACTCAGGGAAAGAAACCTAGAGAACTGAGGAGCCAGGGCTTAGTTTCACTAAGTGCATGTGCTTATTGCAACATGAAAGCAGCTGCTTGGATGAAAAGTATCTCCTCCTCCCCCAAAGGAATTACAAAGAAAGCCTCACAGAGTCTCCACATGCTCAAAAGAGAAACAGAAACAAAAGATGAAGTCTTTCCTTTTAAAGTTTATTGATGGTGACAATTTCCTTCAATCAGTGGCCAATCCTCTATGACACAGTCCCTTGCCATGGAGAAACAGAAGCACATTGGTTACATATATCTTTTAGCGAGTCCTTAAAACACTTTTCCAAACATCATGGAATCAAAGTAAATGTGTCAATGGAAATATTTCTTCTCCATTACACATCACAACCTGAAGTATAATTTTTATCCAAAAAGAAAAACATACTATCTAAATTTATGTTTTGGGATCCTGAATTGTCATTTATCATTAATTCTTAATATAAAGAATCCAAATTAAATGTGTTTTAAATCTTCATTTTATAAAGTAAACCAATCTACACAAGGGGAGGGGGGTGGATGGGAGAGAAACAGCCACAGAGATAGAAATACAGACAGTGACAGATACAGACATAAACACAGATTGATAAAGACAAAGACTGTGACAGAGAGACAGATATCAGGAAAATATAACAAAAAGTAAAAAAGTTGTGAGTAAAATTTCTCAGCCTATGGTGGTAAAATAATTTGTGTCTCAGATTTTAATTAAATCAACTCTCCCTGCCCTCTTCTCCCACACCATGAGAAAACATGAAAAGTCTCAATTTTTTGATCCTTTCATACATATATATATATATATATATATATATATATATATATATTTAATTTTCTGTAGGTCAGTCCTCAGCAATTGTGCCCATTTTATAACCAGATTTTATGAACATGGTTCAAAATTTGGCATGATGGGTGTGGATATCAATTTCACATACAAAATACTGTCATAGTAATTTTCTTTGGAGAAAAAGCTATCAGTCAAAAGTGGCACAGTTTCCATTATATACCAAGATAACTGGTGAATCATAATTTTTCAGATGATCCGACAAAAAAAAATTCATCTTGAGACATCTATCCATTGCCAGTTGGATGGTATTTACTGCCCCTTAAATAACCTTTCTAACCCATAGGTACTGAATAAATCACTCTTGTTTTGACCCCTCCTGAAGACATATGCTACAGAAATATCTAAATTGCCTCTCACCAACTTTAGTCGAGTGTTATTTGTTCACTCTGGCATCTCAGCACTGACATGTCTGTTACAAGTTACAGCAAACAGTTTTTCTTCCAGAGGGCAGTCACTGCAAAATTCTGAAAAAAAAAACATTTCAAGAAAAGGAAGAAATAAAAACCTGCAAAACAGAAGAAAAAGTTCTAATCATAAAATTTAAGTAATATAGTTTGGAAAATGTTCTCTTCCTTCGCCATATCTGATATAATGCACATACAAATACCACTTTTGCTGTACCACAAATTTTTAAAAATAAAAGTCTGATTTTATTTTGTAGTTATGTTCCCCCTTCCTTTGTTGCTTCATTCATTGTTTCTTTCCTTTTTTTCCTTTTTTTTCTCTGTTTTTTATTCACTTTGGGGAAAATATTCTTCTTTGTTAGGAACTATGTGAGGAACACCCTTCAAAATCATTACATCACATTGCTGTGTTCTGTCAAAAAAGCCTTTATAAATAGATTTCATAAATGGACCTCTATTTGTTACCTGATTCTTTTGAACCTAATCCAAGGTACCAGCCTGCTATTTCTTTTAAAACTTCATTATGCTGAATTGGTGTGGGTATTGACCTCAGAATGCATTGAAGCTTGACATATTGTTATGTAAAGGCATCTTTCTGCCATGTAAAGGGCAGGTGACATACTCTTTTAGCTCTCATTTTAGCACAACTATTGATCTTTTTTAGGTTGTACGAAGGTATGTTATCTTAGTGAATTTATTTTGTAACAGCATGATAACGAATTAATAGTGGAAAAATTGCAGGTGATGATGTAAGGAAGCAGTGTGGTATACTGGATGTTATGTTGGCTTAGGGTCATGAATATTAAGGCTCAATTTTGTCTCTAAAAATTGCTTAGCTCTATGATCATTGGCAAGTCATTTAATATCTCTAAGAATTAGTTTCATAATTTGTAAAACTAGCAATAATATTTTATCCTCTCTACCACACAGAGCTGGTTGTTGTGTGGATTTAATAGTATAATGTATATAAAGCAAATTACCAATATTAAATAACTAATATGTATTCATTATTATTATGTTCTTATGAAATATAAAAACAATTTTGTGAATATTTAGTAAGAGTAAAGATTAATCCATAGGTAATTTGAAATCTGATTTTCCTCACTTCTTTTTTCAGTTTTTTCTTTCCATTACCATTTTTGCATGAATTTATGATGAACTAATTCTTTAAAAATCTGCTTGTCTACTTGGCAGATAATGTGATCCTTAGGAGGATGTTGCTCTATTTTTAAAATTTTTTATCTTTATTTATTCATTTTTTGGTTTTCAACATTCACTTCCACAGGATTTTGAGTTCCACATTTTCACTCTATCACATCCCTCCCCCCACCCTATAATGGCATGCATCCTGAATAACCCTTCCCCTAACCTGTGCTCCATTCTATCTCTGCCCCCCCTTTCTCTTATCCCATTGCCCTTCTACTTTCCTGTAGGGCAGGATATATTTCTATACCCCATTTCCTTTATGTCTTATTCCCCACTTGCATGTCAAAATTTTTTTTAACATTTTTTTTAAACTTTGGGTTCCATTGTCTAAGGTGCCTTTTAGCAGGATGTAGTTTCCTTCCTTATCTCTTTTCAAAAGATCTATTTTTGCTTTTACTTTGTCAGAGATCAGGCTTGCTACCACTGCCTTTATTTTTTTTTAATTCAGCTGAAGCGCAATATATTCTGCTCCAGCCTTTTACGCTTACCCTGTATGTGTCACTCTTTTTCAAATATGTTTCTTGCAAACAACATATTGTAGGATTATGTTTTTTAATCCATTCTGCTACCTGCTTCCATTTTATGGGTAATTTCATCCCATACAAATTAATAATTATTATTACTCTCTCTGTCTTTCTCTCCACTATTTGTCCCCACTGCTAATGCTTCTTTTTCTCTTTCCTTTTTCCTCTTCACTAGTGTTTTGCTTTTGATCACTACCTCTCCCAGTCCCTCTTCCCTTCTATTAGCCCTTTCTCTTTTCTTCCCCTTTATGCTTACTGCTTCTTCCCTCCCTTACATTGCTCTCCCTTTTCTTTCCCCTTTTCCCTCCTACTGCCTATAGGGCAAGTTAGATTTCTATATCTGACTGATGTTATTCCCTAATTGAGCCAAACCTGATAAGAGTAATGTTCAAACAATGCTCATCTCCCTCCCTTCTTTCCCTCTGCTGTACTAGGTTTTTTTGTCTTTTCCTGTAATATAAATTACCCTTGTCTGCCTCCTCCTTTCTCAGTACATTTTCTTAGATCACAATAATCCACTTTCTTGGATCCATTTAATCCAGTTGAATAGATTTATTTTTATCATTACATCAAAGTCAACTTATATTCACACCCATTATGTATACTCCTTTAACATGCTGTAATAATAATACAGTTCTCAAGAGTTAGAAGTGTCATCCTTCTTTTTTGAGATGTAAACAGTTTACCCTTGTTAACAACATATTGTGTCTTTCTATCCCATTTACCTTTTTCTGTCCCTCTTGAGTCTTGTACTTGAGGATTAAATTTTCTGTTGATCTCTGGTCTTTTTATCAGGAAGGTTTGGAAGTCTATTTCACTGAATATCCATTTTCTCCCCTGAAAGATCATGCTCATTTTCACTGGGTAGTTGATCCTTCATTGTAATCCAAGCCCCTTTGCCTTATGAAATATCATGTTCTATGCCCTATGGTCTTTTAGTGTAGAAGTTGCAAGGTCTTTTGTAACCCTGATTGTAGTTCCATGATATTCAAATTGTTTCTTTCTGGCTGCTTGCAGTATTTCCCTTTAATCTGGTAATTTTGGAATTTAGCTACTATATTCCTTGGCTTCTTCAATTTGAGATTTCTTTCAGGAAATAATTGGTGGATTCTTTCTATCACTATTTTACCGTCTGGTCTAGGACCTCAGGGCAGTTTTCCTTGATGATTTCCTGAAAGATACTGTCCAGGCTCTTTTTTCATTGTGATTTTCAGGTGGATCAATAATGTTTGAATTGTCTCTCCTGGATTGATTTTCCAGGTCAGTTGTTTGGTCGTGAGGTATTTTACATTTTCATCTATTTTCCTCATTTTCTTGTTTCTGTTTGAATGATTCTTGCTCTCTCATTGAGTCATTAGCTTCCATTTTCCTGATTCTAATTTTTAACAAATTGTTTTCTTCTATTAGATTTTGTAACTTCTTCCCCATTTGGCCAATTGTGTTTTTTAGGGATTTGTTTTCTTTTTTTATTATTATTAATTTATTTTGGTTTATCAGTAATCACTTCCATATGCTTTTGAATTTAAAATTTTTCTCTCCCTTCCTACCCACCACCCTCACCAAGACAGCACACAAACATATATAGTCTATACATGTACGTTCCTTTTAAATATATTTTCTCATCAGTGATGTTGTAAGTAAAAATCAAAACCAATAAGAGGAACCACAAGAAAAAGGAAACAAAACTCAACAGAAGAAAAAAAAATAGCAATTCAAATTCCATAGTTCTTTCTTTGGAGGTGGATAGTATTTTTCATCACAAGGTCTTTGGAGATGTTGTAAGTCCTTGTATTGCTGGAAAGGCTTAAGTTTATCAATATTAGTCATCACACAATGTGGCTGTTATTGTGTACAATGTTCTCTTGGTTCTGCCCATTTCACTTAGCATGGGACCATACAAGTCTTTCCAGGTATTTCTGAAGTCAGCCTGTTCATCATTTCTTGTACCACAATGGTATTCCATTACATTCATATACCAAAACTTGCTCAGTCATTCCCCAACTAATGGGCATCCTCTCAATGTTCAATTCTTTGCCACCACAAAAAGAGCTGCTATGAATATTTTTTTACATGTGGGTCAGGACTTGTTTTCTTCAGTGTACTTTCTTTCCAGTTGGTTAATTTATTTTTGAAAGACTCTTCTACATCTCTCATTTGACTTTTCAAATCCCTCTTGAGTTTTTCTAAGAAGGCTTTTGGGCTTCATATCACATCATATTCCCTTTTGAGGTTCCAGATGTGGGTTTGTTGACAATTTTGTCCTCTTCAGAATTTCTGCCTTGATCTTCACTGTCCTCATAAAATCAATCCATGGGACATTTCTTTTTACTCATGGTGTTCGATTTTTTCTTGGCCTTTAAAGAGGTTGAGCTCTCCTGCTGGGGAGCAGGGGGCACCTGACCTAAACTTGTTCTGTTTGGAGCCTAGGTTTTGGTCACTGACTTTGTGTGCTAGATCTTCCAATATTGGCCTTTGGAGGCTGTAGGGTTATGGCAGCTTACCTGGTGTTAGGCTGGAATCAGCAAGGCTAGACCTCTAGGGAAACTCTAGGTTGCTAGATTTTCCTTTCCTTTCACTTTCTTTAGCTCCTTTCAGATGAACGTTGCAGGGTATTTATCAACCTGAGGCCCTTTGTAGTGCTGCTTCCCTTATTTTAGCTGAGGTACTAGAAGACCTGTTTGCTGAAGAATGTGGGGGCACTGATGGTTTTTTCAGCTGGTTTCCGCCAGTTCCCCAACCCTAACTGAGGCACTCAGAGGTCCAGGTGTTGGTGTCTGCATGCTCCACCACCTGGATTTCAGAATATCCTCCTGTTATACTGAGGAGGGGCTTTCTGCTAGCTTCCTGGGACTCCTACTGTTCTGTACTGCTCCCCTTAACCCACGGAAAGAAGGGCTTTCCCTGTTGATCCCTCAAGTTGCCTGGGCTACTGGACTGCTGCTCCACATCTTTCTTCTAGTTTAGCTGTTCCAGGGTTTTTCCTGGGGTGATATTTTCTACACTTTCAGAGGTTGGTAGGGGAGGGTGAGAGCAACTATCTTTTTACTCTGCTATCTTGGCTCCTGGAAGCATAAGTTCTGCTAAAAGGCACCACAGACAATGAAGTAATATCATTACTAAACATACGCACAAAGTGTTATAGCATTCAAATTCTTAGAGGAAAAATTCAGGGAGTTACAGGAAGAAATTGATAGCAAAACTACACTGGTGGGGAACCTCAATATCCCCCTCTCAGAGCAAGATAAATCTAACCACAAAATAAACAAGGAAGAAATTAATGAAGTGAACACAACATTAGAATAGATAGGTATGATAGACCTGTGGAGAAAATTGAATGGGAATAGAAAGGAATATATATTTTTCTAGGCAGCACATGGCACATACGCAAAAATTGACTATGTACTAGGGCATAAAAATCTCACAGTCCAGTACAGAAAGGCAGAGCTATTAAATGCATCCTTTTCAGATCATTATGCAATAAAACTTATATGTAATAAAATTAATTTGAAATTAAATAATCTAATCCTTAAATATGATTGGGTCAAACAATAAATCATAGAAACAATAAATAACTTCATTAAAGAGAATGAGAGTAATGAAACAACATGCCAAAACTTATGGGATGCAACAAAAGCAATTCCTAGGGGAAGTTTTGTATCTCTAAATGCTTACATAAATAAAATAGAAAAAGAGAAGATCAATAAATTAGGCATGCAACTAAAAAAACTTGAAAAAGAACAAATTAAAAATCCTCAATTAACAAATTAAGAATATTGAAAACCAAAAGAAAAATTAAGAAAATTGAAATTAAGAAAACTATTGAGCTAATAAATTAAACTAATAGCTGGTTTAAAAAAAATAAAATAAATAAAACTTTGTTTGATTTAATTTTAAAAAAAGTAAGAAGAAAACCAAATTACTACTATCAAGAATGAAAAAGGGCAATCTCCCATCAAGGAACAGGAAATTAAAATAAAAATTATGAACTAGATTGCCCAACTATATGCCAAGAAAATGATAATCTTAGTGAAATGGGTACATATTTACCAAAATATAAATTGCCCAGATTAACAGAAAGAGAAAATAAAATACTTAACCCCATCACATTAAAAGAAATTGAATAAACCCATGATGAGCTCCCTAGGAAAAAAACCTCCAGGGCCAGATGAATTTACATGCAAATTCTATCAAATATTTAAAGAATAATGAATTCCAATTCTATATAGACTATTTGTGAAAATAGATGAAGAAGAAGTCTTACCAAAATCTTTTTATGATAGAAATATGGTGCTGACACCTGAACCAGGAAGAGTCAAAACAGAGAAAGAAAATTACAGAACAATTTCTCCAGCGAATATAGATGCAAAAAATTTAAACAAAATATTAATGAATAGATTATGGCAACTTATTACAAGAATAATACAATATGACCAGTAGGATTTATACCAGGAATGCTGGGCTGGTTCAATATTAGGAAAACTATCAGCATAACTGATTATATCAACACCAAAATTAACAGAAACCATGTGATCATCTCAATAGATGAAGAAAAAGCTTTTGACAAAATACAACACATATTCCTATTAAAATAACAAGAGAGCATAGGCACTAATGGAGTCTTCCTTAAAAAATAAACAGCATCTACCTAAAACTTTCAGCAAGCATTATATGTAATGATGACAAGCTACTAGCAATTCCAATGAAAAGGGGGGGGTAAAACAAGGATGTCCATTATCACTACTGTTGTTCAATATCATACTGCAAATGTTAGTTAGCAATAAGAGAAGAAAAATAAATTGAAGGCATTAGAACAGGCAAAGACAAAAAAAAAGCTATTACTCTTTGCAGGTTACATGATGATATGCTTAGAGAATCCTAGAGAATCAAGTAAAAAACTACTTGAAATAGTAAACAATTTTAGGAAAGTTGCAGCTTATAAAATAAACCCAAAAAAATCATGGGAATTCCTATATATTATCAACAAAGTCCAGTACCAAGTGATAGAATGAGAAATTCCACTTAAACTCACTGCAGACATAAAATATTTATGTGCCTACCTACTGAAAAAAACCCAGGAACTGTATGAACACAATTACAAAATACTTTTCACACAAATAAAGTCAGGTGTAAATAACTGGAAAAACCTCAGTTGCTCATGGGTAGCCCAAGCTAATATAAGAAAAATTACAATCTTAACTAAGCTAATTTACTTATTCAGTGCCATACCAATCAAACTACCAGAAAATTATTTTAAAGAGTTAGAAAAACTAATAACAAGATTCATTTAGAAGAAAAAAAGTCCGGAATATCATAGGAACTAATGAAAAGAAATGCAGGCAAAGGTGGCCTAGCCATTCCAGATTTTAAATCATATTATAAAGCAGCAATCATCAAAACTGCTTGGTACTGGCTAAGAAATAGAGTGATGTATCAGTGGAATAAGTTAAGCATGCAAGACACAGTCATCAATGACTATAGTAATATATTATTTGATAAACCCAAAGACCCCACCTTTTGGGATAAGAACCCACTCTTTGAAAAAAAAAATGCTGAGCAAACTGGAAAAGAGTATGGCAGAAAGTAGTCATAGACCAAAATCTCTAACATAGACCAAAATAAATTCAAAATGGGTTCATGATTTGGATATAAAGGTTGATACTCTCAGCAAACTGGGAGAGCAAGGACTAGTTTACCTATCAGATTTATGGATAACAGAGGAATTCCATGACCAAACAGGAGGCAGAGAACATTACAAAAAATAAAATGGATAAGTTAGATTACATTAAATTGAAAAGTTTTTGCAAACACAAAGTTAATGCAACTAAGATTAGAAGGAAAGTTGAAAAATGGGAAAGAAATTTTACAACCATTGTCTGTGATAAGGGCTTCATTTCTAAAATATATAGAGAATTAAATCAAATTTATAAGAATACAAGTCATTCTCCAATTGATAAATGGTCTAAGTATATGAACAGGCAGTTCTCAGTTGAAGACATTAAAACCATGTATAGTCACATGAAAAAATGCTCTAAATCACTATTGATTAGAGAAATGCAAATCAAAACAGCTCTGAGGTACCACATTACAACTGTCAGATTGGCCAAGATGACAAGAAAATGATAAATGTTGGAGAAGATCTGGGAAAATTGGAACACTAATGCATGGCGGAATTGTGAAATGATCCAAACTTTTTTGAGAGAAATTTGGAGCTATGCCCAATGGGCTATAAAAATGTGCATACCCTTTCACCCAGGAATAGGATTTCTAGGGCTATATCCCAGAGAGATTATACAAATAGGAAAAGAATCCACACTTACAAAAATGTTTATAGCGGCTTTTTTTGTGTTGGGAAAGAATTGGAAATTGAGAGGATGCCCATCAATTGGGGAATGGCTGAGCAAATTGTGGTATATTAATGTAATGGAATGTTAATTTGTCATAAGAAATGATAAACAGGCTGATTTCAAAAAAACCTGGAAAGACTTGCATTCTCTGATGCTGAGCGAAGTGAGCAAAATCAAGAAAAAGTTGTACACAATAACAGCCATATTGTGCAATGACTAATATTGATAAACTTAACCCTTCCCAGCAATACAAGGACTTACAACATCTCCAAAGACCTTGTGATGGAAAATACTATCCATCTCCAAAGAAAGAACTATGGAATTTGAATGCAGATTGAGGCATATTATTTGCTATTTTCCTCCTCTGTTGAGCTTTGTTTCCTCTTTCCCTCCTATAGGCTCTAATTATTATTTACAGCATCACTAAAGTGAAAATATGTTTAATAGGAATGTGTATGTATAACTTATATCACATTGTGCATCATGTTGGGGAGGTGGTGGTGCAGAGGAAGCTGGAGAAAAATTTTTAAAAATTTAAAAATTTTAAAATTTTTAAAATTTAAAAATTCAAAAGCCTATGCAAGTAGTTGTTGATAAATCAAAATAAATTAATTAAAAGAAAACAAGAAAAAAACCTTTGGCTTCCAAATTTTCTCCCTTTCTCCTCCTCACTTGCCCTCATTGACAGGAAAGGAATTCTATATGGGTTATACATGTGTAATATGCAAACTACTTCCTTACTAGTCATGCTGTGGAAAACTAACCATATTTCCCTTCATCAAAACCCACCCCCTATTCATTCTGTTCTCTCTTTTAACCCTGTCTCTCATTAGAAATACTTGCTTCTGCTTAAAAGCTCCCTGTATCTACCCTCCCCTCTATAATTCCTGTGCTCTCTTGTTCTCTTCCCCCCATCTATTTTCCTATAGGGTAAGATAGATTTCCATATCCAGTTGAGTGTTATTCCCTCTTTAAGCCAAATCCAATGAGAATAAGATTCACTAATTCCCTCTCAACTTCTTGCACATCCCCTAAGTTGTAAAAGCCTGCTCTTCTCTGTTTTATGTGAGATAGTTTACCCCTTTATACCTCTCCCTTTATCTTTCTCACAGTATAATCCTCTCTCATCCCTTAATTTTATACTCCAGATGTCACACATTCATCTTTAACTCACCATCTATCCTCTATCAATCAGTCAATCTATCTACATACATACATATTATTTTTCCTCCAATAACCCAAATACTGACAAAGGTCTCATGAGTTACAAATGTCATCTTCCCATACAGAAATGTAAAAAGTTCAATTTTAATAAGTCCTTTATGACTTCACTTTCCTGTTTACCCATTCATTTTTCTCTTGAGTCTTGTATTTAAAAGTCAAATTTTCTCTTCAGCTCTGGTCTTTACATCAAGAATGCTTGAAAGTCCTCTATTTCACTGAATAGTAATTTTTTTTTCCCTAAAGGATTATACTCAGTTTTACTGGGTAGGTAATTCTTGGTTGTAATCGCATCTCCTTTGCACTCTGGAATATCATATTCCAAACCCTGTGGTCCCTTAATGTAGAATCTGCTAAATCCTGTTTTATCCTGATTGTGTTTCCACAATACTTGAATTGTTTTTTTCTGGCAACTAGCAATATTTTCTCCTTGACATGAGAACTCTCAAATTGGGCTACTATATTTCTAGGAGTTTTCCTTTGTGGATGTCTTTCAAGAGGTGATTGGTGAATGCTTTCCATTTCTATTTTACCATCTTGTTGAATATCAGGACAGTTTTCCTTGACACATTCTTTAAAGATTATGTCTAGGCTTTTTTTTTGATCATGGCTTTCAGGCAATCCAGTAATTTTTAAATTATCTCTCCTGGATCTCTTTTCCAGGTCAGTTGTTTTTTCAATAAGATATTTCACGTTGTTTTCTTTTTTTTTTTCATTCTCTTTGATTTGTTTGACAATGTCTTGATTTCTCATCAAGTCACTAGCTTTCAATTGCTCCATTCTAATTTTTAAGGAAGTATTTAAAGTCAGTATTTTCTTCAGTAAGCTTTTAGCCTTCCTTTTCCATTTGGCCAGTTTTGCTTTTTAAGGCCTTCTTCTCCTCATTGGATTTTTTTTACCTCTCTTACATTTGGGTTAGGTTATTTTTTGAGATGTATTTTCTTCAGTATTTTTTTGGGTCTTCTTTAGCAAGCTGTTTGCTAGTTTTTCATGATTTTCCTACATCATTCTCATTTCTCTTCCCAGTTTTTCCTCTACTTTTCTTACTTGCTTCTAAAAATCCTTTTTGAGTTCTTCCATGGTCTGGGACTGATTCTTATATTTCTTGGAGGCTTTGGATGTAAGAGCTTTGACTTCGTTTTCTTCTTCTGGTTGTGTTTTGATCTTCTTTGTTACCACAGAAAGATTCTGTGGTCTGAGGTTTTGTGCCTTTGTTTGCTCATGATCCCAGCCAATTACTTCAGTTATAAACTGTTTTTTAAGGTAGGGGTCTGCTTCCAGTTAGGAGAATGTACTGTCTCAAGCATCAGGGTTGTTGTGCAGTTGTTTTCAGAGATACTTCTAGGGACCTGTAAGTTTTCAGTTCTTCCAAGGTGGTATGATCAAGGGTGAGGTGTTTACCCCTTTCCTCCTTTGCTCTGGTCTATGAGTGACCACAAGCTCTCTTTTCTGCCTTGAAACTAGAAGGAGGATTCTCTCTATACTGCCACTACAAGCTTCACCATGCCAGCACTCATCCTTGGCCCAGGATCACCACCCAGAACTCTGACCCAGATCCAAGCATAGGCAAATCAAGAGAATCCTGCCTCAGCACCAACAAATAATCCTTGCAATCCAGCCACTTGATTATCCTTCAGTCAGTGGGCCTGAAGCTCAGGAAGCAGCCACCACACTGGGGCTGCAGTCAGGGATGGACTGAGACCACACTTCACTCTCACAGTAATCACAGACTTTTCCTAATGACCTTCTAACTTGTCTTTGGTGTTTCTGGGTTTAGAAGTCAGGAAACTGTCACTGCTGCCCATGATAGAGTCCTGCTCTAGTTTTGCTGAGGCCTGTTGTGCCTGTGTGCCCACACCAAACTGCATCCCTCTCTCAGCTGGCTAAGATAGATCTTTCCAATCACCCATCTAGGTTCTCTTGGACCAGAAATTTCTTTCTCTCAGTCTTTTTTGGGATTCTACTGCCCTAGAATTTGTTTAGAGACTTTTTTTTTACAAGTATTTTGAGGGGTTTGGAAGAGAGTTCAAGCCAGTCACAACTTTTACTCCTTCATCTTGGCTCTGCCACCCTAAGAGATTTTTTTAAGGAAAGACGACTTAGCAAATGGAATATGTGGACATCAGAGAATGATGCAGTTTTATTTTTTTAAAGCAAGCAACTTGTAGAAAAGGTCACTTAGATGTCAACAACAACAAATGTTGCCCTTTCTATTATTTTCTCATGTTCTATTATGCCCCCCCACACACAATTTTCTTTTGTTCTCCCAAACCCATAGTGTTTTCCTTTTCCTATTTCTGTCTCCTATTTTCTCCTAGCGCCACATTTTATTGTTACTTCTCATGCTGCTTTTTCATGCAGTTATTCAAATTTCTCTTTTCTTCTTTTTTCCTTTAGCTTTTTGAGTCCCCTCTTTTCTTCCTGTGTCATTGTATGCTCATGACCTTTAATTCCTCCTTTCCTTCCTTCAGGGAACCAGGAGAATATACTTACTCTTGGGTTTTGTGATTCAGAATAAACACCCGCAAGTTTATGCTAAACTGTTGTGTGGTATAGTGAATAGAGTGCTGGGACTAAAGTCAGCAAAACCTGATCTTGAATCTGGCTAAGAGACTTAATAGCTTTGTAACTCTGGACAAGTCACTTAGCATCCATCTGTTTTAGTTTTCTAATCTATAAAATGGAGATAGTAGTAGTGCCTATATTCTAGGGTTGTTGTGAGGAAAAATGAGATAATATTTGTAAAGCACTCAGATTCTTAGGGCACTATGTAAATACTATTTTTATATGCGAACACTACGTGATGATATGTGTGTGTGTGTGTATGTGCAGAGAGATAACTTAAACTGTAAAAATATCTTCAAGTATAATTTATTTTATTTTAGACTATTTGAGATAATACATGGAATACAGTCCTTAACTTGGAATGAATGAGACATGGGTTCAGGTCCAATATGTGACACTATGTGATCATGGGCAAATCACTTAATCTTTCTGAGTTTCAGGCCATTCCTTAGTCACCTAATCAATCAATTTAATTAGTAAGCATTTGTTAAGGGTCTACTAGGTGCCAGGCTTTGTTTTAGGTGCTGGAGATACAATGATAATACTGTCTTGGCCTTCAAATAATCAACTTACAGAGTTATTTTTTTGTACTTACATGTAAAGATACTTTTCAATATTAATTTTTGTAAGATTTTAAGTTATATTTTTTTCTGACTCCCTCCTCCACTCCCAGGACCCAAGACACCAAGCATTTTGATGTAGGTTATATATGTAAAGTCATAGTAAACATATTTCCATGTTAGTCATGTTGTGAAAGAAAAATCAGAGCAAAAGGAAAAAATAACTGAGAAAAAAAAGTGAAAACATTATGCTTCAATCTGCATTCAGACTTCATTTTTTTTCCTCTGCATGTGGATAACATTTTCCATTATTAACCTTTTGGAATTATCTTACATCATTGTAACTCCATTCTGCTATCTCAGTAGATAATTGACAGAGTAATGTTGATCTGCTATGTTTGAGGGAGTTTTGTCACTGAAAGTTCCCTATTCCAATGGAATCACAAGACTGGACAAAACTATTGCCTATCACAAAAGCCTTAGTGCAGTTTTAAGCCATTAATGATTATAAAAATTCTTTCCCAGATTTTGGCTTCTTTTCTAATCGTGGTTCATTGACATTTTTTTGTGCAAAAAATTTTCACTTAAATGTAATCACATTTGTGATAATTATAAATTATATTAATTAATTATAAAATAATCCATTTTGCATTTCATAATGTTCTCTATCTCTTATTTGGTCATAAATTCTTGTGTTCTCCAAAAATTTGACAAGTAAACTCTTCCTTGCTCTCCCAGTTTGCTTATAGTATCAACCTTTATATCTAAATTGTGTACCCATTTTGACTTTATTTTGGTATATGGTGTAAGATTTTGGTCTATGCTTAGTTTCTGCCATACTCTTTTCCAGTTCTCCCAGGAGTTTTTGTCAAATAGTGAGTTTTTATCCCAGAAGCTGGGATCTTTGGGTTTCTCAAACAGTTGATTACTATAGTCATTGACTACTGTGTTTTGCATACTTAACCTGTTCCACTGATCCACCACTTTATTTCTTAGTCAGTACCAAGTAGTTTTGATGACTGCTGCTTTACAATACAATTTTAAGATCTCGTATATCTAGGCCACTTTCCCTAGCATTTCTTTTTATTAGTTCCCTTGATATTCTGGAACTTTTGTTCTTCCAAATGAATCTAGGTATTGAAATTATTTTTAGGTATTGTTTCTATGAAATCACATATTTAACATGTAGTATACATGTTTCAAAAAAATGTGATATACTTCCAATGCAAAAAAAAAGTATGATCCTCTTTGCCAAATTGTGAATGTGTGTGTGTGCACATACATACATTAGTGTGCATATATAAACTATATGTATTTATGTGTGTGTGTGTATATATATATATACACACACACACACACACACACAAACATATATTCCCACAATACAGATAGAGATGTGTCTGTATTCTAGGAATTATAGAGTATAGATTTAAATAAAAAATATACCTCTGTCTCTATATTTATTCAACTAGGCAAAAGTTATTTTAAACTTCATTGATGTAATAATCCATACATATATTGGTTTTGTTAATTTTGTCTTGAATAATTTCAGTGTCATAAGAACTTGCACAGACTGAAAAATATTCAAAATTTAGATTTACCTATGTCTGAACAGCACAAAAGTAAATCATTAGATAACACTTCCACCAGTTCCTGAGGCTCTAAGAAACTGAAGACACCTTAATTTTAGTTGCCTTTCAAAAACTATACATCTGTATTCCATAGTAACTTTCCATATGTAAGTTCATTTTCTCGTCCTATGGGTCTCAAGTTTCTATCCCAAAGAAATACATTCCACTAAAAATAAGAATTTTTCAAGCAACGTGCAGCCAGTATTCTCATCCTTTTTGGCGATCCTGCTTTAGGGCTACTTTTTCACCAGGTCTCATGGGGAAAGATTTGACCCATGATCTTATAGTTTTGTCATAAAATTGTAAATGACTTATTAGTTGAAGGATAAAGTATACATATACATATACATATACATATACATATACATATACATATACATATACATATACATATACATATACATATACATATACATATACATATACACATACACATACACATACACATACACATACACATACACATACACATACACATACACATACACATACACATACATATACACATACATATACATATACATATACATATACATATACATATACATATACATATACATATATATGTATATATGTGTATATATATGTATATATAGATAGATGTGTGCATACATACATATCTAAATGTATATATACATATATATGTACACATGTTTTTGTGTGAGAGTCTTTACTGGTAAAAGCACACTACCTGACAAATGACTTATGTTCAAGTCTCTAATGAACAAAATGCCAGCTGGCCAGACTTAAATTTTGAATTGTTCAAATAATACAATTGTTAATGAAACTTGCTTTAGACAAAACTAAAATTTGAAGAAAGCTGCAAAGAATTTTAAAGTCTAATAGTCATGTAGAGATAGGGTAGGATAGGTAGAGACTGATTTTGTCACTGGGCTTAATAACTGAGGAATGTGGTAATATGAAAAGGAAGTTTTAAGGTTATTTTTTTCTTTCTAAGTTTTAAAGGACAGATTCTTGTTATAATGCTGGTATGAGACAGCTGAGTTATGAAAAGTAATTCAATATTTCTAGGCAGTGTTTTAAGTCATTGTAATAAAACTTCCATTTAAAATTTTTGTATTTATATTTTCATCTTGAAATTTTCTCAATATACTAGTTACATTTATTTTTAGATTTTTACGAAGAAGATATCTAATTGAATTGTGAAATATTTTATATAATATATTTGAAAAGATCTGTTTCTGGGATATATATTTTTATCAATATTCCCTCCACTGACAGAGATGCCAAACTCATTTACACATAAGGAAAGAATCTTCATTTATTTCTGAGGCCAAAATAACAAACGTCTTGTGGCCACACTTTATGTAATATTTTCCATATTTTACTAGGCTGTCTTGGAGACATAAGCATAGGTCTTTGAATACACATATCCAAAATCTTTCCAGTTTAGTCATTATGCCTGCAGAAAACAAGCCCTGGCTCAAAATAACCCTAATATGAGTATGACAGAAGTATGTATGACTTTAGTGGAGCTGATTGTTATAGTTGATTAGCATATTCTTCTGCTTTGGGAAGTAGACTAATGATTTCAGGTCATCAACATGATGTTCCATAAATTTTCTGCTTTTGTGACCTGAAAAAAAATATGGAAAAATGATTCCCTTCCAACTAGTAATGATTAGACTATTATATGCTGAACATTAGTTAAGTCTCACTTAAATAATTTTGTCATGCCAAAAGAAAAGTCAACTGTGTTACAGATATTAAGAAAATGTTCATATCTAATTATTTCTAAATCTGGTTGATGGTTATGTTCTACCCCTTCTCAAAATGATCCATATGGCTTTAAGGCTTTTAAAACTTTCTTTCAATTACTCCTACTAAAGGTAATTTTCTTTATTGAATCTCTGCTTGTTATTTAAGGAAGCTATTCAGACTGAACTGAGTAGATGTCAAAACATCATCTCAACCTAACTTTCTTTGTTGCTGTTAATGACAACTGGGAGATATTAGAGGGAATTTGGTTGATACTCACTTTTAGTCTTTTGATTGTCTCAAGATGAAGTGCCAAAAATTTTAGAAATGTGTCTATCAGTGGAAAGAAATTGTGAGAAAAAAATTGAAAGGAAGTTTCTGGATTCTTTGGGGTTTTTTTGTTTGTTTATTTTCTTGAGGGAGGGGATGTCAACTGTCTTGTTGGCTTTCTCTGCTTGAGGGGATTTGCTTAATTTCATGGAAAGTAAACTTCATGAAAAATATTTACATAAAAATTATAGAACCTTCTTTCTAACATCTTCTGGTCAAATTATTTAACCTAAACAAATTTAAATCAATTTATGATTTTGGTTTTTTATCTGCCCTCTCTCCACCAAAATGGGATATACTCCCAATGCCAAAAAAAAAAAGTATGGCCCTCTTTGCCAAATTATGAGTGTGTGGGTGTACATATTTCTATTAGTGTGCATATATAAACTGTATGTGTGTGTGTGTGTATATATATATACATATATGTACATATATACACATATATGTACATGCACACAAATATATATTCTCATAATACAGATACAGATATGTCTGTATTCCAGTAATTATAGAGCATAGATTTAAATAAAAATATATCTATGTCTCTATATTTATTCAACTAGGCAAAAGTTATTTTAAACTTCATTGATATAATATGAAATACCAGAATATTTCCTCTCTACTCCATTTTCCTGGTGAAGCTTCAAGAAGTTTTGGGAGATTAAAAACAAAAGAAACAGTGAATCAGTATTTTAATTTACAAAACTTTGGTTTTTTATTATGTAAATATTTCTGTAGCTATTTTGCTGAAAATATTGGAGATACAGTTTTTAAGCTCTATTGATGACTATGATGGCACTAAAATAATAAAAAATCATTGTCCTGGTTTCCTGTCAAGCAGAACTCAGTCTTTCTACACTTCTGTAATTACTGGTAATAGTAATTTATGATGAATACTCTGAGATATCATCAGATGGAGAAGTGTCTTTTGAATATCAAATAGCTATTTATTTTATCATACATTTAATAATACATGTTTCATTGTAGTCTCCCTTTCTAAAATCTTCTTATCATCCTCATTGCATCATGAAGGTGATTTTGGATTTTTGAAGATTTTGCCAAAAAGCTTAACTTCAGGAAGGTTCTAATAAGATTGGAAGGATCTATTCATTAGACTGATGGAAGGTTATACCTGTTGGCCAGAAAAATAGTGTTTTTTATTCTACCAATGTCCCTCCATAAGCAACATAAATGAAGGAAAAGTAAACTGTGTCAAAAGAGAGATTATCACCACTGATATCCTGGGTCACTGAAAATTTTTTTAGTAATTTATTTTTTTAATTTATTCATAAGCAGAATGGAAATATTCTTATAATTAGAATTACTAATACTTTCCTCTGATAATAACAGAAAAAACTCCATACTACTTTATATAAACTTACTAAATTGTAAAATTTATATAAACATGTTTGTTAAGAAGAGTCATTTTCTTGACAGAGAATAGCTTTGAATTTAGCTGTGATCTTTTTTCTACTATCTCAGAGATCAGGTAGATTAAGATGCTATTTTTTTCCAATTTGACATTATCATAAAATTAATAAATTTTTATTGTATATTCCTTGCATGTTGATATGATAATTGAGATATTTTACATTTGTTTTACATGTTTTCAAATCTGTCCATTTGCATGTCTTTCATGTTTTGTGATGTGGTGAAAAATGATAGATCCAAAAATTATAACATATGTGTAATAGTCTGTGGTTTTATTGTTGTTGTTTAAGAGTAAACTAATACAGAACCTTGGATATTGTAGGCACTTAAAAATAATAAATTGTTGTTGATTTAAGGGTTTGTAGCTTATTTGTAGCTTTGATATTCTTCCATACTTTATTCTTTCTAAATAATTTTGAACATCCTTTTGAAAATATTTCATTTCATTTACTGTATTTGATTATTTAAAATGTTTACTGTGTTAGTGGGACTCTGTTTTTATAATAGAATAATTCAAAATTTTTGATACTGTAATACCTGAATTAAAATGTTTTCTAGTTATTATGGCTGGCTCCCTCATTGATGAGAGGCAAAACTCATCCATGTTTCATCTTCTTGAGAAAAACTTCTCTGACTGTTTTTGTAAATTTCTATAGAAGATCTACCCAATGTGTTGAAAGCCTTCTTACAGTTGCTTTAATATATTGGGAATATTATCACAATTCTCAGACTTCTACCCATGATGTACTTTTAGATGTATAATTTATTTTAACATTCATTTTTTAAAAATTTTCCAAATTTTCTCCCTTCCTCCACCCCCTCACATGCCCTTTAAGAAGGCAAACAATATGATAGTAATTATATATTTAAAGTCACACAAGGCATATTTCCACATAACCATGTTGCAAAAAATATAAAAACAAGAAAACCATATAAGATTTGATCTGTACTCAAGACTTCATCAGTTCTCTCTCCAGATGTGGATAACATTTTTCATCATAATTGCTTTTGAGTTTTCTTGAATAATTATATTGATTTGATTAGATGAGCCTTTCATTGTTGACTGTCATTACTATAGTGCTGTTTCTGTGTCATGTTCTGGTTCTACTCACTCCAATTTGCATCAATTCTTATAAGTCTAGCAAGGTTTTTGTTGTTGTTTGTTTGTTTTGTTTTGTTGTTGTTTTCTGAAACCATCCCCCTCATCAATTCTTATAACACAATAAGTCACATACCAAAACTTGTTCAAGAATGCCCCAATTGAAGAACAACAACTTTATTCCCAATTGTTTATTCCCTTGAAGTCACAAGTGTTAGCTGCCCTCTCCATTCTGTAACTGTAATCTAGAACTGAATGTGGCCAATGAGTTGCAGAACAGCACTCAGTCTTATGTGCAGTGCTAATCCAGGAGTCCCCTATGATCTCTTTATGAACTAGTTGTATAATATTCTTATTGTCTCTGGGCTGAGAGCTCTTGAAAGTATTGTTGTTTCTGTTCCAACCACCTCCAAGGCCCACAATTGGTAATGTTGATTAATGAACTTTGGATCAGCTCCCAATCCAATGTCAGAGCCCTTTCATATTGACTTCCTAAGTTGCCTCGTGTGGGAAAAAAGATCTCATTTCAACTTTTTGTTGGCTTTGTAGCTGCAAAATTTGACTTTGGGCATTATTTTAAAGCTGTTTTGAGGTGAATATTGGGAGAACTTAGATGTAGTACTTCCTTTACTCTGCCACTTTGGCTCTACCTCCCTACAATTTCTTACGTATAAGCTCATACTAGGAATAAGTTGGAACTCTCATCTTTTGTAAATATTTACATTCACTTGTATGTAATTTGCAATTTTGATTCTTCTAATATTTGAGTCAATTAAGAAAATTAGTAAGAGTCTATTAGGTTCAAAGTACTGTGTGAGAGGCACTGACATTACAAAGACCAAAAACAACCATAAAAATATATATATTTTGCCCATAAGGACCTAATATTCTACTGTGAAATATGCCATAAAAAACTAGATATTTCAATACGTGATACCTTGGGAGGGGAGAGAAATACTGATTAAGGGCACTAAGAACCGTATGTCTTAGAGTATCATACATGAATTAAGCTTTGAAGGGAGACAAGAATTCTAAGAGACAAAGATGAGGAAAGAATGCATTCCTAGCATGGAGAAACAAACTTCAGAAAGGCATGGAGGCAAGAAATAAATTATTGAATTTGGGGGACATAAAATAGTTTGGTACATCTGAAATCTGTTAAAAAAATAAATCTGAAAAGACTATTATACCCAGGCTGTTAAAGACTTTAAAATCCAGATAAAGGGAATGTGATTCCAGGCATCTTAAAGAAAATATCAGTAATAAAAAAGATAGGCTTTTGTGCAAAGACTTGCTTGGAAACATTGGAAGTGATTGTAATTTTTTTTCCAAATTATATTGACCACATCTTTTTTCTGTTATTTGACTTCATTCATATTCTATTTTTTTTTAATTTGTAACACCTATTCAAGATATAGATTAATGGATAAGGGGCTGCCCTTTGTTAACTGCATGCTGAATATGGGGGGGGAAAGTACATTTTTCATCCACTTTGTTTTTCTGTTGTTAATGGCTACACTAATGCTCTAAGAGTTCTGTTAGATCACCTAGAGGAACCCCTCTCCTTTTGTTGATTAAGAAACAAGTCAAGATGGATTAAATTATTTGTCCAATGTTATATCCTATTTGGATGCAGTAGAGGCATTCTTCATGACACTGAAGAAAACTGAGCTATCATATGTTTCGTACCTCATTTGATACTGATGATTAATAAATATTTAGAAAAGTTGATCTTTCTAGTAAGATATTCCATATATATATATATATATATATATATATATATAAACCTATATTTCAACATATATGGAGATATTTTGTTTAAGAAAAAACATTCACTTTGTTGCAGAGAGTGAAATGTTTATTATAAAGCAACAAATAAATGAACTTAATAAAATCTTACATTTTCTATATATTTGAACCAGTTGTGTGACTATGAAAAACTGATTTGCTATAGAAAATTTATGTAAAACTTATTAGTTCTCTTCTGATATTCCATTTGTTTCACTTCTAAAATATATACAAAACAGATGGCTTCAAGGATACCCATATACCCCATTTTCTTAAAGATTTTGTAAAGATAAAAATGTATGCATATAGGTCAGTAGTTTTGACTGTCTGTTTGGTTACCTTTGGATTGATAAAAGTTTATTTTTGTTTCCTCCTCTTTTGAAATCACTTGCACATTGAAATGTCTTGAAATCTGATCCAAGCATACCTTTATATTTTGATGCCTGTAGCATAGATTTCTTCAAAATACTTTTTGGGCAGGTCACATGCAGGAAAAATAGTGCAGAATAATATCAGGACATGTTAAGTTGTTCACATTGGATTCAATAATTAATTTCATAAGAAGAGTATTACGAAATAAAGTCAAAAAGAATTCTTGGACCCTGATTATGGAGAATCAATGCCAGCCTAATGCACTTCTACAGAACTTTGCTTTTGTATAAGATACAATGCTAATTTTTATTTATCAAATTCATTGAATCAGGAGTCTGAAATTAGAGAAAATATATTACTGAAGTTTTATGATATCATTTACAAACTTACTTGCCTAGCTTTTTGCCATTTTCACAATAATTTCAAAATAGCAACATCAATATTCTCTAGAATCATCCTTGGGTTTTGGAAGGCAATTATCTGAAACCTAAAATAAAAGATTTGTGCCTTGGAAAGATTTTGGGGGGTGGAGCCAAGGTTCCAGGGTAGAAAAATCTCTTAACTGATTTCTCTGAACACTCCCCTCCAAACACCTTTAAAATAATGTTTCAAGTTGAATTCTAGAGTAGTAGAGAAAATGAATCATCAGAGAGGAAAAATCTTCCAGCCCAAGACAACATTGGAATTTAGAAAGGGAAATCTGTGACATAAGGGTAGAGGCTGGCCTGAGGCCCAAGTGGATGAAACACTAGTGGAGGGACATGGTGGTGGTGGTGATAGAAGTAGCTGGAGTTTTGGGAAATCTCAAGAAAGAGATGGTAAAGGGACTTGTTAAATGGTAAGAAAGAGATTACAAGATACCTCTGCACTAGTACGGGACACAGAGCTAGATATTGATTGGCGCCTCCTTTGACTATCTTCATTTCCGGGTCACAGTTAAAGGGCACAGAGAATTTTCAGTCAAGAATGAGTGAAAATTCTAAGGGACTGTATAGCTGTCAGTGCCAAGGGATCAGGGACCCTGAGGAACAGTATAATTTCTGGTCCCAAGGGCAGAGGGAATCTGAGGACCAGTATAGATTCTAACTCCAAGAGATCGGGGACCCTTCTTGGGTAAGGAGCAAAGAGCATACCAACTAAGCACTGACCACACATCTCGTCAGACCATACCACGTTGGAAGCACTGATAACTTCTAGATCCCCAAATCAGGTTTTGAACACAGCTGTGAAAAAAGCCTGAAGCTCGAGACAATCCCTCCCACACACACACACACATAAATAGACACACATTGGCAACAGAGTCAAACATTAATATAAAGTTCCAAATTTTAAAATATGGAAAAATGAGAAAATAACAAAAATAGAACTTGAAAAAGACTACTGGGGGACAGGAAAAATCAAGACACAAAGTTAAGGACCTCCAGGGGCAAATTCAAGAAGGGAGTGTAGAGAAAGTATTTAGCTGAATCTTCCCAACTTTCCCGTCCAAACAAATTAAAAATAATGCCTCGAATCAAATTTTGGAGTAGCAGAGCTAACAAAAATTAAAATGAGATATTCTTCCAGCCCAAGAAAGCAGGGAGGTCAGGAAGAAATCTATGACACAGGGATGGAAGCTGGCCTTGAATTCATGTGGATGAGTGATGAGACTAGGTGGTAGTGACAGAAGCAACAGCGTCATGGCTTAGGACCTCCCAAACCAAATACGGTAAGTGCACATGACAATTGGCCAGAAAGAAACTAAAAGAGACTCCTGTGCTAGTACTAGAAAGAGGAACAGATTTTTTTTGGCAACTCCTTTCCCTATTTCCACTTTTTGATCATGCTTCAGAGGCAGGGAGAACCTTTGGACAAAAGGGACTGGAAACCCTGAGGGATGGTCTCATTTTTGGTACAAAGTGATGGGACCCTGAGGATCCATATCAGTCACAATCTAAAAGGATTAGGGGCCCTTCCTGGTTAAGGATAAGAGTATAGACCAGGAGAGCATTAGACATGTTTCAACATGATTCAAACCAACTTGGAAGCACAAAAACTGCCAAATCCCAAGAACAAGCTCTGAAAACAGTAGTGTGAAAAAACCTGAAGCTTCAGACAATGAAACAGAAGACTTTCAAGCATTCCTCATGAAAGAATGAGAGCTAAATAGGAAATCTGGCTTTTAAATACAAGAACCCATGGAATCAAAAAAAGTAAACATAAAAGAGAAATACGGGATTTGATGAGGTTAAACTGTTTACCTTCCTATGTGGGAAGACGCTATGTAATTTTTTTTGTGACTTTATTTTGTGACTAATTGAAATTTGTGACTATATTTTTGTGACTACATTTTGTGACTAATTGAAATTAAAAGAGCAGAAATACAGACTTTGGCTGTTGTAATACTTTCTTTCTGATTCATTACAGGATGATAGGAATGATTAGGAGAAATTAGGCATGTGATTTATGCTGCAGCCTGTAGGAGTATAATTTGGGAAGAGAGGAGAGAGGGAGGGTTAAGCGTTTGTTGTCGTTCAGCTTTTCAGTTGTGTCCAACTCTTTGTGACACCCATGGACACAAGAACTTCTATTCTCCACTGTCTCCAAGAGTCTGTCCAAGTTCACTTCTTTGCATTTATGACACTATCTACCTATCTCAATCCTCTGCTACCCCTTTTTTATCTTGCTTTCAATCTTTCCCTACATCTGTGTCTTTTCCAATGAGTCCTGTCTTCTATTTATGTGGCTAAAGTATTTCATCTTTAGTATTTCTCCTTCCAGTGAATAGTCCTAATAAATTTCTTTAGGTATTTTCTCCTCCTCCTCCATTTTTAAATTTATTATTTTTAGTTTTCAACTTTCATTTCCACAAGATTTTGAGTTCCAAATTTTCACCCCATCTTGCCCCTCCACCCACCACAAGATGGCATGTATTCTGAATACCCCTTTGCTTAGTCTGCCCTCCCTTTTATCTCTCCCCTTCTCTAATACCCTTCCCCTTCTATTTTCCTGTAAGGCAGGATAGATTTCTGTACCACATTTCCTGTATTTCTTATTTCCAAGTTGCATGTGAAAACATTTTTTTAAACATGTGTATTTAAAACTTTGGGTTCCAAATTTTCTCCCTTCCTCCCTCTTCACTCACCCTCATTGAAAAGGCAAGCAACTCATTATAGGTTATAAATATGCAGTTATCCAAAACACTTCCATAGTAGTCATGTTGTGAAAAAGTAAGTATATTTTTCTTCATCCTATTCTGCCCCCTCATTTATTAAATTCTTTCTTTTGACCCTGTCCATCCTCAGAAGTGTTTGCTTCTGATTACCCCCTCCCCAAACCTGCCCTCCCCTCTATCATCTCCCTGCTCTCTTGTCCCCTTCACCCCCTATTATCCAGTAGGGTAAGACAAATTTCCATACCTGATTGAGTGTGTTTGTTATTCCTCCCTTAAGCCAAATCCTTTGAGAATAAGATTCACTCATTTCCTCTCACCTTCCTGTTTCCCCTGCACTGTAAGAGACTTTTCTTTTCTGCTGTTTTTTTTATTTTTGTGAGATAATTTACCTCATTCTACATCTTCCTTTCTCCTTCTCCCACTGTAATCCTCTATCACCCCTTAATTTTGTTCTCTAGATATGACACCTTCATCTTCAACTCACCCTATACCCTCTATCTATCTATCTATCTATCTATCTATCTATCTATCTATCTATCCATATGCATCTAGATAGAGAGATTGATACCATACATACATAAGTATAATTTTCCCCTCCAACTACCCTAATACTGACAAAGGTCTCATGAGTTATATCATCTTTCTATGCAGGAATGTAAACAGTTTAACCTTAATAAGTCTCTTATGATTTCTCTTTCCTGTTTAACTCTTATTCATGTTCCACTTGAGTCTTGTACTTGAAAGTGAAATTTTCTATTCAGCTCTGGTCTTTTCATTAAGAATTCTTGAAAGTCCTCTATTTCACTGAATAACCATTTCCCCCCTAAAGGATTATATGCAGTTTTGATGGGTAGGTGATTCTTGGTTGTAATCCTATCTCCTTTCCACTCCAGAATATTCTATTCCATACCCTGCAGTCCCTTAATATAGAAGCTGCTAAATCTTGTGTTATCCTGATTGTGTTTCCATAATACTTGAATTATTTCTTTCTAACTGCTTGCAATAGTTTCTCCTTGACCAGAGAACTCTGCAATTTGGCTACAATATTCCTAGGAGTTTTCCTTTGGGGATTTTTTTCAGGAGGAGATCAGTAGATTCTTTCCATTTCTATTTTGCCCTCTGGTTCTAAAATATCAGGGTAGTTTTCCTTGATAATTTCTTGAAAGATGATGTCTAGGCTTTTTTTTTAATCATGGCTTTCAGATATTCCAATAATTTTTAAATTCTTTCTTTTGCATCTATTTTCCAGGTCAGTTGTTTTCTTAATGAGGTATTTCACATAGTTTTCTAATTTTTCACTTTTTTTGATTTCTTTTACAGTGTCTTGATTTCTCATAAAGTCACTAGCTTCCAATTGCTCCATTCTAACTTAAAGGAAGTATTTTCTTTAGTAACCCTTTGGACTTCCTTTTCCATTTGGCCAGTTTTGGATAGGCTATTTTTTAAGGTTTTTTTTTTTTTTAGTTTAGTTTAGGTTTTTTTTTTTTTTTGGCAATCGGGGTTAAGTGACTTGCCCAGTGTCACACAGCTTGTAAGTGTGAAGTGTTTGGTCTGAGGTCGTATTTGAACTCAGGTCCTCCTGACTTCAGGGCCGGTGGTCTATACATTGTGCCACCTAGCTGCCCCAGGTTTCATTTTCTTCAGTATTTTTTTGTGTCTCCTTTAAGAAGCTGTTGATTTGTTTTTGATGATTTTCTTCCATCACTCTCATCTTTCTTCTCAGTTTTTCCTCTACTTCTTTTAGTTGCTTCTCAAAATCCTTTTTGAGCTCTTCCAAGGCCTGGGATTGGTTCACATTTTTTTCTTGGAGGCTTTGGATGTATGAGCTTTGACTTTGTTGTCTTCTTCTGCATGTTTTGATCTTCTTTGTTACCCAAAAAAGATTCTATGGTCTGATTCTTTTTGCGAGGTTTGCTTATGATACCAGACAATTACTTGAATTTTAAACTCTTTGTTAAGGTAGGAGTCTGCTTCCAATGTGGAGAAGGTACCATCCCAAGCTTTGAGGATTTTGTGCAGCTGTTTTCAGAGATACGTCTGGGGACTTGTAAATTTTCAATTCTTCCAATGTGGTATGATAAGGAGTGAGGTGTTTACTCCTTTTCTGGCCTATGCTCTGTTCTATGAGTGACCACAAACATGCTTTTCTGTCTTGGAACTGTGAGAAGGATTTTCTCTTCACCAGAACTCCAAGTCCACCACGCCAACACTCCTTCTTGCCCCAGGATCACCACCCGGGACTGTGACTGTGATCCAAGCATGGGTAAAGCCAGAGACTCCTGCCTCAGCACTGGCAAAGAGATACCTGCAATCCCCCTCTGATCAGCCACCTGATTCCCCCTCAGTCAGTGGGCAGGAAGCTCAGGAACTAGCCACCACCCCGGGTCACGCTCAGGAACTGAGACAGGAACCTAGCTTATCTCCCTTATTGCAGAAACAGACTTCCCACTGACCTTCTAAGTTTTCTTTGGTGTTTCTGGTTTGAGAGGTCTAGAAACCAGCACAGATGCCTGCGATTCAGTCCCCTGAGGTCTGCTCCAGTTTTGCTGAGGCCTTCCTTGATTATTTGCCCAGTCAAACTGTGCTCCTCTTCCCTCATGGATCAATATACCTCTCAAATTAATCATCTAGGTTGTCTTGGGCTAGAAATTTGTTCACTCTGTCTTTTTGTGGGTTCTGTTGCTTTAGAATTTGCTTATAGCCATTTTTTTTTACCAGTATTTGGAGGGGTTTGGAGGAGAGTCAAGCAAGTCACTGCTTTTACTCTGTCATCTTGGCTCTACCCAATACATAAATATTCAAAGAACTATATCATTACATTAAGGCAGATAGAAGGATTCTAAATAAAAAAGAGGGTACAGAAGTGCATCAATTATTTCAGAGTGATACAAAAATGGTTAGGCAAGAAAGAAAGATGCCGTGGGAAAGAGAGAAGGGAGAAGAAGTGGGAAAAACATCTGACATAAAAGAGTTATACAAGGAAGACATTTTACAGTGAAGGAAAAAAATGGTATAAGTGGGGGGGTCAACTTGAACTTCACTTACCTCAAAATTAATTCAAAGAGGAGAAATACATAGAAATATTCAATTGGTGATACAAATCTATCTTATCCAACAGGAAAGTAGGAGAGTGCGTTTGATAAAAGAGAAGGCAAATGAAAAGGCAATTTTACTGAAACAAAAGATACTTAAGAAGAGGGATAGTTTAAAAAAAGAGAGAGAAGGATAAACAGTAGAAAATACAAGAGCAGGAAATTCAGTTAGTAATTGCTACTTGGAATGGGAATGGAATGAACTAACCTATAAAATGGAAGCAGATAACATGGATTAGAAACCACAGTACTCTGTAGACATTATAAATATTTGGGAGTCTACCAGCCAAAACAAAATCAGAAACTATATGAACACAATTACAAAACACTTTTCACACAAATAAAGTCAGATTTAAATAATTGAAAAACATCAGTTGCTCATGAGTAAGTTGCGAAAGTACAATAAAATGACATTTCTACCTAATTTAATTTACTTTTTCAGTACCATACCAATCACACTACCAAAAATTATTTTATAGAGGTAGATAAAATGATAACAGAATTCATCTGAAAGAACAAAAGGTCCTGAATATCAAGGGAATTAATGAAAAGAAATTCTAGGGAAGGTGGCCTAGTCATACCAGATCTTAAATTGTATTATAAAGCAGTAATCATCAAAACTCCTTGCTAATGGCTGAAAAATACAATCTTGGATCAATGGAATAGATTATGTACGCAGGACAAAGCAGTCAATGACCATAGTAATCTGCTATTTGATGAACCCAAAGACTCCAACTTCTTGGATAAGAACTCACTATTTGACAAAAACTTCTGGGAAAACTGGAAAATAGTATGGTAGAAACTAGGCATAGATCAACATCTTACATAGTATATGACATAATGTGTGATGACTAACTTTGATAGATTCATCTCTTCTTAGCAATGCAAGAATTCAAGACAACTTCGAAGGACTCATGATGAAAAATGCTGCCCACATCCAGAATAAGAACTATGGATTCTGAGATTCTGAATGCAGATCAAAGGATATTATTTGCTCTGTCTGTCTGTCTCTCTCTTTCTCTCTTCTTTTTTGTTTGTTTCTTCTTTCTTAGAGTTTCTCCAATTGGTTCTAATTCTACTTCACAATATGACTAATATGAAAATAGGTTCAATATGAATGTATATGTGGAGCTTATATCAAATTGCACACCATCTTTGGGTGGGGGGAGAGGAGAGACAGATAATTTGGAACTCAAATCTTATGGAAGTGAATGTTAAAAACTAAAAATAAATAAATTAATAAAAAATAAAAATAATAAAATGTAAGGAATCTTTTTGGAATAAAGATAAGGTTCTTAATAAAAAAAAACAATCCAACTATATGTTGTTTACAAGAAACAAATTTGAAACATAGAGATACATGGACTTAAAATAAGGGCAAGGAACAGAATATATTACTCTTTAGCTCAAGTTAAAAAGGTAGAGATAGGAACTATGATCTCATACTGAAGAAAAGAAAAAAATAAACCCAATTAAAAGGGATGTGCAGGGAAACAACATCTATGGAAAAGGAACCATGGGAAATAAAGTAACATCAGTACTAACTATACATACACCAAATGACATGGCATCCAAATTTTAAAGGAAAAGTTAAATGAGTTAAAATAGGAAATAAATATTAAAATTATACTAGTGAGGAACCTCAACTTTCCCTCTCAAAGTTAGGCAAATCTAACCATAAAATAAATAAGAAAAAAGTCAAGAGATGAATAGCATCTTAAAAAAAAATTGATATGATAGACCTCTGGTGAAAACAAAGGGAATATAAAGGACTATGCTTTGTCTCAGCTTAACAAATATTGATAACTAATTAAGATCTAAAAAAACAAAACCTCACAACTAAATGTAGATGAGGAGAACTATTAAATGCATTCTTATTCAGAATATAACTCAATAATAATTACATTCAGTAAAGTGTGGAAACATAGATTAAAAGGTAGTGGAAACAAATAATCTAATCTTAAAGAATGACTGGGTCAAAGAACACATCTTAGAAACAATCATCAATATTGTTAAAGCAAATTACAATAATGAAGCAACATACCAAAATTTGTGACATACAACCAAAGTAATAGTCATGGGAGCATTTATACCTCTAAATTTGTACAGCAATTAAAAAGAGTAAAGCAGATTAATGAATTGGGCATGAAACTATATAAACTAAAAAAAGAAAAATCCACAATTAAACACCAAAGCAGAAATCCTGAAAATCAAAGGAAATATTAATAAAATTGAAAATATGAAAACCATTTATTTAATAAACAAAACCAGGAGATAATTTAAAAAGAAGTATAAGATAGATAAACGACTGATTAATTTGATTTTAAAATAGAAAGAAAAATGTCAAATTATTCAATATCAGAAATTAAAAGAGTAAGAAAATGAGATTTAGCAAATATTACAAGTTATGTTGGCCAATTACATGCTGACAATATAAATGAAGTGCATTAATATTTACAGAAAATATAAATTGTGTAGATTAACAGAAAATGAAAAAGAATACTTCAATAAGTTTATCTTAAAAAAATACACTGAACAAGACATCAATGATCTCTCCAGGAAAACAATTCCCAAGACTAGATAGATTTATTAGTGAATATTACCAAACATTTATGGAACACTCTCAACAGTATCTAAACTTTTTGAAGGAAAAAGGTAAAGAAGTTACCAAATTCCTTTTATGACAAAAATAAAATTTTGTTATTTAAATCATGGAGAGAGGAAAAAAAGAGAAAGAAAAGTGTAGATCAATATCCACAATGAATATTGATGCAAAATTTTTAAGCAAAATACTAGCAAGGAGATTACAAGGATATATCATAAATATTTTATACAATGACCAGGTTGGATTTATAAAAAGAATGTAAGGTAGTTCAATATAAAGAAGACAATCAGTATAACTGACTATATCAATAACAACAACAAAAAAATCACGGTATTATGTCAATATACGTAGAAAAAAAATCTGATGAACTACAACACTCAGACCTATACAAAACAATAGAGAGCATAGGAAACAATGGAGCCTTTCTTTAAATAAATATTATCTATCTAAAACCAAGAGCCAGCATATTCTGTAACAGAGAAAAACTTGAATCCTTTTGAATAAGATCAGGAGTGAAGCAAGATAATCTTATATTAATACTATGATTTGAGCTTCATGGCTCAGTTTTTCATAAGTCTCACGATAGAAGCTACCAATCCAAACAGTGCATTTGTTTTCTTAATGTGTGCTATGAGAAATTCTAGAAATGGGACAAAGTTTAAGAAGAGGAATATACCTTTACATAATTCTGCACTTAAATAGCAATATATATATATATATATATATATATATATATATATATATCTCCATACACACTGCTAAGTAGAAAATACATTATATATGTCACCAAATCTCAGTTTCATACTGCTTTTTAAAATAGATATGATAAATTCATTGTAACTTTCAAACCTGTCATACTCATCTATTTCCTTCTGAATTTCCTCTATTTTCTTCTACATTTTCTTTTAAAAGCTTCAGTGACCCTCTTTTCTTTCTTTTTTTAAATACATTAGTATTACTTTCCCTATTTTCTCCCTTTCAACAATAGAAGGGGGGAAGGGAAGAAGCAAAACTCTTGTAACAAATTGTATATTTATAAAAAATCATTCCACATATTGGACATGTTTGCAAACATTTATCACTTTCTGAATCTTGAGGACATGACATCTGTCTCAGGAGATGGGAAGTACACTTCATCATTGCCCTTAGAGTTAGAGCTAGTTAATGTCTTAATTAAATAGAGTAATTAATTAAGCAACAACTGTGGCTTATATTTTCTCCTTTACACTGTTACTATTTCATATATATATATATATAGATATATATATATATTTTTTTCTCCTGGTTCTGCTTACCTCTGTCAAACAGAAATAGCTTTAAGATGACAGGCTCTAAGCAATGAGAAGGCTGAATTTTTGCTGCTGTGAAATTCTATTAGTTCTAGTAGAATGACTGGTTGATCAGTCACAGAAACTGTCAGGGTACAGGGAAGTCAATTACTTAGATTAATCATCAGTTTGTCTATAAATAGAAAGCCTCAACTGAGAAAATAGGGGATTGTATCCTAAAATTGTGAATATACATAAGAAGTTGAAAGGAGAGAAGTGTCACCATCACCTTTCTTGAATCCTTCCTTTGAAAGGCTGAGAGGTTTGGGATTAAATATACATTACAGGACAGGGTTTCCCCCAAATTAGCCTTCATATTCCAGAACGTACATATACCTTTGGTACTAATGGTTACTTGAAAGAATATTTCTTTCAGTTTTTCACCTTTTAAATAAAACTACAGTGTTTGAAAAAAAAAGGTGGGAATACAACTCTGGTATATGAACTTAATGTGAGGAAAGAATTGACAAACATGAGAAATTCAGAGTAACAGAAGTTTTGTATACATTCATGCACAGAGAAATGGGTAGAATAAGAAGGCCTACATACACAGTAATCTCAATAACTTAAATTAAAAGGATAACTATGATGAAATTGGATTTATTAATGGGAAAAAAAGCAATTATCCTAGATGGTCATGCCTCACTGAGTAGGGCAAATGAGGAGAGAGTTGGAGAGGTGGACTAATAAGACAGAATATTGCATACGTGGTCAAATTCTGCCATTGTATCAGATTTTTTTTTCTTGTTTTTCTCAGATGGGGAAAGTTCAACCCAAATCTAAGAAGAATGCGGTATACTGGAAAGACTTTGATGTAAAGATAAAAGCCATCAATGAAATGTAAAACTCACACTGACAAAATATAATACTAGTAATTAGATAAAGCTTTATATATTAGAACATTTTCTATTGGTATTCTCGATGCAACCAATCATAGATAAACTATTGAATCAAGAAAACAATAATTTTAACTACTTAAAACAGCAAATTTGCCCAAAGGAAACAAGTTTAAAATGGGACTCATATTGGAACTATGACGAAATAGAAAAAACAGGAACAAATCCAAAAGAACACACACACACACACACACACACACACACACACACATACATGTATATGTGCTAAAGGAAAACCTTGAAGTACCACTCTGAAAATCCAGGCATCATTTAAACAATGATTTAAGTATGTAGTTGTTTCTATATAATCTTTGTAACATCTACAGTGGAGTAAGGAAAATAATGGAGACAACTTTTTCAATAAGACAGACAATTCAGAGGAAATAACTTAGACTTAAAAATAATAAAACCCCAAATATATCAAATAATGGTCCTATTTTTTACAACTTATTTTTTTCTATTGCCATTTTCCATATCCCTCCCCTTCCTAGTTTTTTATGACATTGTTAAGGATTTAATCAAGATTTTTGTTTTCCTTTAGCAAAATTAAGATTCACCTTTGGAAAAGTTTTTTGTTATTACTAGTGTTTCTCTCTTTTTTAGTGGTCAGCATTGGATTCCTGCTGCCAGGTCATTAAAGAGGGACAAAAGGCCTAAGCCAAAGGCACCTTTCTGATCTCTGCATAAGCGTCATACATCAGCTTACAGCAGGTTTTGCTGTGAATGCTGTGACCACCCTGGTATCCCACAGAGAACAAAGTCACCTTTACAATGTGAAAAAAAAAACTTATGTCACTCTTTCTTTTCCTCTCTGTAGGGAGAAGACTCTCTACTCAACCTTCTGAACTAGACTTTACAGCATGACAGCAAAATCCACTGCTATCATGCTGCTCAGCTGGCTAAAGCCACTGTTTTGCACTGTTTTAGAGTATGACCTATGACTCGTGTACCACATTTTAAAGTTATTCCCTCTTTAGAAATGTTAGTTGTTTAATAGTATTGGCTTTTCAACAAATTATATAGTTATTTTTTATCTCCTTCCTTTATTTGAACAATTAGAGAATTATGTTCTCCCCAAGAAGCATTGCCACATGTGTGCCAGATGCTAGGGAGAATAGGGTTGGAGCAATTCACATTCCTCTTATTAACAGCTTTAATGAAAGGAAAATCCATTATTAAATAGATTGATCAATTCCCTTAGGAAATGATATAAGCACTGAGCTATTTTACTACTTTCCAACTCTCTATGATTCAGCCACTTCTCTACGCTACAATAAATCAGAGTGTGATTGTCAATCACCCTTTCTTGATTATAAGATTATGTTAACATTATATAAAATATATTAAGCTATTATATATCTGCCCATCAGTTATATATTACAATTATTCCTTAAGACACACGGTCTGAGGAAAAAAATCAATTGTCTTAGAATGACTTTCAAAGTTACTGTATTTTAAAAACACTTCATTATTTTCAAAATTGTCTCCCTTGACTACATAGATACTTTATAATTTCAAACAAAATAATGAATAAATTATTAAAAGTACACATACTATTTTCGTTATTCAAAAATAAGTAGCAGTTTTATTTAAATTTTCACCATCATTCCTCCTCTAATGCTAAAAGAAACATGAGGAATTGAGACTCATGAAAATTTATTCCATTCTCTTAAAATCAATCTCAGTAATTGAAATGTTATTTAATACTCACATTCTTATAGTTTTAAAAAATTTGCAGGGGTGGAGCCAAGATAGTGGAGTAAAAGTGGTAACTTGCTTGAGCTTTCACCTAAACCCCTCCAAATACCTATAAAAAAGATTCTAAACAAATTCCAAAGCACCAGAACCCACAAAAAGACAGAGTGAAACAAATTTGCAGCCCAAGACAACCTGGATGTTTGATCAGAAATGTATATTGCACCAGAGTGGGAGAAAATCCCAGTTCTGCATGAGCATGCATGCCTTAGCAGGCTTCAGAGGACTGAATCACAGCAGCTGTGGGGGTATCCAGACTTCTTAGCCCACAAATGCCAAAGATAGCTTAGAAAGACAGTGGCAAAAGTCTGTGTCTATGCTGAGAGAGAAAAGCACAGTCATCTCAGCTGCAGTCCTAAAAGCTGACCCTGGGTCAGCAGCTGCTTCCTGAGCTTTGGCCCACTGACTGAGGGGGAATCAGGTGGTTGATCAGAGGGGGATTGCAGAGATCTATTTGCTGGTGCAGGATTCTCTTGCTTTGCCCCTGCTTGGATTTGGGTCACAGTTTTGGTTGGCAGTCCTGGGATAAAGAGGAGCTCTGGCATGGTAGAGCTTGTAGTGGCAGTACAGAGAGAATCCTTCTTCCAGTTCCAAGGCAGAAAAGAGTGCTTATGGTCACTCATATACCAGAGCACATGCCAGGAAAGGAGTAAATACTTCGCCCTTTATCATAGCACCTGAAACTTTACCGGTCCCTAGAAGTATCTCTGAAAACCACTGAGCAACACCCCTGAAGCTTGGGACAGTACATTCTCCACACTGGAAACAGACCTTTGCCTTAACAAAGAGTTTATAACTCAAATAATTAACTGGGATCTGAGCAAGCAGTGCAAAAAAGAGTCAGACTATAGAATCTTACTTTGGTGACAAAGATCAAAACATACAACCAGAAGAAGAAAACAGAGTAAAAGCTCCTTCATCCAAAGCCTTCAAGAAAAATATGGATTTGTGCCAGGACATGGAAAAGGTCAAAAAGGATTTTTGAGACACAAGTAAGAGAAGTAGAAGAAAAATTGAAGCAAGAAAATCGTGACAAACAAGTCAAGAGCTTGCTAAAGGAGACCTTAAAAAATACTGAAGAAAATAACATGTTAAAAATAGCCTAACCCAAATTGAAAAAGAGGTCCAAAAAGCCAATAACAAGAAGAATGTCCTAAAAAGCAAAACTGGCCAAATGAAAAAGGAAGTCAAAAAGGTTACTGAAGAAATCACTTCCTTAAAAATTAGAATGGGGTAATTGGAAGCTAGTGACTTTAGGAGAAATCAAGACACTGTAAAACAAATCCAAAAGAGTGAAAAATTAGAAAGCAATGTGAAATATCTCATTGGAAAAACAACTGATCTGGAAAATAGAACCAGGAGAGAGAATCTAAAAATTATTGGACTACCTGAAGGCCATGATCAAAAAGAGACCCTAGACATCATCTTTCAAAAAATTATCAAGGAAAACTGCTCTGGTATTTTAGAATCAGAGGACAAAATAGAAATTTAAAGAATCCACTGATCACCTCCTGAAAGAGATCCCCAAAGGAAAACTCCTAGGAATATTGTAGCCAAATTTAAGAGTTCTTAGGTCAAGAAGAAAATAATGCCAGTAGCCAGAAAAAAACAATTCAAGTATTGTGGAAACACAATCAGGATAACAAAGGTTCTAGTAGCTTCTACATTAAGGGCCCACAGGGCTTGGAATATGATATCCCAGAGAGCAAAAGAGATGAGATTACAACCAAGAATCACCTACTCAGCAAAACTGAGTATAATCCTTCAGGGAAAAAGTGGCTATTCAGAGAAATAGAGGACTTTCAAGAATTCTTGATGAAAAGATCACAGCTGAATGAAAATTTGACTTTCAAATACAAGACTTAACTGAAACTTGAAGATGTAAACAGGCCAAAGAAATCATAAGAGACTTATTAAGGTTGAAATGTTTACATTCTTGCACAGAAAGATGATATTTGTATTCATGAGTCCTTTGTCAGCATTAGGGTAGTGGGAGGGAAAAATATTATATGTATGTATATAGATAGATAAAAAGATAGATAGATAGATAGATAGATAGATAGATAGATAGATAGATAAATAAATAGATAGATAGAGGGCACAGGGTGAGTTGAAGATGAAGGGGTGATATCCAGAAAATAAAATTAAATGGTGAGAGAGGATTATACTTGGAGAAGGAGAATTAGAGAGGTAGAATGGGGTAAAATATCTCACATGAAATACACAAGAAAAAGCTTTTACATTGGAGGGGAAATGGGGAAGGTGAAAGGGAAAGTAAATCTTATTGTCGTAGGATTTGGCTTAAGGAGGGAAAAAACATACACAATTGGCTATGGAAATCTATGTTAAATTGCAGGAAAATAAAGGGGGAAGAGAACAAGAGAGCAGGGAGATGATAGAAAGGAGGGCAGATTGGGGGAGGGGATAATCAGAAGCAAACACTTCTGAGGAGGGACAGGGTCAAAAGAAAGAATAGAATAAATGGGGGGCAGGATAGAATGAAGGGAAATGCTTACTTTTTCACACAATGAATACTATGGAAGTAGTTTACATGACTATACATGTATAGCCTGTACTGAGTTTCTTGCATTTTCAATGAGGGTGGGTGGGGAGGGAGGAAGGGAGAAAATTTGTAACTCAAAGTTTTAAAAACACACGTTAAAAAAAAATTGTTTTCACATTTAACTTGGAAATAAGAAATACAGGAAATGGGGGTATTGACATACATTCTGCCCTACAGGAGAAAAGAAGGGATAGGGGGTAAATAGAAGGGAGTATAGATTAGATGAAGAGGTATACAGAATGCGTGCCATCTTGGGATGGGGGAGCGATGAGATGGGGAGAAAATTTGAAACTCAGAAACTTAGGGAAGTGAATGTTGAAAACTGAAAAATAAATTAAAAAAGAACTCTAACAAAAAAAAATTTAAAAATTTAAAATTTAAAAATAGAAAAGAATTATAAAAAATTGCAAAGTACTTCTCTTACAGCAACATATAACATAAGTAATGCAAGTGTTATCTCACTTTTATTAAAGACAATTCAAGCATTATAATAATAACCACAATGAAATTTTTCTTAGAGACAGGACTGCAATCATAATCTTCCAGTTGTGAGTTTAGTAACATTTCCCCTAATCAAAGCTGGACACTACTTAGAATATCTCTTAAAGATACACACACCTATAATAGCAGGAGCATATATGTTTATATGGTATATATTTATGCACCATATATATGTTTATATGTATGTATATGTGTATATATCTATGTATATACATGTCTGTTAGATTGATATTTGAAAGGTTTAGGCAGATGTTAAAGTTAAGAGCTATATTAAATAAAAAGACATGTATTTAGATTTCATAAGTTGTATCAAAAAGAGTGAAGATCAAGACTGAAACTCTGAAAAGGACAACATTGTCAACAAACCCACATCTGCAACAACAAAAGGGAATATGAACTGGTCTGAAGTCCAAAAAGCCTTCTTAGAAGAGCTCAAGAAGGATTTTAATAGTCAAATGAGAGAGGTAGAAGAGTCTTTCAAAAACACAATTGGCCAATTGGAAAAAAGTACACTGAAGAAATCAAGTCCCTAAAGAACACAATTGGCCAATTGAAGAAGGAAGGACAAAAACCCAAATGCAAAAAAGGTCCAAAAAGCCAATGACAAGAAGAATGCCCTAAAAATCAAAAACTAACAGAAGAGTACACTGAAGAAAACAATTCCCTAAAAAACAAAATTGGCCAATTGAAGAAGGAAGTACAAAAACTAACAGAAGAGTATACTGAAGGAAACAAGTTTATAAAAAACACAATCGGCCAGTTGAAGAAGGAAGTACAAAAACTAACAGAAGAAAACAATCCGTTAAAAATTAGAATTGGATGAATGGAAACTAATGAGTCTATGAAAAAGCAAGAATCAGTCAAATAGAAACAAAAAAAATGAAAAAAATAGATGAAAATATAAAATAACTCATTGGTAAAACAGCTGACCTGGAAAATCAGTCCAGGAGAGACAATTTTAAAATCATTTGACTACCTGAAAATCATGATGAAACAAAGAGTCTGAACAGTGTCTTTCAGGAAATCATAAAGGAAAACTGCCCTGAAGTCCTGGAACAAGAAGGTAAAATAACCATAGAAAGAATCCACCACTCACTGCTTTAAAGAGATCTAAAATTGAAAATGCCAAGAAATATAATAGTTAAATTGCAAAATTACCAAATGAAAGAGAAAATACTGCAAGCAGTCAGAAAAAAGTAATTTAAATATCATGGAAATGCAGTCAGGATTACACAGGATCTTGTAGCTTCTATATTAAAAGACCCTAGGGCATGAAACATGATATTCCACAATGCAAAGGAGTGTGAATTACTGCCAAGGATCAATTACTCACAGAAAATGAGTGTGATATTTCAAGGAAGGAGATGAATATTCAACAAAATTAGGGGCTTCCAAACCTTCCTGATAAAAAGACCAGAGCTCAACAAAAATTTTGATCTTCAAGTACAAGATTCAAGAGAGACAGAAAAAGGTAAATGGGACAGAAAGATACAATATGTTGTTCATAAGGGCAAACTGTTTACCTTCCTACAAGGGAAGATGACACTTGCAACTCTTCAGAGCTGTAATATTATTACACCGTGTTAAAAGAGTATACATAAAGGGGTGGTTATAAGTTGAATTTGATGTAATAATAAAAAAAAATCTAATCAAGTGTGTTAAATAGATCCAAGTAAGTGGATTATTCTGGTCTAAAAAATGTACTGAGAGAAAAGGAAAGGAGGAGAAAGACAAGGGTAAATTACATTGTAGGAAAAGGCACAAAAACATACTACAGCAGAGGGAAAGAATGGGGGGTGAGCATTGTTTGAACCTTTCTCTCATCAAATTTGGCTCAAGAAGGGAATAACATAACAAATTTGGTGTAGAAATCTAACTTGCCATATAGGCAGTATGGGGAAAAGGGGGAAAGAAAAGAGAGTGGGGAGGGGAAGAAAAGGGAAAGGGCTAATAGAAGGGAGGAGAGACTGTAGGAGGCGGTGGTCAAAAGCAAAACACTAGTGAGGGGAGGGAAAGTGAAAGGAGAAAGAAAAGCATAAACAGGGAGAAAAAGACACAGATATTAATCATAACTGTGAATGTCAATGGGATGAACTCTCCCATAAAACAGAAGATAGAAGAATGGATTAAAAAACTTAATCCTAAAATATGTGGTTTACAAGAAACACATTTGAAAAAAATAACATACAGTGTAAAGGTAAAAGGCTGGAGCAGAATATATTATCCTTCAGCTGAAGTAAAAAAAGCAGGGGTAACAATCCTGATCTCAGACAAAGCAAAATAGATCTTATCAAAATAGATAAGAAAGGAAACTACATCCTGCTAAAAGGCACCATAGACAGTGAAGTAATATCATTAATAAACATATATGCACCAAATGGAATAGTATCAGAATCCTTATAGGAAAATTTCAGGGAGTTACAGGAAAAAATAAACAGCAAAACTGTACCCTTTGGGTACCTCTACCTGCCCCTCTCTGAACCAGATAAATCTAACCACCAAATAAACAAGAAAGAAATTAAGGAAGTGAATAGAACATTAGAAAAGTTATGTATGATAGACCTCTAGAGAAAACTGAATAGGGATAGAAAGGAATATACTTTTTTCTCAGGGGTACATGGCACATATACAAAAAGTGACCATGTACTAGGGCATACAAAGTCACAATCCAATGCAAAAAGGCACAAGCATTTAATGCATTCTTTTCAGATCATTGTGTACCAAAAATTATACATAATAAAGTGCCATGGAAAGACAGACTAAAAAAAAAGAAAATAATTGGAAACTAAACAATCTAATCTCAAAAAATGATTGGGTCAAACAACAAATCATAGAAACAATCAAAACTTCGTTCAACAAAATGACAATAATGAGACAACCTACCAAAACTTACAGGATGTAGTGAAAACAGTTCTTAGGGGAAGTTTTACATCTCTAAATGCTTATATAAATAAAATAGAAAAAGAGGAGATCAACAAATTGGGCATACAACTAAAAAAACTAGAAAAAGAACAAGTTAAAAATACTCAATTAAACATCTAAGTAGAAATATTGAAAAATAAAGGAAAAATTATTAAACTTGAAATTAAGAAAGCTATTGAAGTAATAAATAAAATTAAGAGCTGGTTTTATGAAAAAAAAATTAAAATAGATAAACCTTTGGGTAATTTAATTAAAACAAAAGAAGAAGACCAAATTACTAGTATCAAGAATGAAAAGGATGAAGCTACCTCCAAGGAAGAGGACATTAAATCAATAATTAGGAATTATTTTGCCCAACTATTTTCCAACAAATTTAACAATCTTACTGAAATGGATATATATTTAGAAAAATATAAATTGCCCAGATTAACAGAAGAGGAAGTAAAATACTTAAAGAACCCTATCTCAGAAAAAGAAATTGAACAAGCCATTGATGAACTTCCTAAGAAAAAATCTCCAGAGCCAGATCGATTTACATGCAAATTCTGTCAAACATTTAAAGAACAATTAATTTCAATACTATACAGATTATTTGGGAAAATAGGTGAAAAAGGAGTCTTACCAAATTCTTTTTTATGATACAAATATGGTGCTGATACCTAAGCCAGTAAGAGTCAAAACAGAGAAAGAAAATTATAGACCAATTTCTCTAATGAATATAGATGCAAAAATTTTAAACAAAATATTAGCAAATAGATTACAACAAATTATCACAACAATAATACACTATAACACCAAAACGAACTGAAACCACCTGATCATCTCAATAGATGCAGAAAAAGCTTTTGACAAAATACAACACCCATTCTTATTAAAAACATGAGAAAGCACAAATACATATACAGTCTTCCTCAAAATAATAAATAGCATCTTTGTAAAACCTTCAGGAAGTATAATATGTAGTGGGGACATACTAGAAGCATTTTCAATAAAATTGGGGGTGAATCAAGGATGTCCATTATCACTGCTGTTATTCAATATTGTACTGGAAATGTTAGCTTTAGCAATACGAGAAGAAAAAGAAATTGAAGGTATTAGAATAGGTAAAGAAGGAACAAAGCTATCACTCTTTGCAGATGACATGATGATATACTTAGAGAATCCTAGAGAATCAAGTAAAAAAAATACTTGAAATAATAAACAACTTTAACAAAGTTGCAGGCTATAAAATAAATCCACATAAATCATTGACATTTCTATATATTACCAACAAAGCCGAGCTAATATAACAAAAATGACAATTCTACCTAAGCTAATTTACTTAGTCAGTGCCATACCAATAAAACTACCAAAAAATCATTTTGTTGAGTTAGAAAAAGTAATAGCAAGATTCATTTGGAAGAACGAAACGTCCAGAATATCAAGGGGACTAATGAAAAGAAATGCAGGGGAAGGTGGCCTAGCCATTCCAAATCTTAAATTGTATTATAAAGCAGTAATCATCAAAACTTCTTGGTACTGGATAAGAAATAGAGTGGTGGATCAGGGGAATATGTTAATTTTGCAAGACACAGTACTCAATGATTATGTAATTTATTATTTGATAAACCCAAAGACTTCTGGTATAAGAAACCACACTTTGAAAAAAAACTGCTGGGAAAACCCATAAACGACTATGATAGAAACTAGGCATAGACCCAAATCTCACACCATATACCAAAATAAAGTCAAAATGGGTTCGTGATTTAGATATAAAGGCTGAGCAAACTGGGGGAGCAAGGAATTGTTTATGTATCAGATCTATGGAGAACAGAAAAAATCTCGACCAAACAAGAGATAGAGAACATTACAAAAAGCAAAATGGATAAGTTTGATTATATTATATTGAAAAGTTTTTGCACAAACAAAACCAATATAACTAAAATTAGAATGAAGGTAGAAAATTGGGAAAGAATGTTTGCAACCAGTCTCTCTGATAAGGGTCTCATTTCTAAAATGTATAGGGAATTAAGTCAAATTTTTAAGAATACAAGCCATTCTCCATTTCATAAATGTTCAAAGAATACGAACAGATAGTTCTCAGATGAAGAAATTAAAGCCATAAAAAATTATAGCCAAAAAAGCTGTAGTCATATGAAAAAATGCTCTAAATCACTGTTGATTAGAGAAATGCAAATTAAAACAACTCTGAGGTACTACATCACACCTATCAGATTGGCCAACATGATAAAATAGGAAAATGATAAATGTTGGAGAAAATGTGGGAAAATTGGAACACTAATGCATTGTTGGTGGAGTTGTGAAATGATCCAACCATTTTGGGGAGCAATTTGAAACTATGCCCAAAGGACTACAAAACTGTTCATACCCTTTGACCCAGTAATATCACTTCTAGGGCTATATCCGAAAGAGATCATACAAATGGGAAAAGGACCCACATGAACAAAAATATGCATAGCAGCTCTTTTAGTGATGGCAAAGAATTGGAAATTGAGAGGATGCCCATCAATTGGGGAATGGCTGAGCAAGTTATTGTTTATAAATGTAATGTAATACTATTGTGCTATAAGGAATGATGAACAGGCTGACTTCAGAAAAATCTGGAAGGGTTTGTATGGTGTGATGTTGAGTGAAATGAGCAGAACCAAGAGAACATTGTACACAATTACAGCTACATTGTGCAATGACTAATATTGATAAACTTAACCCTTCTCACCAATACAATGATTTAAGACATCTCCAGAGGCCTCATGATGGAAAATGCTGTCGACATCCAAATAAAGAACTATGAAAGTTTTATCTGAATTTTTTTCTCTTCTGTTGAGTTTTGTTTCCTCTTTCTGATGCTTCCTCCTACTGGTTGTAATTTTTACTTACAACACCAATAATGTAAAAATGTGTTTAATAGGAATGTAAGTGTATAGCCTATTGTTTACCGTCTTGGGCAAGTGCTTACTGATAAATCAAAATAAATTGATGAAAAAATTTTAAATTTAAAATTTTTAAAATATAAAAAAAAAATAAAATTAAAAATGCATGCTTAGAAATTTAGGTTCTTCTCATTTTTATATAATTAAGGGGGGCGGAAGTCTATATGTCATTGTAGAGGGATTTTCCAAACAGAGAGGTATTGTTTGTAATTCTATTTGTGAATTAGTGTTCCGATTGCATCAACAAATTCTGCAGGATCTCAAGAACATTAGCAGCCATTCAAAAGGAGATCAAGTTATTGATTCACACTGGAAAAGCCAAGTATATGATGAATAATGTGTGTTGTCCTATTTACGTTGTTAGTGTTGTTGTTGTAGTTTGTCCTTCATTCTCAAAGAGAACAATGTTACGTAGTCAAATGGAAAGCTAATTGGGTATATCTTGGTCAGGCATTGAAAATCCAGAATTGAACAATTAAATTTGAATCAATATGGTGGAGTGAAAGGTCACAATTATGAAACCTTCTACAATTTTTTCCCTAAAAAATGACAATAAAAAAATACGAAATTGGATTATAAGTGGGGAAAAAAAACTCAGTGAGTCATTTTTTTCCAGCTCAGGGCAAATTATTTTTTTGTCTTTCATTTTGAAAGATGACCAATGTTATTACCGGGTGATGTTGTGATTTGCACATGAATTTTATTTAAGTGAGGTAGAGTTACATAAAGTCATCAGCCTCACTTTTTCTTCCAGTGTCATTGAAGAGAAAAGTCAAGATGACTGCCAATGGCCTAGGACGCAGTGGATAACCTTGGTGTATTTGATGCTTGTCTAAGGTCTGAATGCTCCACAGTTTTACTTTAACTGCCTTGATGGCTGCTGGGACAAATTGTTCTTATCCACCCATTCCACCCACATGCTTGGAGCAGATATCTACCTAACTTACCATTAGTTTGGAGGCCCGTTGGTTACCCTCAACCTAATCTAGCCAATTTGCTGAGAAGGTTTCATAAGCGTGTGGCTATTGGGCATTCTATACCTTCTTGGCCCCAACACAGGTGAGAGTTGTGTGGCAAGTGACCACCAAAGTTGGCATAGCAACCCTGAGATATTCTTGGCAAGCTCTTACGCTAGAGATCCCAGTCCATCCTCACCACTCCACATACACCAAAGCAACTTAGGCAGAGAAATAAGTATTTAATAATAAATTATTGGAAAGATGCAAGTTTTTTTTTTCTCTGCTTATATCCTCATTTTCTACCAGGTCAAGTAAACATCTGACGGATGTGGCTGATAATGAGGTTGGATTAACTTTCTCCTCAATCTTGTTCAGACCTCATCCAAGGCGGGAAATCCGTGGTATTCTACTAAGGCTTGTGGGGGTGTAGATCCTTTCTCTAGATTACCCAAGGCTGTGAGTGGTCTGAGAATAAGAGTGCTCAAAGTCATATCTACCATTCCCTCATTAAATGGGTCCTCCACTTGTCATGATTTTTTTCACATTAAGTGTTAACCACTCAGAATTGAGCATCATCCTCAGGAATACTCACTCTTCCAGGGGCATGTAACCATTGAATTGGTTCCTTCAGGAGTCTTTGGCATTCAGGGTGGCACTGACCATTTTTAATAATTGTTTGCTAGCAATAACTAATAAAATGATTAATTACTCAGAAACTAAGTCTCTTAAACATTTTATACATCACATTAGCACAAAAGAAAGATAAATCTGCAGACACTCTATGGGAGCTGACCAAGAAGGTGACAAGGTGAAAATGACACTGGCTATGGGCTCTGTGGTGGCAGCATTGGTGGGAAGCATTGCCCAGGGATGGTAAAAGTATCAAACACCTGGTCAGAAAGAGATTTTAAAAGGACTTCTGCGCTAGTACTCGATGCAGGACTAGATGCTGTTTGTCTGATTTATTGCCCATTACTCAGTTCCAGATCACAGTTTTAGAGTGGAGAAGAGTTGGGGTCACAAGGGAACAGGGACCTTATTTGTATAAGAAGACAATGACCAGACCTCTCATTATATTATACTCATTGTAAATACTGAAAATTTATAGACTCACAGACTGAGCTGTGAAAGCATCAGAATAATGTAAAAAAAAGAAGAACTTATAACATAATGTCCAAAGTTAAGAATTAGTCTGGGAAAATAAGCAAACAACAATAAAAAAAAAGAGTCGGACCATAAAAAATACTATGATGAAAAGGAAGCCAAAGACACAAATTCAGAAGACAATGACTTGAAAATATCTTCAAGCAAAGCTTCAGAGAAAATGAATATTAGACATAAGACTAACAAAAATTTCTAGAAGTGCCAAAGAGATAAAAAAAAGAGTAAAAACAAAATGATGTTAAAAAGCAAATAAAAGCAGCAAAGGATATGGGAACAATATATCATAACTAAGCAACAAATTTATGGAAAGAGAATTAACAGATTAATGCAAGAGTCACAGATACATGGAGAAAATAATTCCTTGAAAATTACAAATTGAGAAATGAAATCCTATAACTCTTTGAGACATCAAGAATGAATAAAATGAAACCAAAAGACTGGAGAATAGAGGAAAAAGTGAAATCTACTTCATAGGAAAAAAAAACTTACCTGGAAACAAAAATGAAGGAGAGGCAATTTAAGAATTATTGGTCTACCTGAAAACCAAGGGAGAAAAAAAAGAGGTGAGATATATTATTTCAAGCACTTACTAATCAAAACTGCCCAGATGTCACAGAGCCAGAGGGCAAAGTATAAATTGAAAGAATCACTGATCACCTCCTGAAAGAAATCACAAAATGGAAACTCCTAAGAATATTATATCTAAAATTCAGATCTCCAAGGTCATGGGAAATTATTAAAAACAATGACAAGAATTCAAATACCATGTAGCGACAGTAAAGATCATACAAGACTTTGTAGCTACCAGTATAAAAGAGTAAAGAATTTAGAATATGATATTGTGGAAGTTAAATGAGGTAGGATTACAACCAAGTAGAACCTATCTGGCAAAACTGAGTTTAATCCTGGGGTGGGAGGGGGGGACAATGGATATTTAATAAAATGGAGAACTTTCAAGCATTCCTGATGAAGAGACTGGAGATAAATAAAAACATTTGACATTCAAACATAAGATTCAAAAGAAGTGCAAAAAGACAAATGTGACTGAGAGCAGAAGGGGCTATACAGAGTAAAACCATTTAAATTCTTATATGCAAAGATGATAGACCTAATCTCTAAAAAAAATTATCAAAATTAAGGGAGTTAGATGGAACCTACTTAAAAAGAAGTCATGGATTTGAGCCTGTTATGTGGAGATGACCTCAAAAGAAAAATGAAAGAGTAACAAAGGTATGCACTAGCAGAAGGAGGAAGGGAGATGAAGAACGTGGATTATTATCTCATCTAAAAGAGTGTTACAAAGAAGAGCTCATACAATGGAGCATAAAATGGGAGGATGAGAACAGGCAATGCTTGAAACTCACTATTTTCTACATTGGTTTAATGAGACAAATATTCATACACATACAGTTGAGTACAGAAATTCATCTTACCTAACAGGGAAGTAAGAAGCAAATGGAATAAGAGAAAGGAGGGAGGGATAAGAGGATGGATAAATTAGAAAACACATGAGCTAAACACATTTAAAGACTGGACAAGATAATAAAAATGATACATATAAAAGAATAGGATGGAGGAAAATAAACAGTTAACAATTTTAACCATGAATGTTAATGAGATCAACACATGCATAACCTGAAAAATGATAGCAGAATGTATTAGAAACAAAAATCCAACAAAACGTTATTTATGGGGGCATCTAGGTGGTGCAATGATAAAGCACCAGCCCTGAAGTGAAGACTTGAGGTCAAACTGGTCTCAGACCAAACACTTGACACTTACTAGCTGTGTGACCCTTGGCAAGTCACTTAACCCCACTTGCCTAAAAAACTGTTATTTATGTGTGACACACTTGAAATAGTAAGATAAACACAGAGCTAAACTAAGGGGCTCAGGCATATGCCTCAGATAAAGTTAAGAAAAGAAAAGAAAGGAAAAGAAAAGAAAAGAAAAGAAAAGAAAAGAAAGAAAGAAAAGAAAAGAAAAGAAAAGAAAAGAAAAGAAAAGAAAAGAAAAGAAGAAAAGAAAAGCCAGAGGTAACAAACATGATTTCAAACAAAGCAAAAGCGTAAACAGACCTAACTAAAAGAAAAGGTCAAGGAAACTACATTTTGCTAAAAGGTACCATAGACAATAAAGTATTAGCATACTGAATATATATGCACAAAATGACAGGATCCAAATTGTTGAAAGAAAACTTAAATGAGTTAGAGGAGGAAATAGATTGAAAAACTACACTGGTGGAGGACCACAGTTTTCCTCTCTGAACCTAGATAAATCTAATCATAAAATAAATGAGAAAAAAGTTGAGATGAATAAAATTTTTTTAAAAAGTTAAATATGATAGACTTCTGGACAATAATGAATTGAATGAGAAAAGAGTATACTTTTTATGAGATCTGAATGGCACCTTCAAAAAAATTAATAGGATGCAAAAACCTCACAACCAATTGCAGAAAAGAAGAAATATGAAATGCAAATTTTTGAGATCATAATGCAGTAAAAATTACATTCAATGAAGGGCCTTGGAAGGACAGATTAAATATTAATTGTAAACTAAATAAACCTAATCTTTAAGAATGATTGGGTCAAAGAGAAAGAGAGAATCAATCAAAATTTATTTTAAAATCACAATAGTGAGATAACACATGAAAATTTGTGAAATGGAGTAAAAACAGTATTTAGGGTACATTGATATCACTAAATGCTTATATCAGAAAAAGAGAGACAACATATCAATGAATTGAGCACAAAACTAATAAAACTATAAAAAACAAATTAAAAATCCCCACGTAAATACCAAAAAAAGAAATCCTCAAAATCAGAAATTAATACAATTGAAAGAAAAAATATTAAATTAGTGAATAAAATCAAGATCTGGTTTTATGGAAAAAATAATATAATGGACAAACCATTGACTTATTTGCTTAAATGGAACTGATAAGTCAATCAATAAACACATATTAAACACCTACTAGATCAGAGTACTAAGGAAAGCTAAGCACTGAGGAAAGTTAAAAAAAATGTAAAAAAATAGTCTCTTCTCCATAAGACCTCAAAATCTGCTGGGGGAGACAACAAGAAAAAAAAATCTATGTGTAGATAAACTATAAACGAATAAATTTGAATTGATCAAAAGAGGCAAAGCAATATAATTAACAAGCATCAGAAAGGCTTCCTGCATGAAAGCAGGAGTTTAGCAGGAAAGCCAAAAAACAGAGATTAGGAGGGAGAACATTCCAAGACTTGGAGACAGGCCACAAAAATAACCAAAACCAAGTAATGGAGAGCCTTGTTTGAGGAATTGCAAGGAAGTTAGTCATTAGATTAAAGAACACATGGGAGCATATAAAATATAAAAGATGACCACAAAAGTTGGGGGCAAGTGAAGATTATGAAGGGCTATGAAACCAAAAATATTATATTGGATTTTAAAGTGACAGAGAGTCACTAGAATTTATGGGGCATGGGAATGATATGCCTAAATCTGTATTTTTAGGAATAACACTTTAACAGCTGAGTGAAGAAAGAATGGCATGGGATAAACTTGAGACAAGAGACCAACCATTACCTACCACAATAGTGTAGACTGGAGGTGATGAAGAACTGCATTAGGGTGGCAGCAATGTCAGAGGAGAGAAGGGTAATGTTTAAGAGATATTAGAAGAATGAAACAGAAAGATCTTGGTAATAAATTGTATATGAGGTGAAATGAGGTGAAAGAAAGTGAGAAGTGGAGGATAATACCTACATTTTACACCTAGGTGATTTGGTACCATGCATTGACAGTAGTAGTGAATTTTACAAGAGAGAAGGATTTTGGGGAAAAGGTAATAAGCTTAATTTTGGACATATTGAATTTAAGTTTTCTATAAGACATTCAGTATGAGATGTCTAACAGGCAGTTGGAGATATAAGACATAAGGTCGGTACTGTCTAAGGAATGGAGTGGTGTATCAGTGGAATAAGTTAGCTACATAAGGCACAGTAGTCAATGATTATTCTAATCTGCTGTTTGATAAACCCAAAGACTCCATCTTCTAGGATAAGAATTCATTATTTGACAAAAACTGCTGGGAAAGCTGGAAAACAGTGTGGCAGAAACTAGGCATACACCAGCATCTTATACCTTACATCAAAATAAGGACAAAGTGAGTATATGATTTAGATATAAAAGATGATACTATACAGAATTTCTTAAAAGATGTCTAGGCTCTTTTTTTGATCAGGGCTTTTAGGTAGTCCAATAATTTTTAAATGTTCCCTCCTGAATCTTTTTTCCAGGTCAGTTGTTTTCCCCATAAGATATTTTACATTGTCTTCTACAATTTCATTCTTTGTGTTTTACAGTTTCTTGATTTCTCATAAAATCATTAGCTTCTGTTTGCTCCATAATAATTTTTAAGGAATTATTTTCTTCAGTGAGCTTTTGGACCTCCTTTTCCATTCAGCCAATTCTACTTTTGAAAGCAATCTTCTCCTTTTTGACTTTTTGGACCTCTTTTTCTGTCTGGCCTAGTCTGCTTTTTAAGCTGTTTTTTTTTCTTCAGTATTTTTTATGTCTCCTTTACCAAACTGTTGACTCTTTTTTTTTATGATTTTTTAGCATCACTTTCCTTTCTCTTCCCAATTTTTCCTCTACTTCTCATCCCTGATTTTCAAAATTGTTTTTAAGCTCTTCAATGGCCTGAGACCCGTTCACATTTTTTCTTAGAGGCTTTGTATGTAGGAACTTTAACTTTATTGTGTTCTTCAAAGTGTGTGTTTTGATCTTCCTGGTCATTATAGTAAATTTCCATTGTTGGAGTTTTCCCCCCATTGTTTTCTCATTTCCCCAGGCTTTTATTTGACTTTTAAATCTTCCTTAAAGTAAGACTTTGCTTACAGAGTGGAGGGCACACTGTCCCAAGCATCAGGTGTTTTGTGCAGTTGTTTTGAGAGATACTTCTCTGGACCTGTAAGTTTTCAGTTCTTCCAATATGGTATAATATAAGGAGATATGTGTTTACTACTCTCTTAGCCTGTGTTCTGGTCTATTTGTGACCACAAGACTTCCACCTGGATCTGAGTATGGGCAAAGCAACAGAGTCCTGTCTCAATACTAGTAATTTCCTTCTGACCAGTTGTTGCAACCCTTACAATCCATGGGCTGAGAGTTCCAGAAGCAACTAATGCAGCTGCTGATTCACTCTCTTCTAAGGCCTGATTTTGGTTTTCTTTTATTGGGGCTATGCCAGCACAGTCTGTGCTCCTCTCTGACCATGATGCACCAGGCTTTTCCTGCCAACTCTTCAAGTTGTTTTGGGCTAAAAATTTATACATCTTTTTGTGGGTTCTTCTGCTCTAAGAATTTGCTTACATTCATTTTAAAGGTATTTGGATGAGTTTGTGGGAAAGCTCAGGGGAGTCCCTGCCATTACTCTGCCATTGTGGCTCCACCTACTTGATGTAAATTTTTTTTTTAATGTTTAGTTTGTTTTTTTTTAAATTTTGCTAGGCAATGAGGTTAAGTGACTTGCCCAGGGTCACATAGCTAGTGAGTATCAAGTGTCTGAGGGTGGATTTGAACTCATGTACTCCTGACTCTGGGGCCACTGCACCACCTAGGTGGCCCTTAATGTAATTTTTTTTTTAGGCAATTTGGGTTAAGTGACTTGTCTAGGATCACACATCTAGTAAGTGTTAAGTGTTTGGTCTGAGGCTGGATTTGAACTCAGGTCCTCCTGACTTCAGGGCTGGTGCTCTATACACTGCACCACCTAGCTGCCCCTAATGTAAATTTTTAAAGAAAACATTTTTTTAGGTTTTTACTTTGTATGTTCCTCACAAATGTCCATTTGTCATCTTATTATTGTCATTACCATTAATGAATTTATTGATTATCTCTCTTATTCTTTAAAATAATCATTTTTAGGATAGACTATTTAGTTTAGAATTTAATATTTTCTTTTCCTCAATTACATGGAAAAAACCATTTTAACATTTTTTATAAAGTTTTTGACTTCCAAATTCGGTTTTTTACTCTTTCCTTTTCCCCCTTTTGTTGAGTAGGCAAGAAATTTGATATATGTTATACATGTGTAGTTACGTAAAAGATATTTTGATGTTATGTTGTAAAAGAAAACAGTAAAAAAAAACTAGAAAATGAAGTAAAGAAAAAATGTTTCCATCTGCATTCTATTGATGAGATACAAAATTAATACATATTCCTTTTAAATGTTCAACATTATATAGTTTAGTTCTTGAGACCACATATCAGTTATACGGTATTTTGTAAATAACTAATAGACAAAAAAAAAAACAATTGTACATAGGACTTCTGCATATCACTATGAAGCACTGGCATGATCCTGTTAGCATCATCTGGTGTAAGCCAGAAATGAAGCAACTGAAGTAAAATAAAATCATTTTATTGACAAGTGCCTCACATTATCTGATATGCAATCTGAATACCATATTGAGATACCATATGTGTGACATTTTCAGCTTTTTGTCCTTTTATAACATTCACAATATTAATCAAAATGTCAGGAGTATGTTAAGGGTTGTCAGCTGTAGGAAAAAAAAAAACACATTTTGGCTGAATTCATTTTCCCTAAGGGAGGAAATGATCATCTGAGTTACATTACGCATAGTTATAACTAAAGCCAGTGTTGTGGAGGATTTCTACTGGTGACAATTATTAGCTAAATATACTATATGTGAGTTAGAAGCAGAGCAAAATTACAGAATTTTTTTTTTAATGTTCAAAATAGACATTTAAGAACTATAAGTACACAAGATGATGTTTAGGGATATAGGGAACATGCTATTTTAAAGTCTTCACAGAAATATGATTCTACATAAATCAAGAAACTTCACATCATTACAATTCTTAGAGATAAAACCTGTAGTCTTAACCTGTAATCTTCTAATCTGAATTTTGTGGTTACTTTTTTCCTTCACTAAATTAGATCATTTTCTCTCCTCATAACCTGCTTCTCACCCGTACTCCCGGAGAAACTCCACAGTCTCCTAATGCTCCCTGTGTTTCTACAAATTCTGAGTGACCCACTTAAGGTGAAACACATTCAATTAAATGTGTGTTCAAGTGGATATCCAAAAGAACAGAGAACAAAATTACTGAAATATGTAGTTTATATTTCATATGTAATTCAGCAGATAATTTTGATATAGGGCACACAAGAGGCAAGGGAAGCATAGTCACACAAGTAGAACTTACATCAGAAAATGTACATATATATTATGTATAAAGAAAATACATTTAATGATTTGTATAAAAAAGCAACCAAAATCAGAAAAAAAAATTCCTTGCATTGTGCTGTGCTCTACCATAGTGTACGCAATGCAATTGTACTTCCTTAATCTATTTTTTAATTGGCATTTAATGAGATACGATATTTCTTAAAAGACTGAGCATATAACAAATTTCCAAAAATAAAAATAATAAGACAAAAAGAAAGATGCAACCATAGATTAGTATGATTTTGTTGTTTCTTTTTTAATGGTACAATTCAGTTTTACATGTGCATCAAATTTTGCAATTTTCTCAAATGCTTAATTCAATCTCAAAGTGCATCAAAAAATTTTGCCATTTCTAGATTTTCCTCCATTCTTTTTTTTATGGTTTAAAAAACTTCTTTCTCAGTTTTACTATAATAATATTTTTATATATTTCAGAAAACTCTATTTTCCTTTTCAGTCCTTAATATTAATGATGATAACGAAAGGTGTTGCTTCCCACTCTACTTGCTCTATTTTTAGAAGCAGCAATATTTACTACTTCCCTTTAGAATGTCCACATATTGAATCAAGAAAAAACTCAGTTCTGCTGTAGAGTTGAAAAAAATTTTTTTTTTGTGATTTCACATATCTTTTAATTATATATCCAGCAATTTGGATTAATTTACTAAGAAAAGAGCAAAGCAATTCCTTTTAAAGGAAGATGTTATCTCATATAAACACTAAATTATTACATAATTTAGATTAAATTATTAAAGTTGTTAAAATAGAAATATGAAGTGATTTATAAATCATATCCAAATGAAAGAGCCATTATCATAATAAAAGTAAACATTTTTATAGTACCTAGTTCCCAGAATTGTTAAAAGGTGAAGAGAGATAATATTTATAAAGTGCTTTGCAAACTTTAAACTACTATATAAATGTCATGAATTTATTATCATCATTATATTAATCATCAGGCTGTATGGTGCTATGGATAGACAGCCACACTAAAAGCCAGAGAGATCTATACTAAGGTCTTGCATCTAACACATATTGGCTATTGACAAACTGTCACCTACTCTTCAGTCTCCCTTACTATGCCTCTCCATATCCAATCAGTTAACAAGTTCTCTCTTTCCATGAACATAAGTTCTCTGACATTTGTCCCCATTTCACCTTTGAAATTGCAGCCATCCTAGTGAAGGCCCTCTTCACTTCATCCCTGGCCTATTCTAATTGCTTTGTGTGTCCTCATTCCAGTCTGTTTCTAACTCAGCAATAAAATTGACCCTCCTAAACTGCAGTTTTGAACAAGTCAATACATTCACTAAATCCTGCCTCATTAAATAAATTTCAGTGGCTACCTCTTACCTGTAGGGTCAAATGAAAACTTGAATTTTTGTTATTTAAAGCTGTTTACAACCTGGCAGCCTTTTTAGTAGTCTTATATCTTACTCTCCCTTACATCCTCTGTGTTCTGGTGACAATGGCTTTTTGCTGTTTGTTGTATTAAATATATAATTTCCTGACTATTTTTACTGATTTGAATGACTGGGATTCTCTCCCTTTTCATCTCTTCCTGCTAGTATCCCCAAGCAGCCTTTGTCTTGCTCAGTCACTTTCAGTCTTTACCAACTCTGTGATTTTGGTAAAGACACTAGAGTGGTTTGCTATTTCCTTTTCCAATTTATTTTTTTATTAATTTATTTAGTTTTAGTTTTCAACATTCATGTCCAAAAGATTGAGTTCCAAATTTTCTCCCCATCTCGTCACTCCCCCAACCCCAAGATGGCATGCACTCTGAATACCACTTTCCCTAATTTGCCCTCCCTTCTATATCTCCCCACCTTCTCTTATCCCCTTCCCCTTCAATTTTCCTGTAGGGTAGGATACATTTCTATACCCCACTTCCTATATTACTTATTTCCCAGTCACATGAGAAAACATTTTTTTTAACATTTGCTTTTAAGACTGTGGGTTCAAATTTTCTCCCTTCTTCCCTCTCCACCCACCCTCATCGAGAAGGCAAGCAACTCCATACAGGTTATACATATGTAGTTATACAAAACACTTCCACAGTAGTTATGTTGTGAAAAACTAAGTATGTTTCCCTTAATCCTATCCCACCCCCATTTTATTCTATTCTCTCTTTTGCCCCTGATTTTCCTTACAAGTGTTTGCTTCTGGGGGGCGGAGACAAGATGACAGAGTGAAAGCAGTGATTTGCTTGAGCTCTTCCCCAAACCCCTCCAAATACCTATAAAAAAGGGCTCTAAACAAATTCTAAAGCAGCAAAACTCACAAAAAGACAGAGTGAAGCAAATTTTCAAGCCAAGACAACCTGGATGGTTGATAAGAAAGGTATATCTCTTAGGGTTGGGAGAGGAGCACAGCTCGGCATTCGTCAACAGACTGCAGTGACCCTGAAGCAGACCTTAGGGGACTGAATCACAGGCATCTGTTTCAGGTTCCAAACCTCTCAACCCACAAAAGCCAAAGACAACTTGGAAGGTCAGTGGCAAAAGACTGTATATGCGGTGAGAGAGGAGGTAGGTCTCAGAGCCAGTTCCACAGTGTTGAGCACTGAGCATGGGTCTCTGGGTGATGGATGCATCCTGAGCTTCTGGCCCAAAGACTGAGGGGGAATCAAGTGCCTGATGAGAGGGGAACTGCAGGGATCTCTTTGCCAGTGCTGAGGCATGGTGGATCTTGTAGTGGCTGTGGAGAGGAAACCCTCCTCACAGTTACAGGACAGAAAGCAGTGCTTGTGGCACTAATAGACTACAGCACAATCCAGGAAAGGAGTAAACACCTTGTCCCTTATCATACCAACTTGCAAGAACTGAAAATATCCAGGTCCCTAGAAGTATCTCTGAAAACAGCTGAACAAACCCTTGGGACAATACATTCTCCACATTGGAAGCAGACTCTTACCTTAACTAATAGTTTAAAACTCAAATAATTGGGCGGGATGATGAGAAAGCAGCACAAAAAGAGTAAGACTATATTATCTTACTTTGGTGACAAAGAAGATCAAAACATACAAGCAGAAGACAACAAAGCCAAAGCTCCTACATCCAAAGCCTCCAAGAAAAATATGAATCAGTCCCAGGCCTTGGAAGAGCTCAAAGGGGATTTTGAGAAGCAAGTAAGAAGTAGAGGAAAAACTGGAAAGAGAAATGAGGGTGATGCAAGAAAATCATGAAAAACAAGTCAACAGCTTGCTAAAGGAAACCTAAAAAACTACTAAAGAAAATAACACCTTAAAAAATAGCCTAACCCAAATGGCAAAAGAGGTCCAAAAAGCCAATGAGGAGAAGAATGCCCTAAAAAGAAAAATTGGCCAAATGGAAAAGGAAGTCCAAAAGATTACTGAAGAAAATACTTCCTTAAAAATTAGAATAGAGCAATTGGAAGCTAGTGACTTTATGAGAAATCAAGACACTGTAAAACAAATCCAAAAGAATGAAAAATTAGAAAACAATGTGAAATATCTCATTGGAAAAACAGCTGACCTGGAAAAATAGGTCCAGGAGAGAGAATTTAAAAATTATTGGACTATCTGAAAGCCATGATCAAAAAAAGAGCCTAGACATCATCTTTCAAGAAATTATCAAGGAAAACTGCCCTGATATTTAGAACCAGAGGGCAAAATAGAAATTGAAAGAATCCACAGATCTCCTCCTGAAAGAGATCCCCAAAGGAAAACTCCTAGGAATATTGTAGCCAAATTCCAGAGTTCCCAGGTCAAGAGAAAATATTACAAGCTGCCAGAAAGAAACAATTCAAGTACTGTGGAAACACAATCAGGATAACACAAGATTTAGCAGCTTCTACATTAAAGGACCAGGCATGGAATATAATATTCCAGAGGGCAAAGGAGATAGGATTACAACCAAGAATCACCTACCCAGCAAAACTGAGTATAATCCTTCAGGGGAAAAAATGGTCATTCAGTGAAATAGAGGACTTTCAAGCATTCTTGATGAAAAGACCAGAGCTGAATAGAAAATTTGACTTTCAAATACAAGACTCAAGTGGAACATGAAGAGGTAAACAGGAAAGAGAAATCATAAGAGACTTATTAAGTTGAACTGTTTACATTCCTGCATGGAAAGGATATTTATAACTCATGAGACCTTTGTCAGTATTAGGGTAGTTGGAGGAAAAATTATATGTATGTATGGATAGATAGATAGATAGATAGATAGAGGGCACAGGGTGAGTTGAAGATTAAGGGGTCATATCTGGAGAATAAAATTAAGGGATGAGAGAGGATTATACTAGGAGAAGAAGAAAGGGAGAGTAGAATGGGGTAAATTATCTCAAAAAAAAACAAAAGAAAAGCTCTTACAGTGGAGGGGAAAGGGGAAGGTGAGAGGAATGAGTGAATCTTATTCTCATAGGATTTGGCTTAAGGAGGGAATAACATACACATTCAATTGGGTATGGAAATCTGTCTTACCCTACAGGAAAATAGGGGAGAAGGGGACAAGAGAGCAGGGGATGATAGAGAGGAGGGCAGATTGGGAAAGGGTAATCAGAAGCAAATACTTCTGAGGAGGGACAGGGTCAAAAGAAAGAATAGAATAAATGGGGGGCAGGGTAGGATTAAGGGAAATAGAGTTACTTTTTCACAACATGTCTACTATGGAAGTATTTTGTAAAACTACACATGTATAACCTATGTTGCGTTCGCCTTTTCAATGAGGGTGGGTGGGGAGGAGGAAGAGAAAATTTGAAACCAAAGTTTTAAAAACACATGTTTAAAAAAAATGTTTCACATGCAACTGGGAAATAAGAAATACAGGAAATGGGGTACAGAAGTCTATCCTGCCCTACAGGAAAAAGGGGAAGGGATAAGAGAAGGAGGAGAGATAGAAGAGAGGACAGACTAGGGAAGGGTATTCAGAATGCATGCCATCTTGGGTGGGGAGGGAAGATGGGGTGAAAATTTGGAACTCAAAATCTTGTGGAAGTAAATGCTGAAAACTAAAAATAAATAAATTTATATATAAAAAAGAAAAGAAAAAAAGAAAAAGAAAAAGAAAACTTGCTTCTCTCAAAAAAAAAGTGATTGCTTCTGATTACCCCCTCCCCCAATCTGCCCTTATCTCTATCATACTCCTGCTCACTTGTCTACTTCCCCCCTAATTTCCCTGTAGGGTGAGATACACTTACATATCCAATTGAGTGTGTATGTTATTCCCTTCTTAAGCCAAAATCCAACCAGAATAAGATACACTCATTCCCTCTCACCTTCCCCCACTTCCTCACCATTGTAAAAGCCTTTTCTTGTCTATTTTACATGAGATAATTTACCCCATTCTACCTCTCCCTTTCTCTTTCTCCCAGTATAATCCTCTCTCACCCCTTAATTTTATTCTCCAGATATCACCCCTTCATCTTCAACTCACCCTGTGCCCCCTATCTATCTATCTATCTATCTATCTATCTATCTATCTATCTATCTATTTATCTACATACATATAATTTTTTTCCCTCCAACTCCCCTAATACTGACAAAGGTCTCATGAGTTACAAATATTATCTTTTCATTCAGAAATATAAAAAGTTCAACCTTAATAATTCTCTTATGATTTCTCTTTCCTGCTTATCTGTCATGTTTCACTTGTGTCTTGTATTTGAAAGTCAAATTTTATATTCAACTCCGGTCTTTTCATCAAGAATGTTGAAAGTCCTATATATCACTGAATGTCCATTTTTTACTCTGAAGGATTTTACTTAGTTTTGCTGGGTAGGTGATTCTTGGTTGTAATTCTATTTCCTTTCCCCTCCAGAATATTATATTCCACGATGTCCGACCCCTTAATGTAGAAGCTACTAAATCTTGTATTATTCTGATTGTGTTTCCACAATACTTGAATTGTTTCTTTCTGGCTGCTTGCAATATTTTCTCCTTGACCTGGGACCTCTGCAATTTGGCTACAATATTTCTAGGAGTTTTCCTTTGTGGATCTTTTTCAGGAGGTAATAAGTGGATTCTTTCAATTCCTATTTTGCCTTCTGGTTCTAGAACATCAGGGCAGTTTTCCTTGACAATTTCTTGAAAGATGATGTCTAGGCTTTTCTTTTTTTATGGCTTTCAGATAGTCCAATAATTTTTAAGCTATCTGTCCTGGATCTATTTTCCAAGTCAGTTGTTTTTTCAACGAGATATTTCACGTTGTTTTCTACTTTTTTCATTCTTTTGAATTTGTTTTTACAGTTTCTTGATTTCTCATAAGTCACTAGCTTCCAATTGCTCCATTCTAATTTTTTAAGGAAGCATTTTCTTCCATAAGCTTTTAGACTTCCTTTTCCATTTGGACAATTTCCCTTTTTGGGACATTCTACTCCTCATTGGCTTTTTGGACCTCTTTTTCCATTTGGGTTAGGCTGTTTCTTTACGGTGCTATTTTCTTCAGTATTTTGGGGGTCTCCTTTAGCAAACCGTTGATTTGTTTTTCACGATTTTCTTGCATCACTCTCAATTTTTCCTCTACTCCTCTTAACTTGCTTTCTCAAAATCCTTTTTGAGCTATTCCATGTCCTGGGTCCAATTCATATTTTTCTTGGAGGCTTTGTATGTAGAAGCTTTGACTGTGATGTCTTCTTCTGGTTGTATGTTTTGGTCTTTGTTACCAAAGAAATATTCTACGGTCTGACTCTTTTTGTGCTGCTTGCTCATGATTCCAGCTAATTACTTGACTTATAAACTCTTTATTGAGGTAGAAATCTGCTTCCAGTGTGGAGAATGTACCATCCCAAGCTTCAGTGATTTTGTACAGCTGTTTTCAAAGATACTTCTAGGGACCTGTAAATTTTTAGTTTTTCCAAGGTGATATATTAAGGGGGCAAGGTGTTCCCTTCTTTCCAGTCTTGTGCTCTAGTCAATGAGTGACCACAAGCACTCTTTTCTTTCTTGGAAATGTGAGGAGGGTTTTTTCTTTACCACCACTACGAGTTCCACCACTCCTCCTCACCCCATGACTACCACCCAGAACTATGACCTAGAGCCAAGCATGGCAAAAGCAAGAGAATTCTGCACCAGCAAAGAGATTCTTGCAATCCCCCTCTAATCAGCCACTTAATTCCCCCTCAGTGTGTGGGCTGAAAGCTCAGATGTAGCAGCAGCCCTGGGGCCACGCACAGGGACTAGGGTTGCGACTGAGCTTTTCTCTCACCACAGTCAGTTTTCCTACTTACCTTCTAAGTTGTCTTTGGTGTTCATGTGTATAGAAGTGTGGAATCTGCCACACCTGCCCATGATTAAGTCTTTCGAAGCCTGCTCCAGGTTTGGTGAGGCATGTTTTGCCAATGCTCCCATGCCAAACTGTGTTCCTCTCCCCAGGAGGCCTGATATACCTTTCTGATCAACCATTCAGGTTTTCTTGGGCTTCAAATTTGTTTCACTCTGTCTTTTTGTGGGTTCTGTTACTTTAGAACTTGTTTAGAGTCATTTTTACAGGTATTTGGAGGGCTTTGGGGGAGAGCTCAAGCTCTGCTTTTCTCTGCCATGTCGGTTCAATCTGTCTCCAATTCATTTTAAAGATGAGGAACTGAGTCAAACAGGACTGAGTTACTTGCTAAGCCTCATAGAGCTGGTAATTGTCTGAGGCCAGAGTTGAACTGAGGAAGATGAGTGTTCCAACCTCCAGGCCTCCATTTTATGACCATGCCACCTAGCAGACATTCTCAGTTATTATCTTCAGTGACTTTCGTACCTCTTAAGCATTTGACCAATTTTATTTTAAATTTTTTTCTATGAAGTCTTTATTTATTTATTTGTTTGTTTGTTTATTTATTTATTTATATCTATCTATCTATTCATTTTTGCCATTTGGTCTATTCTGTTTTTTTTTAATTTTTATTTCTATAAATTTATTTTGATTTATCAATAATCACTTCCATATGCTTTTGAGTTTAAAATTTTTCTCCCCCTTCCTCCCCACCACCCTCCCCAAGATGGCATACAATCTGATATAGGCTATACATTTACATTCCTATTAAACACATTTTCACATTAATGAGGTTGTAAGTAAAAATTAAAACCAATAGGAGGAATCATCAGAAAGTAGAAACAAAACTCAACAGATGAGAAAAAAAATACCAATTCAACTTCCATGGTTCTTTCTTTGGATATCGATAGCATTTTCCATCACGAGGCCTCTGGAGATGTTTTAGATCCTTCTATTGCTGGGAAGGGTTAAGTTTATATTACTCATTGCACAATGTGGCTGTTATTGTGTACAATGTTCTCTTGGTTCTGCTCATGTCAGTTCTGTTTTGATGGCATTGTTCTCTTCAGTGGATTTTTGTGCCTCTTTTACCATTTGGCTAATTCTGGCTTTTAAGATATTATTTACTTCGGTATGTTTTGTGCCTCATTTACCAAGTTGTTGACTGTCTTTTCATAATTGTCTTGCATCATTCTTGCTTTGCCCCTCAGTTTTTCCTCTGCCTCATGTATTTGATTTTTAAACTCCTTTTTGAGATTTTGCAGGAATTACTGTTGGGCTTTGTATGCGCTTCCTATTTTTATTTGAGTCATTGCTTTCAGCTTCTTTGGATTTGTTCTTTTTCTGGGTTTGTACTTTGATCTTAACTGTCACCAGATTGACTTGTTGTGGTCTGGCCCTTTTGTTGTTGTTATTTACTCATTTTTCCAGCTTAATTATTGACTTTTGACCTTTGTTAAAGTTGGGTTCTGCTCCTAGAGTGGAGGTTACTGTGCCAAAGTTCTGGTCCCAAGGCCCTGTTCCTCTAAGGCATTGAGTGCTATTTCTCCTTTTAGCCCTGGAATTATCACCCACAGCTGTCTATGGACATTGAAACAGGGTCCTAAATCTATCACCAGCAAAGGATCCCCTGCAATCTCCTCCCCACCCACATTTTAAGGGCTGAGAGCTCTTGAAGCTGCTATTGCTGCCAATGTAGCTGCCTGTAAGGCAGAGCCTGCCCAGCCTGCGCTGGGCTCTAGGGGCTCACTGTCAGCTAAATGAGAAAGGCCTTTCATGCTGACCTTCTAAGTTTTCTTTGGCTGGAAAACTTTTTCACCCAACTTATTCTTGGTTCTGACACTCCAGAATTTTATTTAAGGTATTATTTTAAGAGTTGTTTGGAGAATTGGGAAAAGCTCATCTTAGTATTTTTCTGCTTGACCATCTTGGCTCTGCCTTGCTAATTGGCCTTTTAATGTTCTAAGGAACTCTCTAAGACTATAAGTTGCAGAGTAGGTGCAGACTTGAATTGTTAGAGTAAATTTAGTTCACCCAAACCTCATAACCTCCTATCCCTTAAGGATTATAATGTCTCTTATGTATATCATGAACTTTGAACCTCATAATAGCCCAGGCAGATATGTAGTTAGTATTCAAGTCTAGTATTTACTGTCATGAATTTATCATGGACTCAGTTACAGCACACACTACAGAATATTTGGTCTCTGTTTCAGGAATGTCTAGGTCATCATGAAAATTATGTCTTCCCTCCCCCCACCCCCAAAAATATCAATAATCATTTGTCTCTAAATTTTCCTGCTCAGAATAAGGTAGAAACATCTAACCTCAGTAAGCCAAGGAATACCATCTTTGGGATTAATTTAACTGAATGAAATCTACTTATATAATGATAAGACAAAATTCTCAAAGACATCACAAAAACTTTGGGCTGCTCCAATACTGTACCTAGCTTTTGGATACTCTTTCCCTTCTAGGCATAATAATAGCAACACTAAAATAATAATAATAATCTATCATTTATATAGTTCTTTAAGATTTGCAAAGCATTTCATGTATATTTCATCTGATCATCACAACAGCCTTGGAGGTAGGTATTATTATTATACTCTTCTTAAATGTGAGGAAACTATAACAAACAAATGGTAAATGACTTGTTTATGGTTACATACGAAAATGTTTTGTAAAAGGTTAACAACCAGCACTTGGAGAAGGTGTAGAGGGGAGATAAAATTTTAAGTTTAACTTGCATCACTAACATTTTCTCCATTACTTTCTTGTCTAGAAATCAACAAAACAGTAAGTTAAGCCCAGAATTTTAGCATTTGTCACTTTCTGAGATGTTAATGCTCACATTGAAAACATAACAATTAAATCATTCCTGGCAATTAGCTGCCTACAGTACATCACTGGACATAATAAGTACATGTTTTTGAGAAAAAATTAAAATGTAGATCTTACAGTCTTCAATTCTAATACTCTATTCAGTAGACAAACTACCTGCTTCATGATGGGCTACTGATGCTAAGCCTATACCAATAGAATAACCTTTTTTTTCATTCAAAATAATGCAAATTAAATGGCAATATTCATTAGAGGAGAAGAATCGATGACCCTTAGAAAAATGCAGAAAGAATATATAGGAAAAAATACTTCATAACAAGCAGTGACAAGAGCCTAGGCATCAAAATATAATGACTAGACCCTGTTGTGTATGTGGTGGTTGATCAATAAGTGGTAGCATAAGTATTTTAAACTGGATTTCTGGCTGTTGAGGTTAATTCAATTACTACAGGATTTTTTTTTCTTTTTCTGTAGTTCTTAAGTTCCCAGAAGGAGAAGAAAAGAAACCTTTGTAATTGTCTTTCATCTAGTCAGGAAAAGCTCTCACAATGTTCCTTGATGTTCTAATTTGCTTATGATATCATGCTTTATATCTAAAATCATGTACCCATTTTGACCTTATCTGGGTATATGATTTAAGTTGTTGGTAGTTTCTGCCATATTATTTTCCAGTTTTCCCAGCAATTTTTGTCAAATAGTGAGTTCTCATCCCAGAATCGGGAGTCTTTGGCTTTATCAAAAAGCAAATTACTGTAGTCATTGACTACTGTGTCTTGTGTACCTGACCTATTCATTATCAAATAGTTGGGAAGACTGCTGTTTTGTAATACAGATTTAGATCTGGTAGTTTCCCTTGCATTTCTTTTCATTAATTCCCTTGATGTTAGGAATCTTTTATTCCTTTTTTTTTTCAGCCAAAGATTTACTAAGATCCACCATAATGGGCATACTCTTAAGGAGTCTGAAAATTAGTGAGCTGCTGGCTAGATTGTAAGAATCTTAGCATTTTAATGGAGACAAAATGTGCCTTATATACAGAAAGACTATGGAAGGGATCTAGGAGAGGCCAAATAGTCTATGAGGTAATAGAACTCTATGGACCTGGACCTTCTGGCCAAGGGAGAATAGAGCCTAGATAGGACTAAGGGTGGGAAGTGGCCAGGGGCCTTAGGTAGGTAAGACAATGGAGGTCTAGGACTAGGTTAGGTGTAACAGAATTGGGAGAGTGCGTATAGCCACATAGAAAGGCCAGTTGATAGGATTATAGACTCAGGCAAAGTCCAGAGACTTTTTTCCATGTGGGGAAAGTCCAACGTTTTTCCTTTTTGGGGTCTGGATCCCATCCTCATTATTCCCCCCCTCAAACAAATGGGTCACAAACTCTTTTGGGGTAAGGGATGAAGGTCTTGCTTCTGAAACTGATCACTGCTGGCAAGGGGTGTAGAGCTGTCTCTGACTCCAGGGGGTCCCAAACAGGAGGTTGACCAGGAAACAAGCACAGACTGCATCTAAGGAATGATGGGGGTGCGGAGAGAGACATACCTGCTGTTTGCTACCAACTGTAGGTGAAAGGCCTGTAGTCTGGAAAGCATAAATCTGACAGAAAAGACTGCAGGGCCCAGATATAAAGCAGGGACAAGATTTAAGGCCCAAATATGACAGGATAAAACATCTTTAGCTCTGTTTGGATTCAGATCATTCAGTTTTCCAAGGATGCAATATCAAATCCACCTCATAGCCAGATTAAGGAATAGCCAGGTGGGTAGCATTCCCTTTCAAAGGATCATAATGGGGAAACTGAGCCAGGAGGATCCCATCTTAGACTAAAGCTAAAATTAACCTCTCAGCTTTTCCCAATGCTGATTTCCCATCAGTATCACATTCTCTGGGTAGCTTGTAGCATTTCTCTCACATGTTGGATTGATCATCAATGGATTATGATCCATAAGACAACTCAAAATAAAATCCTATGAGCTTTCACCTCATACAGCAAGTTTCATTAATCACAGATTAGGGAAAAAAAAACTTTTCCAGGATTTACATATCAAACTTAAATTTGTTCTGGTGTAAAAAGCCAATCATTAGAGATTTCTATACACTTGCAAATTCTCAGCAAGCCATAATACAAACAAGTTTTTTGTCTAGTTTACACTTTAAAACAATACCCAACAATAGCCAAATTATTTTAGCAGTAACCAAATTATGAAAAGTTGCTTGACCTGATACAAAAAGTTCACCAATTTGAAACTTGAAATAAACCTATTACCAATCAGATGACTTCAATTCTGTTAAATTTATTTTCAAATTGCTTTACACAGAGAATCAACATATCATCATTAATAGTTAAAACCACAAATTTGAAAGAGCCTGCTTACCCAAGTTCGGAGGCTAGCTTCTTTACCTTGAGTAGAATGTGCTGAACCTGGGTGATGCTCCCAGGCAAAGGTTGCCCTAGGGCCCAAGGCTATTGCCAGGGGGGCCCACGCTGTAGCTGCTGCCCTTCCCCCTTCGTTTCCCAGGTGAGGGAGGGCAAAATATAATGTGAGGGGTAAAGGGTGAAACTCTCTTCTCCTATGAGAGGGGTTAACAGATACCCTCTTGACTGAAGGGAAGGAAGTGAGAGAAAGAAGTGACCATGGTTTTGAGGAGGAGTTTCAAAACTCCTTAATGATCAATCACAAAACCTCCAGAACCTGTGAAGATATTTTTAGCTGTTTTAACTTTTCCCTATAACCTCCATAAAGGAAGATTCAGGAGTGCAGATGGAAGGGAGTAAGTAAACCTCAGGGAACCAAAAAGCAACTGCAGTTTTCCCCATTTCCCTAGCACCAACAGATTTGATAGAATTAGGCATATGCTTCCAAATAGGGAGTCTGTCTTCGTCCTCTATGCTGCTGAAGGTATACCTAGGTCCCTGGCCTCAAACCAAACCAATAGAACAAGAGCCTGAGAGCATCAGGCGGGTACAAAACAGACTTGTAACTGTGTACCCAAAAAGCACCTCCAACATTGGTGCTTGCAGAGCAACTTCAACTGCAGAACAAGAAAGGGGTTGGGGGTGGCTTACATGTCTTCTAGTCTTGATTGGAGAACTTGGGGTTAGGCTGTTTCCCTGTACAGGCAACCAAAATGTTGAAGTTTAGAGGTTCAGGGGGCCAGGAACAATATATGGGCCCTACCCAAAAGAATTTGACCCAAGCCTTCTTTCAGCCAAAGACAAAGTAATAAACTTTGATTTTAAATTCATTGTTAAGATCCACCACATTGAGGAGACTCTTAAAGAGTCTGAACATTAGTGAGCTGTTGGCTAGATTGTAAGAATCTGAGCCACAACCTTTTATTCTTTCAGATGACTTTTGTTATTAGTTTTTCTAGCTCTATAAAATGACTTTTTGGTAGATGGATTGGTATGGTACTGAAAAAGTAAATTAATTTAGGTCAAATTGTCATTTTTATTATGTTAACTCAGCCTGCCCATGAACAGCTGATATTGTTCCAATTATTTACATCTGACTTATTTGTGTGAAAAGTGTTTTGTAATTGTGTTCGTAGAGTTCCAATGTTTGTCTTAGCAGTCAGAATCCCAAGTATTTTAAATTGACTACAGATACTTTAATGGAATTTCTCTAATTTTGCTGTTGGATTCTTTTGGTAATATATAGAAATATCAATGATTTGTGTGGGTTATTGTATATAATGCAACTTTATTAAATTTAATTATTTCAAGTAGTTTTCTTTATTGGATTTTCTAGGATTCTCTAAGTATACCATCATGTCATCTGCAAAGAGTGATAGCTTTGTTTCTTCATTGCCTATTCTAATTCCTTCAATTTCTTTTTCTTCTCTGATTAACACATCTAACATTTCTAGCACAATATTAAATAACAGTGATGATAATGGACAATCTTGTTTCACTCCTGATCTTATTGGGAATGTTTTTCTGTTATCCACATAACATATAATGCTTGCTGCTGATTTTAGAGAGCTGCTACTAATTTTAAAGAAAACTCCATTTACTCCTATGCTCTCTAGTGTTTTTAATAGGAATGGGTGCTGTATTTTGTCAAAAAATTTTTCTGCATCTGTTGAGATAATCATGTGTTTTCTGCTTGTTTTATTATTGATATGATTAATTATTCTAATAGTTTTCCTAATACTGATGAGCCCTGCATTTCTGGTCTAAATCCCACCTGGTCATATTATCTTCATGATAAGTTGCTGTAATCTCTTGTTAATATTTTATTTAAAATTTATGCAACTCTTCATCAGGGAAATTGGTCTATTATTATTTTTCTCTGTTTTGACTCTTCCTGTTGAGGCATCAAAATCATATTTGTATCTTGAAAAAGAATTTGGTAGGACTCCACCTATTTTGTCAAATAGTTTTTTATAGTTTTTGACTTGATTATGCTTTAAATGTTTGGTAGAATTCACTTGTAAATCCATTTTGTTCTAGTGATATTTTTTCCCTAGTTCATTGATGACTTATTCTTTCTTATTTCTGAAATGGGGTTATTTATGTATTTTATTTCATTTTTTGTTAATCTGGGCAATTTACATGTTTTTTAAATTTTCATCTATTTCACTTAGCTCATCAGATTTATTGTCATACAGTTGCACAAAATAGCACCTAATTATTGCTTTAATTTCCTCCTCATTGGTGGTGAATTCACCCTTGTTATTTTTGATACTGATAATTTGGTTTTCTTCTTTTTTAAATCAAATTAACAAAAGGTTTATCTATTTCTTTGGATTTTTCATAAAATTAGCTTAGTTTTATTTATTACTACAGTAGTTTTCTTAATTTCAATTTTATTAAGCTTTCTTTACATTTTCAAAATTTCTAATTCGGTATTCAATTGAAGATTTTAAATTTGTTTATTTCTAGGTTTTTTAATTGCAAGCTGAATTAATGCATTAATCTCCTTTCTTTCTTTTAACAATGTAAGCATTTAGAGATAAAATTTCACATAATAACAGCTTTGGTACATCACATTAATTTTGGTATGTTTTGTCATTATTATCATGTTTCTGGATGAAATTACTGATTGTTTCTATGATTTCTTGTTTGACCAACTCATTCTTTAAGATTAGACTATTTAACTTCCATTTAACTTTTAGTCCATGTTTCCTTGGTCTTTTATTACATATAATTTTTATTGCATCATGATTTGGACAGCATACATTAACATTTCTGCCTTTCTGCACTGGATTGTAAGGTTTTTATGCCCAAATACATGGTCAATTTTCGTGTAGGTGTCATGTACTGCTGAGAAAATGGTACATTCCTTTCTATTCCCATTCAATTTTCTCCAGACCATACTGAACTTTTCTAAAATTCTATTCACCTCCTTAATTCTTTCTTGTTTACTTTGTTGTTAGATTTATCCACTTCTTATAGGTGTGGGTTGAAGTCCCCCACTAGTAAATTTTTGCTATTTCTTCCTGTGACTCACTTAACTTCTACTCTACGTGTCTGGATGCTATATAACTTGGTGCATATATATTTAGTATTGATATTAATTCATTGCCAATGGTAACTTTTAGCCAGATGCAGTTTTCTTACTTATGTCTTTTAAATAGATCTATTTTTGCTTTTGTTTTGCCTGAGATCAGAATTGCTACCCCTGCTTTTTTTTTAACTGAAGCTGAAGCAAAATATATTGTGTGTCAATTTTTTACCTTTACTTTGTGTGTATCTCTCTGTTTCAAATGTGTTTCTTGTAAACAACAGATTTCAGGATTATGATTTTTATTTTACCGTGCTGTCCTCTTCTGTTTTATAGGAGAGTTCATTCAAGTCACATTCAGTTATGATTACTGTGTCTTTCTTGCCATCCTATTTCACTCCCCCTTATACTTTTCTCTCTCCTTTCACCTTTTCCCTCACCAGTATTTTGCTTCTGACCACTGTCACCATAAATTTGCCCCTTCCATTTCTTTCCCCCTTTACCTTGTACTTCTGCCCTCCCTTCTTCACTCTTCTCTTTTCTTTTCCCCTTTCTCTTCCTATTTCCTGATACAGTAAGATAGATTTCTATAACCAACTGAATGTCTTTGTTATTCCCTCTTTTAGCTGTATACAATGATAGTACAGTTCAAACAATTCTCACAACCCCTCCCTTCTTTCTGTTTACTATAATAGATATTTTTGTCCCTTTCTGTGATGTAATTTACTTTATGCTGTCTCTCTCTTTTTTGTTTTCCCAGTACTACCTTTTTTAAAATGTTAATTAATTATTTTTTTATCATCACCTCAGAGAAAACATATACTCACAGCGTCTATATATATCCCTTCTTAATTCCCTAATACAGATACAATTCACAATAGTTACAAGTATCATTTTCCTGTGCAGTTACGTAAATAGATTAAAATTATTGAATAATGTTTCTTTTTTCTTTTCTCTTTACCTTTTTGTGGTGTTTTTTTTTTCAGTCTTTCATTTGAAGATCTAAATTTTATGTTGATCTCTGGTGTTTTTTCATCAGGAATGATTTAAAGTACCCTATTTCATTGAATGTCTATCTTTCCTTCCTGGAAGATTATGATCAGTTTTGCTAAATAGTAGATTATAGGCTGTAATTCAACCTTTTTTCCCTTCTGGAAATTTATATTCCAAACCCTGTAATCCTTTAATGTAAAAGCTGCTTAGTCCTGCATATTCCTGACTGTGAATCCATAATATTTAGATTGTTTCTTTCTGATTTTTGTAGTATTTTTTTTACTCATTCTGATAATTCTGGAATTTGACCACAATATTCCTTCATATTTGCATTTTGGGATGTCTTTCAGGAGGTTATTAAAGGATTCTTTTAGTAATTATTTTACCCTCCAGGTCAAGAATATAAGCACATTTTTTCTTGATGATTTCTTGAAAGATATTGTCCAGACTTCTTTCTTTGATCATGGTTTTCAGGTAGTCCCATAACTCTTTAGTTATATATCCTGGATCAATGATCCAGGTTAGTTGTTTTTCCCATAAGGTATTTTACATTTTCTTCTAATTTTTTCATTGTTTTGTTTTTGTTTGACCAATTTTTGATTTATCATAAAATCATTAGCTTCCACCTGCCTAATTTTAATTTTTAATGCATTTTTTCTTTAGTTAGTTATTTTTACATCCTTTTCCATTTGGACAATTTAACTGTTTAGGGAGTTCAGCCCCTCAGTGAATTTCTGTACCTCCCTTTCCATTTTAGTCAATTGTGTTTGTTAAGAAATTCCATTCTTCAGTCAATTTTTGTTCTTCCTTTTCCAAGGTGTTGACTCTTTCTTGCATACCTCTCATTTATTTTCCCATTTTTTTCTACTTCTCTTATTTGACTATCAAAATTCTTATTGAGTTCTTCCAAGAAGGCATTTGGGGCTGGAGATCTATTAATATTCCCCTTTCAGGATTTGGATGTAGGCATATTTTTTTTCAATCTTTATTTTTTATTAATTTATTTTCATTTATCAATTATCACTCCCATAACCTTTGGAGTTTTTATTTTTTTCTCCTGCTGTTTCCCTGCCTGCCTCCCAAAGACAGCACACAATCTAATATAGGCTATACATACACATACCTATTAAACATATTTTCACATTAGTAATGTAATAAGGAAAGATTAGAACCAATAAGAGAAACCATAAGAAAGAGAACACAAAACAAAACAGAATTAAAAAATAGCAAATAAAGGCAGAGCAAATATGGCAGAGTAAAAGCAATGACTTGCTTGAGCTCTCCCAAAACCCCTCGAAATACCTGTAAAAATGTCTCTAATTAATTCTACAGAAGCAGAACCTACAAAAAGACAGAATGAAACAAATTTCCAGCCCAAAACAACCTGGATGGTTAATTAGAAAGATCTATCATTCCAGGCTGGGAGAGAAAAGCAGTTCAACTTCGGAGCCCAGGCAAAACAGGCCTCAGTGAACCTGAAGCAGCTCTCAGGGGACTGAATAACAGGGAGCTGTAGTGGTTTCCAAACTTCTCAACCCAAAATGCCAAAGACAACTTAGAAGGTCAGTAGGAAGTCTGTGACACTGGTGAAAGAGAAGCTGAGTCCCAGCCCCAGCCCCAATGCAGCTCCGGGGCAGCTGCAGCCTCTGGAGCTTGTGGCTCACAGACTGAGGAGGAATTAAGTGGCTGATTAGAGGAGATTGCAGGGATTTCTTTGCTGGTGGTGAGGCAGGATTCTCTTTCTTTGCCTGTGGCTGGAAATGGGTCGCAGTTCTGGATGGGGAGCTTGGTGCAAGAAGGAGGACTGGCATGGTGGAGTTTGTAGTGGTGGTGCATAGGAAATCCTCCTCAGACTTCCAAGGCAGAAAACAGTGCTTTTTGTCACTGATAGGCAAGAGCACAGGTCAGGAAAGGAGTAAACACCTCGCCCTTGATCATATCATCTTGGAAGAACTGAAAATTTATAGGTCCCCTGAAAACAGCTGCACAAAACTCTCAAAGTTTGGGACAGTAAATTCTCCACACTGGAAGTAGACCCTACTTTAACAAAGAATTTAAAAGTCAAGTAATTGGATGCAATCATGGGCAAACTGTGAAAAAATACAGCCACAACTTCCACTTTCAGGAGCCAAGAGGGTGGAGTGAAAAGGTAGTCACTCTCACTCTCCCCTATCAACCTCTGAAAACCCAGAAAATATCACCCCAGAAAAAAAAAAAACCCTGGAACACCTGAACTAGAAGAAAGACAGGGAACAGCAGTACAGCAGCCCACCATATGGGTCTCCCAGTGCCTCAGCAAAAATAAGGGAGTCAGAACTACAAGGGGCCCCAGGCAGATAAACACCCTGCAGCACCAATCTAAAAGGAGCTGAAGAAAGCTAAAGGGAAGGAAAAGCAGGCAACCTAGAATTGCCTGAAAGTTCCAGCCTTGCTGATTCCAGCCCATCATGAGGTAAGCTGCCAGAAACCTACAGGCTCCAACAGCCAGCATAAGAGGCTCCGGCATGCAAAGCCAGTGACCAATACCTAGGCTGCCAACACAAGAAGCTTGGGTCAATACCGTCTGTTCCCCAGCAGGAGAGCTCAATCACTTTAAAGGCAAGGGAAAAAAGAAACACCATGAATAAAAAGAAGTGAGCCACAGATTCATATAATGAGAAGAGTGAAGATCAAGACATCAATTCTAAAGAGGACAACATTGTCAACAAATCCACATCTGCAACAACAAAAGGGAATATGAACTGGTCTAAAGCCCAAAAAGCCTTCTTAGAAGAGCTCGAGAAGGATTTTAATAGTCAAATGAGAGAGGTAGAAGAGTCCTTCAAAAATACAATTGGCCAATTGGAAAAAAAAATACAGTGAAGAAATCAAGTCCCTAAAAAACACAATTTGCCAGTTGAAGAAGGAAGTACAAAAACTAAAACAAGAGTATACTGAAGGAAACAAGTCCCTAAACAACACAATTGGCCAGTTGAAGAAGGAAGTACAAAAACGAACAGAAGAAAACAATCTGTGAAAAACTAGAATTGGACAAATGGAAACTAACGTCTCTATGAGAGAGCAAGAATCAGCCAAACAGAAAGAGAAAAATGAAAAAGCAGGTGAAAATGTAAAATACCTCATCAGTAAAACAACCAACCTGGAAAATCCACTCAGGAGAGACAATTTAAAAATTATTGGAATACCTGATAATCATCATGAAAAAAGAGCCTGGACAGTATCTTTCAGGAAATCATAAAGGAAAACTGCCTGGAAGTCCTAGAACGAGAAGGGAAAATAAGCATAGAAAGAATCCACCACTCACCACCCAAAAGAGATCCCAAATTGACAATGCCAAGGCATATTATAGCAAAATTCCAAAATTACCAGATGAAAGAGAAGGTGCTGCAAGCAGCCAGAAAGAAACAATTTAAATATCATGCAACCACAGTCAGGATTACACATGACCTTGCAGCTTCTACATTAAAAGACTGCAGGGCATGGAACATGATATTCTGCAAAGCAAAGGAGCTTGGAATGAAGCCAAGGATCAATTACTGAGCAAAAATGAACATCATATTTCAAGGGAGTAGGTGGATATTCAACAAAATAGGAGACTTCCAAACTTTCCTGATAAAAAGACCAGAGCTGAACAAAAAATTTGATCTTCAAGTACAGGACTCAAGAAGGACTTAAAAAGGTAAATGGGACAGAAGGATACAATATGTTCTTAATAAAGGGGGGGCGCTGTTTAAACCCCTACAAGGGAATATGAGACTTGCAACCCTTGAGAACTGTATTCTTATTACACCTTGTTAAAGGAGTATACATAAAGAGGGTGAATATTAATTGACTTTGATGTAATAATAAAAAAAATCTAATGAAATGTGTTACATGGATCCAAATAAGTGAATCAATCTGATCTTAGAAAATTTACTGAGAAAGGAGGAGGCACACAAGAGTAAATTACATTACAGGCAAGGATACAAAATCCTGTTATATCAGAGGGAAAAAAGGGAGGGGGGGAGCATTGTTTGAACCTTACTCTCATCAGATTTTGCTCAAGAATGGCAAAATATAATCAGTTATGTATACAAATCTAACTTGGCCTATAGGCAAATTGAAACAAGCCATTAATGAACTTCTTAGGAAAAAGTCTCCATGGTCAGATGGATTTACATGTGAATTCTATCAAACATTTAAAAAATAATTAATTCCAATACTATACTGAATATTTGGGAAAATACATGAAGAAGGGGTCTTACCAAATTCTTTTTCTGATACAAATATGGTGTTGATACCTAAACCAGGAAGAGTCACAATAGAGAAAGAAAATTATAGACCAATTTCTCTAATGAAAATAGATACAAAAATTTTAACCAAAATACTAGCAAGTAGATTGCAGCAACTTATCACAAGAATAATACACTATAACCAGGAATGCAGGGTTGGTTCAATATTAGAAAAACTATCAGCGTAATTGAGCATATCAACAACAAAACCAACAGAAACCACATGATCATCTCAATAGATGCAGAAAAAGCTTTTCCTAAAATACAACACCCATTCCTATTAAAAACACTAGAAAGCATAGGTATAAATGGAGTCTTCCTTAAAATAATAAATAGCATATATCTAAAACCTTCAGCAAGCATTATATGTAATGGGGACAGGCTAGAAGCATTTCCAATAAGATCAGGGGTGAAACAAGGATGTCCATTATCACCACTGTTATTCAATATTGTACTGGAAACCTTAGCTTTAGCAATAAGAGAAGAAAAAGAAATTGAAGGCATTAGAATAGGCAAAGAAGAAACAAAGCTATCACTCTTTGCAGATGACATAATGATATACTTAGAGAATCCTAGAGAAGGAAGTAAAAACTACTTGAAATAATAAACAACTTTAGCAAAGTTGCAGGCTATAAAATAAACCCACATAAATCATCAGCATTTCTATATTACCAACAAAGCCCAACAGCAAGAGATAGAAAGAGAAATCCCATTTAAACTTACTGTAGACATTATAAAATATTTAGGAGTCTACCTCCCGAAACAAACCCAGGAACTCTATGAACACAATTACAAAACACTTTTCACACAAATAAAATCAGATCTAAATAATTGGAAAAACATCAGTTGCTCATGGGTAGGCTGAGCTAATATAATAAAAATGACAATCCTACCTAAGCTAATTTACTTATTCAGTGCCATACCAATCAAACTACCAAAAAATTATTTTATAGAGAAAAAAAATAAACAAGATTCATTTGGAAAAACAAAAGGTCCAGAATATCAAAGGAACTAATGAAAGAAATGCAGGGAAGGTGGCCTAGCAATTCCAGATCTTAAATTGTATTATAAAGCAGCAATCATCAAAACTGCTTGGTACTGGCTAAGAAATAGAGGTGGATCAGTGGAATAGGTTAAATATGCAAGACACAGTAGTCAATGACTATAGTAATCTATTACTTGATAAACCCAAAGACCCAGCTTCTGGGATAAGAACCCACTCTTTGAAAAAAACTGCTGGGAAAACTGGAAAAGAGTATGGCAGAAACTAGGCATAGACCCAAATCTCACACCATATACCAAAATAAAGTCAAAATTCATTCAGGACTTAGATATAAAGGCTGATACCATAAGTAAACTGGGAGAACAAGGAATAGTTTACCTATCAGATCTATGGAGAACAGAAGAATTCATGACCAAACAGGAGATAGAGAACATTATGAAAAGCAAAATGGATAATTTGATTACATTAAATTGAAAAGTTTTTGCACAAACAAAGCCAATGCAACTAAGATTAGAAGGAATAGAAAATTGGGAAAGAATTTTTACAACCAGTCTCTCTGAAAGGCCTCATTTCTAAAATATATAGAGAATTAAGACAAATTTATAAGAACAAAGCCACCCCAATTGATAAATGGTCAAAGGATATGAACAGACAGTTCTCAGATGAAGAAATTAAAGCCATCTATAGTCATGTGAAAAAATGCTCTAAATCGCTGTTGATTAGAGAAATGCAAATCAAAACAACTCTGAGGTACCACATCACACTTATCAGATTGGCCAACATGACAAAACAGGAAAATGATAAATGTTGAAGAAGATGTGGGAAAATTGGAACACTAATACATTGTTGGTGGAGTTGTGAAATGATCCAACCATTTTGGAGAACAATTTGGAACTATGCCCAAAGGGCTACAAAAATGTGCATACCCTTTGATCCATCAATAGCACTTCTAGAGCTATATCCCAAAGAGATCAAACAAATGGGAAAAGAAGCCACATGTACAAAAATATTCACAGCAGGTCTTTTTGTGGTGGCAAAGAATTGGAGATTGGGAGGATGCCCATCAATTGGGGAATGGCTGAGCAAGTTGTGGAATATATGTTGTTATAAGAAATGATGAACAGGCTGACTTCAGAAAAACCTGGAAAGACTTATATGGTCTGATGCTGAGTGAAGTGAGCAGAACCAAGAGGACTTTGTACACAATAACAGCCAAGTTATGCAATGACTAAGATTGTTAAACTGAACCTTTTCAGCATTCCGAGGATCCAAGACATCTCCAGAGGCCTCAGCATGGAAAATGCTGTCCACATCCAAAGAAAGAACTATGGAAGTTGAATCTCTATCACTTATTTTTACCTTCTGTTGAGTTTTGTTTCATCTTTCTGATGGTTCCTCCAATTGGTTTTAATTTGTACTTACAACTTCACTAATGTGAAAACATGATTAATGGGTATGTAAATTTAAAGCCTATATCAGATTATGTGCCCTCTTGGGGAGGATGGGGGGGATGAAGGGGGAGAAAAACTTTCAACTCAAAAGCATATGGAAGTGATTGTTGATAAATCAAAATAAATTAATAAAATTTTTAAAAAATTAAAAAATATATCTCTGACTCCAAAAAAAGAAAAAAAAATACAGCCACACACACACACACATCTTTCTTTGGAGATAAAGAAGATCAAAATATACAATCAGAAGAAGACAACAAAGTGAAATATCCTACATACAAAGTCTCCAAGAAAAATATGATTTGGTCCCTGGCCATGAAATAGCTCAAAAAGGATTATAATAAGCAAGAAAGAGAAAGAAAAACTGGAAAGAGAGATGAGAGTGATGCAAGAAAATCATGAAAAACTAGTTAGCAGCTTACTAGATGAGACACAAAAAAATTATTGAAAAAAATAACACCTGAAAAAAAGAGCCTAACCCAAATGACAAAAGAGGACCAAAAATTAAATGAGAATGCCTTCAAAAGGAGAATTGGCCAAATGGAAAAGGAAATATAAAAGCTCAATGAAGAAAATACTTCCTTAAAAATAAAAATGGAAGCTAATGACTTTCTGAGAAATCAAGATATTATAAAATAAATCCAAAGAAATGAAAAAAATAGAAGACAATGTGAAAAAATCTCATTGGAAAATCAACTGATCTGGAAAATAGATCAATGAGAGATAATTTTAAAATTATTGGGGTACTTGAAAGCCATGACCAAAAAGAAAAAAATAACTTACACGTAATTTTTCAAGAAATTTTAGAGGAAAACTGCCCTGATATTCTAGAACCAGAGGGCAAAATAAAAATTGACAGAATTTACCAATCACCACGTGAAAGAGATTCCCAAAGGAAAACTCCTTGGAATATTGTAGCCAAATGCCAGAGCTTCCAGGTAAAACAGAAAATATTGTAGGCAGCCAAAAAGAAACAATTCAAGTACTGTGAAAACATAATAAGGATAACACAAAATTTAGCAGCTTCTACATTAAAGGACCAGAGGGTTTGGAACATGATATTGTGGAGGGCAAAGAGATAGGATTACAGCCAAGAATCACCTACCCTGCAAAACTGAGTATAATCATTCAGGGGAAAAATATTAACATTCAGTGAAATAGAGGACTTTCAAACATTCTTGATAAAAATACCGAGCTGAATAGAAAATTTGACTTTTCAAATACAAGACTAAAGAGAAGCATGAAGAGGTAAACAGTAAAGAGAAATCATGAAAAACTTATTAAGGTTGAACTATTTACATTCCTGCATGAAATGATAATAGCTGTAACTCATGAGACCTTTGTCAGTATTAAGGTAGTTGGAGAGAAAAAAGAAATATTAGTCTAAATAGATTTATAGATAGAGGGCACAGGGTTAGTTGAAGATATCTGGAGAATAAAATTAAGGGCGAGAGAGGATTATACTGGGAGAAGGAGAAAGGGGGAGGTAGAATGGGTAAAATTACTCACATAAAACAGGCAAGAAAAGACTGTTATAGTGGAGGAGAAGTGGGGGAAAGTGAGAGGAAATGAGTGAATCTTATTCTCATCAGATTTGACTTAAGGAATGAATAATATCCACATTCAATTAGGTATGGAAAGCTATTTTACCATACAGGAAAATAGAGGGGAAAGAGATAAGATGATAGGTGGATGACAGAAAGTAGGGCACATTGGGGGAGGGGTAATCAGAAGCAAACACTTCTGAGGAGGGACAAGGTCAAAACAGAGAAGAGAATAAATGGGGGGCTGGATAGGATGAAGTAAAACAGTTAGTTTCCAACAGCATGATTACTAGGGAAGTGTTTTGCATGACTACACAAGTATAAACTGTATTGAGTTGCTTGCCTTCTCAGTTAGGTTTGGTGGGGAAGGAGGAAGTGAGAAAATTTAGAACAGAAAGTTTTAAAAACAAATGTTAACAAACTGTTTTCACACACAATTGGGAAATAAAATATACAGGCAATGTGTATAGAAATCTATCTTGCCTTACAGGAAAATAGAAAATGACATAATAATAATCAAAATAATAAACACACTCAGAGCTGGTTTTATGAAAAGAACCATTAAAATAGGTAAACTTCTGGTTAATTTAATTTAAAAAAAATAAAGAACAAAACCAAATTACTAGAATCAAGAATGAAAAGGGTGAAGCTACCACCAAGGAAGAGGAAATTAAAACAATAATTAGGTACTATTTTGCCCAATTTCTTCATTTTTTTAAATTTTCTTTTTCAAATTTTTTTTCAAGTAAGGATTATTTATTCAATAAGGATTTCTGGGAAAATTAAACAGCACTCTAGCAAAATAAAGGTTAAGATCAGCATCTTACACCTTACAGCACAATAAATTCCAAATAGATAAATGTTCTAAATGTTAAAAAAAATCACTCCATAAAAATTTTAGAGGAGAGTGGGAGGTTGTATCTTTTTACAATTCTGTATAAAGGAAAACATGTAAACAGACACAAGATAGAAAAGATCCTAAAGGACAAAACAGCTATCTTGATATTATAAAATTGAAAGGTTTTGTTAAATTTATTTTTTTTAAATATAAATTTATTTATTTTTGGTTTTCAACATTCACTTCCACAAATTTTTGAGTTCCAAATTTTCCCCCCTCCCCCACCCCAAGATGGCATGCATTCTGAATACCCATTCCCCTAGTCTGCCTTATCTTCTATCTCTCCCCCCTCCCTTCTCTTATCCCCCTCCCATTCTATTTTACTGTAGCAGGATAGACTTCTGTACCCCATTTCCTGTATTTCTTATTTCCCAGTTGCATGTGAAAACATTTTTTTAAACATATGTTTTTTAAAACTTTATTCCAAATTTTCTCCCTTCCTCCCTCCCCACCCACCCTCACTGAAAAGGGAAGCAACTCAATATAGGTTGTACATGTGCAGTTATGCAAAACACTTCCATAGCAGACATGTTGTGAAAAACTAACGCTATTTCCCTTAATCCCATCCTGCCCTCCCATTTATTCTATTCTTTCTTTTGATCCTGTCCCTCCTCAGAAGTATTTGCTTCTGATTACCCTCTTTCCCAATCTGCCCTCCTCTCTATCATCCCCTGCTCTCTTGTCCCCTTCTCCCCCTATTTTCCTGTAGGGTAAGACAGATTTCCATACCCAATTGAATGTGTATGTTATTCCCTCCTTAAGCCAAATCCTATGAGAATAAGATTCACCTCATTCCCTCTCACCTTCCCCTGTTTCCCCTCCACTGTGAGAGACTTTTCTTTTCTGTTTTTTTTTTGTGAGATAATTTACCCCATTCTACCTCTCCCTTTCTTCTCGAGTATCATCCTCTCTCATCCCTTAATTTTATTCTCCAGATATGACCCCTTAATCTTCAACTCACCCTGTGCCCTCTATCTATCTATATATACATACATATAATTTTTTTCCTTCAACTACCCTAATACTGACAAAGTCTCATGAGTTACAAATATCATCTTTCCATGCAGGAATGTAAACAGTTCAATCTTAATAAGTCTCTTATGATTTCTCTTTCCTGTTTACCTCTTCATGTTCCACTGGAGTCCTGTATTTGAAAGTCAAATTTTTATTAGCTCTGGTCTTTTCATCAGAATGCTTGAAAGTCCTCTATTTCACTGAATGACCATTTTTTCCCCTGAAGGATTATACTCAGTTTTGCTGGGTAGGTGATTCTTGGTTGTAATCCTATCTCCTTTGCCCTCCGGAATATTATATTCCATGCCCTGCGGTCCTTTAATGTAGAAGCTGCTAAATCTTGTGTTATCCTGATTGTGTTTCCACAGTACTTGAATTGTTACCTTCTGGCAGCTTGTAATATTTTCTCCTTGACCTGGGAACTCTGGAATTTGGCTACAATATTCCTAGGAGTTTTCCTTTGGGGATCTCTTTCAGGAGGAGATCTGTGGATTCTTTCAATTTCTATTTTGCCCTCTGGTTCTAATATATCAGGGCAGTTTTCCTTGATAATTTCTTGAAAGATGATGTCTAGGCTCTTTTTTTGATCATGGCTTTCAGATAGTCCAATAATTTTTAAATTCTCTCTCCTGGATCTATTTTCCAGGTCAGTTGTTTTTCCAATGAGATATTTCACATTGTTTTCTAATTTTTCATTCTTTTGGATTTGTTTTACAGTGTCTTGATTTCTCATAAAGTCACTAGCTTCCAATTGCTCTAGCCTAATTTTTAAGGAAGTATTTTCTTCAATAATCTTTTGGACTTCCTTTTCCATTTGGCCAATTTTTCTTTTTAGGGCATTTTTCTCCTCCTTCGCTTTTTGGACCTCTTTTGCCATTTGGGTTAGGCTATTTTTTAAGGTGTTATTTTCTTCAGTATTTTTTTGGGTCTCCTTTAGCAAGCTGTTGACTTGTTTTTCATGATTTTCTTGCATCACTCTCATTTCTCTTTCCAGTTTTTCCTCTACTTCCTTTACTTGCTTCTCAAAATCTCTTTTGAGCTTTTGCAAGGCCTGGGACTTATTCATATTTCTCTTGGAGGCTTTGGATGTAAGAGCCTTGACTTTGTTGTCTTCTTCTGGTTGTATACTTTCATCTTCTTTTTCACCAAAGTAAGATAATATAGTCTGACACTTTTTGCACTGCTTGCTCATGATCCCAGCCAATTACTTGAGTTTTAAACTCTTTATCAAGGTAAGAGTCTACTTCCAATATGGAGAGTGTACAGTCCCAAGCTTCAGGGGTTTGTATAGCTGTTTTCAGAGATACTTGGAGGGACCTGTAAATTTTCAGTTCTTCCAAGATGCTATGATAAGGGGCCAGGTTTTCACTCCTTTCCTGGCCTATGACCACAAGTATTCCTTTCTGTCCTGTAACTGTGAGCAGGGTTCTTCTCCACAGCCACTACAAGCTCAACCACAGCAGCGCTCCTCCTCACCCTGCACCGCCGCCCAGACCTGTGACCCAGATCCACACACAGGCAAAGCAAGAGATTCCTGCTTCAGCAGTGGCAAAGCGATCCCTGCAATCCCTCTCTGATCAGCCACTGGATTCCCCCTCAGTCTGTGGGCTGGAAGCCTGGGAAGTAGCTGCCCCCCCCCGGCCATGCTCTTGGGGAATGGAGCTGAAACCCCACCTTCCTCTCTGAGTACCGACAGAAACAGACTTTTCCCACTGACCTTCTAAGTTGTCTTTGGCATTCGTGGATTGAGGACTCTGGGAACCTCCATAGCTGCCCGTGATTCAGTCCTCCAAGGCCTGCTTCAGGTTTGCTGCGGCCTGCGTGCCCACACCGCACTGCGCTGAGCTCCCAGCCCAGCACGATACACCTTACTGATCAATCATCCAGGTTGTCTTGGGCTGGAAATTTGTTTCACTCTATCTTTTTTGTGGGTTCTGCTGTTTCTGAATTTGTTTAGAGCCATTTTTTATGAGTATTTGGAGGGGTTTGGAGGAGAGCTCAAGCAAGTCACTGCTTTCACTCTACCATCTTGGCTCTGCCCCTGTGCCAACAAATTTGACAATCTTACAGAAATGGGTACATATTTATTAGAATATAAATTGCCCAGATTAGTGGAACAAAAAGTAAAATACTTAAATAGCTCCATCTCAGAAAAAGAAATTAAACAAAACATTGATGTGCTCCCTAGGAAAAAATCCCCAGGACCAGATGGATTTACATGTGAATTCTATCAATCATTTAAAGACCAATTAATTCCAATACTATATAGAGTATCTAGGAAAATAGGTGAAGAAGGAGTCTTACCAAATTCTTTTTATGGTACAAATATGATACCTAAACCAGGAAGAGTCAAAAGAGAGAAAAAAATTATAGACCAATTTCTCTGATGAATGTAGATGAAAAAAATTTAAGCAAAATATTATCAAATACATTACTGCAGCATATCACAAAAATAATACACTATGACCAGGTAGGAATTATACCAGGAATGCAGTTGTAGTTCAATATTAAGAAAACTGTCAGTATAATTGATCATATCAACACCAAAACTAAGAGAAGCAACATGATCATCTCAATAGATGTAGAAAAAGCTTTTGAGAAAATAGAAACCCATTCTTATTAAAAACACTAGAGAACATAGGTACAAATGGAGTCTTCCTTAAAGTAATAAATACCACCTACTTAAATTTTTCAATTAGCATTATATGTAATGAGGACAAGATCGGGAATGAAAGAAGTAAGTTCATCATCACCACTGTTGTTCAATATCGTACTGGAAACGTTATCTTTCGCAATAAGAAAAGAAAAAGAAATTGAACGTACTAGAATAGGCAAAGAAGAAACAAAGCTACCACTCTTTGTAGATGACATGATGATATACTTAGAGAATCAAATAAAAAACTACTTGAAACAATAAACAACTTCAGCAAAGTTACAGGCTATAAAATAAATCCACATAAATCACCGGCATTTCTGTTTATTATGAACAAAATCCAACAACAATAGATAGAAAAAGAAATTCCAGTTAAACTTACTGTAGAAATTACAAAATATTTGGGAGTCTACCTCCTGAAAAAAACCCAGAAACTGTATGAACACAAATACAAAACACTTTTCACAGAAACAAAGTCAGATCTAAATAATTGGAAAAAACATCAGCTGCTCATGGGAAGGCCGAGATAATTTAATGAAAATGACAATTCTACCTAAGCTACTTTGCTTATTAGGTACCATAACAATCAAACTACCAAAAATTATTTTACAGAGTTAGAAAAAATAATAGCAGGGTTTATTTGGAAGAACAAAAGGTCCAGAATTTCAAGGGAACTAATGAAAAGAAATGCAGGGGAAGGTGGCCTAGCTATTCCAGATCTTAAATTTTATTATAAAACAGCAATAATCAAAATTGCTTGCTACTGGCTAAGAAATAGAGTGGTGGATCAGTGGAATATGGTAAATGTGGAAGACACAGTAGTCAATGACTATAGTAATCTATTATTTGATAAATCCAAAGGCCCCAGCTTCTGGAATAAGAACCCACTCTTTGAAAACAACTGCTGGGAAAACTGTAAAAGAGAAACTAGTCATTGATCACAATCTCATGCCATATACCAAAATAAAGCTAAAATGGATTCATGATTTAGATATAAAGGATGATACTATAAGCAAACTTGAAGGGCGAGAAATAGTTTACCTACCAGATTTATGGAGAACAGAGAAATTCATAATCAGACAGGAGACAGAGAACATTACAAAAAAAAATGGATAATTTTGATTACATTAACTTGAAAAGTTTTTGTGCAAACAAAACCAATGCAACTAAAATTAGAAGGAAAGTAGAAAATTGGGAAAGAATTTTTACAACCAGACTCTCTGAAAGGTGCTCATTTCTAAAATTTATAGAGAATTAAATTAAATTTGCTTTCTACTTTCCTCCTAATTTGGGTTGCATTGTCTTTTTTCTGCAAAATCTTTTTAATTTAATGCAATCAAAATGATCCATTTTGCATTTTGTAATGTTCTCTGTCCCTACTTCACTCATGAATTCTTGTGTTTTACATAAATCTAATAGGTAAACTATTTCTTGCTCTCCCAGTTTGCTGATAGTATCAGCCTTTATATTTTAATCATGAACTCATTTTGACTTTCTGTTAGTATATAGCATGACTTTTTGGTCTATGCTTAATTTCTGCCATACTCTTCTGATTTCCCAGCAGTTTTTGTCAAAGAGTGAGTTCTTATCCAGAAACTAGTGTCTTTGGGTTTATCAAACACTAGATTTAAATATAGTCATTGAATGCTGTATCTTGAATACCTAACCTTTCCACTGATCCACCACTCTATTTATTAGCCAGTATCTAGTAGTTTTGATGATTGTTGCTTTATATTACAATTCAAGATCTGGCCTGGCTAGGCTGCCTTCCCCTGCTTTCCTTTGCATTAGTTTCCTTGATATTCTGGACCTTTTGTTATTTCAAATGCATTTTCAAAATTATTTTTTCCATTTGATTGGTATGGCACTGAATAAGTAAATTAGCTTAGGTAGAATTGTCATTTTTATTATATTAGCTTGGGCTACCCATGAGCCACTGATGTTTTTCCAATTATTTAGATATGACTCTATTTGCATGAAAAGTTTTGTGTAATTGTGTTTCTTTCTCTGTCTCTTGCTGGTAGTCTCTTGTTTGGCAGTAATATGTAGAAATGGTGATGATTTATGTGGGTTTATTTTATAGCCTGCAACTTTACTAAAATTGTTTATCATTTCAAGTAGTTCTTTACTTGATTTTTTTAGGATTCTCTAATTATATCATCACATCATCTGCAAAGAGTAATAGCTTTGTTTCTTCTTTGCCTATTCTAATACCTATTTCTTTTTCTTCTCTTATTATGAAAGCTAAAGTTTCCAGTAAGATATTGAACAACAATAGTGATAATGGACATCCTTGTTTTACCCCTGATATTATTGGAAGTGCTTCTAGCTTGTCCGCATTACATATGACGCTTGTTGAAGGCTTTAGGTAGATGCTACTTATTATTTTATGGAAGACTCCATTTATTCTTATGCTCTCTAGTGTTTTTAATTGGAATGGGTGTTGTATTTTGTCAAATGCTTTTTCTGCATCTATCGAGATGATTATGTTTTGTTGTTGATATGATCAATTACACTGATGGTAAATCCTACCTGGTCATATTGCATTATTCCTGTGACAAGGTGCTATAATCTATTTGCTAGTATTTTATTGAAAATTTTTGCATCTGTATTCGTTAAGGAAATTGGTCTATATTTTTTTTTCTCTGTTTTGAATCTCCCCACTTTGGGTATTAACACCATGTTTCTACCACAAAAAGAATCTGGTAATTCTCCTTCTTCATCTATTTTTCCAAATACTCTATATATTATTGGAATTAATAGTTCTCTAAATTTTGGTAGAATTCACTTGGCCCTGGAGATTTTTTCCTTAACAGTTCATCAGTGAGTTCTTTAATTTCTTTTTCTGAGATGGGGTTATTTAAGTATTTTACTTCATATTCTTTTAATCTAGCAATTTACATTTTGGTAAATATTCATCCACTTAACTAAGGCTGTAAAATTTATTGCCATACTGTTGTGCAGAATAGCTCTTGATCATTATTTTAATTTCCTCTTTCATTTTTGATACTGGTAATTTTGTTTTCTTCTTTCTTTTTTAAATTAAATTAACCAAAGATTTATCTATTTCATTACTTTTTTAAATAAAACTAGTTCTTAGTTTGATTTATCTGTTCAATGGTTTTCTTAATTTAAATTTTCTTAATTTTTCCTTTGTTTTTTAGTATTTCTAATTTGGTGTTTAATTGTGGATTTTTAATTTGTTCTTTTTCAAATTTTTAGTTGCATGCCCAATTCATTGGTCTTTTCTTTCTCTATTTTATTCATGTAAGCATTTAGAGATATAAAACTTCCCTTAAGAACTGCTCTTTCTACATTTCATAAGTTTTGGTGTGTTGTCTCATTATTGTCCTTCTCTTGGATGAAGTTATTGATTGTTTCTGGATGTTGCTTGACCCAATCATTTTTTAGGATTAGATAATTCAGTTAAAAATTATTTTTAGTCTGTCTTTCCATGGCACTTTATTACATACAATTTTATTGCATCATGATCTGAAAAGGATGCTTTTAATATTTGTGCCTTTCTCTATTGGATGGTGAGGTTTTTATGCCCCAGTACATGGTCATTTTTTGTGTATGTGCCATGGGCCACAGAGACAAAAGTATATTCTTTTCTATCCCCATTCAGCTTTCCCCAGAGATCTATCATATATGTATTTTGTAATTTTCTATTCATCTCCTTAACTTCTTTCTTGTTTATTTTCACATTAGATTTATCTTGTTTAGAGAGGAGGAGTTTGTGGTCCCTCACTAGTACAGTTTTGCTGTCTATTTCTTCCTGTAACTCCCTGAACTTCTCCTGCAAGAATTTGGATGGTATACCATTTGGTGCATATATGTTTAGTAATTATATAACTTCATTGTCTATGGTGCCTTTTAGTAGGGTGTAGTTTCCTTCCTTATCTCTTTCGATTAGATCTGTTTTTGCTTTTGTTTTGTCTGAGATCAGTGTTGCTATCTCTGCTTTTTTTAATTTCATTTGAAGCATAATATATTCTACTATAGCCTTTATTCTTTACCCTGTGTGTGACCCTCTGTTTCAAATGTGTTTCCTGTAAACAACAAATGGTAGGATTATGTTTTTTAATCCATTCTACTATCTGCTTCCATTTTATGGGAGAGTTCATCCCATTCACCTTCACAGTTATTTTTACTATCTCTGTCTTTCTCTCCATCCTATTTCCACCCTGTTTATGCTTTTATTTCTCCTTTCTCCTCTTCCCTCCTCACTAGTGTTTTGCTTTTCACCACTGCCACCCTCAGTCCAGCTTCCCTCAGTCCTGCCCCCCTTCTATCTGCCATCTCCCTTTTCTTCTTCTTTATCCTTATTACTTCTCTGGTCCTAGTGCTAACAGTGCTCAAAGGCACTACTTCACTGGTCCTAGTGGTGGTGTCTGGTGTGTGCTACAGCTAGGTGGAAGTTTTATGCATTTTCCCAGGACTAGAGTGAAGCATGTGGAGGTCGGTCTCCTGAAGGATACTTTTTTGCCCTGTTCTGCCATGAAGCACCTGGTGGTCTTTCATCTGGAAGATACCTATCCACTCAGGATTGGGCTGAAACATATGGTGATTCTTTGATCTGGAGTCTGCCAGTTCCATGGGCTATGACCAGGTCATGGTGGGCACCTACTCTTGGACTTTTCTTTTTCCACCACACTGGTGCTCAGAATCTCCCACTGGTTTTTTTGAGGTGGATCTTCCTGCTGGTTGATGGAATGCTTCCTGTCATGGAATGTGTTCTTTTTCCTGAGCAAGATCAACCTTTCTTGCTGATCCTCCAAGTTTCCTAGGCAAAAAGACTGTTCCACCCCATCTTTACATTGGCTGAGCATCTGGAACCTATTTAAAAGGTGGCTTTGGGAGGACTTTTTTTTGTTTTTGTTTTTTGTTTTTCTGCTCCTCACTCCAGCCTTCCAATACAGAGGTATATAATCAATGGAGGATCCTTATGAGATATGAATCCCAAATCTGATGGAGTCTCCATGATATTGAGTTTCCTAGTGATGAGCCACACAGTTGTAGGGAAATGAGGAGTTCTTGCCTGTACAATTTGGTAGACATTGGTCATCTTCCAGCATTACATGTAATTCACAGCTAATTACTAACATAATTATATCTAAATATAAACAAATACATATTAATTTTATTTTCAAATATATATATTATATATACATAAAGAAAGTTATTTAGAGTAATAAAGCATGTGTGCATTTCTTTGTATATCAAAAAGAGTATTTGAAGAAAGGGGTAAATTCTTAGCAAAAAAAAAAGAAAAATATTGCTTCTTTTTTAAAAAATTTACTATAACTCCTTTTTGACTAAGCACAGTGTTATGGTAGGCTGAATATAAATACTACTATCTAAATGCAATCCTGATTTTCACCTAAAATCCAAGACAAGACACTGATTAATGCATATTTAAATAAAATGGATAAATATATTCATTATTTATCAACACGACATTAAAAGAATATTGTTATTTCTCATCCATTTCCAAACTTTGCTGCCAGCATTCTGGCCATTCTCCACAAACCCATTCTACATGGTCTTGAATTCTCTGCCTCTTTATAACTTACACTATGGTAGGTGAACTTTCACTTATTATTTACTAGCAATTTTTCAAATTATACATACCTTTCTCTCTCTCTTGCTTCTTTCAATGTCTTCCCCCACTAGAATGTAAGCTTCTCTAAGGCAGGAGATGTATTGGTTGCTTGTATTTGCATCCCAAAGGCTAAATACAGCGCCTGGGACATGATAAATAAAAAAAGTTTTGTTATTCATTCCTTCATTTACTCATTCAAATTAGCTAAATTATCAAATTGCTATTATTTGTTGTTTGGCTAAAATTTCCTTTATTTTTTCACTCCATTAAATAATCCTGTGACTAGATTGGTTTATTATGTGGATATTATGTAGATATAGTCTAACTGAACAGACAATTATTTACAACATTTAGAAATCAAAGGCAAAGTGAAAAACAAAGGAAATTCTAGTTTATGTAAGTGATGTTAAATTAATACCTGGAGTCTGAAAATGGCACAAGATTCTATGTGGGATTAATGTAATTTGAATTATTTTAATGAATGAGCACATCTTAAAAAAAATACATTTTAAAGAATGGAACTAGTGATATAATTCCAAGTTGTCAAAATTTAGAGGAAGGCAAAATGTTAGAATCTTGGCCACTTGGTTAAAAAAAAAAACCTGGGTTCAGAGTCAGTAGGTTTGGTTTCTAAGTCCTTTCTTGCCACCAAGTAGCACTGTTACTTTGGATGAGCCCTTTAAATTTCTGGAATGCATGTTCCCAAGTTTTTCTTCTAGTTCTTCTAGAGTTAGCTGGGAAACTGAGGTTTCTTCTAATTTAAAATTCTAGGGTTTTCTTCCAGTTCTGATATTTTGTCATAATCTTCTGAGAGTTTTGAATATCCAGTTGTGATATGTAATCATAATCCTCTGACAATAATGAATATATAGTTTCAATATATGTGAAAACTCCCAAATCTGATTGAAAAAAATATATAGTTTTCTCTTATGTTTCTTCAACTCCTAAGGAACAATGAACTAATCAATGTCATTCTCCTGAAACAAACTTTAAATGTTTAGAAAGGGGAAATTATGTTAAATACTATGGATATTACTAAACCTAGCTAATAGGAGTGATGGCTAATTTGTGCCATATATGAGTAAAAAGGTGAATATTATTGTAACTATTAGTTAAGAGAAAAATATTTAAATGCAGGTATTGACTCTTTTTTATATTTTTATCTCTGGAGCCAAGCACAATACTTGGAACATCAGATGAAATTATTTTTAATTGATTGATTGATCAAAGATAAATTATATTGCAGATCAGATAAAATTCTCTTGTATTGCTCCTTCTTCAATCATCACATTGCTTCAAGAATCTGGCCATTTAAACTGTGGCCTTTTTAAAGAATATTTACAACTGATTTCAATTGAACAAGAATATATTGTCATTATTTTGTTCTCATCTTCATGTTCAGTGGAGTTCATGTAGAAACAATCCTGGGACATGTCACTCTCCTTTTAGGTTTGGTGTTTGCCAGACTCCTACATATGTAGGTGAAATTACTGATATTTGAAATTGAATAAATGTGTTTGATTGCAAGCATACCCTTTATCAATTCATTGAAAATATCTTTGAGACAGTTATGGGACAACAAACTGAGATTATATGTACTTTTTTCTATTACAACATAATTTTATTTCTTCTGCTGTGCTTCTACAATTTGAGAGGTATTTTTTTTGTTATACATAATGTGAATACATAGTGGCATCTACTAATAACAATGTTCATATATTATTGAGGGTGTTACCTATGAATTATTATAAGCAACCATTTTGTCTTTAATACTTCCAACATACCTTATTTTCTGAGTTCTAGAAGTTATCATGGGTTCTGTATTTGACCTTTGTTAGTTTTTGAAGAATTGTGAAATTCTGGATAAAACTCTGACTGCTTTATTGTGTCTTTCTGGATATTTGTTAGAGATGTTAGACAATTTCTACCGGGTCCTTGCAAAGTCTATATCAATCAATAAATCTGAGAGTTTTTTGTAATCTTTGGCAGCAATAAATGATTGTTATTGTATTGTTTTTAATTTTCACCTAAGTTGAATTGCTTAAATTTTGATGTAAATAAATATTTAAAGTATGAGAGACATGCTTTCTTTTAAGTAGAAAATAGAAATGTATCTTAATTTTGACTTCTAAGAATCATTGAAATACATACCAATTTATACTTTTCTACTCACTCATTTGTTTATTATTTAGTTAAAAAATACTACTTTTTTTGAGGACACAGATTAAGTTTATAAAAACATTTCCAATTATAGTCATTTTTGGCACTATTAAGTATAAAATCCTACAGAGCAAACTCTTTTTTCAAGAATTGTAAGTGGAAAGGCTTCTGGAGTGACATTGATATTAACAAGTGTAGCAGTGTTCACAACAGTTGTGAATTCATTGATTTCTTGCTCCTTCCAAAGCAGAAATATAAAAAATCAAATACTCCGTTATTTGTAACAGAACATCATGAAAAAAAATCAAAGAACTTAGCAGGGGACAAATAAAAACAACAACAAAAGCAGCAATAAACCACCAAATCATTCAACAGTTTTCCATATTGGCAGTTCTACATCATGCTTGATTTTCCTTTAACCTTTAATAACATGAAAATTCAGAAAGCTATGACAACCACAAAGTAAGCTAATTAAATGGCTTAAGTCTAGAATATGTTAATTCAAAATTCATCAAATGTTACATGATATTTAAAACTGTATCAAAAGGTCAAGTTATATATCAGTATCACAATACTATTGATTGGTATTTCTTGCTTTCAGGTTTAAACACCAAATTCATTCAAATAGAATTCAGGATTTTGTCAAATGCTTCCAATGTGAATGAAAACACACATACACACACACACACACACACACACACACACGTATTATATGCTACAGAAGAGGGAGAAAAAAATAACTTTCGCTTTTGTACTGAAAACTCTATTGTTCCTTACTGTAAAGTAAGGAATGGTTTGAATGCAGTTTCACAAATCATGGTTTAGGTTTGAGAGCAAAAGAAGAGAGAACGCTTTGTAAGTTGGCTCAGTGAAGTAAATGTTACTTAGAAACTCCAAATTCATTATATGCACCCCAAGGCAATATTACAATAATTTGTTGAATATTTAATTCACAAAATCTGTACTGTCTCTCCCTATTATTAAGATGATTGACTGTACTGATAAATTAAGAGGCCACAATTTCATTGTTTAAATATGTTTAATACTAAATAGATCACCTAACGACTCTTCTTGCTCACTTAAACCATTTGGATTAATGAGAATTTAAATTTGTTCTTTGACTAAACCTTAGAAAACTTCAAAGATTCCATTTGAATGATCTTCATGGTTCTAATGTGTTTTATTCAATGTAGTTGTCTCAATTAAATCTGATATTATACAGTAGGTGAAAAGATAAATTTCCAAAGCACTCAATTTGTAAAATTTGACATTTCAAAATTAATTGCTTAGATACCACAATGAACAATAAACCTTTTCCAAAAAGTTTTATCCTCTTCAGTAATAAATAAATAAATAAATACATTCTCAGGGTGAATTTGTTTTATGAAGTGTTGTAATTTTATTTAGTCTTTTTTCCTGAAATTTCAAATGACAAAATTTAATTGTTCATAATCTTTTATTGTGACCATATACATACACCTGAACAAAATTCATCCCACTTTCTACTCTATAAATGCTAACCTATAATATAAATCAGTTAGATGAGGAGTTATCCAATAATTTTCATTGTAAGAGCTAGTATTCATACATCTCTAACATTTGCAAATATTATTATATTATAGCATTATATGTTATTTATGTTATTTACTCAACAATGAAGAGGTAAATTCTATTAGTATCCCATTTTTACAGATAAGGAAACTGAGTCAGACAAAAAGTAAGAGACTTGCCCAAGGTTACAGAGCCAGTCAGTGCCTGGGACTTGATTTGAAGATGGTTCTTCTTGTGTCCATGTCCAGCATTCTGTATGCTAAGTGACTGGGAATAACAAGTACATGTCATGATATACATGTGTCCTGCAAGAAATCTACTTCCAGCTTGCTTTTCATTTCTTCTACACTAGTGAATATGTTACCATCAAATATTATGAATATAAAAATGTAAATTCACAGAAAATTAAAATTCTATGCTGGTAGGTATAGGAAAAATACTGCTGCTATTACTTTATTTTTCAGTCATGTGATTTCATTATCATAAATAAAATTACTTTTTATTAATTTCTATATTGAAAGTGTTTTTTTAGTTGCACAACAAAGACAACACAATTACATTAAATTTTAATTACAAAGTTAAAAATAAAAGTTTGAAATAGTTTTCTTAAACATAAAAAGATGTACCTCCTCATATGATCTAAAGGTCAGCAAAGTCATTTTTTACCGGATCAGTGTTACATAAAGAAATTATCTATGCATTTATGATGATAACCTTTCCCCAAATAAATTATGCCCAAAATTACAGAGTTGGGTTTATCATATGTGATCCTTCCTTTTTTTGTTTTCATAAAGAACATATTTAGGGAGGGGCAGTGGAGCCAAGATAGCAGAGTAAAAGCAGTGACTTGCTTGAGCGCTCCTCCAAACTCCTCCAAATACCTATGAAAAATGACTAAACAAATTCTAGAGCAGCAGAATGCTCAAAAATATAGAGTAAAACAAATTTCCAGTCCAAGACAACCTAGATGGTTCATACGAAAGGTCTATTGTGGTGGGCTGGGAAAGGCGCACATGTCAGTAAGGGCCATGCTGGCAAAGACAGAGCTCAGCAAACCGGGAGGCCTCATGAAATGGAATCCCAGGAAACTGTGGTGGTTTCCAGACTTCTCAAACCACAAACAACAAATATTAGGTCAATGGGAAAGGTCTGGTGTGTCTGAGTGAGAGAGGTCTGGCTTTGGAACTAGTGAAGAATCAAGGTGGTAGCCACAGCAGCAGTGGCTGCTTCTGGAGCTCTCGGACCACAGATAGAGGGGGAATGAAGTAGATGATTAGAGTGGGATTTCAGGACCTGTTTGCTGGTGTCCTGGCAGGATTCTTTTGCTTTATCTATGCTTGGATCTGGGTCACAGTCCTAGGTTCTGGTCCTGGGACAAGAAGGTCTGGCCAGGCAGAGCTTGCAGTGGTGGTGCAGACAGAATCCTCCTCACAGTTCCAAGGCAGAAAAAAAGTGCTTGTGGTCACTTGTAGACCAGAGCACAGGCTAGCAAAGGAGTAAACACTTCACCTTTGATTGAACCAACTTAAGAACTGAAAAATTTACAGGTCCCTAGAAGCATCTCTGAAAACAGCTTCACAAAATCCCTGAAATTTGGGACAGTATGCCCTCCACAATGGAAGCAGAGTTCTACCTTAGCAAAGAATTAAAAAGTCAAGTAACTGGCTGGGAACATGAGCAACCTGAGGTGGGGGTAACTCAGACTATAGAATTTTTCCTTAGTGACAAAGAAGATGAAAACATACAACCAGAATACAACAAAGTCAAAGCTCCTATGTCCAAAGCCTCCAAGAAAAACATGAATTGGTCTCAGACCATGGAAGAACTCAAAGAGAATTTTGAAAAGCAAGTAAGAGAAGCAGAGCAAAAATTGGAAAGACAAATGAGAGTGATACAAGAAAATCATAAAAAATGAGTCATTAGCTTGCTAAAGGAGACCCCAAAAAATACTGAAGAAAATAACACCTTAAAAAATAGACTAGACCAAATGGTAAAAGAGTCCCAAAAAGTCCAGGAGGAGAAGAATACCTTAAAAAGGAGAATTGGCCAAATGGAAAAAGAGATCCAAAAGTTCACTGAAGAAAAAAAATCCTTAAAAATTACAATGGAGCAAATGGAAGTTAATGACTTTATGAGAAATCAAGAAATCAAAAAAAAACTAAACTAAAATAATGAAAAAAGAGAAGACAGTAAGAAATATCTCATTAGAAAAGCAACTGATCTGGAAAATAGATTCAGGAGAGATAATTTTAAAATTATTGGACTACCTGAAAGCCATGATCAAAATAGACCTTGAGACTTCATCTTTCAAGAAGTTATCAAGGAAAACTGCCCTTATATTCTAGAAACAGATGGTAAAATACAAATTGAAAGAATCCACAGATCATCTCTTAAAAGAGATCCCTAAAGGGAAACTTCTAGGATTATTGTAGTCAAATTCCAGAGTTCCCAGGTCAAGGAGAAAATATTGCAAGCAGTCAGAAGGAAACCATTTAAATATTGTGGAAACACAATCAAAATAAAACAAGATTTAGCAGCTTCAACATTAAGGGATCTGAGTGCTTACACACACACACACACACACACACACACACACATCACAGGATGAGTTGAATATGAGGGGATGATATCTAAAAACTAAAGGAGTGAGAGAGGATTTCACTGAGAGAAGGAGAAAGGGAGAGATAGAATGGGGTAAATTATCTCACATAAAAGAGGCAAGAAAAAAATTGTACAGAGCAGGGGAGATAGCGGAGTGAGAGGAAATGAGTGAATCTTACTCTCATCAGATTTGGTTTAAGGAGCGAATAACATACTCACTCAATTGGGTATGGAAATCTACCTCACCCTAAAGGAAAACAGGGGGAAGGGGATAAGAGAAGGGAGGATAATAGAAGGGTGGACAGATTTGGGGAGAGTGTAGTCAGAAGGGAAGCATTTTTGAGGAGGGACAGTGTGAAAGGAGAGAGAGAATAGAATAAAAGGGGGCAGGATAAGATAATTAGTCTTTCACAACATGACTATTCTGGAAGTGTTTTTCATGACTACACATGCATAACCTATATTGAATTGCTTGCCTTCTGATTTAAGTTGGGTAGGGAGGGAGGAAGGGAGAGAATTTGGAACTCAAAGATTTAAAAAGAAGTGTTAAAAATTGTTTTTCTATACAACTGAGAAATAAGATATACAGGCAAAAGGATACAGAAATCTACCCTCCCCTATAAGAAAATAGAAGAGGAAGGGGCTAAGAGAAGCAGGGTCATGATAGAAGGCAGGGCAGATTGGGGGAAGGGGTATTCAAAATGCATATCATCTTGGGGTGGGGGAAGGGAAGATATGGGGAGATAATTTCGAACTCAAAATCTTGTGGAAGTGAATGTTGAAAACTAAAATTTAATTAATAAAAAAATATATATTTAAATATTTGTAACCTGTTGCCTGCAAAAGTAAAATAGACAAAGTTCTCCTTCCTTCAAACTTGTTTCTTTTTAAATGAACACGTAAATCAATATTACAACCAAATACTATCAAATTAATTGCCACAGTGTTTGGTTCTGATCATGTCACTCCACATCCCTCTGAAAGAAATGTTATTGTTACTTTATTTCTAACTTACCATGGTGTCCAGGTGTTTTTCTTGGCTGGGCTATTCAAGACTTCCCATCATATAGCTTTAATATACTTTTACAAACTTATCTCATGATATAGACAACTGCAAAATTTATCACTTTTTAAAATGTTTCTATACTGGGCACAGAGCCAAGTTGGCAGAGTAAAAGCAGTGACTTGCTTCAGCTCTCCCCCAAACCCCTCAAAATACCTATAAAAGTATCTCTAAACAAATTCCAAAGCAGCAGAACCTACAAAAAGACATTGAAACAAATTTACAGCCTAAGACAGCCTAGATGGCTGATCAGAAAGGTATATCACACAAATTGGGGAGAGGAACTCAGTTTGTCCTTGGGCCCACAGGCCTTCATGAACCTGGAGCATGCCTCAGAGGACTGAATCACCCCAGTATGACAAACCTTTCTTGCCAATCTTCTATGTTATCTTGGGCTGGAAAACTCTCTCACCCTGTCTTTTTGTGGGTTTTTCTGGTACAGAATTCATTTTGAGGTGTTATTTTACAGCTGTTTAGAGAGGACTTTGATAGAGTCTCTGCCTTTTCTCTACTATCTTTGCTCTGCCCCTTCGTAAGTAACTTTCTGTAATAGAGGGGAGGGCAGATTAGGGTTGGGGGTAATCAGAAGTAAACACTTCTGAGGAGGGACTGGGTCAAAAGAGAGAATAGAATAAATGGGGGGTAGGATAGGATAAAGGGAAATATGGTTAGTTTTTCACAACATGACTACTGTGGAAATGTTTTTCATTACTACACATCTAGAACCTGTATTGAGTAGCTTGCCTTTTCAATGAAGGTGGGTGGAGAGGGTGGAAGGAAGAAAATTTGGAACCCAAAGTTCTAAAAACACTCATTAAAAAATTGTTTTCCCCCCTTTTTTCAAAAAACTATTTAATTAATTTTTGTTTATTTTTTTAAAATTTTATTAATTTATTTTGATTTATCAACAATCACTTCCACATGTTTTTGAGTTGAAAGTTTTTCTCCCCCTTCATCCCCCCCCCGACCCTCCCCAACAGGGCACACAACCTGATTTAGGCTTTACATTTACATTCCTATTAAATATATTTTCACATTAGTGAAGATGTAAGTAAAAATTAAAACCAATAGGAGGAACCATCAGAAAGATGAAACAAAACTCAACAGAAGGTAAAAATAAGTGATAGATATTCAACTTCCATAGTTCTTTCTTTGGATGTGGACAGCATTTTCCATGCTGAGGCCTCTGGAGATGTCTTGGATCCTCGGAATGCTGAAAAGGTTCAGTTTAACAATCTTAGTCATTGCATAACTTGGCTGTTATTGTGTACAAAGTCCTCTTTGTTCTGCTCACTTCACTCAGCATCAGACCATATAAGTCTTTTCAGGTTTTTCTGAAGTCAGCCTGTTCATGATGTCTTATAACACAATACTATTCCACAACTTGCTCAGCCATTCCCCAATTGATGGGCATCCTCTCAATTTCCAATTCTTTGTCACCACAAAAAGAGCTGCTATGAATATTTTTGTACATGTGGGTCCTTTTCCCATTTCTTTGATCTCTTTGGAATATAGCCTTAGAAGCGCTGCTGATGGATCAAAAGGTATGCACATTTTTGTATTCCTTTGGGCATAGTTCCAAATTGTTCTCCAAAATGGTGGGATCATTTCACAACTCCACCAACAAAGTATTACTGTTACAATTTTCCCACATCTTCTCCAATATTTATCATTTTCCTGTTTTGTCATGTTGGCCAATCTGATAGATGTGATGTGGTACCTCAGAGTTGTTTTGATTTGCATTTCTCTAATAAATAAGGATTTAGAGCATTTTTTCATGTGACTATAGATAGCTTTAATTTCTTCATCTGAGAACTATTTGTTCATATCTTTTGACCATTTATCAATTGGGGAATAGCTTGTGTTCTTATAAGTTTGTCTTAATTCTCTATATATTTTAGAAATGAGTCTTTTATCAGAGAGACTGGTTGTAAAAATTCTTTCCCAATTTTCTACCTTCCTTCTAATCTTAGTTGTGTCGGCTTTGTTTGTGCAAAAACCTTTTCAATTTAATGTAATCAAAATTATCCATTTTATTTTTCATAATGTTCTCTATCTACTGCTTGGTCATGAATTCTTCTGTTCTTCATAGATTGGATAGGTGAACTATTCCTTGTTCTCCCAGTTTACTTATGGTATCAGCCTTTATATCTAAGTTATGAACCGATTTTGACTTTATTTTGCTATATGGTGTGAGATTTGGGTCTATGCCTAGTTTCTGCCATACTCTTTTCCAGTTTTCCCAACAATTTTTTCAGAGTGGGTTTTTATACCAGAAGCTGGGGTCTTTGGGTTTATCAAATAATATATTACTGTTGTCATTGACTACTGTGTCTTGCATAATTAACCTATTCCACTGATGTTTTCACATGCAACTGGGAAATAAGAAATACAGGAAAGGAGTCTACCCTGCCCTACAGAAAAATACAAAGGGAAGGGAATAAGAGAAAGGGGGAGAGATAGAAGGGAGGACAGATTAGGGGAAGAGGTATACAGAATGCATGCTATCTTGGGATGGCAGGAGGGATGAGATGGGGAGAAAATTTGGAATTCAAAATCTTGTAGAAGTGAATGTTGAAAATGAAAAATAAATACATTTTAAAAAATGTTTCTATCTTTCTCCCTGCCCTAGGTCTTTCCTGACTTCACTCTTACCCCAGTATGACAGACCTTTCTTGACAATCTTCTATGTTATCTTGGGGTGGAAAATTATCTCACCCTTTCCTTTTGTGGGTTTTTCTGCTTTAGAATTCGTTTTGAGTAGTTATTTTACAGCTGTTTAGAGGGGAATTTGGGAGAGCTCAGGTGAGTCTCTGCTTTTTCTCTACTATCTTTCCTCTGTCCCTTCATAGGTCACTTTCTGTTATTGATTTCATTTCACTACAAAAAAGATAAACTCTATGCCTCAGATACTTTATCTCACCATATAACCATACTAAAGCTACTTAATTTCACTTGAGTGGGAAGGGGTAGTTGGCTGCTATTTTGACAACCCATTTCTATTAAAAGCACAACAAAATAAAATGAAAAATTCCTTTATCAGAACTGTCAAATTCAATATCACGTATGAAACCATTTCCCCAAAAGATGGTGACTAAGATATATCCCAGGATCATTTGACAATGATTTACTTATTAAGCTTTTTACAAGCCTCTAAATGTAGAGGCTTGAAGTTGCATGTTATTTTCATGAAGTTGCATGTTATTACTAATCATATTATCCTTTACTATATATTTAAGATGCTAAAGGACTAAATAAGGTACTATAGTAGTAGAATCAAGGTGAAGGTAGGGTGGGGATTGAGAAATTAATTGAAATCAGCAATGTCATATAGCCTGCTTTTGTAGTTAGACAAAGTCCTAAGGCAATTTAATGCCCATTGCAACTAACAAATGACATATATGAAAGGGTTTTTTTCGCCATTCAATATATTACTATAAAGTAATATTTTCTCAATTATTTGTTTTTGAAAAAAAGAAGGAAAACAAAAATTCAAGGTCTTTTTTTTTAATTTTGGCATACCATAGTCCCACATCGACAAATTTTCAACCAGTTGTTATTTATTTATGTAGTCATGAGATGAGGTTTGTGATCAATTATAAAGGTGGATGTAAAATCAAAAAGGGGGGAAAAATATACAATGAACATGGTTCTGCCAGTATAATCACCCAGTTAATTACAGAAAAGATTTATTACTGTAATCAGTGCTTATAGATATGGGCAGCATAGTTTATAGGAAATGTAGGCTTCAAGAGATTCTGTCCTTGTTAACAAATATTAACTCATAGATACTGCAAGAATACATCATGGAATTTGTGAGACATTCCTGATTTTAGGACATGGAATAGCAAATATATTTTTAATAAGACTTTACAAAGGAATATATATATATTGCAGAGTAAGAGTTTTGATTTTTTTGTGTGGCAAATGTGGTTAATATACTTATAGAATAAACTATGACTATAACATGCATAATTATACTCTAGCTCAAAGATGACATTTTCCCATAAATACCTGTTATATTCACATGTCCAATTTGTCCAGTAATGATTTTTCCCTCTAGTACCTGGTTATTTTTTATTATGCTTGGGTGTAGTTAGGGAATAGGCAAGAAGAAATGTTAATTTGAGGAAACTCAATGACTATTTTGTACCTCAATCATCTGCTCCACCAAAGGAGGAGGTAATGATATAGAGCAGAAAGAGGAATGGACATGAAGATAGGGAAATTGTGGTCAAATATCAGCTTTGATTTATGTGTAACATATCCAACTAACTAAAACTTTCTGAGCTCCAATTTCCTCATCTGTAAAATATGGACAAGAAAATATGCACTACCTATCTCTCAATTATTTTTTCAAGAGTAAAGGGTTTAAAAAACATTTAAAAAGCTACTGAAATGTGTGGTATGATTTTTATAAAGTCTTTGCATGTGTCCTCTGTAAAGTTCTTTTCCAATGGCTCATTATGGCAAGTAGGTGACTTCGGATTCTTGAAGATTATATAACAAGAATTCATGGCATGTCATAGTATCCTGAAAAGATTTCACCTGATGATGGAACTTTTTGACCATGACAAAACAAAGCAAATTTAAATGTCCCTCAGTCTTATGCCATGCCCTACCCTATCTTCAGAGATAGCAGAATGGTAGCAGAATGGAATTAAAATATGTCAGTTGGCACTAGGAATCACACAGTTATTATACAATTAATATATTTTAATTTGATTAATGGTTTTCAAAATGAGAGGTCCTTGTCCAAAAAAGAAATGTAAGCTCTAGACTTTGATTACCTCATTCCTAAGGCTTTTCTTTTTGTGTTTTCTTTCAGAGGATCACTGGATTCCTTAAAATTTCACTTTGCCATTTTAGTCTAACAGAACTAGGCAGTTTTCATTTACTCTTTCATGAAATATACCTTTCAGTTTTTTATTGTGATTTTCAGAGAGTCCAGTGATTTCATTATCTTTTTATATTTACAAGTTAAGTTTATTACTTTCTCTTCTTAGTTATTCTTCCTCCAATTCTTTAATCTACAAATTTTATTTCTGTTTTATCTCTAATTTATTTTTTCTAAGTATTAATTTGGGCCTTGTGAAAAAAATGATTTATTTATTTGAATTTCTACTTCAATTGTTAGGTGGTATTCTCATCTTGGTTTACTTTGTAAGCAGTTTTTAATCTATTTTATTTTATATATACTGTCTATTATCTTCATTCTTTCCTCACCTCTTAGTTTGTTTTTTTTTTAATGGGGGTTTTGTACATGATTTAGGCTCACCTCCACTTGAATTTTTGAGTCAGGTAGTGGTCCATGCTTGATTACCACCTGGATAACTTGTGTTACTGTGCTAAACTCTACTTAAAAGGGTTAGGGCCCCCACAATAGCACTCCTTCCCTTTTTTTAAGCCTTTTGCTGGAATGGGACAATTCCATCCTTTTATAGTTAAACATCCTACTTCCCTGCCTTTCATTCCTACTTCCCCTCCAGTTCCTCATTTACCACTCATTAGGTATGTTAGACTATACTCTCAGTTAGGTCACTTGTCCTATAGATGATCCATCTTCTACCATTCTTATCACACTGGTTCTTTGCATTATATAAGTTTGAGCCTGGACACTTCTCCAACACTCTAAATATATCACTTTATGTTCTATAGACATTGTAGGCACATAAAAATACTTATAACTTATACCTCTTCTCATTTACCCCTTATAAGGAGCAATACAATTTGTTTGAGCTATCTCTTTGTATTGGCATTTTTCATCTGAACTCCCTGTACTACATATATACTATTTTTTCCCCAGCCCATTGGCTGTCAAGATTTCCTCTGTGATTTTCCAAATATTCTAGAGATTTTCCTCATGAGGTTTCTGTTCTCTGTGCCTCAGATATAGAGCCTTAGAGACAATGGGTCTTTTCTCTGAGTGTGCTAGGAAGTTATTAGTTTATTTGCCTGAAATGGATCTGTCTTGCTGTTTGGTTCCTTTCTTAATATCTGTGGGTTTCTGACTGTTTTTTTTTAACTGTTCTGAAATGGAAGAAATCACTTGCAGTAGATTCTCATTGAATTTCTTGAACATTATTTGATCATCTGCGAATTTTAAGTTTACTTGCTTGTTTTTTGGAGTAGGAGTAGGAAAGCTGAGCTGACTCCACTGAGATAGCCATTTTGGCCCAAAGTCATCTTCAGAAGGTTGTTTATAAGGATCAAATGAGGCAAGTGTGCTAAGCACCTTGTAGAACCATAAAATGTTAGTTATGTTTAATACTATCTCTTTTGCTTCAAATTATATTTAATGTTTTCTGACAGAATGAAAAAAATTGAAATAAAAGTTACTGTCTTGAAATTATTCTTTTACATAGCATTTTGTGGCCTATTGCACAGGTGGACAACATGGTTGCTTTTTACAACATTGAAGTAGTGTAAGACAATCTTTTGTAAAAAGAAAAAATCTTTACAGCATTTCTCATAGCAGACAAGATACATGAAATACTTATACCTCATTTTGTTCCCACATGGATTTAGTTGATTATATTTGGTCTCTATATTTTTATAGTTTTTTTTCATTTCATGTAATTTAGGGATTATGAGTACCTACAATAGTGAGATGACTTGAAATGTTGTTAAATATTTTAGATTAATGTTATATCCATAAAACTGTGGGCAAAATTTATCTCAGAATGATTCATCAGTTCAACTGCAATTTATTTATTGAATTCTAAAGGCTGTCTGGGGTTTTGTGGGTATAGCACAGAAATTTGTCATTTGTTAGTTCATAAAAGACAGCAAACAAAAAATGTATAATTTGAACCTCCTGATTGCTTCTTTTTATGTACTCAGTGAAGTTGTTTTTTTGGAAGCTACAGTAATTTGATGTACCTTTTCAATTACTTATTTGTATAATATACATTAATAAATAAGTCCAGACTCCTGTAGGATATTTTTTTTCCCTAACTTCTCAGTTCAATAACCTGATTGTTGTCAAAAACCCCTCTATTACTTAAAACAAACCATTCTGACCGCCATTTGTTAGGCATGTTTTTATTGACATATTGTTGGTTCAGTTCATGAGAATGAATGCCTTATGATTCTATTCTTAGACCTTACTTTTTTGTAGACCTCACTCAGGAATAAAATGTTTTCATTTGTACCTGACAAATTAAGTGGCATATACTTGTTTTTATTATTGTAAGACTTTGCAATTACTTTGTGAAGTAAGTTCTCTTTATTCCCCCAAATTTTCTGCTCTGTGAAATGTATTAATTTTCTTTCTCGTTGTTAAGTAAGTGCTAATCCTTCTATACCTTCCTTCCAGTGACTGGCCCTGAATTTTATTACTATTTTAGGAATATTGTTATACCATCCAGATCAATTTTTTGTCCATTGGTAAAGGTCATTTTTATTAATTTATATTTATTATTGTTATTTAAATCAATTAATAAATACATTTACATTTTATCACTCTTAATTTCTAATATTATAAACATCAATACATATAACCCACACAAACAAAAACTTTTGGCATCCTTAATAATTTTGAGTGTAAAGGGGCATAAAACTACAAAATTTGAGAACTACTGGCTTAGATCAAAGGAAAAAAAAATATTTGCAGACAAAACAAATTGGGATAATCTTGAATCCAAAAAAGATTTGGTGATTATTGGACACATTACTATTGCTGATTTATGGATTTGACTTTAGAAATGAGTTTTTGGTCAATTTGATAAATAGATGGATAGATTATGGTCTCTCACTGAGGGTAACCAATGCTGTATTATGAAGAATCATCGGGGGAAAAAGGACTAGGCATGGCAAAGATGGTGGAGTAAAGGAAGGGTCTCACTTGAGCTCTCAGCCAAACCTCTTCAAATACATTTGGAAATGACTCTGAACAGACTCTGGAGCAGCAGAACCCACAAGAGGGCAGAGTAAGGGAAATTTACAGCCCCAAATGACTTGGAGAATAAGTGGGGGTGGGGCTTGCATCTGGGTGAGAGAGGAACATAGTCCAATCCAGGCCATGCCAGCACAGACCAGGCTCCAGAGAACCCAAAGCAGGCCTCAGGTGACCAAATTACTGGCAGCAATGGCAGTTTCCAGACCTCTTAGCTTTAGATAATATAAGATATTTGGAAGTCTATCGGCCACGACAAACCTTAGAACTATATGAACACTATTATACAACACTTTTCATACAAAGTCAGATCTAAACAATTGGATAAAAAATACCAATTGCTCATGTGTAGGCTGAGCTAATATAATCAAAATTACTTTTACCTAAATTAATTGACTTATTCAGTGCTATAGCAATGCAACTACCAACATACTTTATAGAGGCAGCTGAGCAGATGGAAAATGCCTAGTGCTAAGCATGTCAGGCCACCACTTGGTGATGGCTTGGGTTGGAGGAAGGATGAACTTGGCCAGGGGCACAGCACTCCAGAAGACTGCAGGGAACAGATTATCTGGACTCTAGGAGGCAGAGGAGGAAGATGAATTCTACAGACCACTTATGGGAGGTTAACAGAGGAATTTAGTGATGACGAATATCAGGGGGACCTGTCAAACACATAGGATGAAGTTGACTCTGATTTTGAGATTGATGAGTGGAGTGAGCCAGCAAGTGCAAGGAAGAAGATAAACCAAGAAAAAGATGTCATGTAGCCACCAAGGCCTATAAGGAGCTTATCAAAACCTTGAGGCCAGGTGGGGGCAGCTAGATGGCACAGTAGACAGAGCACTGGCCCTGAAGTCAGGAAGACCTGAGTTCAAATCTGGCCTCAGACCAAACACTTGACACTCACTAGCTGTGTGACGCTGGGCAAGTCACTTAACCCCAACTGCAAAAACAAAAACAGAAGCAAAAACAAAACCAAAAACCTTCAGGCCTCAGAAAGTAAACACCCCAGATGGCAGCTTCCAGAAGGCACAGGAGAAGACACTGCTACCATTGGAGCTGCAGGATGATTATTTTGACAGATACAAGTCCATGCCCCAGTCAACAGCTGAGCACCCTCACCAGACATTCCTTTGGGTTCAGGAGTTGCAGGGCTACTCACAGGACCAACAGGGTCAGAACTGTGAGCAGCTATTGACACAAGAGGAACTCCTCAGGAAAGTGAAGATCACAGAGAAACTCAACCTGTGTTCCCTTGAGAACTACAAATGAGTAGAGGTAGACAAGAAGAAGCAGGTTCACAAAAAGCACAGATGCCCAGGGCCAATGATCACATACCACTCCATAAAGGTGCCCCTACTGACTGAGCCTGGACCCAAAGAGAAGAACATGAACTTGGAGGGGCTTGGGCCAATGCTTCTGATCTCCACAGTGGCTCCTCACTCTGGAACAGGGCCAGTAATCCCACCTGACAATACTCACATACTTATATCACCTTCAGTGATGATATAACATTTGAGGAATGCTTTCCCAGGGGAAACTATCCTCCTCCAAGATCTCCATGCATGAAGTCTGTCCTGAGACCATCCTCCAGTCCTCTACCAAAATGCTGCCACAGATATTCTCTATGCATACCTAGAGCCTTCAAGATCATCCCAGCGGCCTACATTACAGCTTCTGGACTTCCATCTGCTGCTTCTACCCTCCAGAATGGCCTGCCCGTGTCCTGTCCATATTTTTTAATCAAATAAAAGTAGGAAAACTCCCAAAAATATTTTATAGATCTAAAAAAACAAATAAGAAAATTCATCTGGAAAAAAAAAGATCAAGAATATCAAGGGAATTAATGGAAAAAAATGCAAAGAAAGATAGACTAGCTGTACCAGATCTGAAATTGTATTATAAAGTGGCAATCATCAAAACTATTTGGTACTGGCTAAGAAATATAATAGTGAATTGGTGGAATGGGTTAGGCACATGATACAGTATTAAATGACTATAGCAACCTAGTGTTTGATAAACCCCAAAACTACAGCTTCTGGGCCAAGAACTCAGTATTTGACAAAAACTGCTGAGAAAGCTGGAAAATAGTTTGTCAGAAAGTAGGCATAGACCAACATCTCAAACCCTATATCAAGATAAGGTCAAAATGGGTATGTGATTTAGATATAAGGGATGATACCATAAGCAAATTAGCAGAGCAAAGAATAGTTTAACTATCATAAAATTGGAACACTAATGCATTTTTGATGGAGTTGTGAACTTATCCAAGCATTCTGAAGAACAATTTGGAACTATATCCAAATGGCAACTAAACTGTTCTTACCCTTTCATTTAGCAATACCACTACTAGGTCTGTATCCCAAAGAGATCATGATAAAAGAAAGGACCCATGTGTACAAAAATATTTATAGCATCTCTTTTTATGGTGGAAAACAATTGGAAATTGAGGAGACACCCATGATAGGGGAACAGCTGAACCAGTTGTGGTATATGATACAATGTAATATTATTGTTGTATAAGAAATTATGAGTAGGCTAATTTCAGAACAAAAAAAAAACTGGAAATACTTACAGAACTGATGCTGATTGAAGTGAGCAGAACCAAAAGAATACTGTATTCAGCAATAGTAATATTGTGGATGATTAGCTATGATAGCCTTAGATCTTCTCAGCAATACAGTGATACAAGACAATTCCAAAAAATTCATGATGGAAAATACTAACCACACACAGAGAAGGAAGTTTAGAATTTGAATGCAGTTTGAAGCATATTATTTTCACTTTTTTTTCCCTTTCTCATGGTATTTCCCTTTTATTCTGATTCTAATTTCATAGCATCACAAATATGGAAATATGATTATACATGTGTAACCTGTATCAGATTACATGCCTACTTGGGAAGGAAGGAGGGATGAGAGGGAGAGAAACAAAAATCAGAACTCAAAATTTTACAAAATTGAATGTTTAAAATGATCTTTACATGTAATTAGAAAAAAAAAGTACTATTTAAAAAGTGCTATACAAAAAAAAAGAATATGATTGGACTGGAAATTGTGGTATAAGAAATTCTGGTAACTTTAGAAAAATATGGAAAGATTTGGACGTAAGAAGGAAAATACTATCTACCATCAGAGAAATAGATGGCAAGTGAAAATAAGCATAATAGGGTCTTATGTACATGCAAGTGAGTATATGTGCAAATATATGTATATGTTTATGGATATCTATGTGGATGCATGTATATATGTATATATCTATCTTTCTATTTATAGTCATCTATCTATCTACCCAACTACGTATCTCACTATCTACATCTGTGCTTAATTGTAGCCTACTTGGGGAGGGGAGGAAGAGGAAAAATAAAGTAAATGTGCAAAGCAGAGGACAAGAGAAAACTTACAAGGAAACAAAGAAAGATGAACAACTTTGAAAAAACTGTATAGGGGCAGCTAGCTGGCACAGTGGATAGATCTCTGGCCTTGGAGTCAGGAAGACTTGATTTTAAATCCTGCTTTTGACACTTACTAGCTGTGTTACCCTGTGCTAGTCAGTTAACCTGAATTGCCTCACCAAAAAATTGTGTAATATTCATCACATAGGTTTTATTGAAATGCAAAGTTATTGTTTCATTATTGAATCCTCTCTTAACTTTATGAATGGCAATGATTTCTTTTTCTTCTCTTATATTTAAGTTTAAAATAAATTTAAAAATTAAAAAATAAATAAAATGGTGGATCAATGGAATAGAGTATAATAACAACTTATGGAAGCAAATAATCTAATAACCATGCATTTGACAAATACAATGACAAGGTTTTGGGATAAAAAAATCATCATTTGGTAGAAAATTAGCAGAAGCTGGGAATAGACTAATATCTTACACCATTTACCAAGATAAGATAAAAATACCTACATATAAAGAGAGATTTTACAAGATTACAAAAAATTGAACATATTACTTGTCAGATTTATGGACAGGTAAGGAATTCATGATTAAACAAGAGATAGAAAGCAAAGTTATGTGTAAAATGGATAAATTCCATTGCATTAAATTTAAAAAATTTTGTACAAGTAAAAAATATATTTAAGATGAGAAGGAAAGCAGAACATCGAAGGGGAAATTTTATAGACAGTTTCATATAAAGATCTCGTATCTAAAATATGTTAAGAACTTTGTCAAATTTATAAGAATATGGGTCACTGCACAATTGATACAGGATCAAAGTATATGAACAGGCAGTTTTCCAATGAAGAAATTAAAACAATTTGTTCATCATATGAAAAATGCTCTGTCATTATTCATTATAGAAATGCAAATTAAAACAACCTTGAAATATTATTTTTACACTTACCAGACTGCTAAAATGGTTGAAGGGGATGTGGAAAAATTGGGAAATGAATTCATTATTGAAGGAATTGTGAACTGATTCAAACATTTTGGAGAACAAACTGAAATTGTGCCCAAAGAGTTATTAAACTACCTATACTTTGACCCAGCAACACCACCACTAGGTGTATTTCCTAAGATCATTAGGGATATAGGAATAGAACCCATTTGTTCTGAAATCTTTATGGCAGCTCTTTTCATAGTAGCAAAGAATTGGAGATTGCAAAGACACCCATCAACTGTGGAATGGCTGAATAAGTATGTGATTGTGATGGAATACTACTGAAAGGGTTGCTGGCCAAAGTAGACACAATTAGTTTTTACTTTCACTAAGAGCCTGGAGGGCCCCAAAAGTAACCATTACAGGGTGTTTGGTCAGGGACCAATATATGAGAGCCAGAGTGAATTACATCTTTAAGAAAGAAATCTAGTCCGTACACCCCAAGATAACTTAGGAAGATTTCAGCCATAAAAATTTACCTTCCTTTGGGGAGAACACTCTCAGGGCTGGATACCTCATGTGGGGAGAAGAGAGGAGAAGTCAGGTCAGGTCAGGCTAGGGCTGAGTTGGACAACTGGAACTAGCTAGCAGCCATCTTGATTTATACCTGGCCACTGGACACAGATGGCTATGGAGGAGAAACTAAGGCTTGTGACTTTGTACACTCCCTGTCTAAAATCCAATTCATTTGCAAGTCATGTCATCCTCTTCCTGGTCAAGATTCTCTTTGAGAACAAGGACAAACCACAATATGAATAATGTGATTACTTCCTCTTTGTTTTGTTATTTACTATATTTCTTGTATTAATATGTAATTAATTCAGAAAGTTTCAGCTGAAATTTATTGTTCAGGATTTAAAGTAGTTTTCAATGTAGTAACCCACTTTTTGTTTCCCAAAGCTAGTAAAATGTGTTATATTTGTTTTCCTTAACCCATATATCCTCCTCTGACTTTAAAAGCCATTTATGTAACTGCATTGACTCTTGTTTTAAAATCTATTCAGACCTTTTTTATTAAGTATATTTTGCAAAGTATTCCTCTGCAATTTTCATTAACTACAGATTTCTTCTCTGGAGAATTACCTTGATATTGTGAGTACTTACATTTTGAACTTATCGCCCAAAGGACTTCAGTTTAAAAATTACAGTATATGTAGTACATAATAGAATACATGAAAAAGGGGTCTCTATCTACTAAGGCTTTTATGTTAATTAAAGCTAGTTTATTCTACAAGATGTGCATTCTCTACAAAAATAGGCACAATTTTTATTTTTAAAAAAGACATGGAAAAAGAATTTCTATTTTTTTAAAAATTAAGTTGGGGAATTTTGCAAGGGAAAGAATGGAAAAATGATTTTTTTTTCTAATACTTATGATATATACATCTAGAAGTATAAGGGAAAAATCAAAGAACTCTAATAATATTTCACAGTCAGAATAAATACAAATTTACATTAGTTAACAGTGAACAATGTGCTAGTAATGACTATTCCCCCTTTTCGAAATACACACACTTGCACACACATGCACACACACACACACACACACACAGAGTGAATAAAGATTAGGATTATCTAACTTCCTACTATGATTTTTTTAAACAGATGAGAGTCATTTCACCAAGTATATATGTGCTTAATTACTATTATTTTCTCCCTTCAAAGTAGCATAAGGACCATATATAGAGAGATAGAAAGGTACACAGAGGCAGTCTAATACATACTCCTCATTCACAAATGAGAAAATTGGAGTTCAGAGAAGTTGAATGATATGTCCAAAATCACATAGGCAATAAGAGGCAGAAGTAGGATGTGAGTACAGGACTTTTGATTCCAGAGCAATTGGACTTTATCTCCCCACTGTGTAATGTTACTCTTAAAGTTTCTGATATTATGAAAGAGGAATTTCCTTGGTGAGATAGGAACAGATTTGCATTTTGCAAATAGTGACATATTTCTCTTGATTTCAATCTAATTTGCAGTGGGGGATAAAGAACATCCAGCTTATTAGAAACATGTAGCAGTTTAAGGTATCTTCAAAAACAGATTATAAATAGTATACTTTTTTCATATTTTTCAAAAGGAGAAAAAGATTCTCTTTCTTCTTATTGAATCAGAAACTTTTTTGTTTGAGTGAATGTTCTCTAATTTAGCTGAAACCACATATGAGTTGTCCCCATTAAAAGGGGGCCCTTTAAGGTATGTATACAAGCTGCCCTCTAATGCCAGTTATTCCTCTCAGTAACAATAGAAATAGCTAAAGTATACCCTAAACACACATACACACATATGTGTGTATAAATGTGCATATGTATGTATATGAGGGACAGCTAGGTGTCACAGTAGATAGAATGTTATGCCTAGAGTCAGGAAGTCTCACATTTCTGAGTTCAAATCTGACCTCAGACTCTTACTAGCTGTGTGATCCTGGGCAAGTCATTTAACTCTGTTTGCCTTAGTTTCCCATCTGCAAATGATCTGGAGAAAGAAATGGCAAACCACCCCAGTATCTTTTCCAAAGAAACCTCAAATGGTGCCTCAAAGAATCAGATATGAGTGAAATGACTGAATTTTATATACACGCTCACACACACATATACATACATGTATGTATATATACACATATATTCACATACACACTAATGCATATGTATGTGTATGTGTGTCTATGTTTATAAACATGAACACACACACATATAAAACCATGTGGGTATATTTCATCTCTGCCATAGGCTCAAGCTCCACCTAATTGTGCTCCCTTAATTTAGGCATTTAGCCACCCGGGTTCCACTTAATCGCAGAACAGTTAAATTAACTTTCCCAGACAAACATTTACTTCACAGGTAGAACAAAAAATAAACATATAAAAATCCCCCCCTAAGACCTGAAGGTCAAAAAGCTCCTCACCCCTCAATGCTACTTCAGGCTTTAAGGAGAAAAGAGGGATTAGATTTAAAGCTTAGTGCAGTTCCTATACATCATTAATCCCAACATGTTTCAAGTCAAAAGGATTTCCCACTCCCGGGCATACATCTGCTCTGGGATCCAGGCTTCTCAGGGATTTCCTGGTGGAATGGTGGTGACATCCCATTTGTAACATAGTTTCTGAGGTCATCATGGCTCAGATTCCCAATTTGGTGACTCTACATTCTATACCTACAAAAGATGGACAGAACAGCAAGAAATAAGCCTATTTGTTGGGGCTGTAGAGCCTATGGAAAAATGAAGGTGACCCTTCTCCAGTTTTGTGATTGTTCAGTTGTTTCAGAGGTCTTTGTGACACCATTTGGGGTTTTCTTGGCAAAGACATTGGAGTTTTTTGTCAATTGCTTCTGCATCTCATTTTATATATGAATAAACCAAGGCAAAGAGGGTTAAGTGACTTTCCTGGGGTCCCACAGATAGTGAGTGTCTAAGGCCAGATTTGAACCCATGAAGATAAGTCTTGCTTACTCCAAGCCACTCTATCCATCTATCCACTGAGCCTCCTACCTGCACTGCTCTGATAATTTTAGTTTTGTATTATAGTTTCCCTTCTGGAATGGTTAGGCTTCCTTCCTTAATATTAAAAAAATATATATTCCCTTGATATGTTTACACTTTTCTTCTTCCAGATGAATTTTATTGGGCTTCTATCCAGTTAACTTTTTTTTGAGGGCTTGCTTGTGGTCAATTTGACTCTCCCATCTTCTGAGTTTATGTCTTGATCTTCCCTGTCACCATTGCAGCTTTTTTGGTCAGGTTCTTTGTTTCTGTTTGCTCTGTTTTGTTTTGTTTTGTTTCTATCCTATTTCTTGATTTTGAAAATTATGTTAAAGTTGGACTTTGTTCCCTATTCTGGGGGCATGGGATCACTTTCTCAAGTTTCAGGCTTTTTCACACTGCTATCTTCAAAGCTTCTTCTGGGAGTTTGGAAGTTTTCAGTGATTTGAAGGTGGTGTCATCTGAGGAGATGTGTGGTCACTGCTCTCCTGGGATGCACTCTGGTCCTTACCCAAAAAAGGGCCTCTGTTCCTTTGGGATTAGAATCAAAATCTCTCCTAGGGGCTTCTGTTCCCTTAGGATTGAAATGATGCCACCCCTTATGGCTTCCATTCTCTCTTGATCAAAAATGTTTCTCTTTACCCTTGCTATGACCCAGAAATCCTTTTAGGCAATGGAGTTGGCAAGTAGTTGCCCCTTAGAACTGTCACTCTTTCTGGACCAAAAAGTATATCTCTCCATCCATTAACCATGACCCAGAAATGGTTACAGACAATGGGGCTGCCAAATGGCATCTGGTCCTGCATCTAGTAAGAGCACAGGAGTCTCTTTCTTTAATCTCTTTCTGACTATTTTCCAGGTCCCTTACCATCTGTAGCCTGAGATCTCCCAAAACTACTGCTGTTCTCTCACTACTACCTAGTCCCACCACTGGTATTTCATACACATTGGATCTGGGCCAGACCTCCTCTCCTATGCTATAGATCTCTCTTCTGGGCTCTTATATTTTCTTGGACTGGAAGAATATCTAACTCTGACCTACTGTTTGTTTTGCCACTTCAGAATTCAATTTGAGGCATTATTTTAAAATTGTTTAGAAGTGTTGGGAGAGCTCAGCTGAGTGCTTTCTCTACTCAATCAATTTGGCCATGCCTCCAGAAGCAGTTTTAAAGGCACAACCACAGCATATGGAAGGAGACTGTTCTTAACCACGTTTTAAGTCAACACAGGATTTCTTTTTTTCTTAAGGAGGTCCCTAGCATCTCCTACATAAGTACATCCATTTTAAGAGATCTAGGCATACAGCAAATATCTATATCTATCTACCTGTATGTATGTATGTATGTATGCATGTGTGCATATGTATATACACATATGTGTGTGTTCACTCTGTATTTAACATTATTAAAATAATAATCACACTTCCATCAACGAAAACATCCTTACTCCAGCGTATGCTGATAAATAAAAATCTCCATTCCCTAGTTAGGTTTTGCCTTCTCTCAATTCCACTAACATTCATAAGTAGACAAACACATGTAAATGGACATGTAATGTAATAACAATTACAAATAACATAATGCAAATAAGCAATATTCTCTGGAATAAATTGTACAAATATCAGTTGCATTTATTGCAACTGAGAGGACTAATACTTTCCTCTTTCAAATCCTATTTGTTAAATAAGAAACAAGATGTGAGATGAGACATGTAAATAAGGGGTAACTTCTTTGCTACAAGTATCTAGGAGAAAGATATGTGGATGCTATGGACTGAATTTGGGTATTTCAATGACCATATTTCTGTTGTTTTTGCTGTATCTACTCTCAATTACTAAATTCATTTCATTTACTCAGTCTCTTTGGTCTCAGTATCCAGTAACTTTTGACTCATATTTGTTAGGTGGTCGAAGGATAATGGTCATAATTCTGCTACCCTCTACGATGGTACTAAAAGGATTTTCAAATGGTGTGTCTTGCGTCTTTTCCTACCCCTAACAATCCCTTATATGTACCTCTGTGGAAACTGAGTCTCTCAAGGTAATAGGAAATCAAAAGGACTTGTAACTTGGGAGTGGGGATTTAGAGGAGGAAGGAAAAGTGAAGAAAGGAAAAGTGAAGAAGTGCATTACAATTTGTTTTTTTTAATGGCCTGAATATTATGGGAAATGAGGAAAACTCTTCAGCATCAAATCCATGTAACTATCACCTTCATTGTCTGAAAAGAGTAGAAGGAGCATAAACTCAGCTAGCAATTAAGAAAATTGGTTTAACACTGCCTGCCCCAGTGGTTCAGAGATTAAGAATTAGTTCTATTTTGATATCTTCAAAATAAATATACTCCTTAAAATTGTATTCCCAGCAGCTAATGAAATCAAAATCAAGATTCTGTTTTGTATTTAAAAGGAAGAAAAATACAGGAGGCAGCATACTTTAAAGTAAGTTCAAGAATCCCAAATAGTCTTGGCTTGAGAAAAATAAATATTGAAAGCTTCTCCGAGTTATACAAGTGAATGCTGTAAGTATAATGGATCATGCTGCGAATATACTTCCATTCTTTTTGGCTCTTGGGCCTAACATTCCCAAGTATCCTTAGTTTTCCACTCTCTTTCTCTGCTAGATATATCAAAGATTCATACTAATATTTAGCTTCTCATATCCAACAGTTGAGGAAAATTTTACTTTAAAGGGAAAAAATCCACAATGTACTTACTTGCTTTTCTTTTTTATTACATATAGAGTTATATATATATAATATATATATATATATATATATATATATATATACATACATATATAAATATGACATTTACTTTTTAATTATTTTTTTACATTTTGAGTTCCAAATTCTTTCCTTCCCTCCCATCATTTTCTTACCCACTAAGAAGACAAGCAACCTGATATCAATTATACAGGTGAAATCGAGCAGAACATATTTATATGTTAGCCATATTGCAAAAAAAAAAAGCAGATATAGTGGGAAAAAAATTATATTTCTGTTTGCACTCAGAGTTCATTGTTCTTTTTCTAGAAAATGATAGTATTTTCCTCATAAGTCTTTCTGGAAATGGCTTGGATCACTACATTGATCAGAGTAACTTACACTTTCACAATTGATCATCATTATGATTCTGTTGTTCCAGTTTAAATTTTGATGTATCCTAGTTCTGTACATTTCATATTCCATGAATTCATATAGGGTTTTTATATTTTATTTTTTTCTGAAACCATCCCCTTCTTCATTTCCTTTCAGCAAAGTAGTGCTACTTCACGATCCTGTGCCACAACTTATTCAACCATGCCCTAATTAATGGACATACTCTCATTTTCCAGCTCTTTAACCCCTACAAGAGTTGCTATAAGTATTTTTGTATGTACATGTACTTTTCCATTTTCTTTATTTCTTTGGGTTACAGACTTAGGGGTGCTCTTGATAAGTCAAAGAATATGCACAGCTTTACAATTCTTTGGGAACAATTACAAATTTTTCTAGAAAATGGTTGGACTAATTCACAACTCCACCCCTGTTCTTTAGTGTACCATTTTTCCCTCATCCCTTCCAGAATTTGCCATTCCCGATAGGTATGAAGTAGCCTCAGAGTTGTTTCAAGTTGCCTTTCCCTAATCAATAGTGATTTAGAATATTTTTCATGACTATTGATGGCAATTATTTTTCTTCTGAAAACTGCATCTTTATATCTCTTGAAGTCAATTTGGTAATATCTTCTGGTTTTATAAATTTGACTCAGTTTCCTATAGATTTGAGAAAAGAGGCCTTTATCAGAGTTTACAGCATTTTTATATTGCTTCTTTATCTGTAATATCTTTTACCAAATTTAGTCTCCTCAATTATATCTTTTAACTAGCTCTACTTTTGTCTTTGCTTTACCCAAGATCATGATTGTTACCCCTGTCTTTTTTTATTCACTTCAGCTGAAGAATAATACAGTCAGCTCAATCTCCTTACTTTAACTTTATGTGTTTTCTGTTTCAAGTGGTGTGTCTCTTATAAACAACATATTGTTGAATTCTGATTTCTAATCTATTCAGTTACCTGTTTACATGCCATCCACATTCACAGTTATGATTACTAACTGTGCATTTCTGTCTATCCTATTTTCTTTTGTTTCTTCCCTTTTTTTGTTATCTCATCCCTACTTGAAATCAGTTTTGATTCTAATTATTGGCTCCCTCATCATGTCCTCCTTTTTATCATCTCCCCTAATGTCTTATTTTTCCCCTTCTATTTCCCTGTTGGTTAAAATAAATTTCTATATTCAACCCCGTATGCATGTATTTCTGTGTGTGTTTTCTCTCTTTGAATAAAATCCAATGAGAGCAAAGTTAAAGCACTACCTACCACCCCCACTTCATCTTCCCCCTTCACTTTAAATGTCCTTCCTTAAATGTCTCTTTCATGTGAGAAAAATTTCTGCGTTCTACCTCAAACATCCATCTTTCAGGGTATTCCTCTTTCTCATGCCTTTTTTTTAAAGATCTTCCTAGCATAATTGACTCATACCCATGAATCTGTCTATGTAGACCATTTCTAATTACCTTAATAATGATAAAGTTCTTAGGAATAACATGTATCATCTTTTTCATATAGGAATGTAATCAGTTTAACATTATTAATTTTCTTATGTTTTCTCTTTCAAATTTATCTTTTTATGCTTTTATTGAATATTAATATATCTGTTTCAATGTCAAATTTTTATTCAGCTCTGGTCAAGAATCAAAAATGCTAGAAAGCCCTCTATTTCATTAAATATCCATTTTTTCTCCTAAAAGATTGTTCTCAGTTTGCCAAATAGGTTACTCTTGATTGTAATCTTAGCTTCTTTGCATTCCAGACCATCATATTCCAAGTCCTCCAAGACTATGGAAGGTGCTAAATCATGTGTGAGCAATATTTGAATTGCTTCTTTTTAGCTGCTTGAAATATTTTCTTCATGACCTGAGAAGTCTGGAATTTGGCTATAATGTTCCCAGGTGTTTCAATTTTGGGATCATTTGGGAGGTGATTGATAGGTTCTTTTAATTTCTATTTCATCCTCTTGGCTACTTTCCTTTATAATTAATTGGAATATGATATCTTGTCTCTTTCTTCAAACCTTACTTTCAGGTAGTTCAATAATTCTTAAATTACCTCTCCTTGGTCTATTTTCCAGGTCATTTTTTTGCCCAAGTGAGATATTTTACATTTTCTTCTTTCTTTTTATACTTTTAACTTTATTGTTTCTTGTTTCTTGATGTCTCATGAAATCATTAATTTCCACTTGTTCAATTCTGTTTTTTTAAGTAATTATTTTCTTTACTGAGCTTTTCTAACTTCTTTCTATTTCATCAATTCTGCTCTTGAAGTAGTTTTTTTTTTTTCCTTCTTCATTGCCTTTCGGTCTCCTTGAATGTTTAAATCTCTTTTAAAATTAGGCTAAATCTGTTTTCAAAGTTTTATTTTCTTTGTATTTCTGTGCCTCTTTTACCAAGCTGTTAGTTTTCTTTTCATAATTTTCTTGCATCTCCCTTATTTCATTTTCCAATTTTTTCTCTACCACTCTTATCTCTTTCTTCACCATTTAAAGGAATTTTTATTGTTCTTGGATTCAATTAACATGTTTCTTTAAGCCTTAGTCATGGTGGTTCAGGGGTTAGGGCACTGAAATCTAAATCCAATGGGGTTTCCCCACATAGTTTTGAATCCTGTTTGTGACTCCAGAAACTGTTAACAAAACACTCTCAGGCCTATAAAGGGGCCTGAAATGAAACAGAGGTTGATATGCCAACTGAAAGCATTTATTGTCTGAGAAAAAGCTTGTAGGGGAGAGAAGCTCCTACAAGGGATCAGAGAGCTACCTTCTTCAGTTCTTCAAAGAGGAATGAGGAAATGGGTGAGATAATATAGTTTCTAAGGCTTTTGGAAGAGAACAGCAGTTAAGGGAGAGGACATTTGTAAACACAGTAAGCCAGGCAGCAGGGTGTTTAGAAAGTCCTCAGAAAGGTCTTGAGTCTGTAGCTTCTGCTCAAGGTTACCCTTGCTAGCTGATTGAGGCTGGTTCTGTGGCTTCTGTCAGGTATAGGCAGCCCCAAATTCAGCTACAATTCACTTACAAAGGATCATTGGCATGCCAAAGAGCCCCAAGAATCAGAAATATTTCTAATTGGCTGATTGTTGTGTAATTCCCTTGTCCTACTTCCTTTCTTCAAACTTCCTTTCTTCTAACATACAATATAGTCATCACAGAGCCCATGGTAAAAGCTTATAGCTGTTTTCAAATTGTTGTCTTTTTCTGAGTTTGTGTCTTGGCCTATCCTAGCCATTGTAGCACCTTTTCTAATCAAGTTCTTTTTTGTTATTCTGGTTTACTCATTTTTCCAGCCATTTTTTTTTATTTTTGGATTTTATGCCAAAGTTGGACTCTTTTCACCTTTGGATGGAGAGACAGTTTCTCAAGCTTCACACATTTTCATTCTGATGTTTCCAGAATTAGTTCTTTGGCTCTGCAAGTTTTTGTTGCTTCCAAGTTGTGTGATGGGGAAAGAAGTTTGGTCACTGGTTCCCTGGTCTGCACTCTCATCTTTACCCAGGAAGGGCCCTTGTTCCCCTGCAGTCAAAAGCACTAGCACTCCTCTTGGCCTAGAAACTATGACCAGTCCTCCTACTTCCTTGTGATCAATCAAAGCACTCCTCTTCACCTGCATCTCAGAACTGTGTATGGGTAATGGATTTGGCAATCAGCTGCACCCAGTGCCTGTAGCTTCTTTTTGACCAGCTGTCTGACCCTGTTATCACTCTGGGCTGAGAGGTCCTGAAGCTCTCCTTTCTGCTGCTATCACTGTTGCCTCCAAGACCCACTGGTGGTGCTACTGTGGTCGTCCAGGCTGCACCCATTCCAGGTTTCATAGACCTCTCCTGATGACTTCCTGAATTGTCTTAGCCTAGTAAAATGTGTCAACCTACTCTTTTGTTGACCCTGCTGCTCCAAAATTCAATTTGAGGAGTTATTTCAAAGTTGTTTGGAGGGAACAGTTGGGAAACTTCAGCTGGGTTGCTGCCTTTAACCTTCTACCTTGGCTCTGCCTTCTAATGATATTCCTTTCTAAACCTTCCCTTCCATACACTGCCCTCTGGTATGGATACAAGGGTCAGCCTTCTCAAGATGTTACTGAGACTGGAAGATCTGACAGGCTACTGGACTTGAAAGTTTACCTTTTCAACATTGCTATTCTAAAAATAAGAAATAAACATAGCCATATGTAAAGGGCTGGCTCTGGGGAGTTGGAGGGCTTAGGCCAGCCCACGTCTTACCTGTAGATTGTACTAAGCCCGACAGCTGTGAAACTCAGGATGTCGGCTCACAACCCCCCTGTTCCATCTCTTGAGAACAGGATGCAGGAAGGGAGGAAATGGATGGGGTACAGGACAGGAAAGAAAGTAACAGACAAGGTACAAGGAAGTAAGGAAATCACCTAATTAGGTTTATGCTTTTCATGAAAAATAATGTTACTATTGCTTGATCCAGTACTATATAAGCCTGAACCCTCAGATCAATACATGAAGTTTGTTCTTCACATCTTCCACCTGATCCATAATTCTTTCTCTCTTCACACTGTGCCAGCATCAGACCACAGCCGCGGACCACGGCAGCCATATGTTATGGGCAAGTTAGCAACTGAAGACTATCGTCACTATGGAGACTATCCACTAATTCTAAGCAGGTTATTTTAGGACTTTCCATATATTTAAAGGAAAAAAAAAAGAAAAAACTTGCATCATAAAATTTTAGGGCTGTAAAAGGCCTCAAATTTCAACATCATCCAGTTCATCTAGTTCACTTTTAGACATAACCACAATAAAATATCTCTTCAAATCAGAATATCTTCTGCTTCACTTTACTCTATTTTCACAGTTCTTTGTGTTAAGCATGTTTTTTTTTGGTCACTTCAGAGCTGAATAGGTGTGAATTACAGGCTGATTCATTAGCAATGCAAAATGGTGACAAAGGTGACAGTAGAAATAAATTTATCAGGAGTGAGGGAGCTGTCTGTTCTGCAGCCTGCCTTGAAATAAGTTTTGGATGAGAACCAAGCACAATATTTGTTAACGTTCTTACAAATTCAGTTGTACCCTCTAGGAATTATTATATCATTGACTGAGGCAAGAATGTGCATTTCCATCTCTCATAATGGAACCATAACTTTAAATAAAAGAGTATCCCTCCCCCAAATTGCTATCTTGCTCTTCATTATTCCTTCTACTTTTATTTTGTTCAAAATAAGTATAATTTACAAAAGAATACTAAACTATGATCAGTCGTGCTTCAATATTTCATTATAAAGAAATTTAAATCTAGTATCTCTTTTGCACTTATGGAAAAGATAGATTAGCTAACCATAATAATTTTTGTAGAAGTTCTTTTTATTAATTTAAGACCATCATTAAGCTATGCTTTAGCATTTTGCTTTACAGACTGAATATTCCTATGCATTTAACTTTTCTTCATTGTTATGTTGACATTCTTCTGACTTTAAAATAATCTTGTATGAATTCTCCTTTCAAACTGCTACCCCTATAAAGTTCGATAGGTAGTTTACTATGTTGTAACCAAAAATAATTTCATCAATTGGAGAACAGACTTTTGGGAATGAGACTGTCTGAATTTAATTAGGTTAGTTTTCACATAACCTTTTTCAGGACCCATATTTAAAACCTTTCAAGCTCGTGGGAATCTGTCAGTATTCATGCTCTGCTGGCATACCTAGATTTATTACCAGAATGAAATAATGGAAGGGAAATTTCTATTCATATCTAATTATCATCTATGAACTCTAGAACTATTTATTTGTTTAATTCACATATAATAAGTACTTCTCAAATGTAAGTTCTGTACTTTATTACAATTAGTACTCAAAGTAATCTTACTTTTTGAAAATTTCTTAAAAGTTGAGGCATTAATGTAGGTATACTGAATTGAATTTTGGGCAAATTAATTAATTTAGCACACTAGAATTACTTGTTAATGCAATGGCATTGGCAAAATATTACTACCCCTTTTGATTTGTACTTCCTAGTTCTAAATACCTCCTTTCTTCCTATCTCACTGAAAGCCTAGTTCAAAAATCCATGAAAATAGTTACTTTTCTTCATGAATTGTAAACTTTCCTCTAATTCCTTTTAGTAATCTATATAATAACTAGCTAATCAATTATCATTTAAGTTACTGTGAGGAAAGTACCATACTGCATTGTAGATGTAGAGAATCAGTTCTGTCATGCATTTTAATTTTAAAACAATTTTTTAAAAAAATTTTTGAAGTAGACTTAACATGTCTTTGGCATTGTCAAATTATTCTTTAGTTACTGCCTGAAACAAGCATGCAGGCAAAGCAGCACAGAGCTTAACAGAATGGAATGTTACCAGAGGTAACAGTCTCAAAAGAATGAAACAAAGAAAGATGAATCAAGGGGTGACTAAACTAAATGCATAGCAAAGAAAGCATGCTGTGCTTTTTAATTATTATATTTTATATTCTAATTATTTTATTTATTTCATTTATTTCATTTTTTATTATTTTAAATTTTAATTATTATATTTTATAAAAATCTATATGGAAGAGTTATGAAATTTGGAAAGTGCTAATATAAATATTAACCATGATGACATCCACCAAAGTCCTATTCTGATAACCTATCATAGCATGGAAGTGAAGTTGGATTTTGTAATACTATGGTTATGGAATATAAGCCTTGGTAAGTACCAAAGTAGTAATTTCTAGCACACGTGTAGTAAAATTGGGCAAGTTATTTCCATCTGTGAACTTCAGTTTCCTCACCTGTAAAATTGAAATAATATTTGTACTATCTACCTCATTAGTTGTGAATAAAATTCTTCACAAAGTGGAGATTATTTTTGGGAGGAGTGATTATAGAATTTTTTGCTTTTGTTTGTGTGCATGTGTGTGTGTGTGTGTGTGTGTGTGTGTGTGTATGTGTGTGTGTTTTTGGTTGTTTTTTGGTTTTTGTTTTTTAAGCAACTGGGGTTAAGTGACTTGCCCAGGGTCACACAGCTAGTAAGTGTCTGGTCGGAGGTCACATTTGAACTCAGGTCATCCTGACTTCAGGGCGGGTGCTCTATATACTGCAACACTTGCTGCACCAATGTTTGGCTTTTTTAAAGTTGATTTAATATTTTTTTTTGCATTTAACAATTTCCAAATAGAATGGGCTTTTGCAAAAAATAGTCAAATAAAAAAATGAAGATCAGATATGAAACAGCTTTCAATTATTTCAAAGTACTCCATGTTGCAAACCTTTATGTTTCTAAGCACAGAATTTATCCTGACGATTCTATATTATGGTACATCTTAGAAAAACTAAAAATAGTTAACATTTATAAAGCATTTATTATGCTTCAGATACCATCCTAAATGCTTTATAATTATTATCTCATTCTTCTAATAACCCTAGTGTGTAGGTGTTATTGTCATCCCATTTTACAGTTGAGGAAACTGAGGAAAACAGAGTTTAAATAACTTTCCCAGGGTTGCATACCTAGTAAGTTTCTGAACTTGGATTTGAACTGCTCTATCCACTGCTACAGCTATACACCAAATACCAACATACCTCAGAAATCAAAGTTTTAGGTGATAATAGATTCACATCACTCAGAAGTAGGCCACAGCTTATTTGCCACCTTGGCCTACATGTAATATTTATATGGAAGATTTTCTATCTCTACTGCCTAACTCAAAAGGTTGCAGCAAATATCAAATGAAACTATGTACATAAAGCACTTTGAAAATCTGAATAGTATCATATAAATATCAGCTACCTTTCTCCTATTATCCAAATTATAAAATTGTGTGTATATTTCTGTATGTATATATACATATATATATATGTATATACATATTTATATGTGTGTGTGTGTGTGTGTGTGTACATGAGCATGTGTTTATGCTATTTTATTATTATCCTTAATTTCCCATGTATATCCTATAGAGGAAATGTTCTAACAACTTAATGATAAACCACAGTGTCATGAGGTAATAATAACCTTGAAAATTACAGCACACAGTGAAAAACAGTTATCAAAGCAAAACCACTCTGATGTAATCAGACATATTACACCCAAATATCATAACACTGTTAACACATAATCCATTTAGCAAATTTTACCTTTAGGTAGTGATGGTGATCAGATATTATAGTAAGTGTCTTTTCCCTTAGTCCAAAGGAAATGGAGTAAAGAAAGTAGATAATGACAAGCAAGTGAATTTCTCGTACTAAAGAATTAATTGGGGACTTCCACTTCTGGGAGCTAAGATGGTAGAGTAAAAAGGTAGTCCCTCTCACCCTCCCCTATCAACCTCAGAAAACCCAGAAAATATCACACAGAAAAAAAAAAAAACCTGGAACACCTGAACTAGAAAAAAAGATGGGGAACAGCAATGCACTAGCCCAGCAAACAGGTCTCCCAGTGCCTCAGCAAAAATAAGAGAAGCAGCACTAGAAAGGGACACAGGCAGATAAGCACCCTGCAGCATTCATCTGAAAGGAGCTGAAGAAAGCAACCTAGAGTCTTCCTAAAGTCCCAGCTTTGTTGATTCCAACCCAACACCAGGTAAGCTGTCAGAACCCTACAACCTCCAAATGTCAAGCAGGAGAATCCTGAGCCCAGGTGGTAGAGCAGGCAAACACCAACACCTGGACCTCTGAGTGGTTGAGTGAGGGTTGGGGAACCAATGGAAACCAGCTCACAAAACCACTAGGTGCCTCGGCACTCTACCAAAGGAATCTCCCAGTGCATTAGCAGAAAGGAGGGAGCAACACTGCAGGGGCCCCAGGCAGATAAACACCCTGCAGCACCCATCTAAAAGGAGCTGAAGAAAGCTAAAGGAAAGGAAAAGCAGGCAACCTAGAATTGCCTGAAAGTTCCAGCCTTGCTGATTCCAGCCCAACAAGGTAAGCTGCCAGAAACCTACAGCCTCCAATTGCCAGCATAAGAGGCCCCAGCACACAAAGCCAGTGACCAAGACCTAGGCTCCCAACACAAGAAGCTTGGGTCCCTCTGTTCCCCAGCAGGAGAGCTCAATCTCTTTAAAGGCCAGGGAATAAAGAAACACCATGAGTAAAAAGAAACATACCATAGATTCATATTATGAGAAGAGTGAAGATCAAGACAGAAATTCTGAAGAGGACAACATTGTCAACAAACCCACATCTGAAACAACAAAAGGGAATATGAACTGGTCTGAAGCCCAAAAAGCCTTCTTAGAAGAGCTCAAGAAGGATTTTAATAGTCAAATGAGAGAGGTAGAAGAGTCCTTAAAAATACAATTGGCCAATTGGAAAAAAATACACTGAAGAAAACAAGTCCCTAAAAACCACAATTGACCGATTGAAGAAGGAAGTACAAAAACTAACAGGAGAAAACAATTTGTTAAAAACCTAGAATTGGACAAATGGAAACTAATGTCTCTATGAGAGAGCAAGAATCAGTCAAACAGAAACAAAAAAATGAAAAAAAAGATGAAAAATGTAAAATACCTCATCAGTAAAACAACGACCTGGAAAATCGATTCAGGAGAGACAATTTAAAAATTATTGGACTACCTGAAAATCATGATGAAAAAAAGAGCCTGGACAGTATCTTTCAGGAAATCATAAAGGAAAACTGCCGAAGTCCTAGAACCAGAAGGAAAATAACCATAGAAAGAATCACCGATCACCACCTGAAAGAGATCCCAAATTGACACAAGGAATATAATAGCAAAATTCCAAAATTACCAGATGAAAGAGAAGGTGCTGCAAGCAGCCAGAAAGAAAAATTTAAATATCATGGAACCACAGTCAGGATTACACAGGACCTTGCAGCTTCTACATTAAAAGACCAGGGCATGGAACATGATATTCTGTAAGGCAAAGGAGCTTGGAATGCAGCCAAGGATCAATTACCCAGCAAAAATGAGCATCATTTTTCAAGGGAGGAGATGGATATTTAAAGAAATAGGAGACTTCCAAACTTTCCTGATAAAAAGACCAGAGCTCAACAAAAAATTTGATCTTCAAGTACAGGACTCAAGAAGGACTTAAAAAGGTAAATGGGACAGAAAGATACAATATGTTGTTAATAAGGGGGCTGTTTAAACCCTACAAGGGAATATGACACTTGCAACCCTTGAGAACTGTATTGTTATTACACCTTGTTAAAGGAGTATACATAAAGAGGGTGGATATTAGTTGACTTTGATGTAATGATAAAAAAAATCTAATCAAGTGGGTTAAATGGATCCAAATAAGTGGATCAATCTGATCTTAGAAAATGTACTGAGAAAGGAGGAGGCAGACAAGGGTAAATTACATTACAGGAAAAGACACAAAATCCTATTACAGCAGAGGGAAAGAAGGGAGGGGGGGAGCATTGTTTGAACCTTACTCTCATCAGATTTGGCTCAAGAAGGGCATAACATAATCAGTTAGGTATAGAAATCTAACTTGCCCTATAGGCAGTAGGAGGGAAAAGGGGAAAGAAAAGGAAGGGGGAAGAAAAGGGAGGGAAAGAAGGAGGAAAAGCAGTAAGAGTAAAGGGGAAGAAAAGGGAAAGGGATAATAAAAGGGGGAGGGACTGAAGGAGGCAGTGGTCAAAAGCAAAACACTAGTGAAGGGGGAAAGGAAAAAGGAGAAAGAAAAGCATAAAGGGGGAAAAGGATGGAGAAAAAGACACAGATAGTAATCATAACTGTGAATGTGAATGGGATGAACTCTCCCATAAAACCAAAATGGATTGCAGAATGAATTAAAAACCATAATCCTACAATATGTTGTTTATAGGAAACACATTTGAAAAAGAGTGACACATACAGGGTAAAGGTAAAAGGCTGGAGCAGAATATATTATGGGTCAGCTGAAGTAAAAAAAGCAGGGGTAGCAATCCTGATCTCAGACAAAGCAAAAGCAAAAATAGATCTAATCAAAAGAGATAAGGAAGGAAACTACATCCTGCTAAAAGGCACCATAGACAATGAAGTAATATCATTACTAAACATATATGCACCAAATGGTATAGCATCCAAATTCTTACAGGAGAAGTTCAGGGAGTTACAGGAAGAAATAGACAGCAAAACTATACTAGTGGGGGACCTGAACCTCCCCCTCTCAGCACTAGATAAGTCTAACCACAAAATAAACAAGAAAGAAGTTAAGGAGGTGAATAGAACATTAGAAAAGTTAGGTATGATAGACCTCTGGAGAAAACTGAATGGGGATAGAAAGGAATATACTTTTTTCTCATCAGTACATGGCACATACACAAAAATTGACCATGTACTAGGGCATAAAAACCTCACAATCCAATGCAGAAAGGCAGAAATATTAAATGCATCCTTTTCAGATCATGATGCAATAAAAATTATATGTAATAAAGGGCCATGGAAAGATAGACTAAAAAATAATTGGAAACTAAATAATCTAATCCTAAAAAATGATTGGGTCAAACAACAAATCATAGAAACAATCAATAATTTCATTCAAGAGAATGACAATAATGAGACAACATACCAAAACCTATGGGATGCAGTGAAAGCAGTTCTTAGGGGAAGTTTTATATCTCTAAATGCTTACATAAATAAAATAGAAAAAGAGGAGATTAATGAATTGGGCATACAACTAAAAAAACTAGAAAAAGAACAAATTAAAAATCCTCAACTAAACACCAAATTAGAAATAAATTGAAAAACCAAAGGAAAAATTAATAAAATTGAAATTAAGAAAACTATTGAACTAATAAATAAAACTAAGAGCTGGTTTTATGAAAAAACCAATAAAATAGATAACCTTTGGTTAATTTAATTAAAAAAAAGAAAAAAAAACCAAATTACTAGTATCAAGAATGAAAAGGGTGAAGCTACTACAAAGGAAGAGGAAATTAAAACAATAATTAGGAATTAATTTGCCCAACTATATGACAACAAATTTGACAGTCTTAGTGAAATTGATACTTATTTACAAAAATATAAATTGCCCAGATTATCAAAGAGGAAGTAAAATACTTAAATAACCCCATCTCAGAAAAAGAAATTCAACAAGCCATTGATGAACTCCCAAGGAAAAAAGCTCCAGGGACAGATGGATTTAGATGTAAATTCTATCAAACATTTAAAGAACAATTAATTCCAATGCTATATTTGGGAAAATAGGTGAAGAAGAAGTCTTACCAAATTCTTTTTATGATACACATATGGTGCTGATACCTAAACCACGAAGAGTCAAAATAGAGAAAGAAAAGTATAGACCAACTTCTCTAATGAATATAGATGCAAAAAATTTAAATAAAATACTAGCCAATAGACTGCAGCAACTTATCACAAGAATAATATACTATGACCAGGTCGGATTTATGCCAGGAATGCAGGGTTGGCTCAATATTAGGAAAGCTATCAGTATAATTGAGCATATCACGACCAAAAGCAACAGAAACCACATCAATAGAGGCAGAAAAAGCTTTTGACAAAATACAACACCTATTCCTATTAAAAACACTAGAAAGCATATGTATAAATGGAGTCTTCCTTAAAATGATAAATAGCATTTATCTAAAACCTTCAGCAAGCATTACATGTAATGGGGACTGGCTAGAAGCATTTCCAATAAGATCGGGGGTGAAACAAGGATGTCCATTATCATCACTGTAATTCAATATTGTACTGGAAGCATTAGCTTTAGCAACAAGACAAGAAAAATTGAAGTCATTAGAATAGGCAAAGAAGGAATAAAGCTATCACTCTTTGCAGATGACATGATGATATACTTAGAGAATCCTAGAGAATCAAGTAAAAAACTACTTGAAATAATAAACAACTTTAGCAAAGTTGCAGGCTATAAAATAAACCCACATGAATCATCAGCATTTCTATATATTACCAACAAAGCCCAACAGTAAGAGATAGAAAGAGAAATCCATTTAAACTTACTGTAGACATTATAAAATATTTAGGAGTCTACCTTGAAAAAACCCAGGAACTCTATGAACACAATTACAAAACACTTTTCACACAAATAAATCAGATCTAAATAATTGGAAAAACATCAGTTGCTCATGGGTAGGCCGAGCTAATATAATAAAAATGACAATCCTACCTAAGCTAATTTACTTATTCAGTGCCATACCAATCAAACTACCAAAAAATTATTTTATAGAGTTAGAAAAAATAAAAAGATTCATTTGGAAAACAAAAGGTCCAGAATATCAAAGGAACTAATGAAAAGAAATGCAGGGGAAGGTGGCCTAGCAATTCCAGATCTTAAATATTATATAAAGCAATCATCAAAACTGCTTGGTACTGGCTAAGAAATAGGGAGGTGGATCAGTGGAATAGGTTAAATATGCAAGACACAGTAGTCAATGACTATAGTAATCTATTATTTGATAAACCCAAAGACCCCAGCTTCTGGGATAAGAACCCACTCTTTGAAAAAAACTGCTGGGAAAACTGGAAAAGAGTATGGCAGAAACTAGGCATAGACCCAAATCTCACACCATATACCAAAATAAAGTCAAAATGGGTTCATGACTTAGATATAAAGGCTATAACTATATAAACTGGGAGAACAAGGAATAGTTTACCTATCAGATCTATGGAGAACAGAAGAATTCATGACCAAACAGGAGATAGAAACACAAAAAGCAAAATGGATAATTTTGATTACATTAAATTGAAAAGTTTTTGCAAAACAAAGCCAATGCAACTAAGATTAGAAGGAAGGTAGAAAATTGGGAGAGAATTTTTACAACCAGTCTCTCTGGCCTCATTTCTAAAATATATAGAGAATTACAAATTTATAGGAATACAAGCCATTCCCCAATTGATAAATGGTCAAAGGATATGAACAGACAGTTCTCAGATGAAGAAATTAAAGCCATCTATAGTCATATGAAAAAATGCTCTAAATCATTATTGATTAGAGAAATGCAACTCAAAACAGCTCTGAGGTACCACATCACACCCATCAGATTGACCAACATGATAAAATAGGAAAATGATAAATGTTGGAGAAGATGTGGGAAAATTGGAACACTAATATATTGTTGGTGGAGTTGTGAAATGATCTAATTATTTTGGAGAACAATTTAGAACTGTGCCCAAAGGGCAATAAAAATGTGCTACCCTTTGACCCAGCAGTAGCACTTCTAGGGCTATATCCCAAAGAGATTATACAAATGGGAAAAGGACCCTCATGTATAAAAATATTCATAGCAGCTCTTTTTTTTTGTTGGCAAAGAATTGGAAATTGAGAGGATGCCCATCAATTGGGGAATGGCTGAGCAAGTTGTGGTATATGAATGTGATGGAATACTATAGTTCTGTGAGAAATTGTGAACTGGTTGACTTCAGAAAAACCTGGAAAGACTTCTATGATCTGATGCTGAGTGAGTGAGCAGAACCAAGAGAACGTTGTACACAATAACAGCTACAGTGTGCGATGACTAATATTGATAAACTTAACCCATCTCAGCAATATAAGGATCTAAGACATCTCCAGAGGCCTAGTGATGGAAAATGCTATCCACATCCAAAGAAATAACTATGGATGTTGAATCGCTATCTTTTTTTCCCCTCTTCTGTTGAGTTTTGCTTCCTCTTTCTGATGTTTCTTCCTATTGGTTTTAATTTTTACTTACAACTTCACTAATATGAAAATATGTTTTATGGGGATGTAAATGTACAGCCTATATCAAATTGTGGAGTGTGGTGGGGAGGAATGGGAAGAAAAATTTTAAACAAAAGCGTATGTAAGTGATTGTTGATAAATCAAAATAAATTAAGAAAATAAATTTAGAAAATTAATTGAAGAGGAAACATGTAATTTTGATACTCAGGGAAATAAAAATTAACTTAGGTCTTTCCATTTCCCCTCAATGTACAGAATGTCAAGCAGGAGAGAAGAAATTTGTCTAGTGGAGATTATGAAAAAGTGGAAAATTTCACCTAACGTCCCTGATTCAGTATGTACCATCTACCGAAATGATTCTTCCTGTCTTCCTTGCTCTCTTGATGAAAAGAGGCCATAATTTTTCTAGACCATTTTCTAACTGATAAACCTCCTAAATCAATGTGCAAGAATGACAGTGCTTTCCCAATCAACTCTTGAATCCAAGCTGCTTTTTTTTTTTTGATTGTTTAAGTACTTGAACCGTTACAGACAGCTGGAACTTTGAATTCTTACAAATTACATGTTACATTTCATGATTCTGTACTTTATTTCAAAGAAATCTGTTGAGGGTGTCATAATCCTTCTAATGTCTTATGTTCTTATATGGTATTACCCTTTGCTTTTCATATTTCCTCACTCTGTATATCTCATCCGTTGCCAAATTTTGCCAAAACTTCCTTCACAACCTTAGGTCACATCTTCATCACCTCTCACTTAGATTATTGCAATGTACTCCCAAATTACATTCTTTGACTCAGGTTTCTCTGCACTATTGTCCACCCTCCACATGGCTGCCAAACTAATTTCGTTAAACATATAACTATCACTCCTTACTCATTAAATTCTAGTAGCTCCCTATTGCCTCTAGCATAAAATGGGACCCTGGCCTTTTTAATCTCATCTTTTCTGCTTGTCACGTTCTGTGAAATAATGCCCAGTCAGCAAATATACCTGTTTAAGAAATGAGTCTTGGTCTTGTACAGTTCTGACTGTGGTTATGTGATATTTAAATTGTTTCTTTCTCACTGTTTGCAGTAGTTTCCCTTTCAACTGGTAATTTTGAAATTTAGCTACAAAATCCCTTGCTGTTTTCAGTTTGGAATCTCTTTCAGGAATTCTTTTGATGACTAATTTTGCCCTCCGGTTCTAGGACTTCAGGGCTGTTTTCTTTAATGGTTTTCTGAAGGATGTTGTCCAGGGTCTTTTTTCATCATGGTTTTCAGACCAATAATTTTTAAATTGTCTCTCCTGTATCTATTTTCCAGGTCAATTGGTTTACCACTGAGGTATTTTACATTTTCTTCAATTTTTTTTCACTCTTTTCTTTTTGTTTGATTGATTCTTCCTCTCTCATAGTCATCAGCTTTCAAATGCCCATTCTAATTTTAAATAACATGTTTTGTTTTATTAGATTTTATACCTCCTTTTTCCATTTGACCTATTTTATTTTTTAAGGAGTTCTTCTCTTCAGTGACTTTTTGTGCTCATTTGCATTTGGCCAATTGTACTTTTTAAGGATTGCTTTCCTTTTTTTACCCATTTTTAATTAATTAATTTATTTTTAGTTCTCAACATTTAATTTCACAGAATTTTGGGTTCTAAATTATCTCCCCAACTCATCCTTCCCCCAACCCCAAGATAGCATGCATTCTGAATACTCCTTCTTCTAATCTGCCCTCCCTTCTATCTTTATCCCCCCCTTCTTATCCCCTTCACTTTCTCTTTTCCTGTAGGGCAGGAAGATTTCTATACCCCATTTTCTGTATCTCTCATCTCCCAGTGGCATGGGAAAACATTTTTTTAACTTCTGTTTTTAAAACTTTGGGTTCCAAATTTTCTCCTTTCCTGCCTCCCCACCCACCCTCATTGAGAAGGCAAGCAACTCCATATAGGTTGTACATGTGTAGTCATGCAAAACACTTCCACAGTAGTCATGTTGCAAAAAACTAAGTATATTATCCTTAATCCTATCTTGTCCCTCATTTATTCTATCCTCTGTTTTGACCCTGTTCCACCTTAGGAGTGTTTGCTTCTGATTATTCCCTCTCCCAATCTGACCTCCCCTCTATTACCCTCTTGCTCTTCCCCCCCATTTTCCTATAGGGTGAGATAGATTTCCATGCCTAATTCCTTATGCCAAATCCAATGAGAATAAGATTCACTCATTCCCTCTCACCTTCCCCTATTTCCCCTCCACTGTAAAACCTTTTCTTGTCTGTTTTATGTGAGATAATTTGCCTATTTCTACTTCTCCCTTTCTCCTTCTCCCAGTATAATCCTCTCTTGCCCCTTAATTTGATTCTCCAGATATCACTGCTTCATCTTCAAATCACCCAGTGCCCTCTATCTATCTATATCTATCTATCTATCTATCTATCTATCTATCTATCTATCTATCTGTCTGTCTATCTACATACATATAATTCCCCCCCAATTACCCTAACACTGACAAAGTCATCATAAGTTATAAATATCATCTTTCCATGATGAAATGTAAGCTGTTCAACCTTAATAAGTCTTTTATAATTTCTCTTTCCTGTTTACCTGTTCATGTTTCAGTTGCCTCTTGTATTTGAAAGTCAAATTTTCTGTTCAGCTGTCATCTTTTCATCAAGAATGCTTCAAAGTCTTCTATTTCACTAAATTTCCATTTTTTCCTCTGGAGGATTATTCTCAGTTTTGCTGGGGAGGTGATTCTTGGTTGTAATCTTGTCTCCTTTGCCCTCCAGAATATTATATTCCATTCCCTTCAGTCCCTTAATGTAAAAGCTGCTAAATCTTGTGTTATCCTGATTGTATTTCCCCAATACTAGAATTTTTCCCTTCTGGCTACTTGCAATATTTTCTCCTTGAACTGAGAACTCTGGAATTTCATTACAATATTCCTAGGAGCATTCCTTTGGGGATCTCTTTCACTAGGTGATAAGTGGATTCTTTCAATTTCCATTTTGCCTTCTGGTACTAAATTATCAGGACAGTTGTCCTTGATAATTCCTTGAAAAATGATTTCTAGGCTCTTTTTTTGATCATGACTTTCATATAGTGCAATAATTTTTAAATTATCTCTCCTGCATCTATTTTCCAGATCAGTTGTTTTTTTCCAGGGAGATATTTCACATTGTCTTTTATTTTTCATTCTTTTGGTTTGTTTTACAATCTCTTGATTTCTCATAAAATCACTAGCTTCCAATTGTTCCATTCTATTTTTTTTTTCTTTTATGCAACTGGGGTTAAGTGATTTGCTCAGGGTCACCAGCTAGTAAGTGTTAAGTATTTGATCTGAGGCCAGATTTGAACTCAGGTTCTCCTGACTTCAGGGGTGCTCAATCCACTCAATCACCTAGCTGTCCCTCCATTCTAATTTTTAAGGAAGTATTTTCTTCACTAAGCTTTTTGACTTCCTTTTCCATTTGGCCAATTTTGCTTTTTAAGGCATCATTCTCCTCATTGCCTTTTTGAGTCTGTTTCGCCATTTGGGTTAGGCTATTTTTAAAGTGTTATTTTGTTTAGTATTTTTGGGGTTCCCCTTAGCAAACTTTTAACATCATTTGCATGATTTTTTTGCATCACTATCATTTCTCTTCTCAGTTTTACCTCTACTTTTCTTACTTGTTTCTCTAATTCCCTTTTAAGCTCTTGCATGGCCTGCGATTGATTCATATTTTTCTTGCAGGCTTTGAATTTAGAAGCTTTGACTTTGTTGTCTTCTTCTGGTTGTCTGTTTTGATCTTCTTTGTTACCAAAAAAGATACTATGGTCTGACTTTTTTGTGCCTTTGTTCATGACCCCAACCAATAACGAGTTTTAAACCTTTAGTCAAGGTAGGAGTCTGCTTCTAGTGTGGAGAATGCACTGTCCCAGGCTTCAGGGTTTTGTGCAGCTATTTTTAGAGACACTTCCATGGACCTGTAAATTTTCAGTTTTTTCAAGTTGATATGATAAGGTGTAAGGTATTTACTCCTTTCCTGGCCTGTGCTCTGGTCTATGAGTGACCACAAGCACTATTTTCTGTCTTGAAACAGTGAGGAGGATATTCTCTGTACAGCCACTACAACCTCCACCACACCAGCGCTCCTCCTTGCCCCAGTATCGCCACCTATAAATGTGACCCAGATCCAAACTCGGGCAATGCAAGAGAATCTTGCACCATCGGAGAGATCCCTGCAATCCCTCTCTGATCAGCCCCTCAATTCCCAATCAGTCTGTGGGCTAGAAGCTTAGGAAGCAGGCACTGCTCTAGGACCAAGCTCAGGGACTGGGGCTAGGATTACATTTCTCTGTCACAACAGTCACAGACCTTTCCCACTGACCTTCTAAGTTTTCTTAGGTGTTTATGGGTTGAAAAGTCTGGAAACCACCACAGTTGCCCATGATTCAGTCCTCTGAGGCCTTTTATGCCTATGCACCCATGCCAAACTGCATTACTCTCCCTGCCTGGTATGATAAACCTTTCTAATTAACCATCCAGGCTATCTTGGGGTGGAAATTTGTTTCACTATGTCTTTTTGTGGGTTCTGGTGCTTTAGAATTAGTTTAGAGGCATTTTTTACAGTTACTTGGAGAGATCTGGGGGAGAGCTCAAGAAATCAATGCTTTTACTCCAGCATCTTGGCTTTGCCCATTTCTGTTATTTTTCGTCCTTCCTTTTCCAATCTATTGACTCTCTCTTCCATACTTCTTATTTTTTTACCCAATTTTTCTTCTACCTTTCTTATTTGACTTTTCTGATCCTTCTTGAGCTCTTTCAAGATGGCTTCTTGTGTTTGAGACCAGTTCATACTCCCCTTTGATAATGTTGTCCTCTTCTGAATTTTTGCCTCTATCTTCCCATTAACCAAAATAAAAATTTATGGTCATTTTTCATTTCTGCTTTTGTTCATGGTGTTTGCCTATTTTCTGACTTTAAAAAAAAAAGTGGTGAGTTCTCTTTGAAGCGAAGGGTACACTTATCAAAGTTTCTTTTCCTACCCAGGCCTTCCACTGGAATGTTTGGTTCCTGCTTCCCTGGGCCTTGCACAGGAATGTTTTGCTGCTGGTGGATGTCTGACAGCCTGGAGCTTTTTCTTCTGGAGTTGTGCTTCCCAGGTCTGTGTTGAGGCACCCAGAGGTGATTTTGCTCCTAGAGAATGCTATTGTCCATGGCTGTTTTCTTAGCTGATGTCTACTGGATTCCCTGCTTCTATTGAAGTTCTCCAGGGGTCCTAGTGATGGCACTTGCCTGCTCCACCAAGCTGGGTCTCAGATTCCCCCCCTGGTATGTTGAAGTGGGGCTGGCCACTGACTTGCTCGCACTTCTTTAATCCTGTACTTTTCTACCTATATTGAAATACCTGAAAGTGTGGGATACAATATTCTGTAAGGCATAGGAGTTTGGATTACAACCAAGGATCAACTACCCAGTGGGGCTTTCAGGTGAGAAGATGGACATTCAATGAAATAGGGGATTTTCATATCTTCCTGATGAAAAGACCAGAGCTCAACACAAAATTTGACTTTCAAATACACAACTCAAAAGAGGCATAAAAAGTAAACAGGAAAGAAAAAAAAACAAGGAACATCATATTATTAATAAGGACAAACTGTTTATATCTTTACAACTAGAGATGACACATGCAAGTCTTGAGAACTGCAATGTTATTATGTCATCTAAAATGGGTATGCTTAGACAGAGGGCTTGGGTATAAATTGATTCTGATATGATGGTAAAAAATCTAATAAAGGAGTGAAAATAGATTCTATTGGGAGAAGAGGAAAGGAGGAGACAAGCAAGGACAAATTACATCACATGAAAAGTCACAAAAATCTAATGCAGTAGAAGGAAAGAAGGGATATGAGCGTTGTCTGAACCTTACTCTCCTTAGATTTGGTTCAAACAGGGAATAACATAATCAGTTAAATATAGAAATTTAACTTGCCATATAGGAAGTAAGAGGATAATGGGAAATAAAAGGGAGGGAGCTAATAGGAGGGAGGTGAGATTGAGAGAGTTGGTGGTCAAAAGCAAAACTCTACTAAGGAGGGAAAGTGAGAAAGGAAGAAGAAAAGCATGAATGGGGGGATAGGATAGAGAGGGAGACGCAGATCGTAATCATAACTGTGAATGTGAATGGGATGAACTCTCCCATAAAACAGAAATGGATAATAAAATGGATTAAGAACCAGAATCCTACAATATAGTAATTAAAAGAAACACGTATGAAGTGGAGGGATACACAAAGAGTAAAGGTAAAAGGCTGGAGTAAAAAATAAAAGAGCAAGTGTAGCAATCCTGATCTCAAGCAAAGGAAAAGCAAAAATAGATCTAATTAAAAGATGTAAGGGAGGAAACTATATCCTGGTAAAAGGTACCATAAATAATGAAGTAAGATCATTACTACACATATATGAACCAAGTGTTACAGTATCCACATTCTTAAAGGAGAAGTTAAGGGAGATACAGGAAGAAATACACAGCAAAACTCTACTATTGGGGGGAATTCAACATCACCTTCTCTGAACTAGATAAATCTAACCACAGAATAAACAAGAAAGAAGTTAAAGAGGCACATAGAATTTTAGAAGAGATAGAGATGGTAGAACTCTAGAGAAAATTGACTGGAGATAAAAAAGGAATAGAATTTCATTTTTTTCTGAGCAATATATGGCAGCTACACAAAAAATAACTATGTACTAGGGTACATGTACTGTAGACAATATATAATATTTAGAGTCTACCTACCAAAACAAACCCAGAAACTATATGAACACTATTACAAAACACTTTTCACACAAATAGAGTTAGATTTAAATAATTGGAAGAACATCACTTGCTTATGGGAAGGCCGAGATAATATAATAAAAATGACAGTTCTACCTAACCTAATATACTTATTCAGTGCCATACCAATCAAACTACCAAAAAATTATTTTGTAGAGTTAGAAAAAATAACAATAAAATTCATTCAGAATAGCAAAAGGTCCATAATATCAAGGGAAGTAAAGAAAAGAATTACAGGGGGAGGTGGCCTAGCCATTCCAGACCTTCATTGTATTATAAAGCAGCAATCATGAAAACTGCATGGTACTGGATCAGAAATAGAGTGGTGGATCAGTGGAATTGGTTAAGTGTGCAAGACCTAGTAGTCAATGACTCTAGTAATCTACTGTGTGATAAACTCAAAGACCCCAGCTTCTGGGGTAAGAACTCATCATTTGACAAAAACTGCTGGGAAAATGGGAAAAGAGTATGGCAGAAACTAGGCATAGATCAAAATTTCACACCATGTACCAACATAAAGTCAAAATGAGTTCATGATTTAGATATAAACATTGATACTGTAAGCAAACTGGGAGAGCAAGGAATAATTTACCATTCCGATTTATGGAGAACAGAAGAATTCATGATCAAACAGAAGACAGAGAATTTTAAAAAATGTGAAATGGATAACTTTGATTACATTAAATTGTAAAGTTTTTGCACAAAGCCAACGCAAGGAAGATTAGAAGGAAAGTAGAAAATTGGGAAAATTTACAACCACTCTCTCCCCATAAGGGCCTCATTTGTAATATATATATATATATATATATACATACATGTGTATATATATATATATATGTATATATATATATGTATATATATATATACATATATATATATATATGCATATATATATGTGTGTGTGTGTGTGTGTGTGTGTGTTTGCGCATATATATATACATATATGCGCAAACACACACACATATATACATAAAGAATTAAGTCAAATTTATAAAAATACAAGTCATTCCCCAATTGATAAATGGTCAAAAGATATGAACAGGCACTTCTCAGATGAAGAAATTAAAGTCATCTATAGTCATACAAAAGATGCTGTCAATCACTATTGATTAGAGAAACACAAATCAAAACAACTCTGAGGTAAAACATCACACCTATCAGATTGGCCAATATGACAAAACAAGAAAATTAGATATGTTGGAGAAGATGCAGGAAAATTGGAACACTAATTGGAACCCGTTGTTGGTGGAGTTGTGAAATGATCCAACCATTTTGGAGAACAATTTGGAACTATACCCCAAGGGCTACAAAATGTGCATACCCTTTGACCAAGCTATACAACTTCTAGTTCTGCATTTCAAAACGATTGTAACAATGAGAAAAGGACCCACATGTACAAAAATATTTATAGTGGATTTTTTTTTTGTTGTGGCAAAGAATTGGAAATTGAGAGGATGTTCATCTTTTGGGGAATGGTTGAATGAGCATTGATTTATGAATGTAATGAAATACTATTGTGCTATAAGAAATGAGGAGCAGTCTGACTTCAGAAAAACCTGGAAAGAGTTGTATGGTCTGATACAAAATAAAATGAGCAGAACCAGGAGAACATTGTACAAAGTAACAGCCACAATGTGGGAGGACTGACTTTAATGGACTTAGCTCTTTGCAGCAATGCAAAAATCTATTGCAGCTCCAAAAGACCTATGATGGAAATTGCTATCCACACCCAGAGAAAGACCTTTGGAGTCTGAATGCAGATGGAAGCATACTATTTGTTCTCCTTTTCCTTCATTGTTTTATTTTATTGCTTCATTCTCGTGGTTCCTCCCAATAGTTCTAATTGTTCTTTACATCATGACTAATTGGAAAATATGCTTAATATGAATCTATAAGTAGAGCTTATATTATAATTCACATCACCTTGTGTAGAGAGGAGTGGTAAGTGGAGAAAATTTAAAAGTCAAAATCTTATGGAAGTGAATGTTGAAAACTAAAGATAAATAGTCACCAAAAAAACAGAATTGAGTCAAGGCATGGCCCCTTTAATAGAAGAAAATCAAATTGGGAAGGGAAGACCCTCAGTGTTGCTGGCTTCTTTAAACCAGCAACATACATGCATACATACATACATACATACATATATATATACATATATATATATACATATATATATATATATATATATATATATATAATATATATATATATATATATGCATTGCAACATTCACTTTCACAAGATTTTGAATTCCCAATTTTCTCCCTATCTTGTACCTCCCCTCAAGCCAAAAAGGCATGCATTATGAATATCCTTTCCCTTAATTTGCCCTCCTTTCTATCTCCCTGTGCCTTCTCTTACTCCCTTCCCCTTCAATTTTCCTGTAGGGCAGGATAGATTTCTATAGCCCATTGCCCGTATGTCTTATTTCTCAGTTGCATGTGAAAATGATTTTTAACATTTGTTTTAAAATTTTGGGTTCCAAATTTTCTCCCTTGCTCCCTCCCAACCCCCTCCCCATTGAAACAGCAAACAACTGGATATAGTTTATACACGTGAAGTTGTACAAAACACTTCCATATTAGTTATGTTGTGAAAAACTAAATATATTTCTCTTAATCCTATCCCATTCACCATGTATTCTATTATCTCTTTTGATCCTGTATCACCTTAGAAATGTTTATTTCTGATTATCCTTTCCCCCAAACTCCCCTCCCCTCTGTCATCCTCTTGCTTTCTTATCCACTTTCCCCCTAATTTCCTGTAAGGTGAGATAGATTTACATACCCAATTGAGTATGCATGTTATTCCCTCCTTATGCCAAATCCAACGAGAATAAGATTCACTCATTCCCTCTCACCTTCCCCTATTTCCCCTCCACTGTAACACCTTTTCTTGTCTGTTTTATGTGAGACAATTTACCCTATTCTACCTCTCCCTTTCTCCTTCTCCCAGTATAATCCTCTCTCACCCATTAATTTTATTCTCAGATATCACCCCTTCATCTTTAACTCACCCCATGTCCTCTATCTATATATACATACATACAATTTTTTCCCTCCAACTACCTTAATACTGACAAAGGTCTCATGAGTTACAAATATCATCTTTCCATGTGGGAATGTAAACAGTTTAACATTAATAAGTCTTTCATGATTTCCCTTTTCTGTTTACCTCCTGATGCTTCTCTTGAGTCTTGTATTTGAAGGTCAAATTTTCTATTCAGCTCTGGTCTTTTCATCAAGAATGCTTGAAAGTCTTCTATTTCACTGAACACCCATTTTTCCCCCGAAAGATTATACTCAGTTTTGCTGCATAGGTGATTCTTGGCTATACTCTTATCTCCTTTTGCCCCACAGAATATTATATTTTAAGCCCTCCAGTCCCTTAATGTAGAAGCTGCTAAATCTTGTGTTATCCTAATTGTGTTTCCCTAATACTTGATTTTTTTTTCTGGCTGCTTGCAATATGTTCTCCTTGACCTGGGGACTCTGGAATTTGACTACAATATTCCTAGGAGTTTTCCTTTGGGGATCCCTTTCAGGAGGGTATTGGTGGATTCTTTCAATTTCTATTTTGCCCTCTGAATTTAGAATATCAGTGTAGTGTTCCTTGATAATTTCTTTTTTTAAAAGTTTCTTACTTAGTCATTTATTTTTAAATATTGCTGACAGTTCTTTCACACATGCACATACACGCACATGCTATTTTAATCTCATGTCATTCTTACAATCACAAAAAGAAATAAAACATGAAAAACCATCCAAGTAGCTGTATGTACATACTTTCAAATCTCACCTATGATTAATTACCTTTTAGTTCTGCAGAGAGTAGATGCTACACTACCATGTCAACATAGGTCTAATAAATACATGTTTGAACCTATTGCACAGAAGCAGAAGTCATGCTCTTCATGCATATAAACAAAAACATATAAATCAAAAGCTACTCAAGGTAAAAAGAAGCTTGTAAAACATCTCACAATTTCATTTTACATGCCCTTAATAAATCTGGACCATGGAAAAGAAAATATTTGGATGGTAAATTATGATAGAAGTCTTAAAAATAGAATAAATAATTTTATAAAGTTGTTTTCTTTTCCCCACACCCCCATATCTTAAATTCAATACTATATATTATATCTGAATTCTCTATTTTCAATGAAAACTTTATCTAGTGAGACTAATTCCTGGGGAATCCAGCTCAGTTCTGCTGAAGATAATTCAGCCAGAGAGTTAAGATGCAACTATTTGACCAGCTAAATAGTGCTGAAAACTACTTCACAATCACTCCACCTTCATGAAAGCACTGAACAAATCTGAATGATTATCCAAACACAAAGTGAGCCTGACTTTCATTCTTGGGGAAATAATGCACATTTTAACAAATTTCACCTTAAATGAAATGTTTTTTGAAGCTCTATTGAAGGGCAGGAAGCAGGATCTGACTTTGAGGCTTCCCTCTGCTAGTGACATTTACATAGGCACAGTCCCTCTTACCAGAGAAAGCTACAATAAGCTAAGCCAAATGGAGCAGAAAACTCCCCAGGGAAAATAGCCTTGCTCTGAAGAGATTTTAAAAAGATGCAATTTTAGAAAAATAGGTACTTTTGCTGCTGAGGTTTTATTGGGGTACCACACTTGTATTAGCAGAGTTAAACACAATAATCAATAATTAATAACCTGTTAGAGATATTAATACTAGCTTCCACATATTACCCACATATCAATAAATAGATTGCTTATATTTAAACATATTGACATAGCATCATAGCAATTTCAAGTGATTTTAAGGATACCTACAAACTTACAAACATGTATAATGCAGATTGTTATGAGGCCAAGTTACAACTGACTGTGAATTACTTTTAATCTGAATTTGCATGTTGATATTGTTTAATCCTTTCTCAGTTTCATCACATAGGAAACTACCCAAGTTTAATGTTTGCAGCAATTTTTGGTCTTATAGAATGCTTCAGCATATTATTCATTTTGAGGTAGACAGGTAACATACATATATATATATATATATATATGTATATATGTATGTGTACATACACTATATATTATACATATAGATATGTGTATACATATACTATATATATTATATATATGTGTGTGTATATATATATATGTATATATATATATATATATATATATATATATATATATATATATATGTACACATATCTAATCATTAAATCCTCATATGGTAAATCTGATTTGGGTGGAGTATCAGGCTAGGAGCTTGGGTAAGTCAGTAGTTCAAACCACACTAGAAGTGAACTTAAGGAGATTTATGTAAAGAAGTTGATTTTAAACAGTCTGAATTAATAAGTTTTGTGTTTAGGTTTTAATTGCCTAATTTATTGTCAAATGGATTGAATTAATTTAATTAGCTGGTCTTGCAGCTAAGAATGAGGTTGAATTAATTATTAATTCCTTACATTTCATGAAATGGGAAGAAAAAAAAGGTGCGTGAAGGAGCCCAATTATACCTTCAAAAACGAATTCATGAACTCAGCCAACAAAGATAGACATGCTGAGAAACATAGTTTCCTAAGGGTCAGCACTGCCAATGACACTATGCTGGACCAAACATCTTAGAACCACAGGCTCCTCCTTGATTCCTCCTCACTTTCTGCTACCACTGAGGGAGAAAGGTAAACTGCACAAGCTCTACAGATTCTCTGCTGATGATGGCATTAGTGATATGTTTTAAACTTGGATTTCTCTAGTTCACAAAACAACAAAAATGGGGAGCAAGGAGAGAGGATGTATCCAAAATTGCACCAGATTTGTGGATGGCCTGCTAGGTGAATTCAACTTGGATTACTTCAGTAAATGGCTCCATTCTCATTCTTACTTAGTTAGACACTAAATCACTATTTTAAGAAATGTTTGTGTGTTGGCAAATAGGGGATACTGTTCTATAAAAAGCAAGATACCCATGTTTTAGAAAAAAAAAAGATTTTAACAAAATCATATTCTGAATAGTTTTCAGCTTATCAAGTAAAAAGCAACTTCTATTGGACAAGAACGACTAGACTTCATTCTCAATCCTTTTTAGACTCTCTCTATACCAGTCAGCAGTTACAATGTGTAGCTTGCAGAGATCATTCTATATGAACATTTACCGTAGAGGATGCAGGCTGGATATACATGCATACAAGGCAAAGCTAAGAAAGAAGGCAATTATGTGGTCAAATCAGGTAAAAATGTTGGCCTTTTTTAAGGTCTGTTTGGCCTAAAATGGACAGAAATCACCGCAATTCATTACTTCATCTTTGTGTAGCTGGGTACAGCCTTTATGGGGCTTTTTTTTTAAACTTGGTAACTACTAGCACAAGCCAAGATGTCAATGAAGCTCTAGCTTTTCAATTTGGTAGTTGCTACTCAAAACATTATCAATTAAATCAGGAGCATAAATAAGAAACATAATGCCACCATACCTCAATATTGCTAAAAACATATGTGAAATGAATTGGGGAAAGGACAAATGGATACTTTAAGGTATCAACACGTTATGTAATTTTTCCGTAGAAATGATTAAAAGAAAACTAGAATTATTTTGTAAGACACTGTCAAAACAAATAAAAACAATATATAACACAGTTCTAAAAATGAAAACATTTTCTTTTTCACTGTCTTCATGACTACTGATATATCTTTTACTTTATTTTTATTTTTCATTTTATTTTTAATTGATTTATTTTTGGTTTTAAGCATTCACCTCTACAAGATTTTGAGTTCCAAACTTTCTCCCCATCTCACACCTGCCCCTACTCCAAGATAGCATTCATTCTGAATACCCCTTTCCTAATCTGCTCTTCCTTCTATATCTCCCCCATTTCTCTTATCCCCTTCCCCTTCATTTTCCTATAGGGTACGATAGATCTCCATACCCTGTATTTCTTAATTCCTAGTTGGATGTGAAAACAACTTTTTTTAACATGTGTTTTTAACACTTTGGGTTCCAAATTTTCTCTCTTTCTCTCTCCCCACCCACCCTCAGTGAGAAGGTAAGCAACTTGATACAGGTTATATGTGTGTAGTTATGCAAAACACTTCCATGGTAGTCACGTTGTGAAAAACTAAGTATATTTCTCTTAATCCTGTCCCATCCCCCATTTCTTCTATTCTGTCATTTCACCCTGTCCCTCCTCAGAGGAATTTCTTTTTGATTATCCCCTCCCCTAATCTGCCCTGCCCTCTATCATCCTCCTGCTCTCTTGTCCCCTCCTCCCCATTTTCCTGTAGAGTAGGATAGATTTCCATAGCCAGTTGAGTGTGTATGTTATTCCCTTCTTAAGCCAAATGCTATGAGAATAAGAGTCACTCATTCCCCCTTACCTTCCCCCACTACTCCTCCACTGTAAAAGGCTTTTCTTGTCTGTTTTGTGTGAGATAATTTGCCTAGTTCTACATCTCCCTTTCACCTTTTCCCTGTATATTCCTCTCTTACCCCTTAATTTTATTCTCCAGATATCACCCTTTCATCTTCAACTTACCCTGTGCCCTCTGTCTCTGTCTCTGTCTCTGTCTCTGTCTCTGTCTCTCTCTGTCTCTCTGTCTCTCTCTCTCTCTCTCTCTCTCTCTCAACATACATATAATTTTCCCCCTTCAACTATCCTAATACTGACAAAGGTCTCATGAGTTACAAATATCATCTTTCCATGAAGGAATGTAAACATTTCAACCTTAATAAGTCTCTTATGATTTCTCTTTCCGGTTTACCTTTTCATGTTTTACTTGAATCTTGTATTTGAAAGTCAAATTTTCATTTAGCTCTGGTCTTTTCATCAAGAATGTTTCAAAGTCCTCTATTTTACTGAATGTCCGGTGTTCCCCTCAAGGATTATACTCAGTTTTGCTGGGTAAGTGATTTCTGGTTGTAATCATATCTCCTTTGACCTCTGTAAAATTATATTCCAAGCCCTGATGTCCATTAATGTAGAAGCTGCTAAATCTTGTGTTATCTTGATTGTATTTCCCCAATACTTGAATTGTTTCTTTCTGGCTGCTTGCAATATTTTCTCCTTCAACTAGGAGCACTGGAATTTGGCTAAAATACTCCTAGGAGTATTCCTTTGGGGATCCCTTTCAGGAGGTGATGGGTGGATTCTTTCAATTTCTATTTGGCTCTCCAGTTCTAAAATATCAGGGAAGTTTTACTTGATAATTTCTTGAAAGATGATGTCTAGGCTCTTTTTTTTAAATCGTGGCTTTCAGATAATCCAATAATTTTTAAATTCTCTGTCCTGGATCTACTCTCCAGGTCAGTTGTTCTTTTCAACGAGATATTTCACACAGTCTTCTATTTCTTCATTTTTTTGGTTTGTTTTAGAATCTCTTGATTTCTCATGAAATCACTACATTCCATTCCATTCTGATTTTTAAGGAATTATTTTCTCAGTGAGCTTTTGGAATTCCACTTGGCCAATTCTGCTTTTGAAGACATTCTTCTCCTTATTAGCTTTTTGGACCTCTTTAGCCTTTTGGGTTAGGCTATTTTTTAAGGTGTTATTTTCTTCAGTAGTTTTTTGGGTCTCCTTTAGCAAGCTATTGACTTGTTTTTCATTATTGTCTTGCATTACTCTCATTTCTCTTCCCAGTTTTTCCTCTGCTTCTCTTACTTCCTTCCCAAAATTCTTTTTGAACCAACAAATCCCAACAGCAAGAGATAGAAAGAGAAATTCCGTTTGAACTTACCCCAGACATTATGAAATATTTAGGAGTCTACCTCCTGAAACAAACCCAGGCACTATGTGATCACAATTGCCAAACACTTTTCACACAAATAAAGTCAGATCTAAATAATTGAAAAAAAAACATCATTTACTCATGGGTAGGCTGAGCTAATATAATGAAAATTATAATTCCACCTAGCCTAATATACTTATTCAGTTCCATACCAATCAAACTACAAAAAAGTTATTCTGTAGAATTAGAAAAAATAATAACAAGATTCATTTGGAAGAGCAAAAGGTCAAGAAAATCAGGAGAAGTAATGAAAAGATATGCAGCGAAAGGTGACCTAGCAATTGCAGATGTTAAATTATATTGTAAAGCAGTAATCATCAAAACTGCTTGGTGCTGGCTAAGAAATAGAGTAGTGGATCAGTGGAATAGGTTAAGTATACAAGACGCAGTAGTCAATGACTATAGTAATCTATTATTTCACAAACCCAAAGACGCCAGCTTCTTGTATAAGAAACCACTCTGACAAAAACAGCTGGGTAAACTTTAAAAGACTATGGCAGAAGCTAGGCATTGATCAAAATATCACACCATATACCAAAATAAAGTCAAAATGGGTTCATGATTTAGATACAAAGGCTGATACTATCAGCAAACTGGGAGAGCAAGGACAAGTTTACCTTTCAGATTTATGGACAACAGAGGAATTCATGACCAACAGGAGATAGAGAACATTACAAAAGCAAAATGGATAGCTTTGACTACATCAAATAGAAAAGTTTTTGCACAAACAAAACCAATGCAACTAAGATTAGAAGGAAGGTAGAAAATTGGGAAAGAATTTTTACCACCATTCTCTCTGATAAGGGCCCCATTTCTAAAATATATAGAAAATTAAGTCAAATTTATAAGAATACAAGTCATTCTGCAATTGATAAATGGTCAAAGGATATGAACAGGCAGTTCTCAGATGAAGAAATTAAAGCCATCTATAGTCATATGAAAAAATGCTCTAAATCAATATTGATTAAAGAAATGCAAATCAAAACAACTCTGAGGTACCACATCACACGTATCAGATTGGCCAAGATGACAAAACAAGAAAATGATAAATGTTGGAGAAGATGTGGGAAAATTGGAATACTAAAGCATCGTTGGTGGAGTTGTGACATGATCCAAACATTTTGGAGAGCAATTTGGAACTATGCCAAAGGGCTATAAAAATGTGCATACCCTTTAGACCCAGCAATAGCAGTTATAGGGCTATATCCAAAAGAGATCATACAAATCAGAAAAGGACCCACATGTACAAAAATATTTATATCAGCTCATTTTGTGGTGAAGAACTGGAAATTGAAAAGATGTCCATAAATTGAGGAACGCATAAACAAGTTGTGGTATATGAATGTAATGGAATACTGTTGTGTTATAAGAAATGATGAACAGGCTGATTTCAGAAAAACCTGGAAAGACTTGTAAATGGTCTGATGCTGAGTGAAGTGAGCAGAACCAAGGAAACATTGTATACAATGACAGCCACGTTGTGCAGTCACTAATATTGATAAACTTAACCCTTCCCAGTAATACAAGATCTAAGACATCTCCAAAGGCTTCATGATGGAAAATGCTATTTATGTTCAAAAAAAGAACTATGGAATTTGAATGCAGATTGAAGCACACTATTTGCTATTTTTTTCTCTTCTGTTGAGTTTTGTTCCCTCTTTCTGGTTGTTCCTCCTGTTGGTTCTATTTCTTACTTACAACATCACTAATGTGAAGATATGTTTAATAGGAATGTATTTATAAAGCTTGTATCAGATTGTGCATGGTCTTGGGAAAGGTCATGGGGGGTAAGGGGGAGAAAAAATATGAAAGTGATTGTTGATAAATCAAAATGAATTAGTAAAAAAAAAAGAAAAAAATCCTTTCTGACCTCTTACATGACCTGAGACTAACTTATACGTTTCTTGGAGGCTGTGGATATAAGAGCTTTGACTTTGTTGTCGTCTTCTTGTTGTCTGTTTTGATCTTCTTTGTTACCAAAGAAAGATTCTATGGTCTGATTTTATTTTGTGCCATTGTTGTTTGTTCATGATCCCAGCCAATTACTTGAGCTATAAACTCTTTGTTAACATAGGGGTCTGCTTCCAGTGTGGAAAATGTACTGTCCTAAGCTTCAGAGGTTTTTGCAGCTGTTTTCAGAGATAGTTCTAGAGACCTGTAAATTATCAGTCCTTCCAAGTTTATATGATGAAGGAAAAGGTGTTTACTCCTTTCCTGGCCTATGCTCTGGTCTATCAGTCACCACAAGTGCTCTTTTCTGCCTTGAAACTGTGAAGAGGATTCTCTCTCCACCATCACTATAAACTCTAATACAGCAGCTCTTTGCCCCAGAACTGCCACCCAGAAGTGTGACCCAGATCTAATCATGGGCAAAGAAAGAGAATCCTGCCTCAGCACCAGCAAAGAGATCTCTGCAGCTCCTCTCCAATCAGCCACTTGATTCCTCCTCAGTCTGTGGGCCAGCATTTCAGGAAGCAGTCACAACCCAGGGGTGCACTGGTACTGGGAGTAGTTTCAAGTTTCTCTCTCACCATGGTCACAGACTTTTCTTACTGACCTTCTAAGATGTCTTTGGTGTTCGTGGGTTGCAAAGTCTGGAAATTGTCACTGCTGCCTGTAATTCAGTCCTCTAAGGCCTGCAATAGGTTCACTGAGGCCTGTTTTGTCTGCACACCCATGCTGAACTGCATTCCTTTCCCAGCCTGGTGTGATAGACCTTTCCAATCAACCACCCAGGCTGTCTTGAGCTAGAAATTTGTTTCACTCTTTCTTTTTGTGGGTTCTGCTGCTTTAAAATTTGTTTAGAGCCATTTTTACAGCTATTTGGAGGAGTTTAGGTAAGAGCTCAAGCAAATCACTGCTTTTACTCTGCTATCTTGGCTCCACATCCTTCCATATCTCACTTCTTAAAGAAGCCTATTCACTCAGTGGGCATCACCCCACTCAAAGTAAGAATCTGAAAAGATCTTAGCTTGAAAGGGCTGGTCTCCCCCATTGCATCCTGGGCCACTTCCAGCCATCCTGACAAATATCTGGCTACCAGACCCAGCTAGCTCTAGAGGAAAAAGTATGGCTGGTGACCTTGCCATAGCCCTCCCTTACTGAAAGTAAAGTCAATTGCAAGTCATGTCATCATCTCCCTGATGTCATGATCCTCTTTGAGAATGAAGGACAAACACAACAAGCACAAAATATAAACTGCTCTCTTTGTTTTTCCTTCTTACCACCTTGTAGAAATTTTTACCTTTTTCAGGATGAATCTCAAGAACCACCTTCTACCAGACTTTTTCCTGATTCTTCCCCAACAGTCAGTGCCTGCTGCCATGCATACATATAGGCACAGTACCAGGTATTGTGATATTAAATGTATGTGTGTGTATATGTTTATGTTTCTTTATGAATAGGCTTTATATGTACATGTATGATACACACACACACACACACATACACACACACACATCTATAAATTTATTTTTTTGGCATTTCTTCTGTATATGCTTTTATATTTAAATGTTGTTTCCCTCATTGAAATATAAGCTCCTAGATAGCAAGGGCCAGTTTTCTTTTGCCTTTAAATCTAAAGTGCAAGGCATGACATAGTTACTAAATAAGGCTTACTTATTGGTAGGTTGATTTTTTTAAATGACACTAAATTATTCTTCACAGAGTTAGTGGTTTCCAATTCCACCACAGTTTTAGGTTATTTAACCTTATTATTTATATCTAACTTAGTGTGTCAAGGTTCCACTGGGGAAATGAAACTCACAGTAATGATTACAGTGCAGAGTTATATCTGGGATCTTTATTTCCTCTTAAAAGGGAGGTGATAAATGTTCAAAGATTTTAAAGACTTTTTAAAAAAATAAATAGTTATGAAAAATATACAAAAAAATTACTCCCATATCTGTATTACATCTTCTTAAGAGCAGCAGTAATTTAGTTCCTGTACACTCATAGAATTTTTTCACTCATTCATTCAACAAATATTTGTTATATATCTATAATGTATAAAACATTGTCTTTAATCAGAGCCTAGAGATAATTTTAACAATTCAGTTTGACAAATATTTGTTTAATGTCTAATATATAGAACCATGCAAGGTGCTAGAGATCATTTTGATCATATTCCAAGCCGAGGGAGAAATATGAAAAAGAACTTGGATATTAAAGAGTATTTGGTGTGAGGTGGAAAAAAGAATAGTTTAGACTAGATCATAGAGTTAATGTAGGGTAATGGTGAAGAATAAGGCCAGAAAGTTTGGGGCCAGATCTTGAAGATCCTTAAATGCTACACTAATGGAATTGAAATGAATAGATGTGAGGTATCAGTTGTAGGAAGATGGAAAATGTTTCCAAGATTTTTATAGCCTGATTACATGAAAAAAAATGTAAAATGAATATGATAAATTCATCTTTAGACAGAGAATTTGTGGTTCTAGCCAAAAATTCAGATAGAAATGTACAATAGGATATTAGAAATGCTGGGGTGGTGCTGGGGAATTAGGTCATGGCTATATACATATACATATATAAACATACATATACATATATACCCATACATATACATATGAGTATGTGTGTATACACACATATTTGTGCACATATGTGTATATATACACATACAAACATACATATTATATATATGTACATATATATGTTACAAACACACATTATACATATATATGGAATTCCACACATATATGGAATGTGTGTGTGAAAGACAGAAGGACACAGAGTTGGGGGGGGAGATTTTTTGCATAAGGCTATGGTTGAAATCACAAGAATAAAAGAGAAGGGTGTAGAGAAAGAAGAAGAAATTAAGCAGCTAAGTGCTTCAGTGGATAGTAAGCTGTACTTAGAGTCAGTATAAATTTGTGTTTGAATCCTGCCTCAAACAGTTACTATTTATGTGACTTTATCTGCTACCTCGTCTGTGAAATGGGGATAATAATAACAAAACTCAGTGTTTTTAGAAAGATCAAATGCAAAATTTATAAGCATTTTGAAAAATTTAAATATTATATAATTAGCAGTTATTATAATACTGGTCTTGGAGAATACAAAAGAGTATTCAGAGAGGTATAATTAAAATGAAGAGGATATAAAAGGGAATGATTTTTCAATAAAGATGGAATGTTTAATAGTGTAAAATTACGAACATAGGTAAAGGAAGATGAAGGCTGAGAAAATATCATAGTTTATTTTTCTTTCCCATTCTTTCACTAGCATGTGAGAAAAAGAACATGCTAATGTGACACAATTTCATTCACATGTAGTTAAATACTATATGTAATGAAAGTAATCAAATGTTTTACTATTCTACTGATTTCAAACATTCCATTAGTCAAAACATACCCTCTGTAAGTAGTGCTATGTGACTTTTTTATGCTAAAATACTACCAATGTGATGTTATTCTCTTATGATATATTTATTGTATATCCTTCAAATTCTCCTTATTGTTTGTCATATAAAGTCAAATTTCTTAGCCTGTAATTCTAAGGTCTTGAAAACCTGGCACCTTGCTTATTTCCTAGACTTATTTCATATTGCTTCCTTGAATGTATTCTGCATTGTAGCCAAACTATACTATTTGTCATCCTTTTTACATCCGTTACCTACTTCAAATATTGACTCTCAACATTTCTTCTTTCTGGAATTCTATCCTTCAAAACCTAGCTCTGCTATCAGTTCTTTCTAGTAGCTATGTCTGAACATCCCAAATTGGAAATATTCCTTCTTCTCACCTTACATAATATATTTTACCTAGAAATATCACATACATAAAGAACATGAAAAAATTCTTTTCTATTATTATTATTCAGTCATGTCCTTCTCTTCATGAGCCCATATGTGGTTTTCTTTGCAAAGATAGTGGAATTGTTTGTCTTTTCCTTCTTCAATGAATTAAAGCAAACACAGGTTAAGTGACTTGTCCAGTGTCAAAGAGCTAGTGAGTGCCTGAGGCTGGATTTGAACTCAGGCCTTCTTGACTCCAGGTCTAGTTTTCTATCCACTGAGCAACTTAGCTACCTCCTGAGAAACTCTAAAATGACGGATAAATATAAAGTAATATTTCTGCTGTCATTTTTACTATATATATATGTTTTTTTTTTACTATAATCGTTGAATAATAATCACCACAGAGTCATGGATAGAATGCCAACTCTAAAGTTGGAAAAACCTGAGTTCAGCCTTGCCTCTGCCATATACTAACCATATGACCATGGACAATCCTTCAGTAAATCCCTAAGGCCTTAAATGTATACATGAAATAGCAGCAGCTTGGTCAAGCAGGGAATAGAGTGCTGGATCTGGAGTCATGAAAATCTGAGTGTAAATCTGGCCTTCAAGAGTACTAGTTATGTGACTCTAGGTAAGTAAATTAACCTCCATCTGCCTTAATTCCCTCATCGGCAAAATTAAGATCGTAACTACATTCATCTCCCAGATTTTTTAGGACAAACCTTAAACTGTGAAATAAATGTTTTCTATTATTAAGTTACAAGTGATCTGCAGTGGTGAAAGGATCTGTTGTTTTTATTTTACTCAAGTTCTGTAAATAGATGAAATCACAGGTTCAGATCCTCCATATTCATTACCCTAAAGTTACTGTATAATTGTTGTATAATATCCCTTATTTGTACATGTATCAACTATACTATGCTGAAAGCATTGGCTCTATACAAGGGATGACTAGTATTCAAGTTTAGGGAGAATGTAGGGCCACTTCAGCGAATCATTTAACAGCCCCTCAAATACAGGCATGTGCTCCTGGTTTTAGTTGTATTTTAGTTGTATTTTCCCCAGTACCTCGGTTTATTGCAAATAGTACGTGAGTAATAAATGGCTCACTATTCAGTTTACAGATGAGATGGCATTTTTTTTTTCAGAGAGAAAGCTATATTTTATAGAACATGTGCATAGCTAAATATTTTAATGAGGTTCTCCCTTTCCTGATTTCTCATTGATTCATAAAATTTTTCATTCAAAAAATGTTAAGTGAATACTCTGTGTGAAATATTATGACAGGTAACATGAGGAACACAATATTACATAAAACATAGTTCCTTTTCTTAAGGCACTAACCTAACAATATAATGTATTTTAATATTGTGATGTGTGAAAGCTGATATACCATAATATAATTCTCTTGAATTTTATTAAGAAGCTTTATTTCATCATGATATGAAATAGCAGTAGCTTTTTAACAAAAAGAAAGAAAAAAGTAAAATTGTAGAATTATACATCTTAGTAATCAATTTCCACTGTTATCCTGGTTATTGATTCTCTATTCTTTCTAGGGCATGGCAGCTTAAATACATAGTTTGATTATATTTTTGCTTATCTTTTCAGAATCAAATGCCCTCAGTTGGAAACATATGTCCACCTAGTAAGTGTATTATAAATAATAATCTGCAGTATTACAAATTATTTTTATATTCTAGTTCAGGTTCTGTTATCTATTTGCTGTGACCTTGGACAAGGTACTTAATCTCTTCAAAATTCATTGTTTTATTTTAAGACATTTACAATGATGGAAATCTTTACTCCTTTCTCCTTGAGTATTTTTTTTCAATAAAAAGCAGCACAATTAATACTGAAAAATGTGACTCACTGGTATATGTGCTCCTTCTGCATGATGTAGAAAATAAAGTGAATTTAGTATAGTGATCCTGTTTGTTTTGAAAGTTGGATTAACTTTTATTTACTATTTTGGAAGGGAAATAAATAGAAAATTGGATGACAAGCTAGCTTAACCTGGGGCTTGGGAACATTTTTAAAATTTGCATTATTATACCTGTATTTCAATGTATTTGGTTTAAATTGTAAACCTATGCATTATTTTGTAAAATATATTTATTTAAATATATTATTCTGAGAAGGGGTTCATATGTTTCATCATACTAATGAAGGTCTATGACACAAAACAAGTTAATAACTCCTGCTCTACTTTTTTCTCCAGATCTTCTTGGATGATCATATCCTCTGGCTATTTCAGGTTTCTCCTATTTCTCCTACAATAAAAAAATTTGTAGCATAATTTTGAGTGGTCACAGGATCTTAATTTCAGTATCTCCTTGATGGATTAAGGAAGAAAGAAAATGGGAATATAATTAACTTCAGTAAGGGAGAAAAAAATGTTTTTTTGTTTATTTTTATGTTGAAAGAAGCTCAGGATAATATCTACTTTTTAACCATAAATATGGCTAATAATAATTACTTTGTCTTAATAAAGCACTCTGAATTATTTAGAATACATAATTAAAAGTAGAATCATTGTTACTACTACAATTATCAAAAAAGCCATATGCCATTTTAATTCCATTTGCTTGCCAATGAAACTTGCTAGCTTGGAATTGTAGAAAGCTTTTTGGAAATGCAATAACTATTCTTAGGATCATAAAAAAAAAGTTGCCATTCAACCCTGTATGTCATATTTGTTCTCAGACACAGAATTCTTTAATAACCAGTACCCTGCTGTTTGTCACTTTTTATTGGCATCTTGCATATTTCCTTTAATTTTTAACTCTAGAGCAAAAAAAATTTACTCGCTATTTGGAATACTGATTATTGACAATGGCCATAACTCAATCTTCTGTTAGCATTTGATAGGAAACAATTATGTTCATTGTCACCACCTAATTTTCCAGCAAGTGACATGGTAAATTCTTGTCATTAAAAAAAATACTTCATATTCATCACTGAGAAGACATGTACTCTCTGGCATCTGTTGTATATATGAAGCTGATGACATGGTGACTGGTTAACATTTTAGTTGTTTATTGGTTAAATGGCATAGAATAAGTTACAAGCTCCTGATTTCATTATAGTATTCTAAATATTTAACTGGTTGTGTGTGTGTGTGTGTGTATATCTATATATATATATAGAGAGAGATATAGATATACATACACACACATACATATCACATATATGTATATGTATATATATATATATATATATATATATTTAAAGGTGTGTAAATTATTTCATGTATACACCTAACAATTTATTTCGTCCTTCTTCATGTGTATGTCATGATGTTTGAAATAACTCAAATAAAAACAGGTTTATGTTTGAAGTCCATTTTAGGCTCTCAGATACTTTTGTATAACATTGATAGAATGGAGGATTAAGGGAAACTTTCCTTAATTGTAAAGTCCATAGATATAGCAAAGTCAAATAGGAAGATGAAAGTCGAAGCAAGAATGGTCAGAAGTAGGAAAAAGGGTAATGAAGCCTTTAGTTGGAATAAAAAATATCTGGCAAAAAAAACATGATTTCACTGGAAAGTTTTTACCCACAAATTCATTTCACTCTGGCCTGCTCCATTACTTTGTTATCCTTTGTTCTTGAAGAGTAACAAAATGACATCAGTATGTTAGAGTCAAGTTATAGTGCATCCAACTACAGCTAATCAGAACAATACGAGCTCAGAATGGTCTACAAAGGTCATGCACAAATAGTCCATGTGAACATTTGGGATGAAATCTCTTAATTTGATCATCTCACATTTTTTTTAAGCTACTTCAATTCTACTTTGCTTATAGAGCACACCACCTTCTCTGATGAGGGCATGTCATGCTGTATCAGTCCTGTGTCCTCATGTCACACAATCAATTCTAAAGTTCTTTTTTTAATATAAATTTATTTATTTTTAGTTTTTAACATTTACATCCACAAGATTTTGAGTTCCAAATTTTGAACCTATCTCATCTGCCTCCCCCACCTCAAGATGGCATGCATGATAAATACCCGTTCCCCTAGTCTGCCCTCTCTTCTTTTTCTCCCCCTCTTCTCTTATGCCCTTTCCTTTCTATTTTCATGTAGGCCAGCATAGATTTCTGTACCTCATTTCTTGATTTTCTTATTTCTCATTTTCATGTGAAAACATTTTTTTAAACATGTGTTTTTAAAACTTTAGGTTCAAAATTTTCTCCCTTCCTCCCTCCACACCCACTTTCATTGAAAAGGCAAGCAAATCAATAAAGATAATACATGTGCATTTACGCAAAACACTTCCATAGTACACATGTTGTGAAAAAACTAACTCTATTTCCCTTAATCCTTTCCTGTCCTCCCCATTTACTCCATTCTTTCTTTTGACCCTGTCCCCACTAAGAAGTATTTGCTTCTTATTACCCCTTTCCCAATTTGCCCTCCTATCACCCCCCTGCTCTCTTGTCCCCTTCCCCTCCTATTTTCCTGTAGTGTAAGGCAGATTACCATATCCAATTGGGTGTGTATGTTATTCCCTCCTTAAGTCAAACCATATGAAAATAGTATTCACTCATTCCCTCTCACCTTCCCCAATTTCCCCTCCACTGTAAGAGCCTTTTCTTTTTTGTTTTTTTAAGATAATTTACCCCATTCTACCTCTTCCTTTCTCCTTTTCATAGTATAATTTTCTCTCATCCTTTAATTTTATTCTCCAGATATGACCCCTTCATTTTCAACTCACACCGTGCCATCTATCTATCTATCTATCTATCTATCTATCTATCTATCTATCTATCTAAATACATACATATAATTATTTCCCTCCAACTAACCTAATACTAACAAAGGTATCATGAGTTATAAATATCATCTTTCCATGCAGGAATGTAAACAGTTCAACCTTAGTAAGCCTCTTATGATTTCTCTTTCTATTTACCTCTTCATGTTCCACTTGAGTCTTGTATTTGAAAGTAAAATTTTCTGTTCAGCTCTGGTATTTTCATCAAGAATTCCTGAAAGTCCTTTATTTCACTGAATGACCATTTTTCCCCTGAAGGATCATACTGTTTTTCTGGGTAAGTGATTCTTGGTTGTAATCCTGCCTCCTTTGCCCTCCGGAATATTATATTCCATGCCCTCTGGTCCTTTAATGTAAAAGCTGCTAAATCTTGTGTTATGCTGATTCTGTTTCCACAGTACTTGAATTGTTTCTTTCTGGCTGCTTGTAATATTTTCTCCTAGACCTGAGAACTCTGGAATTTGGCTACAATATTCCTAGGAGTTTTCCTTTGGGGATTTCTTTCAGGAGGCAATTGGTGGATTCTTTCAATTTCCATTTTGCCCTCTGGTTCTAAGATATCAGGGAAATTTTCCTCGATAATTTCTTGAAAGATGATATCTAGCCTCTTTTTTTTTTATCATGACTTTTAGATACTCCAATGATTTTTAAATTCTTTCTCCTGGATCTATTTTCCAGGTCAGTTGTTTTTCCAAAGAGATATTTCACATTGTTTTCTAATTTTTCATTCTTTTTGATTGTTTGACATTGTCTTGATTTCTCATAAAGTCACTAGTTTCCAATTGCCCTCTTCTAATTTTTAAGCAAGTATTTTCTTCCATACTCTTTTGGACTTCCCTTTCCATTTGGCCAATTCTAATTTTTAAAAGGCATTGTTCTCTCATTGGCTTTTTGGACCTCTTTTGCCATTTGGGTTAGGCTATTTTTTAAGGTGTTATTTCCTTCAATAATTTTTTGGGTCTCCTTTAGCAAGTTATTGACTTGTTTTTCATTATTTTCTTTCATCACTCTCATTTCTCTTTCCAGTTTTTCCTCTACTTGTCTTACTTGCTTCACAAAATCCCTTTTGAGCTCTTCCAAGGCCTGGGACTGATTCATATTTTTCTTGGAGGCTTTGGATGTAGGAGCTTTGACTTTGTTGTCTTCTTCTGGCTGTGTGTTTTGATATTCTTTGTTATCAAAGTAAGATAATATAGTTGGACTCTTTTTGTGAGGTTTGCTTATGATCCCAGCCAATTACTTGAATTTTAAACTCTTTGTTAAGGTAAGAGTCTGCTTCCAATGTGGAGAATGTACTGTCTCAACATTTGGCGGTTTGCAGAGCTGTTTTCAGAGATACTTCTAGGGACCTGTAAATTTTCAGTTCTTCCAAGTTGGTATGATAAGGGGCAAGGTGTTTACTCCTTTCCTGGCCTGTGCTTCAGTCTATGAGTGACCACAAGCAGTCTTTTCTCCTTTGTAACTGTGAGGAGACATTCCTCTTCCCAGCCACTTCAAGCTGCACTGTGCCAGCGCTTCTTCTTTCCCCAGTATTGCCACCCAGAACTTTGACCCAGATCCAACCATAGGCAAAGCAAGAGAATCCTGCTCCAGCAAAGAGATCCCTGAAATCTCCCTCTGGTTAGCCACCTGATTCCCCCTCACTCTGTGGCCTGGAAGCTCAGGAGGTAGCCACTGCCTCAGGGCCATACTTGGGACTTGCAGCTGAGACCATGTCACTTCTCTCTCTCATCACAGACACAGACTTTTCCCACTGACCTTCTAAGTTGTCTTTGGTGTTTGTGGGTTGAGAAGTCCGTCAAAGTTCTTAAGAAAGAACTTGAGAGTGTCCTTGTACTACTTCTTCCTGTTCCCTGTCTATTTTTATACCCCTCTTCTAAAGTTCTAAGAATTTGTGTTGTAAAAGGAAATGTGATGAGTGAAATACACACAGATATGAGAAGTATAAAGAAGGAGGTAAAGGAGAATCATTCTAGGACTTCCTTCTTTTTACAAAGTCTAGTGAAATTACTTCTAGGCTCTGTCTGTTTCTTTGCTCTTCCTGTTACAGAACTCAAAAAAGTGCTCTATAAATGTATAATGTTTTTCTCCTAATCTTTCAAAGAGTTTCAATAAGTATTAATTTTTATAAAATATTCTAAAAAATCTGTTTCCTATTAAGTTATACAGTGTAGTTATAGCTTAACCTTTAAGCTCACCCACTTCCCTGAGCATCAGCAATTATTATGATAAAAGAGAGATATTGCTGGATTATTACTAGAATTCATTTGAATTAATGTATGAAGGAAATGCCTCAATGGTCTTTAGCTTCCAATTGTTATAAAGCCATTGTTACAGATTAGCATAATGCATGCTAGTAATGTAATAAGAATGAATTTTTCAAATGTAAATAAATAAATGTATAATTTCACTAGAATGTTTCATTTTGTAGTTACAAATAAATGTGTTAGTCTATGAGGTCTTTCTTATAACCCAACATAAATTTCCTTTGAAGCTAGTGATCCGTGTAAAAGGGGAGATGCATAATGAGCCAATTTATTAATGCCTTAGGGTTTTATTGAGAGAAACATGAAGGCTAGGTGACAATTCAAATGAGGTTAGTTAGTGTTTTTTACTCATCCCAAGGGAATATGTGAGCCAATCCATAGTGATATATGAATTTAACATAAGTCTCCCTGCTTAGTTTCCTTGAAGTTAACTCTGCTGAAAAAACAAGGAGTAGGCTATCCTGAAGCAGGTTCATGCTGAGAGTTTAAGGTTTAGTGAATTTGAAACAAATTATATATTAGTATACAAGTCACTTTTCTCATACGCGGTAAATTCCTGCCCAAAGAAGGCATAAAAAGTGATTAAATGATTTGTGAACCAGGTTCTTGACATATTCAAAAATTAATGAGTTGAAATATTTCTTGGATAGTAACACTGATCTTCTACCTAGTTGCAGGTAGGTGCTTTTTGTTTTCAGAGTCTAAAGGTGCACTTTTGCAAAGTGGTTGTCTATTTTTTATATGTGACTCACAGTATAGCACATTCTAATTTCAAATTTAAAAGGAAACCATAAAAACATATGCTTTATAACATTTTATTGTTAACAACTAAGTAAGATGTATGTCTTACAATGAGATCAAAATTCCCCTTTTTTTAATTCATTTTTGTTGCTTGCTTCTTTCAAAATTTCTATCACAAAATTAAATAACAAACAAGATCAAATGAGTTATTTATTTTCTTTTGGAATTAGAGGTGATTTTGTTTGGAGAAATTACTTGTTCATGTATTTGATTTTTTTTATCACATCATCCACACTGAAACTGTTCATTTGCTAACTTCTTTTCACTTAGAGAATTTAAAACAAATCAATGATACTGTGTATATTTATACATTCACTGAGTAAAAATAACTTGTGGACTTTTTTCTAATGAAATAAAGTTGAGGATAAATTTCATATATGTCAAATCTTATACAATATTATGAAAAAAAATAGTATAGGATATTTTTCTCTACAAAAGTCCTGATGTCCTAATGTGCCAGTTAACTGGAGAGTTAACATGGAATGCTCAAAAGCAATGCTAACAGATATAAACTCTGTCAGGTTCTTCAATGCTGAGACTTCAAGTACATACTGAGAAACAGACTACAAGTTTTGGAGGACCAGACTGGATTATGGAGAAACTCATCACTAATAGGCTTGGTATTAGCTTATAAATTCTTTGGCCATGCAACTCATTTAATAAAGAAAAATACAAAGTAACCCATAGTCCTATGCAGACCTTTCCTGTTTTATTAATGATCAAAGTTATTAGAATGTCTACAAATACTAATAGAAGTTGTCCACTAAAGGTAAAATACTTCTTGGATGAACAAAAAATCAACATACTTACTAAAAGAACAGAATCATATAAATATTGACATTAATATAACATATAAAAACTAAATGCATAAGGATTTTTTTTGGTAGAAGGATGACTCAGATTTCACAGGATTAAAGTGAATTGGTGGAATTGATTTTATTTTGTGTAGCAAGGCAATCAAACTTCATTTTTAAGACATTTGGTTAACTTAGAAGGTCAGTGGGGAAACTTAGAAGATCAGTAGGGAAAATCTGTTTCTGTGGTGGTGAAAAAGGAGCTAGGTAAGAGCCAGTTCCAGAGCTCAGAGTGTAGACCGAGGGTGCTGTGGCTGTGGCTGTGTCCTGAGCTTCTGGCTCAAAGACTGAGGGGGAATCAAGTGGCTGATCAGAGGGGGACTGCCCGGATCTCTTTGCTGGTGCTGAGGCAGGAATCTCTTGCTTTGCCCTTACTTGGATCTGGGTCACAGTTCTGGGTGGCAGTCCTGGAGTGAGGAGGAGCACTGGCATGGTGGAGCTTGTAGTGGCTGTAAAAAGGAGCCCTTCCTCACAGTTCCAAGAGAGAAAAACTGCTTGTGGATGGTCACTCAAAGACCAGAGCACAGGCCAGGAAAAGTGTAAACACCTCGACCCTTATCATACCACCTTGGAAGAACTTAAAATTTACAGGTCCTTAGAAGTATCTCTGAAAACAGCTATACAAACCCCTGAAGCTTGGGAAAGTACATTCTCCACATTGGAAGCAGACTCTTACCTTAACAAAGACTTTAAAACTCAAGGAGTTGGCTGGGATAATGAGCAAACCTCACAAAAAGAGTCAGACTTTACTATCTCACTTTGGTGACAAAGAAGATCAAAATATAAAACCAGAACACAACAAAGTCAAAGCTCCAACATCCAAATCCTCCAAGAAAAATGTGAATCTGTTCCAGGCCATGGAAGAGCTCAAAAGAGATTTTGAGAAGCAAGTGACAGAAGTACAGGAAAAACTGGGAAGAGAAATGAAAGTGATGCAAGAAAATCAGGAAAAGGCTTCCGGGAGCCAAGATGGCAGAGTGAAAAGGTAGTCACTCTCACTCTCCCCTATCAATCTCTGAAAACCCAGAAAATATCACCCCAGAAAAAAAAAAACCCTGGAACACCTGAACTAGAAGAAAGATGAGGAGCAGCAGTGCAGTAGCCCACCATATCGGTCTCCCAGTGCCTCAGCAAAAATGAGGGAGGCAGAACTACAAGGCGCCCCAGGGGGGGATTAGTACCCTGTGGCATTCACCTGAAAGGAGGTGAAGAAAACAACCTAAAGTCTTCCTAAAGCCCCAGCCTTGCTGATTCCAACCCAACATCGGGTGAGCTTAAGGAACCCTGAAGCCTCCAAATGTGAAGAAATCCTGAAGGCCAGGTGGTAGAGCAGGCAAACACCAACACCTGGACCTCTGAGTGCCTCAGTGAGGGAGGGGGGAACTGGTGGAAACCAGCTCGGAAAACCACCAGGAGTCTCAGCACTGCACCGCAAAGGCATCTCTCTGTGCATTAGCAGAAAGAGGTAGACAACACTGAAGGGGGCCCCAAGCAGATAAACATCCTGCAGCAGCCATCTAAAAGTAGGTGAAGAAAGCTAAAGGAAAGGAAAAGCGGGCAACCTAGAATTGCCTGAAAGTTCCAGCCTTGCTGACTCCAGCCCAACACAAGGTAAGCTGCCAGAAACCCACAGCCTACATTTCCCAGGATAAGAGGCCTCAGAACGCAAAGCCAGTGACCAAGACCTAGGCTCCCAACACAAGAAGCTTGGGTCAGTACCCTCTGTTCCCCAGCAGGAGAGCTCAATCTCTTTAAAGGCTAGGGAATAAAGAAACACCATGAGTAAAAAGAAACTACCAAAGATTCATATTTGAGAAGAGTGAAGATCAAGACAGAAATTCTGAAGAGGACAACATTGTCAACAAACCCACATCTGCAACAACAAAAGGGAATATGAACTGGTCTGAAGCCCAAAAAGCCTTCTTAGAAGAGCTCAAGAAGGATTTTAATAGTCAAATGAGAGAGGTAAAAGAGTCCTTCAAAAATACAATTGGCTAGTTGGAAAAAAAAACTGAAGAAAACAAGTCCCTAAAAAACACAATTGGCCAATTGAAGAAGGAAGGACAAAAACTAACAGAAGAGTACACTGAAGAAAACAAGTCCCTAAAAAACACAATTGGCCAGTTGAAGAAGGAAGTACAAAAATGAACAGAAGAAAACAATCTGTTAAAAACTAGAATTGGACAAATGGAAACTAATGTCTCTATGAGAGAGCAAGAATCAGTCAAACAGAAACAAAAAAATGAAAAAAATCGATGAAAATGTAAAATACCTCATCAGTAAAACAACCGACCTGGAAAATCGACTCAGGAAAGACAATTTAAAAATTATTGGACTACCTGAAAATCATGATGAAAAAAAGAGCCTGGACAGTATCTTTCAGGAAATCATAAAGGAAAACTGCCCAGAAGTCCTAGAACCAGAAGGGAAAATAACCATAGAAAGAATCCACGATCACCACCTGAAAGAGATCCCAAATTGACAATGCCAAGAAATATAATAGCAAAATTCCAAAATTACCAGATGAAAGAAGAAGGTGCTGCAAGCAGCCAGAAAGAAAGAATTTAAATATCATGGAACCACAGTCAGGATTACACAGGACCTTGCAGCTTCTACATTAAAAGACCGCAGGGCATGGAACATGATATTCTGTAAGGCAAAGGAGCTTGGAATGCAGCCAAGGATCAATTACCCAGCAAAAATGAGCATCATTTTTCAAGGGAGGAGGTGGATATTCAACGAAATAGGAGACTTCCAAACTTTCCTGATAAAAAGACCAGAGCTCAACAAAAAATTTGATCTTCAAGTACAGGACTCAAGAAGGACTTAAAAAGGTAAATGGGACAGAAGGATACAATATGTTGTTAATGGGGGGGGCTGTTTAAACCCCTACAAGGGAATATGAGACTTGCAACCCTTGAGAACTGTATTGTTATTACACCTTGTTAAAGGAGTATACATAAAGAGGGTGGATATTAGTTGACTTTGATGTAATGATAAAAAAAAATCTAATCAAGTGGGTTAAATGGATCCAAATAAGTGGATCAATCTGATCTTAGAAAATGTACTGAGAAAGGAGGAGGCAGACAAGGGTAAATTACATTACAGGAAAAGACACAAAATCCTATTACAGCAGAGGGAAGGGGGGGAGCATTGTTTGAACCTTACTCTCATCAGATTTGGCTCAAGAAGGGCATAATATAATCAGTTAGGTATAGAAATCTAACTTGCCCTATAGGCAGTAGGAGGGAAAAGGGGAAAGAAAAGGAGGGGGAAAGAAAAGGGAGGGGGAAAGAAGGGAGGGAAGAAGCAGTAAGACTAAAGGGGAAGAAAAGGGAAAGGGATAATAAAAGGGGAAGGGACTGAAGGAGGGTGGTCAAAAGCAAAACACTAGTGAAGGGGAAAGGAAAAAAGAAAAAAAGCATAAATAGGGGGAAAAAGGATGGAGAAAAAGACACAGATAGTAATCATAACTGTGAATGTGAATGGGATGAACTCTCCCATAAAATGGAAACAGATTGCAGAATGGATTAAAAACCATAATCCTACAATATGTTGTTTACAGGAAACACATTTGAAAAAGAGTGACACATACAGGGTAAAGGTAAAAGGCTGGAGCAGAATATATTATGGTCAGCTGAAGTAAAAAAAGCAGGGGTAGCAATCCTGATCTCAGACAAAGCAAAAGCAAAAATAGATCTAATCAAAAGAGATAAGGAAGGAAACTACATCCTGCTAAAAGGCACCATAGACAATGAAGTAATATCATTACTAAATATATATGCACCAAATGGTATAGCATCCAAATTCTTACAGGAGAAGTTCAGGGAGTTACAGGAAGAAATAGACAGCAAAACTATACTAGTGGGGGACCTGAACCTCCCCCTCTCGGCACTAGATAAGTCTAACCACAAAATAAACAAGAAAGAAGTTAAGGAGGTGAATAGAACATTAGAAAAGTTAGGTATGATAGACCTCTGGAGAAAACTGAATGGGGATAGAAAGGAATATACTTTTTTCTCAGCAGTACATGGCACATACACAAAAATTGACCATGTACTAGGGCATAAAAACCTCACAATCCAATGCAGAAAGGCAGAAATATTAAATGCATCCTTTTCAGATCATGATGCAATAAAAATTATATGTAATAAAGGGCCATGGAAAGATAGACTAAAAAATAATTGGAAACTAAATAATCTAATCCTAAAAAATGATTGGGTCAAACAACAAATCATAGAAACAATCAATAATTTCATTCAAGAGAATGACAATAATGAGACAACATACCAAAACCTATGGGATGCAGCGAAAGCAGTTCTTAGGGGAAGTTTTATATCTCTAAATGCTTACATAAATAAAATAGAAAAAGAGGAGATTAATGAATTGGGCATACAACTAAAAAAACTAGAAAAAGAACAAATTAAAAATCCTCAACTAAACACCAAATTAGAAATATTGAAAACCAAAGGAAAAATTAATAAAATTGAAATTAAAAAACTATTGAACTAATAAATAAAACTAAGAGCTGGTTTTATGAAAAAACAATAAAATAGATAAGCCTTTGGTTAATTTAATTAAAAAAAAAGAAAGAAGAAAACCAAATTACTAGTATCAAGAATGAAAAGGGTGAAGCTACCACCAAGGAAGAGGAAATTAAAACAATAATTAGGAATTATTTTGCCCAACTATATGCCAACAAATTTGACAATCTTAGTGAAATGGATACATATTTACAAAAATATAAATTGCCCAGATTAACCAAAGAGGAAGTAAAATACTTAAATAACCCCATCTCAGAAAAAGAAATTGAACAAGCCATTGATGAACTCCCTAGGAAAAAATCTCCAGGGCCAGATGGATTTACATGCGAATTCTATCAAACATTTAAAGAACAATTAATTCCAATACTATATAGACTATTTGGGAAAATAGGTGAAGAAGGAGTCTTACCAAATTCTTTTTATGATACAAATATGGTGTTGATACCTAAACCAGGAAGAGTCAAAATAGAGAAAGAAAATTATAGACAAATTTATCTAATGAACATAGATGCAAAAATTTTAAACAAAATATTAGGAAGTAGATTACAGCAACTTATCACAAGAATAATACACCATGACCAGGTAGGATTTATACCAAGAATGCAGGGTTGGTTCAATATTAGGAAAACTATCATCATCATTGAGCATATCAACAACATAACCAACAGAAACCACATGATCATCTTAATAGATGCAGAAAAAGCTTTTGATAAAATGCAACACCCATTCCTATTAAAAACACTAGAAAGGGGGGCGGAGCCAAGATGGCGGAATGAAAGCAGTGAGTTGCTTGAGCTCTCCTCCAAGCCACTCCAAATACTCATAAAAAATGGCTCTAAACAAATTCTAAAGCAGCAGAACCCACAAAAAGACAGAGTGAAACAAATTTCCAGCCCAAGACAACCTGGATGATTGATCAGAAAGGTGTATCATGCCGGCCTGGGAGGGCAGACCAGTGCAGTATGGGTGCACAGGCCGCATCATGGGCACAGAGGCTGCAGCAAACCTGGAGCAGGCCTCAGAGGACTGAATCTCAGGCAGCTGTGGAGGTTTCCATACTCCTCAATCCACCAATGCCAAAGAAAAATTAGAAAGTTAGTGGGAAAAGTCTGTTTCTGTCGGTGCTCAGAAAGGAAGGTGGGATTTCAGCTCCATTCCCCAAGAGCATGGCCCTGGGTGGGGGCAGCTACTTCCTGAGCTTCTGGCCCACAGACTGAAGGGGAATCCAGTGGCTCATCAGAGAGGGATTGCAGGGATCTCTGCCAGTGCTGAGGCAGGAATCTTTTGCTTTGCTCCTGTTTGGATCTGGGCCACAGTTCTGGGCAGCGGTGTTGTGGTGAGGAGGAGCGTTGGCTTGGTGGAGCTTGTAGTGCTTGTGGAGAGGAGCCTCTCATCACAGTTACAGGACAGAAAGGAGTACTTGTAGTCACAGTCCAGGAAAGGAGTAAACACCTCGCCCCTTATCATACCACCTTGGAAGAACTGAAAATTTACAAGTCGCTACAAGTAACTCTGAAAACAGCTGTACAAACCCCCTAAGTTTGGAACAGTACATTCTCCACATTGGAAGCAGACTCTTACCTTAACAAAGAGTTTAAAACTCAAGTAATTGGCCGGGATCATGAGCAAGCAGTGCAAAAAGAGTCAGACTATATTATCTTATTTGGTGACAAAGAAGATCAAAATATACAACCAGAAGAAGACAAGAAAGTCAAAGCCCCTACATCCAAAGCCTCCAAGAAAAATATGAATTTGTCCCAGGCCATGGAAGAGCTCAAAAACGATTTTGAGAAGCAAGTTAGAGAAGTAGAGGAAAAACTGAGAGTGATGCTAAAGGAGACCCAAAAAAAATACTGAAGAAAATAGCACCTCAAAAAATAGTCTAACCCAAATGGCAAAAGAGATCCAAAACCCAATGAGGAGGAAAATGCCCTAAAAACCAAAATTGGCTAGATGGAAAAGGAAGTCCAAAAGATTACTGAAGAAAATGCTTCCTTAAAAATTAGAATAGAGCAATTGGAAGATAGTGACTTTATGAGAAATAACGACACAGTAGAACAAATCCAAAGGAATGAAAAATTAGAAAACAATGTGAAATATCTCATTGGAAAAACAACTGAGCTGGAAAATAGATTCAGGAAAGAAAATTTAAAAATTACTGGACTATCTGAAATCCATGATCAAAAGAAGAGCCTGGAGATCATCTTTCAAGAAATTATCAAGGAAAACTGCCCTGATGTAGTAGAACCAGAGGGCAAAATAGAAATTGAAAGAATCCACAGATCTCCTCCTCAAAGAGATCCCCAAAAGAAAACTCCTGGGAATATTGTAGCCAAATTCCAGTGTTCCCAGGTCAAGGAAAAAATATTGTAAGCTTCCAGAAGGAAACAGTTCGAGTACTGTGGGAACACAATCAGGATAACACAAGATTTAGCAGCTTCTACATTAAAGGACCACAGGGCATGAAATATAATATTGTGGAGGGCAAAGGAGATAGGATTGCAATCAAGAATCACCTACCCAGCAAAACTGAGTGTAATCCTTCAGGGGAAAAAATGTTCATTCAGTGAAATAAAGAACTTTCAAGCTTTTCTTGATGAAAAGACCAGAGGTCAATAGAAAATTTGACTTTCACATACAGGACTCAAATGGAATATGAAGAGGTAAACTGGAAAGAGAAATCATAAGAGACTTATTAAGATTGAACTGTTTACATTCCTGCATGGAAAGATAATATTTATAACTCATGAGACCTTTGTCAGTATCAGGCTAGTTGGAGGAAAAAACTTATATGTATGTATATGTAGATAGATAGAGGGTACAGGGTGAGCTGAAGATTAAGGGTCATATCTGGAGAATAAAATTAAGGGATGAGAGAGGATTATACTCAGAGAAGAAGAAAGGGAGAGGTAGAATCGAGTAAACTATCTCACAAAAAAAAACAGAAAAGTCTCTTACTTACTGGAAGGGGAAGCAGGGGAAGGTGAGAGGGAATGAGTGAAACTCATTCTTATAGGATTTGGCTTGAGGAGGGAATAACATACACATTCAATTGAGTATGGAAATCTGTCTTACCCTACAGGAAAATAGGGGGAGAAGGGGGCAAGAGAGCAGGGGGATGATAGAGAGGAAGGCAGATTGGCAAATGGGTTAATCAGAAGTAAATAATTCTGAGGAGGGACAGGGTCAAAAGAAAGAATAAAATAAATGGGAGGGCAGGATAGGATTAAGGGAAATAGAGCTAGTTTTTCACTTGTCTACTATGGACATGTTTTGCATAACTACACATGTACAGCTTATATTCAGTTGCTTGCCTTTTCAATGAGGGTGGGTGGCGAGGGAGGAAGAGAGAAATTTTTAAACCTAAATTTTTAAAAACATATGTTTAAACAAAATGTTTCACATGCTACTGGAAAATAAATATAGGAAATGGGGTACAGAAGTCTATCCTGCCCTACAGGAAAATAGAAGGGGAAAGGGATCAGAGAACAGGAGAGAGATAGAAGTTAGGACAGAGTAGGGCAAAGGATATTCTGAATGCATGACATCTTGGGGTGAGGTAGGGGGGAGATGGGGTGAAAATTTGGAATTCAAAAACTTGTGGAAGGGGATGTTGAAAAATAAAAAAATATTTATATAAAAAAACACTAGAAAGCATAGGTATAAAAGGAGTCTTCCTTAAAATAATAAATAGCATATATCTAAAACCTTCAGCAAGCATTATATGTAATGGGGAGAGGCTAGAAGCATTTCCAGTAAGATCAGGGGTTATTCAATATAGTACTGGAAATCTTAGCTTTAGCAATGAGAGAAGAAAAAGAAATTGAAGGCATTAGAATAGGCAAAGAAGAAACAAAGCTATCACTCTTTGCAGATGACATAATGATATACTTAGAGAATCCTAGAGAATCAAGTAAAAACTACTTCAAATAATAAACAACTTTATCAAAGTTGCAGGCTATAAAATAAACCCACATAAATCATCAGCATTTCTATATATTACCAACAAAGCCCAACAGCAAGAGATAGAAAGAGAAATCCCATTTAATCTTACTATAGACATTATAAAATATTTCGGAGTTTAACTCCTGAAACAAACCCAGGAACTCTATGAACACAATTACAAAACAATTTTCACACAAATAAAAGCAGATCTACATAAGTGGAAAAACATCAGTTGCTCATGGGTAGGCCGAGCTAATATAGTAAAATGAAAATCCTACCTAAGCTAATTTACTTATTCAGTGCCATACCAATCAAACTACCAAAAAATTGTTTTATAGAGCTAGAAAAAATAATAACAAGATTCATTTGTGAAAAAAAAAACTTCCACAATATCTAAGGAACTAATGAAAAGAAATCCAGGGGAAGGTGGCCTAGCAATTCCAGATCTTAAATTTTGTTATAAAGCAGCAATCATCAAAACGTCTTAGTAGTGGCTAAGAAATAGAGTGGTCGATCAGTGGAATAGGCTAGGTTTGCAAAATACAGCAGTGAATGACTACAGTAATCTATTATTTGATAAACCCAAAGACCCCAGCTTCTGGGATAAGAACTCATTCTTCGAAAAAAACTGCTGGGAAATGGGAAAAGAGTATGGCAGAAACCAGGCATAGACCCAAATCTCACACCATATACCAAAATAAAGTCAAAATGTGTTCAGGACTTAGATATAAAGGCTGATACCATAAGTAAACTGGAAGAACAAGGAATACTTTACTTAGCAGATCTATGGAGAATAGAAGAATTCATAACCAAACAGGAGATAGAGAACATTATGAAAAGAAAAATGGATAACTGTGATTAAATTAAATTAAAAGTTTTTGCGCAAACAAAGCCAATGCAACTAAGATTAGAAGGAAGGTAGAAAATTGGGAAAGAATTTTTGTAACCAGTCTTTCTGATAAAAGCCTTATTTCTAAAGTATATAGAGAATTAAGACAGATTTATAAGAACACAATCCATTCCCCAATTGATAAATGGTCAAAGGATATGAACAGACAGTTCTCAGATGAAGAAATTAAAGACATCTGTAGTCATATGAAAAAATCCTCTAAATGCTTATTGATTAGAGAAATGCAAATCAAAACCACTTTGAGGTACCTCATCACACCTATCAGATTGGCCAACATGACAAAACAGGAAAATGATAAATGTTGGAGAGAATGTGGGAAAATTGGAACGCTAATACGTTGTTGGTGGAGTTGTGAAATGATCCAACCATTTTGGAGAACAATTTGGAACTATGCCCAAAGGGCTACAAAAATGTGCATACCTTTTGATACAGCAATAGCACTTCTAGGACTATATAGCAAAGAGATAAAACAAATGGGAAAAGGACCCTCATGTACAAAAATATACATAGCAGCTCTTTTTGTGGTGGCAAAGAATCGGAAATTGAGAGGATGCCCATGATTGTGGAATGGCTGAGCAAGTTGTGGTATATAAATGTACTATTGTGCTATAAGAAATGAGGAACAGGCTGACTTCAGAAAAACCTGGAAAGACTTATATGGTCTGATGCTGAGTGAAGTGAGCAGACACAAGAGGACTTTGTACACAATAACAGCCACGTTATTCAATGACTAAGATTCTTAAACTGAACCTTTCTCAGCATTATGAGGATCTAAGACATTTCCAGAGGCCTTGGGATGGATAATGCTGTTCACATCCAAAGAAAGAACTATGGAAGTCAAATCGCTATGGCTTATTTTTACATTCTATTGAGTTTTGTTTCATCTTTCTGATGGTTCCTCGTACTGGTTTTAATTTTTACTTACAACTGCACTAATGTGAAAGTTTGTTTAATGGGTATGTAAATGTAAAGCCTATATCAGATTGTGCGTCCTCTTGGGGAGGGTGGGGGGAGGAAAAGGGGGAAAAATTTCAACTCAAAAACATATGGGAAAAATAAAAAAAAATTAAATTAAAAAAAGAAAATCAGGAAAAACAAGTCAACAGCTTGTTAAAGGAGACCTAAAAAAATTGAAGAAAATAACACCTTAAAAAATAGCCTAACCCAAATGGCAAAAGAGGTCCAAAAAGTCAATGAGGAGAAGAATGCCCTAAAAAGCAAAATTGGCCAAATGAAAAAGGAAGTCCAAAAGCTTACTGAAGAAAATGTTTCCTTAAAAATTAGAATAGCAATTGAAATCTAGTGACTTTATGAGAAATCAAGACAATGTAAAAGAAGTCCAAAAGAATGAAAAATTAGAAGACAATGTGAAATATCTCATTGGAAAAACAACTGACCTGAAAAATAGATCCAGGAGAGATAATTTAAAAAATTATTGGACTATCTGAAAGCCATGATCAAAAAAAAAGAGTCTAGACATCATCTTTCAAGAAATTACTATGGAAAATTTCCCTGATATCTTACAACCAGAGGGCAAAATAGAAATTGAAAGAATCCACCAATCACCTCCTGAAAGACATTCCCAAGGAAAACTCCTGGGAATATTGTAGCCAAACTCCAGAGTTCCCAGGTCAAGGAGAAAATACTGCAAGCAGCAAGAAAGAAACAATTGAAGTATGGTGGAAACACAATCAGGATAATACAAGATTTAGCAGCTTCTACGTTAAGGGACCGGAGGGCATGGATATAATATTCTGGAGGGCAAAGGAGATAGGATTACAACCAAGAATCACTTACCCAGAAAAACTGAGTATAATACTTCAGGGGAAAAAATGTTCATTCTGTGAAATAAAGGACTTTCAAGCATTCTTGATGAAAAGACCAGAGCTGAATAGAAAATTTTACTTTCATATACAAGACTGACGTGGAACATGAAGAGGTGAACAGGAAAGAAAATCATAATAGACTTATTAAGGCTAAACTGTTTACATTCCTGTGTGGAAAGATGATATTTATAACTCCTGAGACCTTTGTCAGGATTAGGGTAGTGGGAGGAGATAGATAGATAGATAGATAGATAGATAGACAGACAGATAGATAGATAGATAGATAGATAGATAGATAGATAGATAGATAGATAGATAGAAGGCACAGGGTGAGTTGAAGATGAAGGGGTGATATCTGGAGAATAAAGTTAAAGGGTGAGAGGATTATACTAGGAGAAGGATAAAGGGAAAGGTAGAATGGGGTACTTTATCTTGTACAAAACTGAGAAGAAAAGGTTCTTACAATGAAGGGGAAACAGGGGAAGGTGAGAGGAAATGAGGGGATCTTATTCTCATAGGATTTGGCTTAAGGAGGGAATAACATACACATTCAGTTGGGTATGGAAATCTGTCTTACCTACAGGAAAATAGGTGAGGAAGGGGACAAGAGAGCAGGGGGATGATAGACAGAAGGGCAGATTGGGAAAGAGGTAATCAGAAGTAAATACTTCTGAGGAGGGACAGGGTCAAAAGAAAGAACAGAGTAAATGGGGGTACAGGATAGGATTAAGGGAAATAGAGTTAGTTTTTCACAACACATCTACTATGGAAGTGTATTGCATAATTGCATGTGTATGGCCTGTATTGACTTGCTTGGCTTTTCAATGATGGTAGGTGGGGTAGGAGGAAGGGAGAAAATTTGGAACCCAAAATTTTAAAAACACATGCTTAAAAAAATATTTCCACATGCAACTGGGGAATAAGAAATACAGGAAATGAGGTGTAGAAATCTATCCTGCCGACAAGAAAAAAGAAGGGGAAGGGGATAAGAGAAGGGGAGGAGATAGAAGGGAAGGCAGGCTAGGGAAGGGGTATTCAGAATGCATGCCATCTTGGGATTTGGGAGGGGCAAAATGGGGTGAAAATATGGAATTCAAAATCTCGTGGAAGTAAATGTTGAAAACTAAAAATAAATAACTTTATATTAAAAAGAAAACATTTGGTTAATCAGCCATTAATCAACGACCTTGGGTTATTTTCTGTTTTTTTTTTTATTTTGTTTTGTTTTCAGCATCTATTCTGTTCAAGGTACTGTGTTAGTCTGAAATTCAATGAGATAAAAACAAGTAAGGGATAAGAGAAAAAAATGAAAACTCTGCCACAAAGGAAAATGCATTTCAATTAGAGGAAGTAGTGTTCACACATATAAACACATACAAAATAAGTCTATGTGATACACACAAACATACATACATACATACATACATATATGTGTATACCTATATAAATACAATAAATATGTTATTATTTTCAATAGAGATATTACCACCTGGGATTAAATTCAAAGGGAAAGGGAAAAACATGGATTAAGAGATAGCAAAAGAGACACAGAAAGAATGATTATGCTTAAATTATAGAGCTCAAAAACACTCTTATGAAGGAAATCATAGCTTATTCATTAAAATCTATTGTAGGCATTCTAAAAACTGGAAAACTTAGTACCTAAGGCTGAATCACAAACAACCAAACTCACAGTAGAATGTTTGGTAAACCTGGGAATAGAAACTATTTCCTGTTAAAGAGATTCACAATCTTGATCTCATCCTTGACTCCTTACCTGCACTCATCTCAAGTATGCAATCTATTTCCAATTCATACACTTTCTGCCTTCTCAACTTCTCTCATATATATCCCCTTGTTTTCCCTCACACATTTGTTACCCTGGTATACATTCTCATTATGTCACAGTTGGATTATTGCAATTGTTTTCACTTAATTGCCTTCCTTAAAGTCTCTCACAGGGTTCTGATCCTGGGAGCCAAGATGGTGGAGTAAGAAGTAAGCTGCTCTCACCCTCCCTTATTAACCTCTGAAAGTCCAGAATATATCATCCCAGGAAAAAACACTGAAACAGCTGATCCAGCAGAAAAACAAGGTGCAGCAGTCTGGTATCCCAGGTAGCCTAAGGGATTAGTGGAAAAGGCCCCTGTTGCCATAGGGGAAGGGGGCAGTACAGAACAGGAGGTGTGCCAGCAAGCTAGCAGAAAGCCCCACCTCAGCATAACAGGGGGAGATCCTGAATCCCAGATGGTAGAGCACTCAAACAACAACACCAGGACCCCCAAGTGCCTCAGGAAGAGCAGGGCAACCAGTGGAAACCATATTGGAAAACCACCAGGTGCTGTGGGGTTCTAGAGCAGACAAGTCTCCACCTGGAAAAGTCCCAGGCTGAGAAATATCCATCTGAAAGGAGCTAAAGAAAGTGAAAGGAAGGTAAGCAGGAAACCTCCAGGGGCCACACTAGCCAATCTTAACTATAGAGTTCCAGCGTTGCTGATTCCAGCCCAATACCAGGTAACCTGCCAGAACCCTACAACCTCCAACTGTCAGCATGGGAGGCCCCAGCACACAAAGCCAGGTACCAGGCCCCAGTTTCCCAGCACAAGAAGCTTGGATCAGTGCCCCCTGATACCCAGCAGGAGAGCTCAATCTCTTTAAATGCCAGGAAATAAGCAAATACCATAAGCAAAAAGAAACATACCGTAGATTCTTATTATGGGAACAGTGAAGATCAAGGCAGAATTTCTGAAGAGGACAACATTGTCAACAAACCCACATCTGGAACTTCAAAAGAGAAGCCACAAAAGCCTTCTTGGAAGAGCTCAATAAGAATTGTAAGAGTCAAATAAGAAAGGTTGAAGAAAAAATGGGAAAAGAAATGAGAGGTATACAAGAGGTAATCAATAAAATAGAAAAACAAGTACAAAAACTAACTGAAGAAAACAATTCCTTGAAAAGCAGAATTAGCAAAACAGAAAAGGAGACACAAAAAATCACTAATGAGAAGAATTCCTTAAAAAATAAAATGGACAAAAAGGGAATGGAGGTACAAAATCTCATAGAAGAAAACAATTTGTTAAAAATTAGAATTGGGCAATTTGGAAACTAGTGAATATGAATAATCGAGAATCAGTCAAAAAGAAACAAAAGAATGAAAAAATAGATGAAAACATAAAATACCTCGTTGGTAAAACAACAGACCTGGAAAATAGATCCAGAAGAGCCAATTTAAAAATTATTGGTCTAATTGAAAATGACATTGAAAAAAAGAGTCTGGACAACATCTTTTGGGAAATCATCAAGGAAAACTGCCTTGAAGTTCTTGAACTTGAGGGTAAAATAGCAATAGAAAGAATCCACCAATCACGTCCTGAAAGAGATCCCAAATTGAAAACATCTAGGAAGATAGTAGCCAAATTCCAAAAATACTGCAAGCAGCCAGAAAGAAACAATTTAAATATCATGTGAACACAGTCAGGATTAAGTAGGACCTTGTAGGTTCTATATTAAAAGATCCTAGGGCATGGAATAGGATATTCCACAAGGCAAAAGAGCTTGGATTACAACAAAGGATGAACTGTCCAGGGAAAATGAGCACAAGTTTTTAAGGGAGCAGATGGACATTCAAGGAAAGAGGCACTTCCAAACCAACCTGATAAAAAGACCAGAGCTCAACAGAATATTTGTTCTTCCAATATGAGACTCAAGAGAGACATAAAAAGGTAAATGGGACAGAAAACAAAAATGTAGTTACATACTTACAGGGGAAGATGACACTTTCAACTCTTGAGAACTGTATTATTATTACACCACTTTATTTTTTATCTTTTTTTAAAACAGAAATATTTATTTTTAGCTTTCAACATTTACTTCCACAAGATTTTGAGTTCCAAATTTTCGCCCAATCTCATCCCTCCCCCAACCCCAAGATGGAATGCATTCTGAATATCCCTTCCCCTAGTCTGTCCTCCTTTCTATCTCTCCCTTGCTTCTCTCATCCTCTTCCCCTTCTATTTTCCTGTAGGGCAAAAAAGATTTCTGTACCCAATTTCCTGTATTTCTTATTTCCCAGTTCCATGTGAAAACATTTTTTTAAGCATATATTTTTAAAACTTTGGTTTCCAAATTTTTCTCCCTTCCCCCTCCCCAACTACCCTCCTTGAAAAGGCAAGCAACTTAATATAGGTTATACATGTGCAGTTATGCAAAACACTTCATAGTAGTCATGTTGTGAAAAATTAACTCTATTTCCCTTAATCCTATCCAGCTCCCCCATTTACTGTACTCTTTCTTTTGACCCTGTCCCTCCTCAGAAGTGTTTGCTTCTGATAACCCCCTTTCCCAATATGCCCTATTCTCTATCATTCCCCAGCTCTCTTGTCCCCTCCTCCCCCTATTTTCCTGTGGGGTAAAACAGATTTCCATACCCATTTAAGTATGTATGTTATTCCCTCCTTAAGCCAAATACTATGAGAATAATATTCACTCATTCCCTCTCACCTTCCCCCACTTCCCCTCCACTGTAGAAGCCTTTTCTCATGTGTTTGATGTAAGATACTTTACCCCATTCTACCTCTCCCTTTCTCCTTCTCCCAGTATAATCCTTTCTCACCCTTTAATTTTATTCTCCAGATATGACCCCCTCATCTTCAACTCACCCTGTGCCATCTCTCTCTCTCTCTCTCTCTCTCTCTCTCTCTCTCTCTCTCTCTCTCTCTCTCTCTCTCTCTCCATACATATAATTATTTCCCTCCAACTAACCTAATACTGACAAAGTTCTCATGAGTTATGTCATTTTTCCATGCAGGAATGTAAACAGTTCAACCTTGAATAGTCTCTTATGATTTATCTTTCCTGTTTACCTCTTCATGTTCCACTTGAGTCTTGTATTTGAAAGTCAAATTTTCTATTCAGCTCTGGTGTTTTCATCAAGAATGCTTCAAAGTCCCCCATTTCAGGGCAGCTAAGTGGTGCAGTGGATAGAGCACCGGTCTTGAAGTCAGGAGGACCTGAGTTCAAATCCCGACTCAGAGCAAACACAACATGTACTAGCTGTGTGACCTTGGGCAAGTCACTTAACCCCTATTGCCTCACTAAAAAATTAAAAAAAAAACAAATAATCTAACAAAAAACCCAAAGTCCCTTATTTCAGTGAATGACCATTTTTCCCCTGAAGGATTGCACTCAGTTTTGCTGGGTAAGTGATTCTTGGTTGTAATCATATCTCCTTTACCCTCTGCAATATTATATTCCATGCACTCCAGTCCGTTAAACAGAAGCTGCTAAATGTTGTGTTATCCTGATTGTGTTTCCACAGTAATTGAATTCTTTCTTTCTAGCTGCTTGTAATGTTTTCTCCTAGATCTGTGAACTCTGGAATTTGGCTACAATATTCCTAGGAGTTTTGCTTTGGCGATCTCTTTCAGGAGGTGATTGGTGCATTCTTTCAATTTCTATTTTGCCTTCTGGTTCTAAAATATCAGGGCAGTTTTCCTAGACAATTTCTTGAAAGATGATCTCTATGCTCTTTTTTTGATCATAGCTTTCAGAGAGTCCAATAATTTTTAAATTCTCTCTCCTGGATCTATTTTCCAGGTCAGTTGTTTTTCCAAAAGAGATATTTTTCATTCTTTTTGATTTGTTTGACATTGTCTTGATTTCTCATAAAGTCACTAGTTTCCAATTGCCCTCTTCTAATTTTTAAGCAAGTATTTTCTTCCATACTCTTTTGGACTTCCTTTTCCATTTGGCCAATTCTGCTTTTTAAGGCATTGTTCTCCTCATTGGCTTTTTGGACCTCTTTTGCCATTTGGGTTAGGCTATTTATTAAGGTGTTATTTCCTTCAATAATTTTTTGGGTCTCCTTTAGCAAGTTGTTGACTTGTTTTTCATTATTTTTTTTCATCACTCTCATTTCTCTTTCCAGTTTATCCTCTACTTCTCTTACTTCCTTCTCAAAATCAGTTTTGAGCTCTTCCAAGGCCTAGGACTGATTCATATTTTTCTTGGAAGCTTTAGAGGTAGGAGCTTTACTTCATTGTCTTCTTCTGGTTTTGACCTTCTTTGTTATCAAAAACAAAAAGATACTATAGTCTGACGCTTCTTGCAGGGTTTGCTCATGATTCCAGCCAATTACTTAAGTTGTAAACTCTTTATTAAGGTAGAGGTCTGCTTCCAATGTGGAAAAGGTACTGTTCCAAGCTTTGGGGGTTTGCACAGCTGTTTTCAGAGACACTTCTAGGGACTTGTAAATTTTCAATTCTTCCAAGGTGGTATGATAAAAGGCAAGGTGGTTACTCCTTTCCTGGCCTGTACTCTTGTCTATGAGTGACCACAAGCACTCTTTGCCATCTTGAAACTGTGAGGAGGATTTTCTCTTAACAGCCACTACAAGCTCCACTGTGCCAGCACTCCTCCTAGCCCCCGAAATGCCCCTCAGAACAATGACCCAGATCCAAGCAAGGGCAAAGCAAGAGATTCCTGCCTCAGCATTGGCAAAGAGATCCCTGCAATCCCCCTCTTATCAGCCACTTGATTTCCCCTCAGTCTGTGTGCCGGAGCTCAGGAGGCAGCTGCTGCCCCAGGGCAGAACTGGGGTAATGGGGCCAAGACCTAGCTTCTCTCTCTCACTGCAGAAACCGACTTTTCCCATTGACCTTCTAAGTTGTCTTTGGCATTCGTAGGTTGAGAGGTTTGGAAACCAGCACAGCTGCCCCTGATTCAATCTCCTGAGGCCTTCTCCAGGTTCACCATTGCCTGCACACCCATGTCGAACTAAGTTTCTTTCCCAGCCTGGTGCTATATACCTTTGTGATCAACCATCCCGGTTGTCTTGGGATGGAAATTTCTTTCACTCTGTCTTCTTGTGGGTTCTGCTGCTTTAGAATTTGTTTAAAGACATTTTTATTGGTATTTAGATGGGTTTGGGGGAGAGCTGAAGCAAGTCACTGCTTTTATTCCACCATCTTGTCTGCCCCGTGGCTATCTATTACACTTTCTTAAAAGACTATATATAAAAGGGGTGAGTATAAGTTGACTTTGATGTAATGATAAAATCTAATCAAGTGGGTTAAATGGATCTAAGTAAGTAGATTAATCTGATCTATGTAAAGGAATCTACTGGGAGAAAAGGAAAGGAGGGGGCAGATAGGAATAAATTACAGGAAAGTTATAGGAATAAAGGAATAAATAAAAAAGGAATAAAGGAATATAAATAAATAAAAGGAATATAAAGAAATAAAAAAGGAATAAAGAAATAAAGTTACAGTAAAAGGTACAAAAGCATATTACAGTAGAGGTAAAGAAGGGAGGTGGATGAAAATTGGTTGATCCTTACTCTCATCATATTTGGCTCAAGGAGGGAATAACATAATCAGGTATAGAAATATAACTTGCCTTATAGTCAGTGGAAGGGAAAAGGGGAAAGAAACGAGAAGGGGAATAGAAGGGAGGGAAGAAGCAGTAAGGGTAAAGGGGAAGAAAGGGTAGGGGGATAATAGAAGGGAGGGAAGGCTGAGGGTGGTGGTGGTGGTCAAAAGCAAAATATTAGTGAGGAGGGAAAGGGAGAAAGGGGAAATAAAAAACTAAACAGGGGAGAAATAGGATGTAGAGAAAGACACAGATAGCAATCATAACTATGAATGTGCGGGGCAGCTAGGTGGTGCAGTGGACAGAGCACCGGCCCTGAAGTCAGGAGGACCTGAGTTCAAATCCAGTCTCAGACCAAACACTTGACACTTACTAGCTGTGTGACCTTGGGCAAGTCACTTAACCCCAATTGCCTAAAAGCAAAAAAAAAAAAAAACTATGAATGTGAATGGGATGAACTGCCCATAAAATGGAAGCAGGTAGCAGAATGGATTAAAAGCCATAATCCTACTGTATGTTGTTTACAGGAAACATATTTGAAAAGGAGGGACAAGCACAGGGTAAAGGTAGAGCAGAATATATTATGTTTCAGCTAAAGTAAAATAAAAAAAAACAGCAGGCATATCAATTCTGATCTCAGACAAAGCAAAAACAAAAATAGATCTTATTAAAAGAGATAAGGAAGGAAATTACATTCTGCTGAAAGGCACCATAGACAATGAAGTAATATCATTACTAACCACATATGCACCAAATGTTACAGCACCCAAATTCTGAGAGGACAAGTTCAGGGAGTTAGGGGAAGAAATACACAGCAAAGCTATGCTAGTGGGAGACCTCAACCTCCCTCTCTCTGAACTAGATAAATCTAATCACAAAATAAGAAAGAAGTTAAAGAGGTGAATAGAATATTAGAAAAGTTAGGTATGGTAGACCTCAGGAGAAAATTGAATGGGGATAGAAAGGAATGTACTTTTTCTCAGTGGTACATAGCACATACATAAAACTTGACCCTATACTGGGGTATAAAAATCTAAGAATCCAATGCAAAAAGGCAGAAATATTAAATGCATCCGTTTCAGATCACGATGCAATAAAAAATTGTATGTAATAAAGGGCCATGAAAAGAAAGACTTAAAACAGTTGGAAGCTAAATAATCTAATCCTAGAAAATAAATGTGTGAACAAACCATAGAAACAATCAATAACTTCATCCAAGAGAATGAAAATAATAAGATAACATACCAAAATATATGAGATGCAGCAAAAGCAGTTCTTAGGAGAAATTTTATATCTCCAAATGCTTACATGAATAAAAAAAAGAAAGAGGAGATCAATGAATTGGGCATGCAACTAAAAACCTTTAAAAAGAACAAATTAAAAATACTAGATTAAACACCAAATTAGACATGCAGAAAATCAAAGGAGAAATTAAGAAAACTATGGAGCTAGTAAATGAAAGCAAGAGCTGCTTTTGTGAAAAAAAACAAAAACAAAAACAAAAACCAAATACACTGTTGGTTGATTTAATTAAAAAAAAAAAGAATGAAGAAAATCAAATCACCAGCATCAAAAATTAAGAGGGTGAATCCAAAACCAAGGAAGAGGAAATTAAAACAATAATTAGGAACTATTTTGCCCAACTGTATGCCAATAAATTTGACAATCTCAGTGAAATGGGTGGATATTTAAAAATATATATATGAATTGCCCAGATTAACAACAAAGGAAGTAAAACACTTAAATAACCCCATCTCAGAAAAAGAAATTGAACAACTTATTGATGAACTCCCTAGGAAAAAATCTTCTGAGCCAATATATTTACAAGCAAATTCTACCAAACATTTAAAGAACAATTAATTCCAAAACTATATAAACTATTTGGGAGCATAGAAGAATTCTTACCAAATTCTTTTTTCTGACACAAAAGTGGTACTGATACTTGAACCAGGAAGAACCAAAACAGAAAAAGAAAATTATAGACCAATTTCTCTAATGAATATAGATGAAAAAAATTGTAATAAACTATTGGCAAATGATTACAGCAATTGATCGCAAGAATAATACACTATGACCAGGTAAGATTTATACCAGGAATCCAGGGCTGGATCGATATTAGAAAAACTTTCATCATAATTTATCATATCAACAACAAAAATAACAGCAACCACATTATCATCTCAATACATGCAGAAAAAGCTATTCCTATAAAAAACACTAGAGAGAATAGGAATAAATGAAGTTTTTCTTAAAATAATAAATAGCATCCACTAAAACCTTCAGCAAGCATCATATGTGATGAGGACAAGCTAGAAGCATTTCCAATAAGATCAGGGGTGAAACAATGATGCCCATTATCACCACTGTTGTTCAATATCATACTGGAAATGTTAGCTTTAGTAATGAGAGAAGAAATAGAAATTGAAAGTATTAGAATAGGCAAAGAAGAAACAAAGCTATCCCTCTTTGCAGATGATATGATGATATACTTAGAGAATTCACGGGAATCAAGTAAAAAACTTCTTGAAATAATAAATAACCTTAGCAAAGGTGCAGGCTATCAAATAAACCCCCATAAATCATAGGCATTTCTATATATAAACAATAAAGCCCAACAGCAAGAGATAGAGAAATTCCATTTAAACTTACTGTAGACATTATAGAACATTTGGGAGTCTGCCTACCAAAACAAAACCAGGAACTATATGGACACAATTACAAAACACTTTTTCACATAAATGAATGAGATCTATATAATTGGAAAAATATCAGTTGCTCATGTGTAGGCTGATCCAACATAATAAAAATGACAGTTCTACCTAAGCTAATTTACTTATTCAGTACCATACCAATGAAACTACAAAAATTAATCTATAGAGTTAGAAAAATTCATAACAAGATTCATTTGGGGGGTAGCTAGGTGGCCCAGTAGATTGAGCACTGGCTCTGGAGTCAGGAGGACCTGAGTTCAAATCCAACCTCAGACCAAACACTTGACACTTACCAGCTGTGTGACTTTTGGCAAGTCACTTAACCCCCTCTGGCCTACAAATTAAAAAAAAAGTCCTTGAAAAGATTCATTGGGAATAACGAAAAGTCCAGAATATCAAAAGAACTAATGAAAAGAAAATCAGGGGAAGGCAGCCTAGCCACTCCAGATCTTAAATTGTGTTATAAAGCAGCAATCATCAAAACGTCTTGGTAGTGGCTAAGAAATAGAGTGGTGGATCAGTGGAATAGGCTACGATTGCAAAATACAGCAGTGAATGACTACAGTAATCTATTATTTGATAAAGTCAACGACCCCAGCTTCTGTGATAGGAAGTCACTCTTTGACAAAATCTGCTGGGAAAACTGGAAAAGGGTATGGCAGAAACTCAGCATAGTCCAAAATCTCACACCACGTAACAAAAGAAGTCAAAATGGGCTCTTGATTTACATATAAAGGCTAATACTGTAAACAAACTGCGAGAGCAAGGAGCAGTTTACCATTCCAATTTATGGAGAACAGAAGAATTCATGCCCAAACAGGAGATAGAAATACTACAAATTCAAAATAGTAAATTTTGAATACATTAAATTGAAAAGTTTTTGCACAAATAAAGCTAATGCAACCAAGATTAGGAATTGAGAATTAGGGAATTAGGAATTAGAAAACTGGGGAAAAATTTTTGCAACCAATCTCTCTGATAAGGACCTCAATTCTAAATTATGTAGATAATTAAGCCAAATTTATAAGAATGGAAGTCATTCCCCAATTGATAAATGGTCAAAGGCCTTTCATCAGGCTGTACTCAGATGAAAAAATCAAAGCTATCTATAGTCATATGAAAAAAATGCTCTAAATCTCTAATGATTAGAGAAATGCAAATCAAAACTACTCAGAGGTACCACATCCTATTTATCAGATTGGCCAATATAACAAAACAGGAAAATTAGACAAGTTGAAGAACACTTGGGAAAATTTGAACCCTAATGCATTGTTGGTGGAGCTTTGAAATGATCCAACCATTTTGTAGAGCAATTTGATATTATGCCCAAAGGGCTTCAAAAATGTGCATACCCTTTGACCCATCAATACCTCTTCTAAGGATGTATCCCAAGGAGATCAAACAAATGGGAAAAGGACCCACATGTACAAAAATATTTACAGCAGCTCTTTTTGTGGCAGCAAAGAATTGGAAATTGAAAGGATGCCCATCAATTGGGAGGTGGCTGAGCAAGCTGTGTTATATGACTGTAATAGAATATTTTTTGCTATAAGAAACCATGAGTAAGCAGACTTCAAAAAAAAAAACCTGGAAAGACTTGCATGGAATAGTGCTGAGTGAAGTGAGCAGAACCAGGCAAATGTTGTACAGAGTTACAGCCATGTTGTGTGATGACTAATGTTAATATACTTAGCCCTTATGAACAGTGTAATGATCTAAGATATCTCCACAGGTCTCATGACAGAAACTGCTATCCACATTAAAAGAAAGCACTGTGGAGATTGAATGCAGATCAAAGCATACTGCTTGCTATTTCTTTTCTTCTGTTTTGTTTTGTTTCCTCTTTCCGGTGGTTCCTCTTATTGGTACTAATTCTTCCTTACAACATCATTAGTGTGAAAATATGTTTAGTAGGAATGTATATGTACAGCCTATATCAGATTGCATGACATCTTAGGGAAAGAAGTGAGGTGGAAGGGATAGAAAAATTTTAAAACTCAAAAGCTTGTGGAAGTGATTACTGATGAATCAAAATAAATTAATTTTTTTAAAAAAGAAAAAATCTTAGAAAACTCCAGTCTACTTTCAGCTTATCTGTCAAAGTAGTCTTTCCAAAGGTAAATTCTGGCTACATTACCCATCTTTGTAAAGAGTTCCAGTGGAATACTGTTGTTTTCAGAATCAAATATAACATCCTTTGTTTAGATTTTAATGTCCTTTACAACCAGACCCTTTCCTGTGTTTCTACTCTCCCTTCCATGTATTCTTCTTCACATACTCCAGGGTTCAGCAACATTTGTGTTCTTCCTCTTCCTTAAACATGTCATTCCATTTCCACGCTCTATGCCTTTTCAATGGCAGCCTCTTCTTTGTGGAAATTCTTTCATTACTAGCTTCTACTTCCTAGTTCCCCATATTTCCTTCAAGAGTTAGCTCTATTTTCACATTCTGCAAGATATGGTTTTTCATGAAGTACCTTACCTTACCCCATCCACAGTGGCTTCTTTATAAGATTAGGTCATGTTCACACTATATATAATCTTAATTGTATATACTTGCTTCCTATTATCCCTCCCTTTAGAATGTGAGCTCCTTGAAATTAGAGGCAAGTTTTTAAGCCTTTTGTATCTTTAGCACTTAGCATAGTTCCTGGAACACAGTAAGTGCTTAATAAAAAATTTACTGACTTATTGAAAAATGAATACTTATTGTCAAGAATTTCTGGAGATATTGAAAAAAAGATTGGGCAGAAATAAATTAGAGATGAACATCTTATATCGTATATTCTCAATAAACTTAAAATGTATAAATGACATGAATACATCAAACATAACAATTAAAATATAAAAAGATCTTAAAACTTTCACAGTTGTGGCTGAGTGGTGGTAGACATGAACCAAACAACATAAAGAGTCTGTCATAAAAATATAAAATAGACAATTTAAAGTGGATGAAGTGAAATGCAATTAGGCTCTCAAAGAAAGTTGTTGGTGGCATAAAAATTATTTGCATTAAATACCTCTGATAAGCATTTAATACCCAAGCCATAAAAGGTATATATGCATATGTATTTCATATTTTTAAAAGAATTGCAGGATATTAAAAATAGGAAAATCACTTTAAATCCCTAATAATAAAGGAAATGTATTAATGTTTATTTTTAATTAATTTATTTTTATTCATCAACAATCATTTCCATATGCTTTTGAGTTTAAAATTTTTCTCCTCATTCCTCCCTACCGTGCTCCCCAAGACAGCCCACAATCAGATATAGGCTATACATATTATTCCTATTAAACATATTTTCAAATTAGTGATGTTGTAAGTAAGAATTGTAACCAATAGGAGAAACTACCAGAAAGAGGAAACAAAACTCAACAGAAAAAAAAAGTAACAAGTAATCTGCTTTGATCTGCATTCAAACTCCCCAGTTCTTTCTTTGGATGTGGATAGCATTTTCTATCATGAGGGCTTTGGAGCTATCTTAGATCCTTGTATTGCTGGGAAGAGATAGTCTATCAATAATAGTCATTGCACAACATGGATGGTACAACTTCCTGCTGGTTCTGCTCATTTTACTCAGCATCAGACCATTTACAAGTCTTTCCAGGTTTTTCTGAAGTCTGCCTGTTCATCATTTCATAGAGCACACTAGTATTCCATTACATTCACATACCACAACTTGTTCAACCATTCCTCAATTGATGAGTATCCTCTCAATTTCCAATTCTTTGCCACCACAAAAAGAGCTGCTATAAATATTTTTGTACATGCAGTTTCTTTTCTGATTTGTATGATCTTTTTTGGATATATCCCTACAAGTGCTATTGCGGGATCAAAGGGTATGCACATTTTTATAGCACTTTGGGCATAGTTCCAAATTGCTCTCCAAAATAGTTGGATCATTTCACAACTCCACCAACAATGCATTAATGTTCCAATTTTCACACATCTTTTCCAACTTTTATCATTTTTTTTGTTTTGTCATTTTGGCCAATCTAGTAGGTGTGATGTGGTACCTCAGAGTTGTTCCAATTTACATTTCTCTAAACAGTAGTGATTTAGAGCATTTTTTCATATAACTATAGTTGGCTTTAATTTCTTCATCTGAGAACTGCTTGTTCATATCCTTTGACCATTTATCAAATGGGGAATGACATATTCTTACAAATTTGACTTAATTCTCTATATATTTTAGAAAGGAGGTCTTTATAAGAGAGACTAATTGTAAAAATTCCTTCCCAATTGTCTACCTTCCTTCTAATCTTACTTGCATTGGCTTTGTTTATGCAAAAATTTTTCAATTTAACATAATCAAAGTTATCCATTTTCCTTTCAGTAATGTTCTTTATCTCCTGTTTGGTCATGAATTCCTCTGTTCTCCATAAATTTGAAAGTTAAACTATTCTTTGCTCTCCCAGTTTGCTGCTAGTATCAGCCTTTATATCTAAATTATGAACTTATTTTGATTTTATTTTGCTATTTGGTGCGAGATTTTGACCAATGCCTAGTTTCTGCCTTACTATTTTCCAGTTTTCCCAGCAGTTTTTTTTCAAAGAGTAGGTTCTTATCCCAGAAGCTGGGGTCTTTGGGTTTATCAAACAATAGATTACTGTAGTCATTGACTACTGTGTCTTGCATACTTAACCTATTCCACTGATCCAGCACTCTATTTCCTAGCCAGTACCAAGCAGTTTTGATGGTTGATGCTTATAATACAATTTAAAATCTGGAGTGGTGGGGCAGGCAGGTGGTGCAGTGGATACAGTATTTACCCTGGATTCAGGAGGACCTGAGTTCAAACCTGGCCTCAGACAGAAAACACTAATTAGCTGTGTGACCCTGGGCAAGTCACTTAACCCCATTGCCCAGCCAAAAAAAAGAAAAAGAAAAAGAAAAAGACATCTGGTGTGGCTAGGCCACCTTCCCCTGAATTTCTTTTCTGTAGTTGCCTTGATATTCTGGACTTTTTGTTCTTCAAAATGGAGCATGTTATTTTTTTTCTAACTCTATAAATTAATTTTCTGGTAGTTTGTTTGGTATGGCACTGAATAAGTAAATTAGCATAGGTAGAATTGTCATTTTTATTATATTAGCTTGGCCTACCCATGAGCAACTGATGTTTTTTTCCAATTATATAAATCTGACTTTATTTGTGTGAAAAGTGTGTTGTAATTGTGTTAATATAGTTCCTGGGCTTTTTTCAGTAGGTAGACTCCTAAATATTTTGTAATATCTACAGTAAGTTTAAATGGAATTTCTCTTTCTATCACTTGCTGTTCATCTTTGTTGGTAATATATGCAAATACTGATGATTTATGTGGGTTTATTTTATAGCCTTCAACTTTGCTAATGTTATTTATTATTTCAAATAGATTTTTTACTTGATTCTCTAGTATTCTCTAAGTATGTCATCATATCATCTGCAAAAAGTGATAGCTCTGTTTCTTCTTTACTTATTCTAATACCTTCAATTTCTTTTTCTTCTTTTATTGCTAAAGCTAATGTTTCCAGTATGATATTGAACAACAATGTTGAAAAAGGACATTCTTGTTTCATCTGCAATCATATTGTAAATGCTTCTAACTTGTCCCCATTACATATGACGCTTGCTGAAAGTTTTAGGTAGATGCTATTTATTACTTTAAGGAAGACTCCATTTATTCCTATGCTCTCTAGTGTTTTAAATAGGAATGGGTGTTGTATTTTGTCAAAAGCTTTTTCTGCATCTATTGAGATGGTCATGTGGTTTCTGTTAGTTTTGGTGTTAATATGATCAATTATGCTGACAGTTTTTCTAGTATTGAACCAGCCCTGCATTCCTGGTATAAATCCTACCTGTTCATACCATATTATTCCTGTGATAGGTTGCTGTAATCAATTTGCTAATATTTTATTTAAAAATTTTTAGTCTATGTTTACATGGCCCTTTATTACATATAATTTTTTTATTGCATCATGTAATATTTCTGCCTTTCTGCATTGGATTTTGAGATTTTTATACCCTAGTACATGGTCAACTTTTCTGTATGGGCCATGTATCATTGAGGAAAAAAAAAGTATATTCCTTTCTATCCCCACTCAGTTTTCTCCAGAGGTCTATAACACCTATCTTTTCTAATGTTCTATTCACCTCCTTAACTTCTTTCTTGTTTATTTTGTGTTAGATTTATCTAGTTCAGAGAAGAAGAGGGGGAGGTCCCCCACTAGTATAGTTTTAGTGTCTATTTCTTCCTGTAACTCTGTGAACTTCTCTAAGAATCTGGATACTATACCATTTGGTTCATATATGTTTAGTAATGATATTACTTTATTGTCTATGTTGCCTTTTAGCAGGATATAGTTTCCTTCCTTACCTCTTTTGATAAGATCTATTTTTGCTTTTGCTTTGTCTGAGATCAGGATTGCTAATCCTGCTTTTTTTGTACTTCAGCTGAAGCATAATATATTCTTCTCCAGTCTTTCACCTTTACCCTGTTGTGTGTCACATTTTTTCAAATGTGTTTCATATAAACAACATACTGTAGGATTATGGTTTTTAATTCTTTTTGCTATCTGCTTCTGTTTTATAGAAGAGTTCATCCCATTCACATTCACAGTTATGATTGCTATCTGTGTCTTTTTCTCCATCCTACTTCCCCCCGTGTATGCCTTTCTTTCTCCTTTTTCCTTTTCCCTCCTCACTAGTGTTTTGCTTTTGACCACTGCCTCCCTTAATCCATCCTCTGTTCTATTAGCCCTTTCCTTTTCTTCCCCTTTATATATACTGCTTTTTCCCTCCCTTCTATCCAACTCTTTTTTTCTTTCCCCTTTTCTCTCCTACTGCCTATAGGGCAAATCAGATTTCTATACCCAACTGATTATGTTATTTCCTCCTTGAACCAAATCTGATGAGAGTAAGTTTCAAACAATGCTTATCTCCCTCCCTTCTTTCCCTCTGCTGTAATAGGTTTTTTGTGCTTTTTCCTGTAATGTGATTTACTCTTGTCTGCCTCCACTTTTATCAGTACATTTTCTTAGATCAGACTAATCCACTTCCTTGGATCCATTTAATTATGTTTCCACTTGATTAGATTTTTTTGATCATTACATCAAAGTCAACTGATATCCATCCCCTTTATGTATACTCCTTTAACATGGTGTAATAAAATATAGTTCTCAAGAGTTACATATGTCATCTTCCCTTGTAGGATGTAAACACTTTGCCCTTATTAGTGACATATCATATTTTTCTGTCCCATTTACCTTTTTATGTCTCCCTGAGCCTTGTACTTGAAGATCAAATTTTCTGTTGAGTTCTGGTATTTTTATGAAGAAGGTTTGGAAGGCCCCTATTTCACTGAATATCCATCTCCTCTTCTGAAAGATCATGCTCATTTTCGCTAGATAGTTGAAACTTGGTTGTGATCCAAGCTCTTTGCCTTACAGAATATCATGTACCACACCCAATGGTCTTTTAATGTAGAAGCTGCAAGGTCCTGTGTAATCCTGAATGTGGTCCCATGATATTTAAATTGTTTCTTTCTGGCTGCTTGCAGTATTTTCTCTATGACTTGGTAATTTTGGAAATGGCTGATATATTCCTTGGTGTTTTCAATTTGAGATCTCTTTCAGGAGGTGATTGGTGGATTCTTCCTATGATTATTTTGCTCTCTGGTTCTAGGACCTCACAGCAGTTTTCCTTTATGATTTTCTGAAAGATACAGACCAGGCTTTATTTTTTTTCATTGTGATTTTCCGGTAGGACAATAATTTTTAAATTTTCTCTCCTGGATCGATTTTCCAGGTCAGTTTCTTTACCAATGAATATTTTATGCTTTCATCTTTTTTTTTAATATCTTTTTTTGTTTCTGTTTGACTGATTCTTGCTCTTTCATACAGTTATTACTTTCCATTTGCCCAATTCTAATTTTTAACAAATTGTTTTCTTCTATTATATTTTGTGCCTCCTTCCCCATTTGGCCAATTGTATTTTTTAGGGATTTGTTCTCTTCAGTATACTTGTTTTTTCCCCTTGGTCAATTGTAATTTTTAGGTACTTGTTTTCTTCAGTGTACTTTTTTTTCAGTTGACCAATTATATTTTTAAGTACTCTTCTACCTCTCTCATTTGACTTTCAAAATCCTTCTTGAGCTCTTCTAAGAAGGCTTTTTGGGCTTCAGACCTGGTCATATTCCCTTTTGATGTTCCACATGTGGGTTTGTTGATAATTTTGTCCTCTTAAGAATTTCTGCCATGATTTCACTCTTCTCATAATATGAATCTATGGTAGCTTTCTTTTTCCTCATGGTGTTTCCTTATTCCATGGCTTTTGAAGAGATTAAGCTCTGCTGCTGGGTTGCAGAGGGCACTGATCCAAGCTTCCTGTGTTGGGAGCCTAGGTCTTGGTCACTGGCTTTGTGTGCTGAGGTCTCTGATGTTGGTAATTGGAAGCTGTAGGTTTCTGGAAGCTTACCTGGTGTTGGGTTGGAATCAGCAAGGCTGGAACTCTAGGGCACTTCTAGGTTGCCTGCTTTTCCTTTGCTTTCACCTTCCTCAGCTCCTTTTAGATTGATGTTTCAGGATGCTTATCCTCCTGGGGCCCTTTGTAGTGCTGCTTCTCTTATTTTTTGCTGAGGCACAGGAAGACCCATTTGCTATGGAATGCCTAGGCACCTGGTAGTTTTCTGAGCTGGTTCTGCCACCTTCACTGAGGCACTCAGAGGTCCAGGTGTTGGTGTTTCCTTTCCTCCACAACCTGGGTTTATGGATCTCCTCTTGGTATTCTAAAGTGAGGCTTTCTTCTATCTTGCCAGGATGCCTCCACTTTTGTACTGTTCCCCTTCCCCTACCACAAGAGGGGCCTTTCCCTTTAACCCCTCAAGCTATCTGGGGTACCAAACTGCTGCTCCCTGTATTTATTCTGTTTCAGCTGTTCCAGGGTTTTTCCTTGGATGATATTTTCTGGGCTTTCAGAGGTTGATAGGGGAGGATGATAGTGTCTACCTTTTTACTCCACTTGGCTTCCAGAAGTTTAATTAATATTTAACTTCATGCTCATAAGCAGTTTAAATGACAGAAAATGAGCATTGCCATTTTTAGAGGTCCTTTGATAGAAAGGCACACTAAATACAGTTATCCCTTCCACATCATGACTTTCCCCATCACAGTTTTCATGCATCATGAATTGGCAAAGGAAATTAAAGGGGAACTTTATGGGAATTTTGTGGGATTGCTGATGACACTCAAAGGCTAGCTAAATGACACAGAGGCTATGAACAAATATTTAACTCAAATTTTACAATTAGGTAGTGGAAACACCCATAAAATATTTTAAAAAATCAAACTTCTTCTCCGGTATGAAGGAAGGGCCAAAAATTTTGTGTGGATTATCCACATCATTGGGACACTGTGCCCCATAATGCCTGCAGTGTGGAAGGGATAACCATGTTATTAGTTGAGTTATGATTTATTACAGGCTAGAAAAATTTTTACAATTTTGCTTTAAAAAAGTGATTGGTGGGTAGTGGGGAGGACCACAGTGTTTGTATCCCTTTACTCAGAGGTTTTATGTTTGTGCACACAGCCCAAAGAGTTGGCCAGGGACAGAAAGAAAGATAACGAACATACCAAAATATTCAGAGTAGTCCTTTTTATTTATGGAGAACTGAAAAAAGTATGTATTCACAGACTGGATAATGGATACATTTGTGGCATATAAATTAAATGGAACACTACTACACAAGAAGAAATAATAAGGTTGAAGAATTAAAAGCAATATGGGTAGATATAGAAATTAATCAGCTGTGATACCAAGTAATATACAAAATTAATGCAATAATGTAAATTTAAAAAAACTACTACTATCATTGTTAAAATTAAATGAGATGTCATAATAATAAGGATATAATCCACACCTTTCTTTACAGGGTAGAGAGCTACCTATATAAACATTTTGTAAGCTGCAGAACTCAGTGTATTGGTGATTGCAGTTAAGCTGCTATTTTTTCTTTTTTTAAAAAAATTCGTTGTGATGAAATGACCTTCTAGGTAAAGGAATATAATAAGAAATAAAAATGATGTAAAATACAGGCATGTGTGTGTGTGTGTGTGTGTGTGTGTGTGTGTGTGTGTGTGTATACACATATATCAAAATCAGAATTGGAAAAAAACATCTTTTTCAAAGGATGAGTTTTTGAACTGAATGAGACACTTCAAATTCTAATAGCACACAGTTGATTATGTATGTATATGAAAATTTATTTGTGCCTTTTAACTTTTCTTAAACCCTCCACTATTATCTGCTCCACAAAGTTGAATCCTCTTTAATGATAAAGAAGAAACAATGAAATCACAGCATACAAATACAATGACAACATCAGACACCACATATAACATTCTGACCTGGAATTCCTTTCTTTTGCTCTCTGAAAGAAATTATTTTTCATTATTTGTTCTCTAGGAAAATCATTGATTTTGCAACATTTTTTGTGATCTTGTATTGAAATTATTGATTGTGGAGGCTTCATTTGTTTCTACAAGTTTCACTCTCTATCATTTCATACGAATCTTTACAAGTGCTTCTGAATTGCTAATACTTGGTCTTTCACTCTCCATAATAATATTCTAACATATTCATTTCCCCAAAATTTTTTAATCATCCTCAATCATTGGGCACTGTCTATATGCCCAATTCTTTGTTAATATGAAGAATGCTGATAAGAAGATTTTGGCAATATTAGACCTTTGTTTCTACTCTTAACTTCTTGATAATATAATCCCAATAAATGTAGTTCTGGATAAAGAAGAATGCAGAGTGCAGTCATTTTTCTGACATAAATCCAAATTAAGATCTAAAATTATTAGATCTTTTCACAGCTTGATTCACCTATCTTCCTGTAGCTTCTCTTTCATCAATTGAATCCATGTTTTGTGTTTTTTGTCATTTCTATAAAGGGGTAAATCATACATTGTTATTATTAATGCTTGGAATCATGTTTTAAAATATTATTTATGCTCTGAAATCTGGTGGGAAACTGTTCGTATCTTTTGATTGCTTATCTAGTGCAGGGCTTGGTCTTTCATCTTTCTACAAATTCCCTACATACATTGTGGGTAGATATTTGAAGTGAACAGTTTTCCCCCCTCGAGAATTTCTCATTTTAGTGTACATTTCTTGATTTTATTTTGGGAAAACATTAAAATTTTTTGGAATAGAAATTGTCTTTTTACATTTCATGATCTCCTACATATTTTGATTACTAATTTCCTCCTTAGTTCCAGGTCACATGAGCAACATATGAAGACTAGATGTTTGCTCTACTTCTCATAACCTCTTAGTGTTCCTGACTTTTTTTTCATTCTTTACATATTTGTATTTCATTCAATAAACATTTCCAAATTATACGTAAAAAAGTTGGCATTCATTTAAAGAAGCATTATGAATTTCAAATTTAAACCATGATACAAAAGAAAACAGACAAAAATTAAACAATAATAATATAACTCAATCTACATTCAGAGTTCATCAATTTTCTCTCAGGAGATGGTTGACATTTTCCCTCATATACATGTGAATTTATGCAAAACATATTTTCATATTAGTAATTGGGCCAAATAAAATGTAAAGAAAATTAAAAAAATAAAAAGAAAATTAAAAATTCATTTTAATCTTCATTCAGATTTCATTAGTTCTCTCTCTTGAGGTGAATAGGATATTTCCTGAAGAGTCCTAAAGAATTGTCTTGGATCTTTGTCTTGAAAAGAGAACCTAAGTCTTTCATAGTATTGCTAGTAATAACACAATGTGTTCCTGGTTCTGCTCACTTAACCTTGCATGAGTTCATGTAAGTCTTCCCAGGTTATTTTTTTTCTGAAACCATTCTGCCTGTCATATCTTATAGCAAAATAGTATTCCTTCAAAATCATATATCGGGGTGGAGCCAAGATGGTGGAGAAAAAGCAGTTACTCACTTGAGCTCTCCCCCAAAGCCCTCCAAATACCTATAAAAAAGGACTCTAAATAAATTCTAAAGAAGCAGAACCCACAAAAAACAGAGTGAAACAAATTTCCAGCCCAGATAACCTGGATTATTGATCAGAAAGGTACATCATTCCGGGCTGGGAGAGGAGCACAGTTTGGCGTCGGTGAGCAGGCTGCAGGGGATGTGGAGCAGGTCTCAGAGGTTTGAATGGCAGGCAGCTGTGGCACTTTCCAGACTCCTCAATCCACTAATGCCAAAGACAACTTAGAAGGTCAGTGGGAAAAGTCTGCTTCTGTTGATGCTAAGAGAGAAGCGTTGGGTCACAGATCCAGTTCCCTGAGAATGTGGCCCTGGGTGGGGCAGCTGCTTCCTGACCTTCCAGTCCACAGACTGAGGGGGAATCCAGCAACTGATCAGAGGGGGATTGCAAGGATCTCTTTGCCAGTACTGTAGTAGGAATCTCTTGCTTTGACTGTGCTTGGATCTGGGTAACAGTTCTGGACAATGGTCCTGGGGCAAGGAGGAGCACTGGTGTGGTGCAGCTTGCAGTGACTGTGAAGAAGAAACTTTCCTCACAGTTCCAGGATAGAAAGGAGTGCTTGTGGACACTAACAGACCAGAGCACTGGCCAGGAAAGGAGTAAACACCTCGCCCCTTATCATACCACCTTGCAAGACTGAAAATTTACGGGTGCCTACAAGTATCTCTGAAAACATCTGCACAAATCCCAGAAGCTTGAGACAGTACATTCTGCACATTGGAAGCAGACCCTTACCTTAACAAAGAGTTTAAAACTCAAGTAATTGACTGGGATCATTAGCAAGCAGTGCAAAAAGAGTCAGACTATATTACCTTTCTTTCATGGCAAAGAAGATCAAAATATATAGCCAGAAGACAACAAAGTCAAAGCTCCTGCATCCAAAGCCTCCAAGAAAAATATGAATGAGTCCCAGGTCTTGGAAGAGCTCAAAAATGATTTTGAGAAGCAAGTAAGAGAAGTAGAAGAAAAACTAGGAAGAGAAATGAGAATGATGCAACAAAATCATGAAAAACAAGTCAACAACTTGCTAAAGGAGACCCAAAAAACTACTAAAGAAAATAACACCTTAAAAAATAGCCTAACCCAAATGGCTAAAGAGGTCCAAAAGGCCAAAGAGGACATAAACACCCTAAAAAGAAAAATTGGCTAAATGGAAAAGGAAGTCCAAAGGATTCCTGAAGAAAATACTTCCTTAAAAATTAGATTAGAGCAATTGGAAGCTAGTGACTTTATGAGAAATCAAGACACTTTAAAACAAATCCAAAAGAGTGAAAAAATAGAAGAGAATGTGAAATATCTCATTGGAAAAACAACTGACCTGGAAAATAGGTCCAGGAGAGAGAATTTAAAAATTATTGGACTATCTGAAAGCCATGATCAAAAAAAGAGCCTAGTAATCATCCTTAAAGAAATTATCAAGGAAAACTGACCTGATATTTTAGAACCAGAAGACAAAATAGAAATTGAAAGAATCCACCGATCTCCTCATGAAAGAGATCCCCAAAGTAAAACTCCTAGGAATATTGTAGCCAAATTACAAAGTTCCAAGGTCTAGGAGAAAATATTACAAGCAGCCAGAAAGAAACAATTTAAGTATTGTGGAAACACAATCAGGATAACACAAGATTGAGCAGCTTCTACATTAAGGGACTGGAGGTGAAAGGAGATAGGATTACAACCAAGAATCACCTACCCAGCAAAACTAAGTATAATCCTTCAGGGGAAAGACGGTCATTCAGTGAAATAAAAGACTTTCAGGCATTCTTGATGAAAAGACCAGAGCTGAATAGAAAATTTGACTTTCAAATACAAGACTCAAGGGGAACATGAAGAGGTAAACAGGAAAGAGAAAGCATAAGAGACTCATTAAGGTTGAGCTCTTTACATTCCTGAGTGGAAAGATGATATTTATAACTCATGAGACCTTTGTCAGTATTAGGGTAGTTGGAGGGAAAAAATTATATGTATGTATGCATGTATGTATCTATATGTGTGTGTGTGTGTGTGTATAGATGATATATGTCTGTAGGTATAGATAGAGGGCACAGGGTGAGTTGAAGATGAACGGGTCATATCTGGACAATACAATTAAGAGATGAGAGAGAATTATACTAGGAGAAGAAGAAAGGGAGAGGTAGAATGGGGTAAATTATCTCACAAAAAACAGAAAAGAAAAGGCTCTTACAGTGGAGGCAAAACGGGGGAAGGTGAGAGGAAATGAATGAATCTTATTCTCATAGATTCAGCTTACAGAGGGAATAACATACACATTATTCAATTGGGTATGGAAATCTGTCTTACCCTACAGGAAAATAGGGGGAGAAGGGGACAAGAAAGCAGGTGGATGACAGAGAGGAGGGCAGATTGGGAAAGTGGGTAATCAGAAGCAAATATTTCTGAGAAGGTACAGGATCAAAAGAAAAATAGAATAAATGAGAGGGTAGAATAGGATTAAGGGAAATAGAGTTAGTTTTTCACAACATGTGTATATGGAAGTGTTTTGCATAACTGCACATGTACAACCTATATTCAGTTGCTTGCCTTTTCAATGAGGGTGGGTGGGGAGGGATGAAGGGAGAAAATTTGGAACCCAAAATTTTAAAACATATGTTTAAAAAAAAAGTTTTCACATGCAACTGGGAAATGAGGTACAGAAGTCTATCCATCCCTACAGGAAAATAGATGGGGAAAGGAATAAGAGAAGGGGGAAAGATATAGAAGAGAGGACAGACTAGGGGAAGGGGTATTCAGAATGCATGCCATCTTGGGGAGGGGGAAGTATGAGATGGGGTGAAAATTTGGAACTCAAAATCTTGTGGAAGTAAATATTGAAAACTAAAAATAAATACATTTATATTAAAAAATAAACACATTTAAAAATATTAAAAATCATATGTCATAAGTTGTGCAGGCATTTGATGGGAATTCTCATTATTCACAGTTCTTTGCCAACACATAAAAAAGATACTATAAATACATGTGTATACGTATTACAAGCAGGTAATTTTCCATTTTTTCCATCTCTTTGGAATATAGACTTTGTAGTAGTATTTCTGAATACCACTACAGTGAATACAGATCCTTATAACCTTTTGAAAGTAGTTCCAAATGGTTCTCTAGAAATAGTAGGACCAGTTTACAATTACACCAATAGTGCATTAGTGTCCCATTTTTTTTGGCATGCCTTCTAGCATTTGCCATTTTCCTTTTCTGTTGTATTAAGCAATATGATACATGTGAGGCAGTATCTCAGAACTGTTTTAATTTACATTTCTCTAATCAATAGTGATGCAGATTTATTTTTCCTGTGACTATTGATAGCTTCAGTTTCATTTGAAAAACTGGCTGTTCATGTCCTTTGAGCATTTATCAACTGGAGAATGGCTTATTATTGTATGATTTCATGAATTTGAATCAATTCCCTGTATATTTGGAAAACAGGCCTTTGTCAGAGAAGCTTGATAGACAAATGTCTTCTAATTTTCTGTTTTCCTTCCAATTTTGGCTCATAAGCTTTATTTGTGAAAAAGCTATTTTTATTTTATGTGATGAACATTATCTGTTTCACAACCTGTGATGCTCTCTACCTCTTGTTTGGTCATAAGCTCTTCCTTTATCCATAGATCTGATAGGAATATTTTTTTTCAATGTTCCTCTCATTTACTTATTTTTTCACCCCTCATGTCTAGCTCATTGATCCATTTTGACCTTTTCTCTGTGTAGTTTGAGATATTGGTCTATGCCAATACTCTACCAAACTGCTTTATAGTTTGTTTGTTTGTTTTTTCCCAACAGTATTGGTCAAAGTTGGGTCTAGCAAAAACTAGGGCACTATGGCCATTTACTTCTGGGAATTTTGTACCTAATCTATTCCACCAATATGCTACACTGTTGCTTAGCCAGTACCAGGTTGATTTAATGATTACAGTTTTGTAAAATAGTTTTAAATCTGGAAGTGCTAGGCCACCTTCCTTCATTTTGTTTTAATTGATTGCCTGGATGTTCTCCACCTTTTGTACTTCCAGATGAATTTTATTACATTTGTTTTAATTCTGTAAAATATTTTTTGGTAGTTTTATATGTATGGCATTGAATAATTAATTAACTTAGGTAGAATTGGCATTTTTACTCTCTTTTCTTGGCTTACTATGAGTAATTGATATTTTCCTAGTTGTCTTTATTTAATTACCAATCTGTCTTTATTTCTCTGAAAAGTATTTTGTAATTGTGTTCATAGCAATTTCTGAGTTTGTCTTGGCAGGTAAATTCCTAAGTTATATATTATGACTATATAGCTATAATACATTGTCATTATTATTAAGCTGATATATATATGTATATATATTATATATATTTACAAATATTTTTCCTATTTTTTATATGTGAAGTTATGCAAAACATATGTCCATATTAGCAATCTTGCCAAAGAAAATGCTAGCAAAATAAAACTATAAAAAAAGAAAGTTATTTTAAATAACTACAGTTACTTTAAGTTACACTTTTCTTCATATCTCTTGTTTGTTAGTATTTAAAAATGCAGTTATGTGGACTATATCCTACAAATTTGCTGAATTTGTTGATTATTTACCTTAGTTTTGTTTTTTTTTCTAGTGAAGGTTTTCTTCTTTTTTTTGAAATCAAACTAACCAAAGGACAATCTATTTTATTTTTTTCATAAAATCAGGTTTTACTTTCATTTATTAGTTTGATAGTTTTCTTAATTTCAGTTTCATTAAACTCTCCTTTGATTTTCAGAATTTATAATTTGGCATTTAATTGGTAATTTTTAATTTGTTCTCTTTTTCATTTTTTTATTGCATGCCTAATTGATTGAATTCCTCTTTCTCTATTTTATCCATGTAAGCATTTAGACATCTAATATTTCCTCTTAAAACTGCTTTGGCTGTAATGCGTAAGTTTTGGTATGTTGTCTCATTATTGTCATTCTCCAGATGCAGTTATCAATTGTTTCTATGACTTGTTTGACCCACTCATTCTCTAGGATTAGATTATTTAATTTGTGATTAATATGTAGTCTATCTTTCCATGGCCCTTCATTACATGTAATTTTTATTGCATCATGATTTGAGAAGTATGCATTTAAGATTTCTGCATTTGATCGTGAAGTTTTTATGCCCTAGTACATTGTAAATTTTTGTTTAGGTGCCATGTATTGCTGAGAAAAAGGTTCAATTTTCTCCAGAGATCTACATATCTAAAATTTCTAAAATTCTATTCAAATCCTTAACTTCTTTCTTGTTTATTTTGTGGTTTCATTTATCTGCTTCTGAAAGGGACATGTTGAGGTCTCCTACTGGTATAGGGTTGCTGCCTTTTTTTTTTCCTGTAACTCACTTAACTTCTCTTCTAAGAATTTGGGTGTTATACCACTTGATGCTTAGCATTAATATTACTTCACTGTGTATGGTATCTTTTAGCAAGACATACTTTTCATCACTATCTCTTTTAATTAGATCTAATTTTGCTTTTCATTTCTCTGAGATCAAGATTGTTACTCCTGCTTTTTTTTTTAATCTTAGTTGAAACATAATATATTCTGCTCCAGACTTTTGCTTTATTCTGTGTGTATCTCTCTGCTTCAAATATGTTTCTTGTAAATAATGTATTGTAAGATTCTGGTTTTTAATCCATTCTGCTATCTGCTTCTGTTTTATGGGAGAGTTTATCCCATTCATATTCACAGCTATGATTGCTAACTGTTTTTTTCTCTCCATTATATTTTACAATCTGTTTATGCTTTTTTCTCCTTTCTCCCTTTCCCTTCTCACTAGTGTTTTACTTCTGATGACCACTGTCCTCAATCAGCCCTCCTTTATATGAGCCCTCCTAACTTTTCTCTTGTCTTTCCTCTATTACTTTGTCCCTCCTTCCTAACCACCCTCTCCTTTTTCTTTCCCCTTTCATCTCCTAATTCCTGCAGCATAAGATAGATTTCTATACCTGAGTGTGTATATTACTCCATCTTTGAGTCAAATTTGATGAGAGTAAGGTTCAGACAATGCTTGCCTCCCTCCCTTCTTTTTCTTTAGTGGAATAGGTCTATCTGCCTCTTCATATGATGTAATTTATCCTTCTCTGCCTACTCTTTTCCTCTTCTCCTAGTACAATCATTATTTTTCATTTTACAATAATTATTTTGTCATCACTGCTAAGTCAATGTATACTCACACCCTCTGTCTATGTATATCCCTTTTAATGTGGTAATAAAGACACAGTTCTCAAGAGTTACAAGTACCATCTTCCCATGTAGGGATGCAAACAATTTAACCTCATTGAATAACAATTTTTTTTCTTTCCTGTTTACCATTTTATTCTTCCTTTAGGTATTGTATGTGAAGATCAAATTTTCTGTTCAGCCCTTTTTTTTCTAAATCAGAAATGACTGAAAGTCCCTTTTTCTTTGAATGTCCGTTTAGCTCAGCCCCAGGCAGGCAGGTATTCTGCAGCCCCTAAAAGATTTTCCTAGATAGTTTTCCTAGATAGTTGATTCTTGGTTGTAATCCAAGCACCTTTGTCTTCCATAATATCATATTCCAAGTCTTCGAATCTTTTAATGTAGAAAGAAGCTGCTAGGTCTGGCATAATTGTGACTATGGTTCCATGACATTTAATTTGTTTTTTCCTGGCTGCTTGCAGTGTTTTCTCCTTGACCTGATAATTCTGGAACTTGGCTATAATATGGCTTGGCCTTCTCATTTTGGGATCTCTTTTAGGAGGTGATTGGTGGTTACTTTCAATTACTATTTTACCCTATGGTTCTAAGACCTCAGGGTAGTTTTCCTTGGTAATTTCTTGAAGGATGCTGTCTAGGCTGTTTGTTGTTTGTTTGTTTGTTTGTTTCTCTGTTTTTGTTTTATCATGGATTTCAGGTAAATTTATGCCTCTTGGATCTATTTTCCAGGTCAGTTGTTTTTCCAATGAGGTATTTTACATTTTCTTGTATTTTTTTCCTTCTTTTTATTTTGTTTAATTGATTCTTGATGTCTCATAGAATCATAAGCTCCCACTTGCCCAAGTTTAATTTTTAAAGTATTGTTTTCTTCAGTTAGCTTTTGTACCTTCTTTTCCATTTGACCAATTCACCTTTTTAGAGAGTTCATCTCTTCAGTTTATTTTCGTACCTACCTTTCCATTTGGGCTGGTTCTTTAAGAAAGGCTTCTCTTTAGAACATGTTTTTAGCTCCTTTTCCAGTTGGCCAATTGTATTTTTAAGGAGTTATTTTCTTCAGTCAATTTTTGTCTTTCCTTTTCTAAGCTATTGACTCTCTGTTGCATACCTGTCACTTCTTTTCCCAATTTTTCTATCTCTCTTATTTGACTTTAACAATCCTTCTTGAGTTCCTCCATGACTGATTTTTGTGCTTGACACCAGTTCATATTTCCATCTGGGGCTTTAGATATAGGTATATTGACAATGTTGTCCTCTTCTGAGTTTGTGTTTTGATCTTTCCTGTCACCAAATTAATTCTCTATGGTCAGTATTGTTTTCTGCTTTTTTCTCATTTTCTTTTGCTTATTTCCTGGTTGTTAAAGTTGAGCTCTCCTGCTGGAGCACAGAGGGCACTATCCCAAATCTTCTTGTGCTGGGGGCTAGCAGCTTTGTATGCTGATGCCTCAGTTTCTTAAGGTTGGATTCTATAGCGGTCTGGTAGCTTACCTGAAGTGTAAATTTTGTCTGTCATGTGCTTAGGCCAGGTGGTGATTTTCTGCATTTCCGGGGGATTACACTCTAACACGTGTGGGTGCTGGAGAACACCTTCCTGCCCAAAGAACTGTGCTGAGGCAAGGGTTGGGGATTTTAGCTGCTGAAACATGCTTGCCACCCAGGGTTGTGCTGAATTAAGGGGACATTTGTTTGCTGGAGGTTGCCCACTGTGCTGAAGTATGTGTAAGTTGACTGCTGGAAGATGCCTGCCTGCCCTGGGCTGCACTATGCCTGGGAGGGTCACTGCTTGAGGATGCTCGCCTGCTTGGTGATGCATCAGCATATATGGTGGTTCTCAGAGCTTGAGTCCACCACTTCCCCTAACTATGCTAAGGAATGTCAGGGGTCCTAGTGTGGGCATTTTCCTGCTCCACCAGTCTTGGGGCTCGGGATCTCCAACTGGTTTATTGAGGTGGGGCTTGCTGCTGGCTTGATGAGATACCTCCAGGTGTAGACTCTCCTTTTTACCTATCTTGGTGATCCTCCAAGTTTCAAAGGCTAAAAGGCCACTAGTCTGTCCTTCTGTTATCTCTACTGTTCACAGACTTTAACTGGGGTGCTATCTTTTGGCTACACTGAAGTACCTGGAGGTATGGTTGCTGGAGAATACCTGTCTGGTTAAAATTACTCTGAAGCAATGTGAGATTTGGCTACTGGAAGATTCCTGCCCAACTGGTGCTGGGCCTGTGCTCATGGTGGTTCCCCAAGCTAGAGTCTGCCAGTTCGCCTGGCTGCAGTTAGGCATGTGGGGGTTCCTGGTGTTAGTGTTTAACTTCTCCACTACCCTGGGGCTCAGTATGTCTTGCCGGTTTGCTGAGGTGGGGCTTGTTGCTGGCTTGCTAGGAAGCTTCCTGTCCTGGAATGTGCTACCCCTCGACCTGAATAAGACAGATATATCTTGTCTATCTTCCAAGTTTCCCCACCTGAAAGATTACTTCATCAAGTCTTTCTTTTGACTCCACTGTTCCAGGATTTTTCCTGGGATGTTAATTTCTGGTTTTTTCAGAGGTCAATATAGAAGAATGGCAGTGGTTTACTGCTTACTCCACCATCTTGGCTCCTGGATGTCTATGATACCTTAAGTACACTATTTTGTCATCTGCGGGGAGAGAGAGAAAAGAGAGAGAGAGAGAGAGAGAGAGAGAGAGACAGAGAGAGAGAGACAGAGAGTTAGTTTTGTTTCCTCATGGCCTAATTTTATTTCTTCAATTTCTTTTTCTTGTCCTATTGATATAGTAAGCATTTCTGGTGCAATATTCAATAATATTGGCATTAATAGACATGCTTTTTTTCATTCTTGATCTTACTCAGAAGACTTCAAGTTTATTCCTGTTGCAGATATTTGCTCTTTGTTTTAGATAGATACTTCTTACCATTATAAGAAAGGCTCTGCTTATTCCTATGATTTCTAGTGTTTTAAATTGAAATGGGTGTTGTATTTTTTTCAGACTGTTTTCTGCATCTTAATATAGTCATACAATTTTTGCCTTTTTGTTATTAATGTGGTCAATTTTGCTGATAGCTTTCATATCATTAAACCAGTCCTAATTTCCTGTTATAAATCCCATCTGCTTATAGTGTATGATCTCTCTGATTTATTGCTATAATGTACTTGCTAGTATATATATTTTGTACTCATATTAAGGAAATCAGTCTGCAGGTTTCTTTCTCTGTTTTGCTCTCCAGTTTAGGTATCAAAATTATATTGGTCTCATTAAAGAAATTTATTAGGACTCCTTCTTTATCTATTTTTTAAATAGTTTATAAAATAATAGTTCCTTATTTGTTGGTTGAATTCACTTGTGAAAACATTTGTTCCCATTGGTTCCTTTTTTCCTTACAGAGCTCATTTATGGCTCATTCAATTTCTTTTTTCTAAGATAGGATAATTTAAGTATTATTTTTCCTCTTCTGTTAATCTAAGCATTGTATATTTTTGTGGACTATTTGGTTATTTCACTAAATATTTAGCTATTTCACTAAAATTGTTACTTTTACTCACACATAATTGAGCAAAATAACTCTTAATAATTTCTTTAATTTCCTCTTCACTGGCAGTACAGTCACCTTTTTTTTTTTCATTTTAAGTGCTAGTATTTTGATTTTCTTTATTTTTACAATAACAAATTAACTATATTGTTATCTAGTATAGCTACTGTATTTGTTTTTTCCCCTAAAATGGGTTACTAGTTTTATTTATTATTTCAATGTTTTTATTTTTGCTTTCAATTTTAGTAATCTCTTATTTGATTCTTAGGATTTCCATTTTAATGTTTCATTTTTATTATTAATTTGTTATTTTTTCTGTTTTTTTTTAAAGTTACATACACATTTCATTGATCTGTTATTTCTTTTCTTGATGTATACATTTATAGACATAAGTATTTTGCTAAGTACTGTTTTGGTTGTATCCCACAAATTTGGAAATGTCTTCCGTTTTTGTCATTCTTTTTAATTAAATTATTGTTTGCTCATATGATTTGTTCTTTGACCTACTCATTCCTTAAGATAAGATTATTTAGTTTCCAATTAGCTTTCAATTTATGCTTTCATGGTCTTTTATGAAATGTAATTTTTAATGCATTATCATTCAAAAAAGCAGATTTAATATTTCTACTTTCTCACATTTGGTTTTGAGGTTATTGTGCCCTAATACATTGCCAATTTTTGTAAACATATGATGAACAAATGAACAGTGGTATACACCTTTCTATTCCCATTGAGTTTTCTCCAGAGGTCTACCCTATCTGTAGGACAGACAAGGGTACAATGGATGAAGCACTAAACCTATTTCTACTACCAAATACATGCTCACATACATACATGCATATATACGTGTACATATGTACAAATGTATGAATATATGCATAAGTGTGTGTATGTATATGTGTGTGTGTACTCCCTCTTTGAATCAATTTAATTGTGAATGAATTTAAAGCATTGCCCATCTGTTCTATTGTCCCCTCCACTGTAAAATTTCTACTTTGTAAACTTTTTTTGTAAGATAATTTACCCCATTCTTCCTCTCTCTTCTCCCTTCTTTCTCTCAAGGCATCCAGCTTCTCATGTATGCATTTTTTTTACATCATCCCATTACAATCAACTCACTACCACACATCTTTCTATATGGGATATTTCTAACTGCTCTAATAATGATAATGTTCTTAGAAGATACATGTGTCGTCTTCTCACAGAGAAAGGTAAATAGTTTAAATTTATTGAGTCCTTTATGATTTCTCTTTCACATTTACCTGTTTATGCTTCTCTTGAATCTTGTGTTTGAAAGTCAAAATTTCTATTTCATTCTGGCCCTTTCATCAGGAATGCCCCAAAGTCCTCTATTTTACTATTGTTCATCCCCCCAACCCCAGAAAGATTATACTTCATTTTGTTGGATGTTATTGTGGGATTTAATCTTGCCTCCTTTGTCTTCCAGAATATCATATTCCAAACTCTCTAATCCTTTAAAATGGAAGTTGCTAAATGTTATGTGACCCTGGCAGTGGCTCCATGGTATTAGAATGTTTTTTTTCTTGCTGCCTGAAGTATGTTCTCCTTTATTTGGGAGCTATGAAATTTGTTTATAACATCCCTTTGAGCTTTCATTTTTGGACCACTTTTAGGAGGTGGATTCTTTCAACGTCTCTTTCAATTACCCTCCAGTTCCATGAAATCAGGGCAGTTTTCATTATAATTTTTCAGAACATGAAGTCAAGACTATTTCTTTTATCATGGTTTTCAGGGTAGTTCAATATTTTTAAAATTATGTTTCCTCAATCTGTTTTTGAGGCCAGTTGTTTTTCCAGTGAGATCTTTTACATTTTCCTTTATTTCATTCTTTTCCCTCTATTTAGATGTTTCTTGTTGTCTCATTGAGTCATTAGTTTAATGTTGCCCATTTCTTATTTTTAAGAAATTATTTTCTTCAGAGAGTTTCTGTACCTCTTTCTCCATTTAGCTTATTGTTTTTAAGGTATTCTTTTCCTCAGTATTTATGTGTCTCTTCTATCAAGCTCTTAATTATCTTTTTATACTTTTCTTCTTTTTCTTTCATTTTTTACTTAATTTCTCCCATGCCACTGTTAGTTGATTTTGAAAAGTGAAAGGGAAGAAGATAAGAGGTAGGGAGAGTTAGAAGGGAGGGCAGATTAGAGGAATGGCTACTCAGAATGCATGCCATCTTGGGGTGGGGGAGGGGTGAGATTGGTTGAAAATTTGGAACTCAGAATCTTGTGGAAGTAAATGTTGAAAACTAAAAAATACTTTGTATTAAAAAAAAATCATAAAAAAAGAAAAAAAGAAAAAAAAGTCAGCAGGACCTGGGTTCAGTGCCCTACTCTGTAAGCCTGGAAAAGGAACTTTAAACTTCCCAGGGTCTCTGACAAATTTCTAAGATTTAAAGTAACAGATGAGAAAGTTCCTCACATGGACACCCACACACTGATAAAATTACATATCCAGTTAAGAGTCAGTTTAGAGTAGATAACTAAATCCTGATTCTAGAATGAATTGTGTAGTCATGTAAAACTGTTCCATAGCAGTCATGTGAAAAACTAAGTATATTTCCCTTCATCCTATCCCACTCCCCATTTATTCTATTCTCTATTCTCTCTTTTGATCCTGTCCCTCCTTAGAAATGTTTGATTCTCATTACCCTCTCCTCCAATATGCCCTCCCTTCTATCATCCTCCTGCTCTCTTGTCCCCTTCCCCCCTTATTTTCTGTAGGATAAGATTGATTTCCATACCCAACTGAGTGTGTATATTATTTCCAACTTAATCAAATTAGAGAATGAGATTCACTCATTCGCTGTCACCTTCTCCCATTTCCCCTACAGTGTAAAACCCTTTTCTTGTCTGTTTTAGGTGAGATAATTTACCCCATTCTACCTCTCCCTTTCCCCTTCTCCCAGTATAATCCTCTCTCACCCCTTAATTTTATTCTATAGATATCACCCCTTCATCTTCAACTGACCCCTCTGCCATCTATCTATCTATCTATCTATCTATCTATCTATCTATCTATCTTTAGATCTATTGATCTACATTCATATAATTTTTTTTTCTCAAACTACTTTAATACTGATAAAGGACTCATAAGTTACAAATAGCATCTTTCCATGCAGAATCTAAACAGTTCAAACTTAATAAGTCTCTTAAGATTTCTCTTTCCTGTTTACCTCTCTATGTTTCTCTTGAGTCTTGTATCTGAAAGTCAAATTTTCTATTCATCTCTGGTCTTTTCATCAAGAATGTTTGAAAGTCCTCTATTTCACTGAATGTCCATTTTTTACCCTGAAGGATTATGCTCAGTTTTTCTGCATAGGTGATTCTTGGTTGTAATCCTATCTCTTTTGCCCTCTAGAATATTATATTCCAAGCCCTGTGGTCCCTTAATGTAGAAGCTGCCAAATCTTGTGTTATCCTAATTGTGTTTCCATAATATGTGAATTGCTTCTTTCTGTCTGCTTGCAATATTTTGTCCTTGACCTGGGAACTCTGGAATTTGGCTACAATATTCTATTTTCTGTTTTTCCCTCTGGTTCTAAAATATCAGGGCAGTTTTCCTTGATAATTTCTTGAAAGACGATGTCTAGGATCTTATTTTTGATCATGGCTTTCAGATAGTCCAATAATTTTTAAATTCTCTCCCTTGCATCTATTTTCCAGGTCAGTTGTTTTTCCAATGAGATATTTCACATTGTCTTCTGTTTTTTCATTCTTTTGGATTTGTTTTGCAATGTCTTGATTTCTCATAAAGTCACTATCTTCCAATTGCTCCGTTGTAATTTTTAAGGCAATATTTTCTTCCATAAGCTTTTGAACTTCCTTTTCCATTTGGCCAATTTTGCTTTTTAAGGCATTCTTTTCCTCATTGAGTTTGTGCACTTCTTTTGTCGTTTGAGTTAGGCTACTTTTTACGGTGTTATTTTCTTTAGTATTTTTTTGGTTCTCCTTTAGCAAGGTGTTGACTTGCTTTTCATGATTTTCTTGCATCATTCTCAATTTTTCCTCTACTTTTCTCACTTGCTTTTCAAAATCCTTTTTGATATCTCCCATAGCCTGGGACCAATTCACATTTTTCTTGGAGGCTTTGGATGTAGGAGCTTTGACTGTTGTGTCTTCTTCTGGTTTTATATTTTGATCTTCTTTGTTACCAAAGAAAGATAGAATAGAGAATTGTGTGTGTGTATGTGTGTACCCATGTTTGTGGCCATTTTCTAATGTTGGTAAAATAAGACACATTTTTGGCTTCTTTGCTCATATTCAGAGATTTCTATTGAAGGAACTAGTATGCAAATTGTGTTATTATTTAATTCATGTGATTAACAATTCATAACAGATCGATCATTAGTAGCAGATAACCTGTTGTCATTCATTAAATGATCAATTGCCCCTCTCACAGTATATATATATATATACATATATGTATATGTGTATATGTATATATATATACATATATGTATATATATATACATATATGTATATATATATATAAACAAATAAAATTTTGTTTCCCAAGATGCATTTACATACCCTCTTGCTTGTCAAAGTTTTCCCTCAAAATTTGAGGAGAAATATCTCAGAGACTTAAAAATAATTGACATTATCAGAATGTCACTTTAGATACATGATTCCTGCTACTCTTCATATGAATGATTAGGTCAAGCAGAATATGGAATCGAAGAAAATACAGTAGCAAGAGCGAAACTTAAAGTCATCTGTTTTCATGGTGGATTAGACTCAGATGAAAGTTATGGTTGTGATCATGGAAATAGAATATAATCGTAGTCATAAATAGAAAGAAAAAAATTAGTATAACTAAGCTGCATCCTGGAGAAGAAATGAAAGTGTAGTCAAAGCTGATTCCATGACCCTTATGTCTACGATTATGTTGTACTATTCAAAGTTGTTAGACAATTTGAAAATACAGAATTTGAGAATGGAATTGGGTAATTTATGAAAATGAGTCAAGAAGTTCAATTTTTGTCACATTCATGTTCAAGCCAAGTGACTGTAGATTTGAAAGGCCTTTTGTCAATTGAGCAATTAACCAACATCTATTAAGCACCTGCTCTGTGCCCGTTAGAGATATGGATACAAAAGTGAGATACTCCTTCCCTGATGGAATTGGCATTCTACTAGAAAAAAACATAAAATATTCACATATCAGCACACACTAAAAATTTAGAGGAATTATGGGGTCATTTCCTAAAAAATTTGGAACATAGAAATAACAGTTTTAAAGAGAGAAGTATCATTTGAACTGAGATTCATTGAAATTGGAATTCCAGAGTAAAAGGTGAGGGAGATCATTCTAGTATGCAGGAAAAGCCTTTGCAAGGTTAAGGAGATGAAGCAACAAATGTCATACTTGAAGAAATACAAGGAGGTAGATTTGGTCATGTAGAGAGGGGGATGGGTATTAGTGAGTAGACAACCTAGAAATATAGCCAAAATAAACTTTTGAAAGTATTTCGGATATTCCCCCATATGGGAGGCAAGATAGAGTAAGCAGTAAGTGTTATGGTCACTATCCTTTATTGGCCACTAAAAGTACAGAAAATATCATAACAGGAATAAACATGGCATATAAAGTCAAATCTAAATAATTTGAAAAAGATCAGAAATCTAACTTGCCCTATAGGCAGTAGGAGGGAAAAGAGGAAAGAAAAGGGTGGGGGGATAGAGGAAAAGGAAGAAGCAGTAAGGGTAAAGGGGAAGAAAAGGGAACAGACTAACAGAAGGGAGGAGAGACTGAGGGAGGAGGTGGTCAAAAGCAAAACACTAGTGAGAAGGGAGAAGGAGAAAGGAGAAAGCATAAATAAGGGATGGAGGAAGGATGGAGAGAAAGACACAGATAGTAATCATAGCTGTCAATGTGAATGGGATGAACTCTCCCATAAAATGGAAGCAGATAGCAAAATGGATTAAAAATGATAATCCTACAATATGTTGTTTGCAGGAAACTCATTTGAAAAAGAGTAACACACAAAGGGAAAAGGGAAAAGTCTGAAGCAGAATATATTATGCTTCAATTGAAGTAAAAAAAAAAAAGCAGGAGTAGCAATCCTGATATCAGACAAAGCAAAAGCAAAAACAGATGTTATCAAAAGAGATAAGGAAGGAAACAACATCCTGCTAAAAGGCACCATAGACAATGAAGTGATATAATTACTAAACATATATGCACCAAATGATATATAACACACTAATTCTTAGAGAAGTTCAGGGAATTACAGGAAGAAATAGACAGCAAAACTATACTAGTGGGGATCCTCTACCTCCCACTCTCTGAACTAGATAAATCTGACCACAAAGCAAACAATAAAGAAGTTAAGAGGCTGAATAGAATATTAGAAAAGTTAGGTATGATAGACCTCTGGAGAAAAATGAATGGGGATACAAAGGAATATACTTTTTTTCTCAAGTGTACGTGGCACATACACAAAATACTGACCATGTTCTAGGGCATAAAAACCTCATAATCCAAAGCAGAAAGGCAGAAATATTAAATGCATCCTTTTCAGATCATGATGCAATAAAAATTATATGTAATAAAGGGCCATGGAAAGATAGACTAAAAGATAATTGGAAACTAAATAATCTAATCCTAAAAAATGATTGGGTCAAACAACAAATCATAGAAACAATCATAATTTCATTCAAGAGAATGACAATAATGAGACAACATACCAAAACTTATGGGATGCAGCAAAATCAATTCTTAGGGGAAGTTTCATGTCTCTAAATGCTTACATAAATAAAATAGAAAAAGAGAAGATCAATGAATTGGGGATATAACTAAAAAAAAAACTAGAAAAGGAACAAATTAAAAATCCTCAATTAAACATCAAATTAGAAATATTTAAAAGCAAATGAAAAATTAATAAAATTGAAATTAAGGAAACTATTGAAATAATAAATAAAACTAAGAACTGGTTTTATGAAAAAAATACATAAAACTTTGTTAATTTAATTAAAAAAAGAAAGAGAAAACCAAATTACTAGTATCAAGAATGAAAAGGGGAAGCACCACAAGGAAGAGGAAATTAAAACAATAATTAGAATTATTTTGCCCAACTATATGCCAATAAATTTGACAATTCAAGTGAAATGGATACATATTTACAAAAATATAAATTGCATAGATTAAAAGAAGGGGAAGTACTGACATAACCCCATCTCAGAAAAGGTAATTTAAAAAGCCATTGATGAACTCTAGGAAAAAATCTCCAGGGTCAGATGGATTTACAAACAAATTATATCATACATTTAAAGAACAATTAATTCTAATGCTATATAGACTATTTTGGAAAAGAGGTGAAGAAGCAATTTTACCAAATTCTTTTTATGATGCAAATATGGTGCTGATACCTAAACCATGAAGAGTCAAAACAGAGAAAGAAAATTATAGAACAATTTCCCTAATGAATATAGATGCAAAAATTTGAAATTAAACATTAGCAAATATATTACAGCAACTTATCACAAGAATAATACACTATGACCAGGTAGAATTTATACCAGGAATGCAGGGCTGGTTCAATATTAGAAAAACTATCAGCAAAATTGATCATAGCAACAACAAAACCAACAGAAACCACATGTCATCTCAATAGATGCAGAAAAAGCTTTTGACAAAATAACACCCATTCCTATTAAAAACACTAGAAGAGCATAGTATAAATGGAGTCTTCCTTAAAATAATAAATAGCATCTATCTAAAACCTTCAGCAAGCATATATTAATGGGGACAAGCTAGAAGCATTTCCAATAAGATCAGGGGTGAAACAAAGATGTCCATTATCACCACTGTTGTTCAATATTGTACTGGAAATGTTAGCTTTAGCAATAAGAGAAGAAAAAGAAATTGAAGGTATTAGAATAAGCAAAGAAGAAACAAAGCTATCACTCTTTGCAGATGACATGATGATATCCATAGAGAATCCTAGAAAATAAAGTAAAATATTACTTGAAATAATAGACAACTTTAGCAAAGTTGCAGACTATAAAATAAACCCACAAAATCAGCATTTCTATATATACCAACAAAGCCCAACAGCAAGAGGTAGAAAGAGAAATTCCATTTAATCTTACTGTAGATATTATAAAATTTTTAGAAGTCTACATCCTGAAAAAAGCCCAGGAACTATATGAACACAATTACAAAACACTTTTCACACAAATAAAGTGAGATCTAAATAATTGGAAAAATATCACTTGCTCTTGGGTAAGCCAAGCTAATATAATAAAAACTATAACTCTACCTAAGCTAATTTACTTATTCAGTGCCATATGAATCAAACTACCAAAAAATTATTTTATAGAGTTAGGAAAAAATAACAAGATTCATTTGGAAGAAAAAAAGGTCCAGAATATCAAGGGAACTAATGAAAAGAAATGCAGGGGAAGTTGGCCTAGCCATTCCAGATTTTATTATAAAATTGTATTATAAAAGCAGCAATCATCAAAACTGCTTGGTGCTGGCTAAGAAATAGAGTGGTGGATCAGTGGAATAGGTTAAATATGCAAACTATAGTAGTTATTGACTACAGTAATCTATTATTTGATAAACCCAACGACCCCACCTTCTGGGATAAGAACTCACTCTTTAACAAAAAACTGCTGGGAGAACTGGAAAAGAGTATGGCAGAAACTAGGAATAGACCCAAATCTCACACTGTATGCAAAAATAAAGTCAAAATGGGTTCATGATTTTGATATAAAGACTGATAATGTAAGCAAAGTGGGAGTGCAAGGAATTGTTAACCTATCAGATTTATAGAGAACAGAAGCATTCATGATTAAACAGGAGATAGAGAACATTATGAAATGCAAAATGAGATAACTTTGATTACCTTAAATTGGAAAGTTTTTGCATAAACAAAGCCAATGCAGTCAATGTTAGAGGGAGGGTAGAAAACTGGGGAAAAAAATTTACAACTGGTCTCTCTGATAAGGGCCTCATTTCTAAAATATATAGAGAATTTGGTCAAATTCATAAGAATACAAGTCATTCTTAATTGATAAATGATCAAAGAATATGGATAGGCAGTTGTTAGGTGAAGAAAGTAAAGTCTTCAATAGTCATACGAAAAAATGCTTTTAATCACTATTAATCAGAGAAATGTAAATAAAAACAACTCTGAGGTACCACCTCACACCTATTAGATTAGCCACTATGACAAAGCAAAAAAAATGATAAATGTTGGAGAAGATGTGGGAAAATTGGAACACTAATGCATTGTTGGTGGAGTTGTGAACTGATCCATCCATTTTGGAGAGCAATTTTGAATTATGCCCAAAGGGCTATAAAAATGTGCATAACTTTTGACCCAGCAATAACACTTCTGGGGCTGTATCCCAAAGAGATCATACAAATGGGAAAAGGACAACATGTACAAAAATATTTATAGCAGCCCTTTTTGTGGTGGCAAAGAATTGGAAATTGAGGGGATACCCATCAGTTGGGGAATGGTTGAGAAAGTTGTGGTATATGAATATAATTAAATACTATTGTGCTATAAGAAATGAGGAACAGGCAGACTTCAGCAAAACTTATAAAGACTTTTATGGTTTGATGCTGAGTGAGGTGAGTAGAACCAGGAGAACATTGTACACAGTAACAGCTTTGTTGTGTGATGACAAAAATTGATAGACTTAACTTTTCTCAGCAATACACCGATCTAAGTAAAGTCCTCATGATGGAAAATGATATCCACATCCAAAGAAAAAACTATGGACTTTAAATTAAGTTTGAAGCATACTATTTTCTATTGTTTTTCTTCTGTTGTGTTTTGTTTCCTCTTTCTAGTGGTTTCTCCTATTGGTCCTAATTCCTCCTTACAACATCACTAGTGGGACAATACGTTTAATAGGAATATATATGTATAACCTATATCAGATTGTGAGCTGTCTTGGGGAGGGAGGTGTGGAGTGAGGGGGAGAAAAATTTGAAACTCAAAAGCTTATCTAAATGAATGTTGATAAATCAAAATAAATTAATAAAAAATAGTTAAAGAAAAATAATTCCAATATTATTTAGGGAAATAGGAGAAGAAGGATTCCTACCAACTTTTTTTTTATGATACAAATATGGTGCTCATAACTAAACTAGGAAGAGCCAAACCAGAGAAAGAATACTATATACTGCTTAGATTCTCAGATTCTTGCTCAGATTCTTACCATCTAGCTACTGCTCAGATTCTTATAATCTAACTATGGGCTCTGATAGTTCCTTTAAATCTTTCCAGGATTTTCTAAAATTTGACTGTTCATCATTTCTTATTGTACAATAGCATTACACTACACTCATACACCTCAACTTGCTCAGACATTCTCCAATTAATGGGCATCAACTCAGTTTCCAATATTTTGCCACCATGAAAAGGACTAATATAAATATTTTTGCACATGTAGGTCCTTTTTCCCCTTTTCATAATCTCTTTGGGACACAGACCTGGTAATGGTATTGCTGGATCAAAGGCTATGCACAGTTTTATATTCCTTTAGGCATAGTTCCAAATTTCTCTCCAGAATGGTTGGATCAGTTCACAACTCCATCAAACAATGCATTACTGTCCCAATTTCCCTCACCCTCTCCAACATTTATCATTTTCATTTTTGTCATATTAGCTAGTCTGATAGGCGTGGTATGGTACCACAGAGTTGTTTTTATTTGCATTTCTCTAATCAATAGTGATTTAGAGTATTTTTATATCACTATAAATAGCTTTAATTTCTTCATCTGAAACTGCCTTTTCATATGCTTTGACCATTTATCAATTGTGGAACAACTTGTATTCTTATAAATTTGACTCAATACTCTCTGTATATTAGAAATGAGGCCTTTTCCACAGACACTAGATGTTAAGATTATTTCCCAGCTTTTTGCTTTCCTTCTAATCTTGTTTGCATTAGTTTTGTTTGTACAAATACTTTTTTAATTTATTATAATCAAAATTATCTATTTTGTATTTTGTAATGTTCTCTATTTTGTTTAGTCATGGATTCTTCTTTCCATACATCTAACAGGTAGACTATTCCTTGCTCTTCTAATTCTCTTCTGTTGTCACCCTTTATGTCTAAATCATGCACTCATTTTGTCCTTATCTTGGTATACTGTATGAGATGTTTGTCTATATGTAGTTTGTATCCTATTGTTTTCCAATTTTCCCAGCAATTTTTCTTTGTGAAATAGTGAGTTCTTATCCCAAAAGCTGGTGTTTTGGGGTTTATCAAACACTAAGTTTCTATCATCATTGACTACTATGCCTTGTGTACCTAATCTATTCCACTGATCCTCCACTCTATTTTTTAGCCAGTACCAGATAGTTTTGATAATTACTGCTTTATAATATAGTTTGAAATCTGGTATTGGCAAATCACCTTCCCTTGTATTTTTTTCCTTTAATTCCCTTGTTATTCTTGAACTTTTGTTCCTGAAGATGAATTTTGTTGTTATTTTTTCTAGCTCTATAAAGTTTTTGTTAACTTGACTAGTATGAGAATGAATAGGTAGATTATGTTAGACAGAATTTTCATTTTTTTTATTTATATTAGCTCTGACTACTCCATGAGCAATTGATATTTTTCCAATTATTTTGATCTGACTTTACTTGTGTGAAAAGTATTTTGTTATTGTGTTTATATAGTTCCTGGATTTCTCTTGGCATATACACTCCTAAGTACTTATGTTGTTTACAGTTATTTTAAATGGAATTTCTTTTTCTATCTCTTGCTGTTGGGCTTTATTAGTCATATAAAGAATTGATGATTTATGTGGGTTTATTTTATATTCTACAGCTTTGCTAATGTTGTTTATTATTTCAAGTAGCTTTTTTTTCCTGGATTCTCTAGGATTCTTTAAGTACACCATCATGTCATCTGAAGAGATAGTTTTATTGCCTCATTGCCTATTTATTTCCTTCATTTTCTTTTTCTTCTCAATGCTACAGCTAACATTTCTAATATTACATTGAATAAAAGTGGTGATGAGGAGCATCCTTGCTTCATCCCTGATCTTATTGGTAAGGTTTCTAGCAAACCCCTATTACAGATAAATTTTGCTAATGGTGTTAGATAGATATAATTTATCATTTCAAGGAACACTATCTTTACTCCTATTCTCTCTAGTGGTTATAATAGGAATGTGGGCTGTATTTTGTCAAAAACTTTTTTCTGCATCTATTGAGATAATCATGATTTCTGTTGGTTTTGTTATTGATATAGTCAATTATATTTATAGCTTTCCCAATACTGAACCAACCCTGCATTGCAGGTATAAATTTTATCTGGTCATAATGTATAATTCTTGTGATATATTGCTGTAATTGCCTTAATGGTATTTTGTTCAAAATTTTTGCCTAGATATTCATTAGGGAAATTGGCGCATAATGTTCTTTCTCTGTTTTAGCTCTTCCTGGTTTAGGAATCAGCATCATATTTGTGGCATAAAAGGAATTTGGGTCATACTCCTTTATTTTTTCAAAATAGTTTATGTAATATTGGAATTAATTGTTCTTTAAATGTTTGGAAGCACTCACTCATGCTCTGGGGATTTTTGCCTAGGGTGTTCATTAATGCTTGTCTTCAAGCCTTTCTTGCTGCTACTCTCAGAGCTAATTCTAGAGGTCTGTAAGTTTTCAGTTCTTCCAGAGTGATACTATTTAAAAAGTGGTGTGGTCACTGCTGTCTTGTGTTCTAGTCTGTAAGTGGCAATAAGCACACTTTTCCACCCTGAAACTAGGGTCCCTGTTCCTCTGTGGCCACAAAATCTAGTGTGGTAGTACTTCTCATCCCAGGACTGCAACCTAGATCCGCATATGGGCAATGCAACAAGAGTCTTGGAACCAGTGTAAGCAAATGGACCCTAGTAACGTCATTAGGACCATATGTCTGACCCCCTTACCTTCTGTGGCTAAGAGTTCAGAATCTACTGCTGCCATTGCTGATATGGTTAGTCCCAAGACCTACTACTGGTTTGCTGGGGTCCATTCTGCTCTGGTACATCCTGTGTAGGCCTGTGCTCCATTCTCATCCCTATGCTGTAAACCTTTCCTGGGAACCTTCTGAGTTGCTTTGGGCTGGAAATTTTTTTTGTCCTGTCCTTTTGTAGAGTGGATTCTGTCATTCCAGAATTTGTTTTGGGGAGTTATTTAAAGTTCTTTGGAAGAAAATTTGGGAGAGCTAAGGTGAAGCCATGCCTTTTTTCTGCCATCTTCTATCTGCTTCTCATTATCAGATTTTTGAAAATGTGTTATTTTCATTTTAAATGAGTTTAGATTTTTTTTTTGGGTAAATATGTATCAAATCTACTTCTAGGCTCCCATTAGCTTAAAATTCCTGGCTATCACTGATAATGCACTCAGAACAACCTATGTAGGAGATTAGTTAATTTCTTTTGTATTGCCTTGAATACTTGAAGTGTAAAGCAGCTTTACTTTCATGATTTACTATTTCTGCAGTAAAACTTTTAAAAGTAATATTAAAAATTGAAGCAGCAGTAAAGCAAGATGATCAGATTAAAACACAAAAAGATGCCTTTGGGTAATTAAGAATTCAATAGATATTTGATTACCTATAGAGGGACCATGGCCTTTCTATTCTTGTAACACTGTTCCTGAAAGAAAATTTCTCAAGATGTTTTTTAAGTTATTACCTCAGTCCTTGGCTGGTAAACTGGAATGTCAACTGGATATAAAAATAAATCTGTTATCCTTTTCTCTTTGACTCACACCTCCTCAGCTCTTAAGTGTTTTGACTTTCCTAGTGACTAATAATTTTTCAAGTTAAACCAGGCTGCCTTCACTGATTGCCTTCCTTATCGTAGGCTTAGGTTGTTCTCTTCTGTGTTTTTTTTTTAATTGTTTATCTGGACCTTTATGGTGATAGACTTGAAGGGAAAAGGAAGTGTGTATTTGAAGCTCCCACAAAACAACAACAAAGCCCTCATTCCCCACTGTTTATTTCTTATATTTTGTTTCCTGCTACATTTTCTTCTTGCCTGTTTTTCTCTGTGATTGCAAGTTTGTTTTTTTTCCTCCTTTGCTATATGTTTTATCTGTTTCAGGATGAATTGTGGTGTGATGTTACTGACATGTTTAGCTTTCTATCACTGCAAGGATAAGTTGGTCAACCATTTATTTTCTTTTTCTCTTTTTTTAAGGTAAAGTAGGTTTGTTGGTACTAGCAAGTAAATTCAAAGACACTGTGAGGATAGGGTGAATAGGGGTTTTTGCTCTGCTTTGTGCTTTAGTCTCCATGTGGCTCATGCTCACTCAGTGATCAAGACAGATAAATAGTATGGGAAAAGGGAGTTGCCCTGCCAATTTTTGATAAATAATTCCATATCTTCTATGTGTATCTTATACATATAGTCACCCCACAACTCCTCCATCACCACCAAGACAAAGCTTTGCTCTCAGGCTCTATTTCCATACACTGCTGTCAAGCTGGCATTTCCTGGTATTTTTCTCCTTCAAGGTTGAACTTATCATTGATCAAACGTATAAACAATTAAATTCCTATAAATAAATTAACATACAAGTAAAGTAAAACTTTGCAGCCTTTAAGTAATATATAAATTATTATTACTTCTTTGTGCCAGACACTATGCTGGGCCTTTTGGATACAAAGACAAAATAATTGAACAGTAATTACTCTCAGGGGGCTTACATTCTAATGGAAGAGACAGCACACACACACATATAATCAAATGGCATATAAAACACATATGATTCAACTTTTCTAGTATTATGTCTGGGATTTTTTGACCACCAAATTGAATCTTGAAATTTGCTGTAGGTAAAGGTTTTGGTTGAGCACTGTACCTGATTGTTTCCATAAGGATAGAAAAGAATGGATCTGACTTTACTGTGAAACAATGCCTGTTATATTTTGAGTTTAAAGGCAATGTTTTCAAATGAAAGCCCCAAGTCCTAACTCAGCACTTGTAAATCAAAGGAGAGGAGTCCAAGACAGGCAGTGTAGAAGCTGAGATCCCAGAGTACCATTCAGGATATAGAATGGTAGAGAAAAGAAATGTTTGGTAGCCTTCTGTGTATTTCTTCAGTTCTTATCTAAATTGTACCAATATGAAACTCTACCCAGAACATTATCCATATAAAATGTAGGACTGAAAGACATGTATGTATGTATGTATGTATGTATGTATATATATATATGTATATATATATGTATGTGCAATGCATGTATACACATACATAAATATATATGTGTAAATGCATACATATTTTACTTTAGTTTATAAACATATATGTATCTTGTACATCCAGAAGATAATATTTTAATATTTGCATAAAGTTTAACTTAATTTTAATCTATGTATAAAACTTCATGTTAATAATAATAAGAAAGAGAATTTTTTTTGATTTTATTAATTTATTTTGATTTATCAACAATCACTTCCATATGCTTTTGACTGGAAAATTTTTCTCTCCCTTTCTCCCTCCCACCCTCCCCAAGATGGCACACAATCTGATATAGGCTTTACATTTACATACCCATTAAACATATTTTCACATTAGTGAAGTTGCAAGTAAAAATTAAAACCAATACGAGGAACCATCAGAAAGATTAAACAAAATTCAACAGAACATTAAAAACTAAGTAATAGCCATTCGACTTCCATACTTCTTTCTATGGATGTGGACAGCATTTTCCATCCCAAGGCCTCCGGAGATGTCTTAGATTCTTGTAATGCTGAGAAGGGTTCAGTTTAACAATATTAGTCATCACATAACATGACTGTTATTGTGTACAAAAATCCTCTTAGTTCTGCTCACTTCACTCACCATCAGACCATATAAGTCTTTCCAGATTTTTCTGAAGTATTCCTGCTCATTATTTCTTATAGCACAATAGTGTTCCATTGCATTCATATACCATAACTTGCTCAGCCATTCCCCAATTGATGGGCATCCTCTCAATTTCCAATTCTTTGCCACCACAAAAAAAGCTGCTACAAACATTTTTGTATATGTGGGTCCTTTTCCCATCTCTTTGGGATAAAGCCCTAGAAGTGCTATTGCTGAATCAAAGGGTATGCACATTTTTGCAGCCCTTTGGGCATAGGTCCAAATTGTTCTTCAAAATGGTTGGATCATTTCACAACTCCACCAACAATGTATTAGTGTTCCAATTTTCCCACATCTTCTCCAACATTTATCATTTTCCTGTTTTGTCTTGTTGGCCAATCTGATAGGTGTGATGTGGTACCGCAGAGTTGTTTTGATTTGCATTTCTCTAATCAATAACGATTTAGAGCATTTTTTCATATGACTATAGATGGCTTTAATTTCTTCATCTGAGAACTGCCTGTTCATATCCTTTGACCATTTATCAATTGGGGAATGGCTTGTGTTCTTATAAATTTGTCTCAATTCTCTATATATTTTAGAAATGAGAGAGGGGCAGAGCCAAGATGGTGGAGTGAAAGCAGTGACTTGCTTCAGCTCTCCCCCAAACCCCTCCAAATACTAATAAAAAGTGGCTCTAAACAAATTCTGGAGCAGCAGAACCCACAAAAAGACAGAGTGAAACAAATTTGCAGCCCAAGACAACCTGGAAGATTGAAAAGAAAGGTGTATCGTGCGGGGCTGGGAGCACAGCATAGTGCAGTGTGGGCGGCAGGCCACAGGGAACCTGGAGCAAACCTCAGAAGACTGAATCACGGGAAGCTGTGGAGGTTTCCAGACTCCTCAATCCACCAATGCCAAAGACAACTTAGAAGGTCCGTGGGAAAGTCTGTCTCTGCCATGCTCAGAGAGGAAAGCGGGGTTTCAGCTCCGTTCCCCAAGAGAGGGGTTGGGGGGGAGCAGCTGCTTCCTGAGCTTCCAGCCCACAGACTGAGGGGGAATCCGGCAACTGATCAGAGGGGGATTGCAAGGATCTCTTTGACAGTGCTGAGGTAGGAATCTCTTGCTTTGCCTGTGCATATATCTGGGTCACAGTTCTGGGCGGTGGTGCTGGGGCGAGGAGGAGTGCTGGAGTAGAAGAGCTTGTAGTGGCTGTAAAAAGGAGCCCTTCCTCACAGTTACAGGACAGAAAGGAGTACTTGTGGTCACAGGCCAGGAAAGGAGTAAACACCTGGCCCCTTATCATACTATCTTGGAAGAACTGAAAATTTACAGGTCCCTACAAGTATCTCTGAAAACAGCTACACAAACCCCTGAAGCTTGGGACTGTACACTCTCCACATTGGAAGCAGACTCTTACCTTAACAAAGAGTTTAAAACTCAAGTAATTGGCTGGGATCATGAGCAAGCAGTGCAAAAAGTGTCAGGCGATATTATCTTACCTTGGTCAAAAAGAAGATCAAAGTATACAACCAGAAGAAGACAACAAAGTCAAAGCTCCTACATCCAAAGCCTCCAAGAAAAATGTGAATCAGTCTCAAGTCTTGGAAGAGCTCTAAAGGGATTTTGAGAAGCAAGTAAGGGAAGTAGAGGAAAAACTGGGAAGAGAAATGAGAGTGATGCAAGAAAATCATGAAAAACAAGTGAACAGCTTGCTAAAGGAGACTCAAAAAAATGCTGAAGAAAATAACACCTTAAAAAATAGCCTAACCTAAATGGCAAAAGAGGTCCAAAAAGCCAATGAGGAGAAAATGCCCTAAAAAAAAAATTGGCCAAATGGAAAAGGAAGTCCAAAAGATTACTGAAGAAAATACTTCCTTAAAAATTAGAATAGAGCAATTGGAAGCTAGTGACTTTATGAGAAATCAAGACACTGTAAAACAAATCCAAAAGAATGAAAAATTAGAAACAATGTGAAATATCTCATTGGAAAAACAACTGACCTGGAAAATAGATCCAGGAGAGAATTTAAAAATTATTGGACTATCTGAAAGCCATGATCAAAAAAAGAGCCTAGACATCATCTTTCAAGAAATTATCAAGGAAAACTGCCCTGATATATTAGAACCAGAGGGCAAAATAGAAATTGAAAGAATCCACAGATCTCCTCCTGAAAGAGATCCCAAAGGAAAACTCCTAGGAATATTGTAGCCAAATTCCAGAGTTCCCAGGTCAAGGAGAAAATATTACAAGCTGCCAGAAGGAAACAATTCAAGTACTGTGGAAACACAATCAGGATAACACAAGATTTAGCAGCTTCTACATTAAAGGACCGCAGGGCATGGAATATAATATTCGGAGGGCAAAGGAGATAGGATTACAACCAAGAATCACCTACCCAGCAAAACTGAGTATAATCCTTCAGGGGAAAAAATGGTCATTCAGTGAAATAGAGGACTTTCAAGCATTCCTGATGAAAAGACCAGAGCTGAATAGAAAATTTGACTTTCAAATACAGGACTCAAGTGGAACATGAAGAGGTAAACAGGAAAGAGAAATCATAAAGACTTATTAAGATTGAACTGTTTACATTCCTGCATGGAAAGATGATATTTATAACTCATGAGACCTTTGTCAGTATTAGGGTAGTTGGAGGAAAAATTATGATGTATATATAGATAGATAGAAAGGGCACAGGGTGAGTTGAAGATTAAGGGGTCATATCTGGAGAATAAAATTAAGGGATGAGAGAGGATGATACTGGAGAAGAAGAAGGGAGAGGTAGAATGGGGTAAATTATCTCACAAAAAAAAAACAGAAAAGAAAAGTCTCTTACAGTGGAGGGGAAACAGGGGAAGGTGAGAGGAATGAGTGAATCTTATTCTCATAGGATTTGGCTTGAGGAGGGAATAACATACACATTCAATTGGGTATGGAAATCTGTCTTACCCTACAGGAAAATAGGGGGAGAAGGGGACAAGAGAGCAGGGGATGATAGAGAGGAGGGCAGATTGGGAAAGGGGTAATCAGAAGAAATACTTCTGAGGAGGGACAGGGTCAAAAGAAAGAATAGAATAAATTGGAGGGCAGGATAGGATTAAGGGAAATAGAGTTAGTTTTTCACAACATGTCTAGTATGGAAGTGTTTTGCATAACTGCACTTGTATAACCTATATTGAATTGTTTGCCTTTTCAATGAGGGTGGGTGGGGAGGGAGGAAGAGAGAAAATTTGAAACTAAAGTTTTTAAAATATATGTTTAAAAAAATGTTTTCACATGCTACTGGGAAATAAGAAATACAGGAAATCGGGTACAGAAGTCTACCCTGCCCTACAGGAAAATAGAAGGGGAAGGGGATAACAGAAGAGGGGAGAGATATAAGATAGGACAGACTAGGTGAACGGATATTCAGAATGCATGCCATCTTGGGGTTGGGGGAGGGGTGAGATGGGGTGAAAATTTGGAACTCAAAAACTTGTGGAAGTGAATGTTGAAAACTAAAAATAAAAAGATTTATATTAAAAAAAAATGAGGCCTTTATCAGAGAGACTGGTTGTAAAACTTCTTTTCCAATTTTCTACCTTCCTCCTAATCTTAGTTGCATTGGCTTTGTGCAAAACCATTTCAATTTAATGCAATCAAAATTATCCATTTTGTTTTTCATAATGTTCTCTATCTCCTGTTTGGTCATGAATTCCTCTGTTCTCCATAGCTCTGATAGGTAAACTATTCCTTGTTCTCCCAATTTACTGATGGTATCAGCCTTTATATCTAAGTCATGAATCCATTCTGACTTTATTTTGCTACATGGTGTGAGATTTGGGTCTCTGCTTAGTTTCTTCCATACTCCTTTCCAGTTTTCCCAGCAGTTTTTTTCAAAGAGTTGGTTCTTATCCCAGAAGCTGGGGTCTTTGGGTTTATCAAATAACAGATTACTATAGTCATTGACTACTGTGTCTTGCATATTTAACCTATTCCACTGATCCTCCTCCCTATTTCTTAGCCAGTACCAAGCAGTTTTAATGACTGCTGCTTTATAATACAATTTAAGATCTGGAATTGTTAGGCCACCTTCCCCTGTATTTCTTTTCATTAGTTCCTTTTGATATTCTGGACCTTTTTTTTCCCAAATGAATCTTGTTATTATTTTTTCTAACTCTATAAGATAATTTCTTGGTAGTTTGATTGGTATGGCACTGAATAAGTAAATTAGCTTTGGTAAGATTGTCATTTTTCTTATATTAGCTCGGCCTACCCATGGGCAACTGATGTTTTCCCAACTATTTTGATCTGATTTTATTTGTGTGAAAAGTGTTTTGTAATTGTTTTCATAGAGTTCCTGGGTTTGTTTCAGGAGGTATACTCCTAAATATTTTATAATGCCTACAGTAAGTTTAAATGGGATTTCTCTTTCTATCTCTTGCTGTTGGGTTTTGTTGGTAAAATATAGAAATGCTGATGATTTATGTGCATTTATTTTACAGCCTGCAACTTTGCTAAAGTTGTTGCTTATTTCAAGTAGTCTTTTACTTGATTCTCTAGGATTCTCTAAGTATATCACCATGTCATCTGCAAAGAGTGATAGCTTTGTTGCTTCTTTGCCTATTCTAATGCCTTCAATTTCTTTTTCTTCTCTTATTGCTAAAGCTAAGGTTTCCAGTACAATATTGAATGACAGTGGTGATAATGGACATCCTTGTTTCAACTCCGATGTTATTGGAAATGCTTCTTGCCTGTCCCCATTATATAGAATGCTTGCTGAAGGTTTTAGATAGATGTTGTTTATTATTTTAAGGAAGACTCCATTTATACCTATGCTTTCTCGTGTTTTTAATTGGAATGGGTGTTGTATTTTATCAAAAGCTTTTTCTGCATCTATTGAGATGATGGTGTGGTTTCTAAGAAGAATTTTAAAATGCATTGGTATACATTTCTGTCCACCAATAGTTTAGTGAAAATTCATTAATTAAGGAAGAACTTTGTTTCTTTTTCTCCACCCCCACCCCAGCCTCTTTCCGTCCTCACAATTATTCATAAAAATCTTCTTTCATTGTTTCACTTCCTTGCCTAATAATCTTCAGTGGCTCCCTAGTTCCCATTCTAGAGCATTATACCTGAAAAAAATCTTAGATTAACAAATCCAACCTGCTTCTTTTATATGAAGACGAAGACCAGGCAGGCTGTGAATGTTCGGAGTCTAAATGAAGTATCCTAATTAACATACCAGGGCTTTTTCCTTTATGCTATCTCCATTTACTGGAGATATAAAATTCTCTTTTAAGAACATGTTCCCAACTTTGCAGTTATATTTTACTGCCTTCTTTTCCTTTACTTCTCTCTAGCTCCAACCTTCAGTGAATGAACATGTCTTAACAATTTTTCCACCATAATATTTAGATATCTACATATTCACGCATTCGAGTATGTATATGTGTGTGTGTGAGTGTAGAAATATATACACACACTGCGATTACTTCTTCTTCTCCATCTTCATGACCACTTCTTTAACTGAGAACATCACCTCATAGTTGCAATACTAGAAACAACCTCTTACTTGCTCTCCCTGCCTCCAGTTTTCCCTTGCCTCCAGCTTTCAAAAATTAATCATCCTTAAGCAGAACTCATCACATTATGCTATTGCTTACACATCAGTCTGTAGTAGCTGCCTATTATTTATTTAAAACTAACCCTCTCATCCTAACACTAGAGTACTTCTATCAGCTGGTCCTTTCATTGCTTTTTTGATCTTCACAACTACTGCACTCAAGCCACAGTAATCTGTTTATCATTGTTCTCACTCCTTTACTTAGCATCTCATCAGCACTTATACCTTCAGTTTATGACATATTACTTTGAATTTCTCTAAGAAGTTATGAAGAATCTTTAATAACATACTTTGATTTACAACTTTTATTCTCTTAAGTATATAAATTTTGTTTCTTCTAACTTGTTTCCAAATTCTCTGAAAACAAGATTATTTGTAATTCTTTAATATTAATGGGGATCAAGTTACAGGTATTGATTTGTAAGACTGGAAGAATTTTAAACTTTGAAGTGTGGGGGAATTCAGAAAAAAAAAGTAGTAGTCTCCAAATAAGTATTTTTAATAAATTATATTGTCACTCACAAGAGAAGGAAGAAGATAGCTGCTAGCAAGCAGGGGATATCTCAGTGTACAGACCCCATTTCTACAGTAGGCAGATCATGTCATAGAAGGAATTGTTCATATTCTGTGGAAGACCCAGAGCTCCTTTATGCTCAATATTATATATTATATGAGACAAAGAGCCAGTATAACATAATTAGTGACTGTCCTGTCATCTACAGCAGTGGGGTCAAACACAAATAGAAAAAAGGCCAGTAAAACCACACAAAAATCTATCTGATGGCTGCATATTCATTTAGATAAACACATATTAACATTATCTATGTTCTATTATATTTTGCCCATCATGTTAAATATTTCCCAATTATGTTTTAATATAGTCCCTGCTGAACCCAGGAGTGTTGCACAAGTGTCATGATTGACACTTCTGATCTATAAGACCGGTAAGGTAAAGATATTTTCTAAATTGCACAGTAAGATATGTGGAATGAGGTCCAGAGAGGTAAGGAATGTAACACTAAACTTACCATTCCAACATAAGGCTGAAAAGAGGAAGCAGGGGCTGGGACCAAGACAGTCTAACTGGTTTTAATTGGCTCATAAACTCTGAAGTAACTTTGTTTTTATATAGCTTCCACTTTTTTGTGGATTAATAGAAAAGAGACTTCACCTTAAGTATGATATCTTATTTTGTGGAACCTACAAAAACAAGTCTGGATCTGATTCACTATAGATTGATATTATTAATGAATAAAATTCCAAAAATTTAAAATACAGAGTATAAATGACTATAAAATAAATATGTATAGGTATGTATTCATTATGATCAAATTGGATTTAGAGTAGAGGAGCAAAGACGGTTAAGTATTAGGAAAACAGTATAATCATTAAAAAAACAACCATGATTTTATTAACAGTTGTAGAAAAAGAAAACAAGATCTTTGACAAAGTACAACATTTATTTTTTCCAAAAACAAAAGAAAAAAAACTGCAACCCTACCCATAGAAGAACCTTTTAAAATACAAGTAAAGTTGGACTTAAGTTAACCTGTAAATTTCTTTACAACTCTAAATCTTTGACCTTCTATTGAAGTTTCATTTTTTTAATTATTAAAAGTAGAGACAACAGACAAATCATTAGATTGTGAAAAAGCCAAATAATAAATAACAGGTTACTTGCAGCCCTGGTCCAGGAATTTTTATGGTCTGTCTTATTTTTATTTCACTCAATATTTCATTTATGTGGGAAATTTCCTGGCTAGAAACTACCTCTTCTGATAAAAAATGGCAACTCGTTGGTATCTTAGAGAATTGTCTGGGGCACCTGATAGGTTAAGTGATTTGTCCAGAGTCCCAGAAAAGAGTTCTTAAAACCAATATTTCATGCATACATACACACACACACACACACACACACACACACACACACACATTGAATTTCATTGAAGAGACACTCAATATTTGTTGAATGAATGGATAATTTAACACTAAAACATTTATTAAACATCTACTGTGCACTATTCTAGGTGATAATGATACAAAGACAAAAATGAAAACTTGCAACTAATTTCTGCTCTTAAGAAGCTTGTAGTGCATTAGAAATTTATCTGTGAATGTCCCTATTTTTATTTCTTGACCAGAATAATCTTCCTTCCCATAAATTTGGTTATGTTACTCCACTGATTAAAAATCTCCAGTTTTTCCCTAATACCTTTCAAATAAAGTTCAGATTGCTCTATCTTCTATTTATTCAAGGCCCTCTACAACCTGGCATCACTCTACCTTTCAAATCATGTCTAAGACTCTTCCCAAGAAAATCCAAGGTCATCTAGTGCATCCTGAGTTATTGCCAGTCATCTAGATCTTTATCTTTCAAGTGGACTCCAATGACTCTGGAGGAGAGACCAAGGCTGAGGACTTTGAACAGCTTTGCCTCACTGAAATTCAATTCATATGAAAGTCAAGACATCACACTCCTGATGTCTGTTCCTCTTGAAGAATGAAGGATGAACAATAAAAACAAACTTTGATTCAGTATAAAAAATTCACACTGCAAATGAATCTTAAAATGAAACATATTCCATGGCAGTTGAATTAATGATTTAAAATATTTTGCCCATTGCCTAAATAAATAAAACCATTGTATTACCCTTTTTTAGGATTTCATTTTTATTTATATTTTTTTTTTGGAGATGTCTTAGATGCTTGTGTTGCTGGGAAGGGATAAGTTTATCAATATTAGTCATTGCTCAATATGGCTGCTATTATGTACAATATTCTACTGGTTCTGCTCACTTCACTCAGCATCAGAAAGTACAAACCTTTTCAGGTTTTTCTGAAGTTAGCTTGTTCATCATTTCTTATAGCACAGTTGCATTCCATTACATTCATATGCCACAATTTGTTCAGCCATTCCCCAATTGATAAGCATGCTTTCAATTTCCAATAATTGGCCACCAGAAAAAGACCTGCTATAAATATTTTTTATACATGTGAGTCATTTTCCCATTTGTATCATCTCTTTGGGATTCAGTCCCAGAAGTACTATTGCTGGGCCAAAGGGTATGGACATTTTTATAGCCCTTTGGGCATAGTTCCAAACTGCTCTCCAAAATGGTTGGATCATTTCACAACTCCACCAACAATGCTTTAGTATTCCAATTTTCCCACATCTTCTCCAACATTTATCATTTTCTTGTTTTGTCATCTTGGCCATTCTGATAGGTGTGAGGTGGTACGTCAGAATTGTTTTGATTTGCATTTTTCTGATCAGTAGTGATTTAGAGCATTTTTTCATGTAACTATATATAGATGACTTTAATTTCTTCATATGAGAACTGCCTGTTCATATCCTTTGACCATTTATCAATGGGGGAATGACTTGTATTTTTATGAGTTTGATTTAATTCTCTATATGTTTTAGAAATGAGGCCCTTATCAGAGACACTGGTTGTAAAAATTCATTCCCAATTTTCTACTTTCCTTTTAATTTTGATTGCATTGGCTTTGTTTGTGTAAAACCTTTTCAATTTAAAATAATCAAAGTTATCCATTTTGTATTTCATAATGTTCTCTATCTCTTCTTTGGTCATGAATTTTTTTGCTCTCCATAAATCTGATAAGTAAATTATTCCTTGCTCTCCAAGTTTGCTTACAGTTTCAGCCTTTATATCCAAATCATGAACCCATTTTGAATTTATTTTGGTATATGGTGTGAGATTTTGATTTATGCCAAGTTTGTGCCACATTCTTTTCCAGTTTTCACAGCAGTTGTTGTCAAATAGTGAGTTCTTATGCCAGAAGCTGCGGTCTTTGGGAATATCAAACAGAAGATTACTGTAGTCATTGAATACTGTGTCATTCATATTTAGCATATTCCACTGATCCACCATTCTATTTCTTAGTAAATACCAAGTAGTTTTAATGATTGCTGCTTTATAATACAATTTAAGGTCTGGAACAGCTACACCACTTCCCTTGCATTTCTTTTCATTTGTTTCCTTGGTATTCTGGACATTTTGTTATTCCAAATGAATGTTGTTATTATTTTTTTCTAAAATTATGAAATATTTTTTGGTAGTTTGATTGGTATGGCACTGAATAAGTAAATTAGCTTGGTCGAATTGTCATTTTTATTATGTAAGATCAGCCTACACGTGAGCAACTGATATTTTTCCAATTATTTAGATCTGACTTTATTTGTGTGAATAAGAGTTTTGTAATTGTGTTCCTGGGTTTGTTTCAGGAGGTAGACTCATAAATATTTTATCATGTCTACAGTAAGTTTAAACAGAATTTCTCTTTCTATCTCTTGATGTTGGGCTTCGTTGGTTATATATAGAACTGCTGGTGATTTTTGTGGGTTTATTTTATAGCCTGCAATTTTGCTAAAGTTGTTTATTATTTCAAGTAATTTTTCACTTGATTCTCTAGGATTCTCTAAGTATATCATCAATATAGTAAAATTGTATGTGTTATGATCATTCTGTAATTGCAGCTTGATAAAGCCATTTAAGGATAGATTGGATTTGGATTGGGAAATGGAATGTAATTATATTTGTTATAATATTATATATGATAATATAATTATATTGTTATATAAATCCATGAATATATTATATATGAATATGTAATAAGTAATATGATATAATTGCAATTATGTGTTATAACTGTATAATAATACAACATATTATTATATATGTATATATAAACATTCTCTATCATAATATGTAGCTATATAAAATATCTTAACATCGCCAGTGACCATGATGGTGTGGAAACTCATCTAAAGCCAGATATCCTGGAGAATGAAGTTAACTGGGCTTTAGGAAGTATTGCTAACAGAAAGTCCAGTAAAGGTGACAGAATTAGAGATGAACTACTTAAAATCCTAAAAGATGTTGGTGTTAACATGCTGTACTTAATGTACCAGCAAATTTGGAAGCTCAACCATGGCTATTGGATTGGAAGGATCAACTTATGTCCCAATGCTAATGAAGGGTAAGGTCAAAGATGTTCAAATTGCTGAACAAGTGTGCTCATTTCACATGCCAGAAGAGTTATTCTTAAGATTCTGTAAGCAAGGCTCAGCAATATGTGAAATGATAATTATCACAAGTGCAGGTTGGTTTTCAAAGAGCAGAGGAAGTAGAGACCAAATTGCCAACCTTCACTGGATTACAGAGGAAGCAAAGGAATTCCAGGGGGAAAAAAATCTTCTGCTTCATTGACTTACACAAAAGACTTTGTATGGATCACAACAAAATGTGGCAGGTCCTCAAAGAGAAGAGATTACTTATCTATCCCCTGAGGAACCAGTATGTGGGTCAAGAAACAACAGTCAGAACCAAACATGGAACAACTCATTGGTTTAAGATTTGGAAAATAATTATAAAAAGGCTTTCTCAGTCTCTCTCTTTTTCTCTCTCCATATAAATGTGTGTGTGTGTGTGTGTGTGTGTGTGTGTGTATGTGTGTCAGTGTGTCTGTGTGTTTCTGTGTGTGTATGTATAGATCTGAGTACATCATGAGAAATTCTAGGCTGGATAAATCAAAAGCCAAAATTAAAGCTGATGAGAGAAACACTGGACATCTCAGATATGCAAATGATACCACTCAGACGGCAGAAAATAAAAAATTAAGAAGCCTCTTGAAGAGGTAAAAGAGGAGAGCTTTTAAGCTGGATTGCAAAAAAAATCATGGCAAATGGTTCTATAATTTCCTGACAAATAGAGGGAAAATAAATGGAAACAGTGTCAGATTTTGAAATCTTGGGCTCAAAGATTAACTGCAGTGACTGAAGTCATAAAATTAGAAGACACTTGCTTCTTGGAAGGAAATCTATAGAATATCTGGACAACATACTAAAAAGCAGAGGCACCACCTTATCAAGAAAGGTCCATCCATATAAGCAAAGTTTTGCTTTTTCCAGTAGCAATGTATAGTTACAAGAGTTGGACTATAAGGAAAGCTGAGCTTTTAACTATGGTGCTGGAAATTACTTTTGAGAGTCCCTTGGAAAGCAAGGAGGTCATAATAGTCAACACTTAAAGAAATTAATTCAAATTGCTCATTGGAAGTACAAATGTTAAAGCTGAAATTTACATGCTTTGGACACGTGATAATATGACGTGACTCATTGGAAAACACCTGATTTTGGAAAGACTGAAGGCAAAAAGGACAATATAAGATAGATAGAGTCATGGAATCAATGAACATGAGCTTCAATAGACTTTGGGAAATAGTAAAGAATGGAAGGGTCTGGTGTTCTATGGTCAGTGGGGTCATGAAGAGTTAAACATAGCTGAATGAACAATAGAAATTATATATGATATAGCAGTGTATATTTCTATGTTGGTTGGTTAGTTGGTTGGTTGGTTTGGTTGTTGTCCTTTATTCTTGAAAGACCAAAATTACATCACTATGATAGAGTCAGGTTTCAATGTGTCTGACTGTGCTGATCAGCACCTTCACTGATATGTGCATAGCATGCTGAGTGGTCCTGTGCCAGTGTCTCTCCCATGTCACATAATCAATTCCAATTTTTTAATTTTTTTTATGTGAAGCAATTGGGGTTAAATGACTTGCCCAGAGTCACACCAGCTAGTGAATGTTATGTATCTGAGGCCACATTTGAACTCAGATCCTCTTGACTCCAGGGCCAGTGTTCCATCCACTGTTTCCCAGCTGCCCCAATTCCAAAGTTCTTAAGAGAGACCTTGAGAGTGTCTTTGCATCACTTCTTCTGACCACCATGTGAATGCTTACTTTGTGTGAGTTCACCATAGAATAGTGTTTTTTGTGTGTTTTCCACACATGTATATAATGTATATATGTATAAGCATATGTATATGCATGTGTGTATGTATATTCCATTCCACCACCTTAATATCCCACCTATCCTTAAATTCATTGTTAAAGCAGCAATTATAAAAAGGATGAGAATAGTTTACCACAATAAAATGATTATACACATATGTCCTCATAATAACCCTGAAAAATAAGTAATATTAAAAGTTTAAGTTAAGCACTTACTATATAAAAAGCACTTTGCTACGTTCTAAGGGAAATACATGTAGGTCAGAAAGACTCTTTGGCAGCGCTAACAAATCTTCCATTTCTGAACTAATATTGCACATATGGAAATATGAGGTAAGAGTTTAGACTGTTATACATACACACACATTTTTGCTTAATGTTGTTAAAGTCATCTCTGTGGTTGATTTTTTTAAAGGAATCTTTTTTAAAAACAATGAAGGAAAAGTTTTTGTTTGTTTTTCAGGAGAACTTTTAAAGGACCAAGTTAAATTTTTCTTTAGTATCATCAATTATATGATCAGTTATATATAGTCTATTGTAGAAAATCACTTGTAAATGTCTGTATGTTCCCATATATAGAAATGCATAGCTATGTCTCTATCTATAGGTACATATCTCCACCTTTCTATTTAGCTATCTGTATATGGGGTGTTTAGGAAGGACTACTTCTGGTGTGAGGGTTTGCTGAGCCTTTTTCAGGTCTGCTTATCCCCCTTTGGCATGCACCTTCACCCACCTCTCACCTGTCACTCCAAGAAGCTGTAGCATATGCAGCTGCCACACCCTGCTAAACCAAAAGGCTTCAAACCCATTGGTGATTTAGGGGGATCTCTATCCCAAGCATGTGAAGATGCCCCTGGTAGATGAGAACAATTTGTTCCAATGTCAATGAAAGTGGTTGAAACAGGCACTTTGGAGTGCTTAGAGCTTGGTCACACATTGAAGATGTGAAAATCATCCATTGCATGCCAGGTCAACTCCACTTATCCTGACTTTTGGCTTGCCATTGGTCTTTAAGAAGAGAATCTAAAAGAAGAGAATGAGATTAATGACTTTGTGTAACTTTGTTTATCTTCAAATCACACACAAATGATGGCATGGATCCTCTTTGAAAAGTTAGGAACATAAGCATCACTGGATTTAATTGATGACTGCATGATTCTAGCAATTGAATCTTATTGTTTCCCTCACTTAATAAAAAACCATGCAAGTACAAGACCATACTAGGCAGTAGGGGAAATGAAAATATAAATGAGAAATATTCTCTGCCCTCAAGTAACTGACAATTTACTAGAGTAGGGAGGGGAGAGAGCATCACAAGAGATTCCCAGTTAGAAAAAAAAATGGGGGGGGCATTGGGGAAAGACCCTGAGAAGTCTTCTTGATAGAAGTGGTATTTTAACTGTTTTTTTAAAGAATGGTTAATTTAATCAGAAGGTGATAGATGTAGAAAATATTCTAATTTCATAAACCTAGGTGAAGCAAAATATTGAGGTATTAAAATATGCAATGCCAGAAAGTCAAGATTACCAGGGAACAGAGATTGCATGAAAGGGTGTAGAGTAACATATGGCTGCAAAAGGAGACTGGAGCCATAAGACAGAGGGCCATGAATTCCAGAAAACAAAAAAAAAAATTGGACTTTGCCTAGTTTGCAATAAGAAAACATTAAAAATTTCCAGTGGCAGGAGTGACATGATCATTTTACCCATAAGTGATCACTCTGGCATCAGTGGAAAGTAGGAATTTTGAAGAGAAAGAAATTTAAGGCAGAGACCAGTTAGAAGTCTAATGAATTAATTTAAGTGAATGATAATGACAGACAAAAACAGAGCAGTGATAGTAAGAATGTTCAGTCTTGCCTGACTTTTCATGACCCCATGGATCATAGAACACCAATGTTATCCATAGGGTTTTCTTGGCAAAAATAGTAGAGTGGTTTGCCATTGTCTTCTCCAGTGGGTCACCTTTTGTCAGGACTCTTCACTATAACATGTCTGTCTTGGGTCACCCTGAATGATATCTCATACTTTCATTGAACTAAAAAAGCCCCTGTACCTTGAGAAGGCAGTGATTCAGAAGCAGTTAGAATCTCTCTCTGAATAATGATACAAACATAAAAGGTAATGAAGATCTAGAACTGGTAAATTAGATAACAGTATATTAAAAATGTAACTAACTTTAAGGTTAATCTGTATCAACATTAAAGTGAAGAGTATTTTGCTTATTTGAAAAAAATGAAAAAAAAAGTATGAACCATGCTTTCAGTATTTTAGATTAGGCACATGAATTGTTGTTGTTTTGTAAAAACTACAAACACTTATTTTCCCATTTTCCCTGATTTTTATCTTATCACTTTAAATCCTGTATAAAGATTTCTTCTTTCCTTCTTTCTTTCTTCTTTCTTCTTTCTTTCTTTCTTTCTTTCTTTCTTTCTTTCTTTCTTTCTTTCTTTCTTTCTTTCTTTCTTTCTTTCTTTCTTTCCTTCTTTCTTTCCTCTACTAGGCCAGGCTAAAATAACATGTAATAACAAAGTGTGAAATATTTAAGAAAGACAATATCTCAGCAAGGTTTGAATATTTCTTGTTTTTTAAGTATTTGGTATTCATGTTGAAATTTTAGCCCTAGGCATTGGAAGTGAGAACACATTTAGTGGCAACATCTCAACATCAGTCAGCAAACTAGTGGTGGAAATTATGGACAAATTTGAGGAGCTGTTCAGCTGGCACAGAGTTTAATGGGAGTTTGACACTGAACTGGAAAGATATGTGTCTCAACTCAGCTGGAGAGATTGTGTGTGGGAAGAACATTTTCCCTTATGGAAGGAGATGGGAATTATCAATTTTTTGCAGTATAAAAATACAAAAGAAGGAGTTTGCTTAATCTCACTAAAATTTGTCTAAATTAGTTGTACAGTAGAGTTTCCAGATGATATGACAAAAGACTAGAGAAAAACCTTTAGGAGAAAATCTAACAGCATGGAAAATGAATGGCCTCTATGTGAACGTCACATAAAATTATTTAAATTATGGGTACTAGAGATGGGTTTGGGCTTTGGGTTCTTTGAGTAACAAATCCATAGTCAGAATGAACAGTGTCAGTTTATCATTTTATCTTCTAGGAGTGAGAATTGGAAGATGCAAGCAGAATGCTGAGATAAATTTGAGTCATTTGCTGGAACATGAATACAAATAATGAATTTAAAGTGGAACTTAGTGGTCACTGAAGACAAGTGTGGAAGATATTATATAAGACTTAGGACTGAAAGGGAAAGAAACAAAAACTAAAAAATGAGAGTTAAAATGCATAATGGCTTTTTTAAGGTCAAGGATTAAAAAAAAGTCAAACAAGGAAGGAGATTTAACTACTAAAATACATTTTAAAACAATGAAGATAAAAGATGTGGATTAAAAAACTCTGTATGTCCCTGATAGTAAGAAAAATCTGCTACCAGAAGACAATGAAAAAAAAGGATAAGGCTTCAGAGGACAGAGATTAACTGTTAACTATTTCAATCCATTATTGTGAAGCAATAGAAGTAATCCCAGCAACAACAGGGGAAAACATATGTCTTAAAGACTGTGTAGGAAATGGACGTACTGCAGTCAGTAGGATCTTATTGCACACCTCCTTAAGATTATTAAGGAAATACCAGCTTTCATTTCAGAATTACTTGCTATATAACATGGGAGAAATAACTAGACAGTAGAGATCCCTGAGAATTTTAAAAGGGTAAACGTTTTGCCCATCCTTAAAAAAATAGGAACAAATAAAATAGCCTTGTTATACATAGGTCAGTTTATAAGAAATAAACTGGGGTGATACTAAAAGAAATCATTGAACATTCAATTTGCTATTGCCTTGAAGAAGATAAATTATTATAAAACAACAAGCCTGGTTTTTGGAAGAACAATTCATGATGAATTGATTTACTTTCCTTCTGTGAAAAAATGGCAGGTACAACAGACAAAAGAAATCACAGATGGGATCTACCTTGATACAAGAAGTCTGACTTTTCACTGAAAGTCTAACCAATGAACCATGCTCTTGATCTTAGTGTCAAGTATATACTTGACTTCCTTCAATTCAACTCAATTCAATCCAAACATCTGTCAAGTGCCTAAGTGTCAATTAACATAGGACTAGGGATGCAAAAATAAATAGTTCTTGCCCTTAAGGATTTTTCATGCAGGGGAGTGGGCTGGCAATATAAGTACATATATTTAAAAGAATAAAGAGTAGGTGAATTGAAGGCTTTCCTTGGAGTCGGGAAGGTAAGAGATCAAATCCACCTTCAGGTACTTACTGGCTCTGTGACATTGGGCAAATCACTTTAACTCTCTCCTTCTCGTCTCTAAAATGCATATAATAAAAGGACCTAACTCCCAGGATAAGTGTCACAGTGGATAGAGCATCTGCCCCTAATTCGGGAGAAACTAAGTTCACATCTGGCCTCAGACACATAACACTTCCTAGCTGTGTGACCCTGGGCAACTCACTTAACCTCCTTGCCTAGCAAAAAAAAAAAAAACCCATCAAGTTAAACAATATTTTTAAAGTCCTTTGCAAACCATCAATTATTATATAAAAGCTAGCTATTGTTATTATCACTGTTATTGTTATTAAAGACAAAGCATACACAAAATATTTTTTGGTTATAGGACACAGAAACATAATATCACATTTGAGTTGAAACTTGCTGGAAGCTAGGCCTTTGCTTTTAGATCTTACTTGCCATCCAATTATAGTAAATTCATGGTCCATACCTGTCTTCTGGAATAACCTTGTCCATACATTTAAAATTAAGCAAAGCTTCCTTCATTAAGTCCTAGCACACTGTGACAATCCAGATTACTAGTCATATCAAGTACCACAAAAAAGAACTTCACCCTGATTCTTATATTTCTGACCTGCACCTAGCACATAGATTCCAACTATTATTGCCTTGATTCAGCACCTGCTGCTTCTATCTTTGATGCCATTCAAGACCTTGTATTTCCTTTTGCTTTCCTGACAGCTCTGAGGCCTCACAGTTAAGTGGATAAATGAAGCATTTGAAGGCTAAATCCCAGGAGTAATTATCAGTGACTTTGCATCATCCTGGGGAGAGAAATTGAATGGTGTCACATGAATATCAGGACTGGGACTTGTTCTTTTCAATATTTTTATTGATGATTTCAACAAAGAAATTGAGAGTATGCCAATTCAATTTATAAATAATAGTAAATTAAGTCAGGTTGCTAATACTATGGAAGACAAAAATAAAATTAGACAGACCCTGTATACCAGGGAATAGAAGAATGGAATCCAACAAGGACACACACTAAGCATTCATCCTTGGGAACAAAACTCAAACAATACAAAAGAAGAATGAATAAGAAAAGTGTAGGGAAAAGGACATAATGAAAAACTTAAAGCTCAGATTCTTAACTCTTTATGTCATGGAACTCTTTACAATCCAGGGAAATTTATAGATACCTTTTCAGAGCACTGTTTTGACTTAATAATAATAATAACAGTAATAATAGAAAAAATGCATACATATATAGACAGAAACTTTACATAAAGTAAAATTGGTGTATCCTTGGTTTAGAACTTCTGTACTAAAGTGTCTTAGTTGAACTTCAGTAGTTTGTTGTCACGGAGGAATATAAAAATTAAACAACAAACAAAAAACACGTCCTGATATATCCAGCATGTATTTAACATTACATAAGTTCAGATGATTGTTAAACAAAATACACTTTCCTCTTTTCAATATTTTGAAATATCTCTAATCCATATTAATCATTCCCTTAAAATAATATTTTATGATACTCCTAAAGACTACATTTTTGAAAGGATATGAGCAAACTGAGAAGGGTAGAGAGAATAAAAAAGGTGATTAAAGTATTAAAATAGGACCAGTGAAAAAAGGTAAAAGGAAATGGGACTATTTTGGCAAAAATGAAAAAAAGAAAGGGAGAGAATTAAAGAGAACCTCCAGCTTCCATCTACATCATACAACTGGCCAGTTCTTCTTTCTTATTTATTTATTTTGAGTTATCAATAGTCACTTCCATGAGCTTTGAGGTTAACATTTTTCTCCCCCTTCTTTGCCACCTCTCTCCCCAAGACAGCATGCAATCTGATATAGGCTACACATATACATTCCTATTAAACATATTTTCACATTAGTGATGTTGTAAGGAAGAATTAGAAGCAATAGGAAGAACCATTAAAAAGGGCAAACAAAACAAAACAGAAGAAAAAAATGGCAAATATTATATCTTGATCTACATTCAAATTCCATAGTTTTTTATTTGGCTGTGGATAGCATTTTCCATAATGAGACCTTTGGAAATGCCTTACATCCTTGCATTGCTGAGAATGGTACATCTATCAAAATTAGTCATTGCATAAAGTAGCTGCATAATGTTCTCCTGGTTCTGCTTACTTCATTCAGCATCAGTCCATACAAGTCTTTCCAGGTTTTTCTGAAGTCAGCCTGCTAATCATTTCTTATAGGACAATAGTATTCCATTACACGATAGGCATCAACTCAATTTCCAATTCTTTGCCACAACAAGAAGAGCTTCTGTAAATATCTTTGTACATGTGGGTAATTTTTTCATTTGTAAGATCTCTTTGTGTTTTCTCCAGAAGTCTGTGATACCTAACTTTTCTAATATTCTATACACCTCCTTAACTTCTTTCTTGTTTATTTTGTGGTTAGATTTATTTAGTTCACAGAGGGGGAGTTAGAGGTCCCACACTAGTATAGTTTTACTGTCTATTTCTTCCTGTAACTCCCTGAATTCTCCTCTAAGAATTTGGATGCATCATTTGGTGCATATATGTTTAGTAATGATATTACTTCATTGTCTATGGTGCCTTTTAGCAGGATGTAGTTTCCTTCCTTATCTTTTTTGATAAGATCTATTTTTGCTTTTGCTTTGTCAGGATTGCTACACCTGCTTTTTTTTTTTTTTACTTCAGCTGAAGCATAGCATAATATATTCTGCTCCAGCCTTTTACCTTTACCCTATATGTGTCACTGTTTTTCAAATGTGTTCCCTGTAAAGAACATATTATAGGATTATGGTTTTTAATCCATTCTGCTATCTGTTTCCATTTTATAGAAGAGTTCATCCCATTCACATTGATAGTTATGATTACTATCTGGGTCTTTTTCTCCATTGTTTCATCCTCCCCGTTTATGCTTTTATTTCTCCTTTCTCCTTCCCCCACCACTAGTATTTTGCTTTTGACCACCACCTTCTTCAGTCTCTCCTCCTTTCTATTAGTCCTTTCCCTTTTCTTCCCCTTTACCCTTACTGGTTCTTCCCTTCCTTTTATCCCCCCCTCCGTTTTCTTACCCTTTTTCCCTCCTACTTCCTATAGGGCAAGTTAGATTTCTATACCTAACTGATTATGTTGTTCCCTTCTTGAGCCAAATCTGATGAGAGTAAGGTTCAAAAAATGCTCACTCCCCCTGCCTTCTTTCCCTCTGCTATAATAGGTTTTTGTGTCTTTTCCTGTAATGTAATTTGTGCTTCTCTGCCTCCTCCTTTCTCAATATATTTTCTTAGATCAGACTAATCTACTTACTTGGATCCATTTAACCCACTTCATTAGATTTTTTTTATCATATTATCAAATCAATTTATATCCACCCCCTTTATGTATATTCCTTTAACATGGTGTAATAACAATACAGTTCTCAAGAGTTGCAAGTGTCATCTTCCCTTGTAGGGATGTAGAAAGTTTGCCCTTATTAACAACATATTGTATCTTTCTGTTCCATTTACCTTTTTATGTCTCTTTTGAATCTTTACTTGAAGATCAAATTTATTGTTGAGTTGTGGTCTTTTAATCAGGAAGGTATGGAAGTCCCCTGTTTCATTGAATATCCATCTTCTACCTTGAAATTTCATGGCATAGTTGATCTTTGGCTAAGCTTCTTTGCCTTACAGAATATCATGTTCCACACCTTTCCATCTTTTAATGTAGAAGCTGCAAGGTCCTGTGTAATCCTGACTGTTGTTCCATGATGTTTAAATTACATTTTTCTGGCTGCTTGCAGTATTTTTTCTTTCATCTGGTGATTTTGGAATTTAGCTATTTTATTTCTTGGCGTTTTCAATTTGAGATCTCTTTCAGGTGGTAAGCAGTGAGCAGTGGATTCTTTCTATGGTCATTTTACCTTCTTGTTCCAGGACTTCAAGGCAGTTTTCCTTTTTTGACTTCCTCAAAGATATTGTCCAGACTCTTTTTTTCATCATAATTTTCAGGTAGTCAAATAATTTTTAAGTTGTCTCTACTTGATAGATTTTCCAGGTCAGTTGTTTTACAAATGAGGTATTTTACATTTTCATCTATTTTTTCGATTTTTTTTTCTGTTTGACTTATTCTTGCTCTCTCATAGAGACATTAGTTTCCATTTGTCCAATTCTAATTTTTAACAGATTGTTTTCTTCTGTTAGTTTTTTTTTTTGCTTCCTTCTCCAATTGGCCAATTGCATTTCTGAGGGCTTCGTTTTCTTCAGTGTACTTTTGTTCCAGTTGGCCAATTGTGTTTTCTACAGACTTGTTTTCTTCAGTGCACATTTTTGGCAATTTGCCAATTGTAGTTTTAAAGGACTCTTTTACATCTCTCATTTAACTTTTAAAATCTTTCTTGAGCTATTCTAATAAGGCTTTTGGGACTTCAGACCAGTTCATAGTCCCTTTTGATGTTGCAGATGTAGGTTTGTTGACAATGTTGTCCTCTTCAGAATTTCTGTCTTGATCTTCACTCTTCTCATAATATGAATCTATGGTGTTTCTTTTTACTCATAGTGTTTCTTTATTCTTTGGCCTTTAAAGAGATTGAGCGCTCCTGCTGGGGAGCAGAAGGCACTAACCCAAGCTTCTTGTGTTAGGAGCCTAGATCTTGGTCACTGGCTTTGTGTGCTGGGGCCTCTGATGTTGGCAGTTGGAGGCTGTAGGGTTCGGGCAGCTTACCTCCTGTTGGGCTGGAATCAGCAAGGCTGGAACTTTCAGGCAATTCTAAGCAGCCTGCTTTTCCTTTCCTTTAGCTTTCTTCAGCTCCTTTGAGATGGATGTTGCAGGGTGTTTATCTGCTTGAGGCCCTTTGTAGTGCTTCTTCCCTTAGTTTTGCTGAAGTACTGGGAGACTCCTTTGCTGTAGAATGCTATGGCACTTAGTGATTTTCTAAGGTGGCTTCCACTGGTTCCCCCACCCTCACTGAGGCACTCGTATGTCCAGGTGTTGGTTTTTGCCTGTTCTACCACCTTGGCTTCAGAATCTCCTCCTGGTTAGCAGTTAGAGGCTGTATGGTTCTAACAGCTTACCTGGTGTTGGGCTGGAATCAGCAAGTCTGGAACTTTAGTAGGACTCCAGGTTGCTTTTTTCAGCTCCTTTCAGATGAATGCCGCAGGGTACTTATCCAACTCAGGCCCTTTGTAGTGCTGCTTCCCTTACTTTTGCTGAAGCACTGGGAGACAGATTTGCTGTAGAATGCAAAGTCAGCAGGATCTCCTGCTGGTGTGCTAAAGTGAGGCTGGGCTACTGCTCTCCTGCTCCCCACCTTTCTTCTGGTTTAGCTGTTCCAGGGTTTTTTCTGGAGTGAAATATTTCTGGGTTTTCCGAGTTTGATAGGGGAGGGTGAGAGCTGTTCCCTTTTTACTGCACCATCTTGGCTTCCTGAAGTGGAAATCCTATAAGGTCTCTTTGAAATACAGCCCTAGATGTGCTATTGCTAGATCAAAAGGTATACACATTTTTATAGCCCTTCGAGCATAGTTACAAATTGCTCTCTAAAATGGTTGGATCATTTCACAACTCCACCAACAATGCATTAGTGTTCCAATTTTCCCACATCTTCTCCAACATTTATCATTTTCCAATTTTGTCATATTGGCCAATCTGATAGATATGATATGGTACCACAGAGTTGCTCTGATTTCAGTTTCTCTAATCAATAGTGATTTAGAGTACTTTTTCATATAACTATAGATGGCTTTAATTTCTTCACCTGAGAACTGCCAGTTCATATCCTTTGATCATTTATCAATGGGGAAATGACTTGTGTTCTTTTAAATTGATATAATTCTCTATGTATTTTAGAAATGAGGACCTTATCAGAGAGACTGATTGCAAAAGTTCTTTCCCAATTTTCTACTTTCCTTCTAATCTTGGTTGAATTGGCTTTGTTTGTGAAAAACTTTCCAATTTAACAAAATCAAAGTTATCCATTTTAAATTTCATAATGTTCTCTATCTCCTGTTTGGTCATGAATTCTTCTGTCCTCCATAAATCTGATAGGAAACCTACTGCTTACTCTCTCAGTTTGCTTATAGTATCAACCTTTATATTTAAATCATGAAGTCATTTTGACTTTATTTTGGTATATGCCGTGAGATTTTCATCTATGTCCAGGTTCTACCATACTCTTTTCCAGTTTTCCCACCAGTTATACTCAAATAGTGAGTTCTTATGCCAGAAGCTGGAATCTTTGGGTTTATCCAGCAGAAGATTATTGTAGTCATTAAATACTGTGTCTTTCATAGCTAGCTTATTCCACTGATTCAACACTCTATTTCTTCATGAGTACCAAGTTGTTTTAATGATTGCTGCTTTATAATATAGTTTAAGATCTGGAACAGCTAGGCCAGCTTCCCCTGCATTTCTTTTCATTTGATCCATTGGTATTCTAGGCCTTTTATTATTCCAAATGAATGTTGGTATTATTTTTTCTAACTCTATAAATTTTTTTTTGGTAGTTTGATTGGAATGGCAGTGATTAAGTAAATTTCTTTAGGTAAAATTGTCATTTTTATCATATTAGCTCAGCCTACCCATGAGCAACTGATGGTTTTCTAGTTATTTAGATCTGACTTTACTTCTGTGGAAAGTGTTTGTAATTGTGTTCATAGAGTTCCTGGCTTTGTTTTGGGAGGTAGACTCCTAAATATTTTATAATATCTACATTAAGTTTAAATGGAATTTTTCTTTCTATCTTTTGCTGTTGGGCTTTGCTGGTAATATATAGACATGCCAATAATTTATGTGGATTTATTTTATTGCCTTCAACTTTGCTAAAGTTGTTTATTATTAAAAGTAGTTTTTTTACTTGATTCTCTAGGATTCTCTAAATATATCATCATGTCATCTGCAAAGAGTGATAGCTTTTTTTCTTCTTTGCCTATTAATACCTTCAATTTCTTTTTCTTCTATTGCTAAAGCTAATGTTTCCAGTGCAATACTGAATAACAGTGGTGATAATGGACATCCTTGTTTCATCCCTGATCTTATTGGAAATGCTTCTAGCTCGTCCCCATTACTTATGATGCTTGCTGAAGGTTTTAGGTGGATGCTACATATTACTTTAAGGAAGACACCATTTATTCCTTTGCTCTCTAGTGTTTTTAATAGGAATGGGTGTTGTATTTTTTCAAAAGTCTTCTCTGCATCTATTGGGATGATCATGTGGATTCTGTTAGGTTTGTTGTTGATATGATGAATTATGCTAGTAGTTTCCCTACTACTGAGCCAGCCCGGCTTTCATGATATATATTCTACCTAGTCACAGTGTATTATTCCTGTGATAAGTTGCTGTAATCTATTTGCTAATATTTTATTGAAAATTTTGCCATCTATTTTCATTAGGGAAATTGGATTATAATTTTCTTCCTCTCTTTTGACTCTTCCCAGTTTAGGTATCAGCATCATATTTGTATCACAGAAAGAATTTGGTAAGACTCCTTCTCCTCTTTTCCCCAAATAGTTTATATCATATTTAAATTAATTTTTCTTCAACTGTTTGATAGAATTTAATTGTAAATCTGTATGGACCTAGAGATTTTTTCCTAAGGAGTTCATCAATGGCTTGTTCAATTTCTTTTTCTGAGATGGGGTTATTTAAGTATTTTACTTCCTTTTCTGTTAACTGCAATTTATATGTGTTTTTTCTTCAATCAAAACCATGTACTTTTATTCATTATTTTTATTTCAATACCCACCTAAAAAATGGGTATTCTAATTTTGGGAGAATATAAATTTCAACATGTGTATTTAAGACTATGGTTTACAAATTTTCTCCCTTCCTCCCTCCCCACCCACCTTCACTGAAAAGCAAGCATCTCAAAACAGGTTATAGATGCATAGCCACACAAAACATTTTCTTAGTAGTCATATTGTGAAAAATTAAGTATATTTCCCTTCATCCTATACTAACCCCCATTTATTCTATTCTCTCTTTTGACCCTGACCTTCCTCAGAAATATTTGCTTCTGGTTATTCCCTCCCCCAATCTGCCCTCTCCCCTCTCAACCCCTTGCTCTCTTGTACCCTTCCTCCCTTGTTTTCCTGTAGGGTAAGATAGATTTCCATACCCAACTGTGAATGTTATTCTCTCCTTAAGCTTAATCATATAACAATAAGATTCACTCATTCCCTCTCACCTTCCCCCATTTCCCCTCCACTGTAAAAACCTTTCCTTGTCTTCTCACATGAAACCATGTGAGATACTTTATGCCATTCTACTTCTCCCTTTCTCCTCCCAGTATAATCCTCTATCACCCCTTAATTTTATTTTCCATATATCACCCCTTCATCTTCAACTCACCCTGTGCCCTCTATCTATCTATCTATCTATCTATCTATCTATCTATCTATCTATCTATCTATCCATACATACATATATTTCTCCTTCCCACTTCCCTAATGCTGACAAAATACTCATGACTTACAAATATTATCTTTCCATGCAGGAATTTAAACAGTTCAACCTTAATAAGTCTCTTATGATTTCTCTTTCCTATTTACCTCTTCCATGTTTCCTTGAGTCTCGTATTTGAAAGTCAGATTTTATATTCACTTCTTGTCTTTTCCTCAGGAATGCTTGAAAGTCCCCTATTTCATTGGAGGACTATTTTTTTACCCTGAAGGATTATACTCAGTTTTGCTGGGTAGGTGATTCCTCGTTGTAATCCTATCTACCTTGCCTCCAGAATACCATACTACATGTTCTCTGGTCCCTTAATGTAGAAGCTGCTAAATGTTGGGTAATCCTGATTGTGTTTCCACAATACTTGAATTGTTTCTTTCTGGCTGCCTGCAATATTTTCTCCTTGACCTGGGAGTTCTGGAATTTGACTATGATATTCCTAGGAGTTTTGCTTTGGGAATCTCTTTCAGGAGGTGATTGGTAGATTCTTTTCATTTCTATTTTGCCCTCTGGTTCTAAAATACCAGGGCAGTTTTCATTGATGATTTCTGAAAGACGATGTATAGGCTCTTTTTTTTTTTTTGATCATGGCTTTCAGATAGTCCAATAATTTTTAAGTTCTCTTTCCTGGATCTATTTTCCAGGTCAGTTGTTTTTCCAATGAGATATTTCACATTCTCTTCTATTTTTTTTTCATTCTTTTGGATTGCTTTTACAATGCCTTGATTTCTCATATACTCACTTGTTTCAAATTGCTCCATTCTAATTTTTAAGGACGTATTTTCTTCAGTAAGCTTTTGGACTTCCTTTTCCATTTGGCCAACTCTTCTTTTGAGGGCATTCTTCTCCTCATTGGCTTTTTGGACCTCCTTTGCCATTTGGGTTAGGCTATTTTTTAAGGTGTCATTTTCTTCAGTATTTTTTTTTATCTCCTCTAGCATCACTCTCAGTTTTTTTCTCTACTTCTCCTACTTGTTTCTCAAAATCCCTTTTGAGCTGTTCCATGGGCTGAGTCCAATTCATATTTTTCTTGGAAGCTTTGGGTGTAGGAACTTTGGCTTCATTGTTTTCTTCTGGTTGTATGTTTTGATCTTCTTTGTCACCAAAGTAAGATAGTATATTCTGACTCTTTTTGTGCTGCTTGCTCATGATCCCAGCCAATTACTTGAGTTATAGACTCTTCGTTAAGGTAGGGATCTGTTTCCAGTGTGGAGAATGTATTATTCCAAACTACACTAGTTTTGTTCAGCTGTTTTCACAGATACTTCTAGGGAACTGTAAATTTTCGTGTCTTCCAAGGTGCTATGATCAAGGGCAAGGTGTTTACTCCTTTCCTGGCCTGTGCTCTTGTCTATGAGAGACCACAAGCACTCTTTTCTGTCTTGCAAATGTGAGGAACATTATCTCGTCACAACCACTACAAGCTCCACCACACCAGCACTCCTTCTTGCCCCAGGGCCACCATCCAGAACTTCGACCCAGATCCAAGCAAGGGTAAAACAAGAGAATCCTGCACCAGCAGAGAGATCCCTGCAGTACCCCTTTGATCAGCCACTTGATTCCTGCTCAGTCTTTGCCCTGGAGGCAGCCACTGTCCTGGGGGCCCACCTCAGAGAATGGAGCTGAGACACCCATGCTTCTCTCTCTCACTGCAGAAACAGACTTTTCCCACTGACCTTCTAAGTTGTCTTTGGCGTTCATGGATCAAGAAGTCTGGAAAGCACCATAGCTGCCCAAGATTTAGTCTTCTGAGGCCTGCTTCAAGTTCGCTGCAGCCTGTTCACCCATGCCAAACTGTGTTCCTCTCCCAGCCTGGAGCAATATACCTTTCCACTCTACCATCTGGGTTGTCTTGGGTTGGAACTGTGTTCACTTCGTCTTTGTGTGCGTTCTGCTACTTTAGAATTTGTTTAGAGCCATTTTTATAGGTATTTGGAGGGGTTTGGGGGAGAGCTAAAGCAAGTTCCTGATTTTACTCTATCATGTTAGCTCTGCCCCTGCAATTTATATTTTTTCTAAAAATTCATCCAATTAATTAAGACTGTCAAATTTATTGGCATACAATTGGTCAAAATGGTTCCTAATTATTGTTTTAATTTCCTCATCCTTGGTGGTGGATTCACCCTTTTCATTTTTGATACTATTAATTTTGTTTTCTCTTTTTTAATTAAATTAACTAAAGATTTATCTATTTTATTGTTTTTTTTTTCATAAAATCAGTTCTTAGATTTTTTATTAGTTCAATAGTAATCTTATTTTGAATTGCATTAATTTCACTTTTGGTTTTCAGTATTTCTAATTTGGTGTTTATTTGAGAATTTTTAATTTGTTGTTTTTCTAGGTTTTTTTTAGTTATATGCCCAATTCATTGATCTTCTCTTTCTCTATTTTATTCATGTAAGCATATAGAGATATAAGATTTCCTCTAAGAGCTGCTTTGCTGCATCCCATAAGTTTTGGCAAGTTGTCTCATTATTTTCTTTTATTTTCTTTTGTTTGTTTTTTAGGCCATTGGGGTTAAGTGACTTTCATACAGCTAGTTAAATGTCAAATGTTTGGTCTGAGGCTGGATTTGAACTCAGGTCCTCCTGACTTCAGGGCCGGTGCTCTATCCACTGCACCACCTAGCTGCCCCTCTCGTTATTTTCATTCTCTTGAATGAAGTTGTTGTTTGTTTTTATGATTTCTTTTTTGACCCATTCATTTTTTAGGATTAGATTATTTATTTTCCAATTATTTTTAGTCTTCTTTCCGTGGCCCTTTTTAACATATAACTTTTATTGCATCATCATCTGAAAAGTACACATTTGGTATTTCTGCTTTTCTACATTGAATTGTGAGATTTTTATGACCTAGTACATGGTCAAGTTTTGTGTATGTGCCATGTACCACCAAGAAAACAAGTGTATTCCTTTATATCCACATTCCATTTTCTCCAGAGGTTTACCATACCTAACTTTTCTAATATTCTATTAACCTCCTTAATTTCCTTCTTGTTTATTTTGTGGTTAGAATTATCTCGTTCAGAGAGTGGGAGGCTGAGGCCCATACTGCTATAGCTTTGCTTTCTATTTCTTCCTGTAACTCCCTAAACTTCTCCTCTAAGTTTTTGGATGCTATATCACTTTGTAAATATATGGTTAGTAATGATATTACTTCATTGTATATGGTGCCTTTCAGCAGAATGTAATTTCCTTCCTTATCTCTTTTAATAAGATCTATTTTTGTTTTTGCTTTGTCTGAGATCAGAATTGCTATGCCTGCTTTTTTTTTCATTTTACTTTAGCTGAAACATAATATATTCTGCTCTAGACTTTTACCTTTACCCTGTGCTTGTCCCTCCTGTTCAAATACGTTTCCTGTAAACAACATACTGTAGGATTATGGCTTTTAATCCATTCTGCAATCCGTTTCCATTTTATGCAAAAGTTCATCCCATTCACATTCACAGTTATGATTACAATCTGTGTCTTTCTCTCCTGTCCTATTTATCCCCCCTTTATGCTTTTCTCTCTCCTTCCTATCTTTCCCTCCTCACTGGTGGTTTGCTTTTTACCACCACTTTCCCCAGTCCTGCTTCAATTCTTTTAGCTCCCTCCTTTTCTCTTCCCCTTTACCCTTACTGCTTCTTCCCTCCCTTCTATCCCCCCTCAATTTTCCTTTCCCTTTTCCCTTCCCTTTTCCCTCCTACTACCTATAGGGCAAGGTAGATTTCTATACCTAACTGATTATGTTATTCAAGCCATGAGTCAAATCTGATGAGGTTAAGGTTCAAACAATGCTCATCTCCCTCCCTTCATTCCTTCTACTGTAATGGGGTTTTGTGCCTTTTCCTGTTACATAATTTACCCTAGTATCCCTCCTCTTTTCCTTTTCTCCCAGTATATTCCCTTACTTAGATCAGATTAATCCACTTACTCAGATCTATTTAACCATTTGGATTAGATATTTTTTATCATTATATCAAAATCAATTTATACCCACACCCTTAAGTTATACTCCTTTAAAGTGGTGTAATAAGAACACAATTCTCAAGAGTTACAAGTGTCTTCTTCCCTTATAGGGATGTAAACAGTTTGCTCTTATTAATAACATGTTGTTGTTGTTGTTGTTGTTGTTGTTGTTTCCTTTCTGTCCCTTTTACCTTTTTATGTCTCTCTTGAGATTTGAATTTGAAAATCAAATTTTCTGTTGAGCTCTGGTCTTTTTATCAGGAACCTTTGAAAGTCCCCTATTTTGTTGAATGTCTGTCTCCTCCCCTGAAAGATTATGCATGTTTTCACTGGGAAATTGATTCTTGGTTGTAATCCAAGCTCCTTTGCCTTATTGAATATTGTATTCCATGCCCTACAATTTTTTAAGGTAGAAACTGCAAGGTCCTGTGTAATCTGTGGTTCCATGATATTTAAATTGTTTCTTTCTGGCTACTTGCAGTATTTTCACTTTGACCTGGTAATTTTGGAATTTTTCAATTTGAAATCTCTTTCAGGAGATGATCAGGTGATCAGTGGATTCTTTCTACAGCTATTTTGCCCTCTGGTTCTAGGACCTCAGGGCAGTTTTCCTTCATTTCCTGAAAGATGCTGTCCAGGCTCTTTTTTTTTTTTTTCAGTTAGTCCAATAATTTTTAAATTGTCTCTCCTGGATTGATTTTCCAGGTCAGTTGTTTTCCCAATGAGGTATTATAAGTTTTCATTTTTTTTCTTTTTTTTTTGTTTGTTTCTGTTTGACTGATTCTTGCTCTCTCATAGAGTTATTAGCTTCCATTTGCCCAATCATAATTATTAACAAATTATTTTCTTCTCTTAGATTTTGTACCTCCTTTTCCATTTGGCCCATTTTATTTTTCAAGGAGTTCCTCTCCTAAGTGAGCTTTTGTGTCTCCTTTTCTGTTTGGCCAATTCTGCTTTTTAAGGAGTTATTTTCTTCAGTGTATTTTTTTTTCCCCAACTGGCCAATTATATTTTTTAGGGACTTGTTTTCTTCAGTGTACTTTTTTCCAGTTGGCCAATTGTATTTTTAGGGACTTGTTTTCTTTTAGGGTACTTTTTCCCCTTTTGGCCAATTGTATTTTTTAAGGACTTGTATTCTACAGTTAATTTTTGTCCTTCCTTTTCCAAGCTATTGATTCTCTCTCGTATACCCCTCATTTCTTTTCCCAATTTTTCTTCTACCTCTCTTATTTGAATTTTAAAATCCTTCTTGAGGTCTTTGAAGAATTTTTTTTGGGGGTTGGGCTTTAGACTAGCTCATATTCCCTTTTGAGGTTTCAGATGTGAGTTTGTTGATAATATTGTCCTCTTCAGAATTTCTGCCTTGATCTTTCTTCACTGTCCTCATAACAAGAATCTATGATACGTTTCTTTTTGTTCACGGTGTTTGCTTATTTCTTGGCCTTTAAAAAATGAGCTCTTCTGTGGGGATCTGATGGCAATGACCCACACTTCTGCTAGGAGCCCAGGCCTGGTCACTGGCTTTGTGAGCTGGGGCATCAGACATTGGCAGTTGGAGGCTGTAGTGTTCTGGCAGCTTACTTTGTCTTGCCATAGCATGTGGACCATAAAGATAACACAGAAAAAAGTATCCTCTGTGCAAATAGAGAATCAAAAAGGGGAGGGGGGTAGAGAAGTCCTCTTATGAACCAGAAAGAAAATGACTCAAAAGAAAATGCAGGAGAGTTCTAGATAATAGAAAATATTATCTGCTACGAACTTGCTGCGAGAGAAACCATTGCAGAAAACAGGAACCCTTTTGAATAGTCCAAAAAGTGGTTTCTTACACCTCCCTGAATAGAACCTTTTTGTGGAAAATTTTTATGAGCATTTCTCAGCAGTCAGCTGTCAGTCCCAAAGGCCTGTATAATTCTATCCAGAACAGAAGACCACAGCTTACTTCTCCAGGTGAGTATTTAAAGCCAATTGCTTATTTAATATTTTCTGTGCAATGAAACTGTACTACTACTATCATCTAATCTCAGATGGAGTCAGACATGGATCCTTTTTGTCATTTTCACCTTCCTTAGACCCATCTCCTCCTTTTGCCTCTCCTCTTGCAGATGGTGCCAACTCTACAGCTGGGTAAGGATTGTATTGAAGCTTACATCAACGGTGTTAACAGCATTTCAGCACTTTGTATATTGAGAAAATGTAAGTACTTGGAAATTTTTATTTTGCACTCCTGTCTCATAGCTTTAAACTGTGCACAAAGGCTCTCTTCAGGTGACCATGAAAAATCTCTTTTGTGGATTAGTTTTAAAGTGGAGTGGTTTTTTTAGGGGTCAACTCATAGTAAATACTTAGCTGATTAAGTTCTCTCTCCTCTGTGATGCATTCTTGCCTATTTATTTTTTATGGTATAGAGAGGTGTTCCTAAATTATTTCAGTTAATCTTTTCTTCTCCTATCTTCCTCTTAGAAAATAGGTTGTGTACTGTGCCAATTATTTTGGGCAATTTCTCCAATGCGGAAGATTTTTTGGAGGAAGAAGTTAGATGGCACAGAGTAGCAATGTTCAATGTTCGTAATAGCTATTACTATAAGTTGTCCCTGAATGAGGAACCACTAAACAGACAGGTTTGGCACCACTATATGAGAATTACCTACATGATTATGATCAATGCAAGAAAATCAGTCTTATTATTTAAATGTGTACTTCAGATGACATGATGGTGAAAAAGCGATTTTTCTTCAAATCTCTATAAGCAAAAAAACTCAGGAAAAAAATAATAAGCCACATAAAGAGTAACTGAAGCTTATTCCACAAAATGGGAAGTCAGAAACACACAAAATTAAAAAACTTTATGGGATAACATTGGAGAACTTAAATACTTAGAGTGCTCACTTAGCATCACCTACTTTCCAAAACATTTCACACATCAGGTACAGGCAATGCAAGTGAACTTGCAAACTTGTACCTCAGGGTCTATTTATGAAAGTCCTTAATCCACTCTCCTATGGCAGGGGTTCAACTTGGACTCTCTCTTCACCTATTAAAAAGTGTTAGACACTACTTCCTCTTAGCCTGAAAAAAAAAAAAAGAAGCCATCTGGAGGCAGTGGGGACAAAAATCTGACAGAAGAGAGTGCAATACTAATAGAGATAAAAAGTGCTTTTTTCTGAGGGAAAAGAGACTGGAACCTCAGTTGGGGCCAGTTACTCCCCTTGAAATTTTCTCTGTGACACTGGGCAAGTCACTTAATCCCATTGCCTAGCCAAAAAAAAAAAATTCCTCTGGAAAAGGACAGGGACCAAGTCCCCAGAGGTCACCAGTGTAAGGAGAAAGAGCATACCTAGTCTTTTTAATCTTTAAGAACAATAGAAGAGGAACCAAAACATTATGTGGAAAACTAGAGAGAAATAATTATAAATACAAGAAAAGGGTTAAAAGTCCCAAAGACCAAATAAGAGAGCTTGAGTAAAAACCTACTGAATAGTAAGAAAAAAACAACAGAGATTCATAAAAATTAGTGGGAAGAAATGATTACAAATCAAAATATTGTTGGAGTGTTATGAACAAACATTCTGTTATAAAAACAAACCTCAAACTTTCCAAACAAATATTGAGTTTTACAGTTTCCCCAACAATCATGTAACAATAGTAAGAAATTCAAGAGTGTTTTCAAAAGAGAAAGAAAACTGTACAAAAACATTAGAATGATATTAGTTTTAAAAATCAGAGCTCTTGATTTACCACTTCTTATTTTTTTTAAAAACAGGATTTAAACTATTAGAGTCCTGAGTTTAGAAGACATGAAGAAATT